>NW_026575132.1:2400000-3000000 GCF_905146905.1 Nyctereutes procyonoides
CGATCCCGGGTCTCCAGGATCGCGCCCTGGGCCAAAGGCAGGCGCCAAACCGCTGTGCCACCCAGGGATCCCATGATTTGTTAGTTTTCAAACAGCACAGGGGCTAAGTACAGATTTTGGAGCCTGAGTGCTTGAGTGCAAATCACAGCATCTGCTACTTCCTAGATAGGTGACCTCAGGCATGTTACTGAGTTCCCTGTGCTTCGGTGTCCTCTTTCGTAAAATAATAAAAACATCGCCCTCGTGGAAGCTATGAGAAGTCAGTAGGTTAATACGTGTAGACGACTTCATGTTTGATATATTTTCTCCCACGAAGAGCAGGACTTGGTGGAGCTTTCCTGGGCCGACATGCTCTCTGAGCCCTCAGGAGAAGAATCCTGCAAATAAGGCTAGGTGCTGCTTCATTTTCAACCAGAATCTACTGTTTGAGGGGGAAAAGTCTGAGGGCAGCCTGATTTTTTGTTACTTATTCTGGGTTACCTTCTGTTTCCGCCTGAGTTCTTGTGGGCTTCTTTCTCATCCTAGAAATTTGATGATGTAGGGGGGATACGTCAAGGTGCTGGTCACTTTCTGTTTTGATTGACATCCAGCTACGTCCTATCATTTTGCGGGTTTATTTATTTATTTTTTGCTTTTGGTAGGGTTTTTTCCCCCCCTATTATTTTATTGACACAATGTTCTATCCTGTCATCTTGGTCTAGGGGAAGTCAACATTCTCCTTTCAATTTATAAATTGACTCAGTCTGTTCATTTGACATGAAAAGCAGTGGCCCGTATGGTCAAGCTGATGATTATGGCACAGCCCAATCAGCAAGGCCACCTCTGAAGGTGGTTTTATTGTTCTCTGGATAGTTAATGGCCTACCTGTGTAGACCGTGTCTACACGGCCGACTGGGACCGTGTCATCCCGCTGCTGGCCGTGCGGTTGGTTGGAAAGCTCCTTCTGCTCCCCCAGGTAATCATCTGTCTTCGGCCTTCTCCTGTCCCGTCTCCATTTGGAGCAGCCAAGGGTTTCACTTACACCCACTATGAGGCATTATTCAGTGATGAACATGGTTCTGGGCTGTGGCCAATTATGAGCCATAAATATCTGTACATATTGGAAAAATAATCAAAACTTAATGGGGCAAAGACTCCAAGGTGTTGATTTCTGCACCGAAGGCCCAGTTGGTCCCGACTCTTCCCTGACCGCCTCTGAAGTCCAGGCCGGAGAGCCACCCCACAAGACACGTCTTGGGAACCAACATCACAATCCAGGACAACCTGCACTTGTCACGGAGCAGCGACATGGTAGGTAAGACCGTAGACTCCAAAAAAGAGATGAACGATGCTCAGGTCTTTCTTCTCCCTTCTCCTGGCTGGGTGATCTTTGACCAATCAATGACTCCTGCCAAACTTTAGGTCACTAATTGGTAAAAGCACGATGGTAACAATACTTTCCTCACAGGGTTGCGGTGATTATTAAGTCAAATAATGTTTGTTTGGTCTCCGATACATAGAAAATATTCAATATACCAAAGTTGTTATTGCCATTTTGATTTTTCACTAGTCAATACCTAATCAGTATCACATATTTTACTACTGCATCTTTCTTATTTTTATCTAATAAGTACACTTATTTGAAGATGAAAAAAAAAAGGGGGGGATTTTCTACTCTCCTATTTGGCTCCTGAGGAAAACAACCCACAATCTGGGCAAGAGGATCAACGAACTGGGCATTGGAGCCAGCATTCGTTTTTTAGCAAGAATAGACTGGAGGAGAATGCTGGAAGCTTAAAGCCCTATTTCTTAAATGACTTTGGACTGAGGTATTCTATTTTCCCCTCCAGGAAGATCAATTATCTAGACATCAGATTTCTGCTGCTTGCTCTTCTATTTTATCCTTTTCCTCTAACTTTTTGGTTCCTTTTCCCTTTCCCTTTACTTTCTGAAAGAACAAGTTAAATCTTTCTCCAAATCCCGGATATTTTTTCTTTTAGTTTAATTGACATCTAACTGACATTCAGCTCTGTGTAAGCTAATGGCATACATCATACTTACATAAATTACATGTATTCTGAAGCAATTACCACAATAAGTTTAGTAAATATCCATCTCCCCATATAGTTATCAAAAGAAAAAAAATAATTTTTATTTTTTAATGATGAGAATTTTAGGATCTACTCTCTAAGGACCTTTCAAATATCCAGAGGGCAGTGTTAGCTATCATCATCATGTTGTACATTCCATCCCCAGGGCTGTGTATCTAGCAACTTGAATTTTGTGTCTTTTGACCACCTTCCTCCACTTCCCCCTCCTGCCCCACCTATAACCACAAACTTGATCTCTTTTTCTAGCTGTTGCTGTTTTGTGTGTTTTTTAGATTCCACATATAAGTGAGATCATATAGTATTTGTTTTCTTTCTTTTCTCTTTCCTTTGCCTGACTCATCTCACTGAGCATGTCCTCAAGATCCATCTATGTTGTTGCAAGTGGCAGGGCTTCCTTTCCTTCCTTTTATGGCTTGAATTTTATATATATATAAAATATGATATATATAATATATAAAATATATTTATATATAATTTATATATTATATTCATATATAAATATATAATATATATTATATATTTATACATAAATATATAATATATAATATGATATATAGTATTATATATAATAATATATCATATATTATGTATTTTATAGACATCACATTTTTTTTTTTATCCATTCACCTGTTGATGGGTATTTAGGTTGTTTCACGTCTCGGCTATTGTAAACAATATGCAGTGAACTTGGGAGTGTGGAAATGCCTGTGACAGTGACTTTGTTTCCTTTGGATGCATACCCAGAAGATTTAATGTTCTGCAAGGTCATTTTAGTTCTTTATGGCAGTAAGTTTTATTTTAAACACTGCCATGGCATGATTGGTTACCTTATATTCTTTACATTTTCTCCCAAATGCAGTTGTCTTCCTTTCAAAAATATCTTCCTATATCTTATCTTTTAAGTATTATAAAAACAATATTCTAAAACATTTGTTTCTTGGAACAGATGTTGTAAAAATACAGTCTTCCAGCATTATCGTGTTATCTTTATTTTCTTGCCAAAATTTTTCAAAGGACTAAACACTTTATTTTTCGTATGCTTATCTTTGATAGAAGGCAGCTCTATTTTGATCTGTTATTTGAACAAAAATTAAGAGGCACATTCTCTTTGGGTCAACTCACTGTTCACTCCTACTTTCCTATCTTAAGATTTAAAAAAAAGAGAGAGAGAGATAATACAGATTCATATGAATAGTCTCGTTATTAGGCAGAAAGACAGGGAGGGAAAATCAGGGCATGGGCCGTCCCCAAAGCAGAACAGCAGTTTCTCTACTTGCTGAACCCAGTGTCCTGGCTTCCGTATCTGATTTTCCCTTTAACCAAGTGATAGCTTTTAGGCACATGATATCATATCCTGTTATCTTCCTGCCAGTCTGGGCAAATGTCCTTTTGCTTTAGGGAAATGCCTCAGGGTCAGGATGAATTTGTTAGTCGGTGAAAAGTTGCCTGTCTGTGCTCCCTTCTGGGTGGCTTGATGCATTTCTTTAGCTCAGTACTTTCTGCCTTAGAGTGTTTTCATGAAACACTGAACGGACTCTAAAGCAAGGAGTTCCTATTTTTTCTATAATTCCTCCCCATCCCCCGCTTCCTTCCTTCTTTCCTCCTTCTCTTTCTCTCTTTTTGGGAAAAATTCTCTATTAATTTAGAAAGCTATTTCATCACAATGGGACTAGGGAATGCCTAACAGGAAACCTTGGCCGGTAAAAATCCCTACTTCTCTCTAAGGGGGTCCACGTCAAGTTGTCCCTTTCTGTTTCTTGCCTCACCTTCCTACATCTCTTAGAGGCTGGGTGAGGGCACTTGGCTAAGTGAGGGCTGGAATCTAGATTCTCACTGACTGAACTGTGTGACCTTGAGCAATACTGCTTCCATTCAGAGTAAAAGGCATTATCTAAAAATTATCATGATTATGTTGTTACTTGCCCAGGCTGGGATACCCCAGTCTCTGTGCAAGGGGGCGGGGTGCTTATTTTTAGTTTGCACAAAGTTTAGCCTAGGCTATTAGTGGCCCTTGCAACATGAGGTGAATTTGTGGGCTGTGCTTTCTTGGAAAGATTACTAATTAGTTCTTGAGAACTCAGATTCAGTCTTCTTTTATCTAGGCCATCTCTTGACATACTTTGTTTGCTTTTAGCTGATATGGAAGGGGAATTTTGACTTACTTTTTTGTTCTCATTCTCTGACAAGTCACTGCTTTATGTAAAAAAAAAATTAATTGCTTGTAGAACTTGAATGAATGAATGAATGAATAAGTGAATGAAGGAAGAAAGAAAGAAAAAGAGGACGGAAAGGAGGAAAGAAAGAATGCATAGTGGAATACCTTTTTTCCATCTCTATCTCCAATTAGTTCTCACTCCACTGCCATAGGTAACCATTGTTAGTAGTTTATTGTGCGCCCTTCTATAATTTGGTTATGTCTACACAAGCAAATGCGGATACAAATTCTTTCTTATTTCCTCATTACTCTTTTAAGTAGAAAGGGTATGCCATAAGGGCTACATTAGAATTTTTGTTTTTGTCTAACAAATATCTTCAAAAACTTTTCAAATGCATACACTGAAGTTCCTCACTCTTTTATCTAGCTGCGTAATATTCCATTGCATGGGGAATCATCTAACCAGTCTTTTCTAGATAAACATCAGGGATGTTGCTGTCATCTGTTCTTATGAATGATGCTATAATGAATAATCCTTTTTTTTTAATTCCAGTGCAGTTAACATACAATGTTTTATTCAGTTCAGGTGCACAAAGTAGTGATTCCACAGTTCCATATGTGATTACTCAGTGCTCATCGTCACCTATTTCGCCCATCCTCCCACCCACCTCCCCTCTCGCAACCATCTGTTTGTTTTCTGTAACTAAGAGTCTGACTTTTAGTTTGTTTCTTTGGTTTCCCTTTGTTTCTTTTGTTTCTTAAATTCCACATAGGAGTGAAATTATATGGTATTTGTCTTTCTCTGACTAGTTTTTTTTCACTTACGGTTATACTTTCTGCATCCTCCCATGTTGTGGCAAATGGCAAGATATCATTTTTTGCGGCCGAGTACTATTCCATTGTGTATCCATGCCACGTCTTCTTTATATAATGAATCATCTTGTACATTATTCATTTTACACATGGGAAAACGTGTTGGTAAGATAAATACCCAGAAGCAGAAGAGCTGAGTCAAATGGTATTTGAGTTTATAATATTTAGGGATATTGACAAATTACCATCCATAAGGCTTCAGCAGTTTATATTTCTACCAATAAAGTCTGAGAATGTTTCCCCACAGACTTGCTAGAGTAGTGTACCATCAAGCTTTTAGACTGTATTCATGATACATGATAGGTGAGATGGTATTAGTGTCGATTTAATCTGCATTTGTCTTACTGTGAGATTGAGTCTGAGTATCTTTTCGTTAGACTATGCACCATTGGTATTTTACTTTCTGTGAGCTCTTTTATATCCTTTTCCTCTTGGGTTATTGTTTTTTAGTTATTTAAATCAATTTTGGGAAGCAGCACTTTATACACTAATGTAGGTTGTTATTTCTCTGTTATATGAATTGTAAATGCTTTTTTGGTTGCCAGTTTATTTTTGTCTGTTGGCTTTGTTTTTATTTTATTTGGCCTGGTAGGAATCCTTTTAATGTAAAAAAAAAATTATCAGTCTTTTCTTTTAATGGCTTCTGGGTTTCAAAGAATATTTTAAAAGAAATCCTTGAAACAAGGTTTATGAAGAAATTCTCCCATATTTTACCTTATGATTTAATTGTGCACGTGTACACTTTTGGTTGACTTGGAATTTGTTCTGGTATAATGTATAAAGTGTAAGTTACAGATATAGTTTTTTTTCTAGTTGGCTGCTCACCCTAAACAGGAATAAGGTATCTATTCTCACGCTCACACTTTCATTCACCCTTGTACTGGATGTAATATTCTGTGCAATTAAATGAAAGAAAGATAATACATTCACAGAAATTTTAAGGATGTCTAAAAAAAATCACTATTATTTGGTGATAATGATTGCATACCCAGAAAACCCGAGAATAAACTCAAAAGGAAGTGCTAAAAAATAAGAACGTGGTAAACATTTTACACATATACACCAAGAATTTCAATTTACAAATAACAGTTTTAAAAGCTAACATAATTTTTAAAAATCCTATGTATATTAGCGGCACAAAAAATAAAATACCAAAATACCTAGGAATACGTTTAATAAAGTATATGCGGGACCTATATAAAGTTTAGAACACTGTTAAGAAGCACCAAAAAACTGCTGAATAAATTGAAAGCTATATCTTATTTTGGATAGTAATAGTTAATAAAAAATATCATTCTTACTAAGCTAATTTATGAATTGGAATGCCAATGAAAGAATCAATAGCATTTTAAAATACATATACAGGGGATCCCTGGGTGGCTCAGCGGTTTAGCGCCTGCCTTTGGCCCAGGGCGCGATCCTGGAGTCCTGGGATCGAGTCCCACGTCAGGCTCCCTGTATGGAGCCTGCTTCTCCCTCTGCCTGTATCTCTGCCTCTCTCTCCCCCTATGTCTATCATGAATAAATAAATAAAATCTTTAAAAAAATAAAATAAATAAAATACATATACATGTTGATGCAAAAGGATATGTGGAAAAATAAATAGAAATAGCTAATGAATTTCTGAGAAAGAACACGGACAGGGACCAGTATTACCAGATGTTAAATCTGCTGTGGAGCCTCAGAATTTAATGCAACACGCTTAAATGCATAGACAGACCAGAGGAAGGAACAGGAAGTTCAGAAATAGACTCCAACAAATCATGGGAGTTTTGTCCACGATAAGGGTGCTGTCTTAACCTCGTAGGGGAAAGGTGATGTTGGAACAACTCGTTTTTCTTAAACTGCAAGCTGTGAATCATCCTACAAACCAGTAAAAATTCTGAAACGCATCACAACAGCCCTGCATCCTAGAAAAGCTAATGAGATTGAAGATGCACTTTGGGTTCCGAATAAACTCACAAGTTCAGCAAAGAAATGACTTGCTTCTATGCCAAAATAAAGCGTTGTCAAATTCCATCTACAGAGAGCAGGGCAAGAGTTTTTTTTTTTTTCCCCCAATGCTCCGTGTATAGGTAGACGGAAGGGGAGGGAAATTAGACTTCTTATAAAAGCAACGCAGAGTGCTTACAATACAGCCATAGGAATCTTTTGTAAAAATTGCTTTTAAACAGCCCACCGCTTCCTGGGGAGACAAGGTGGTGTTCTGGAACAATTTCAAAATACCTGTTTCGCTCCGTGTAGAGGAGACCCTGTAGGACAACAGGATAGCTGCCCTTAATTGTTGCACAAATGATTTTTGCTCTACTGCAATGCTATCTTGGAGAAGACCTGCAAGTCACTGAGAGTCACCAGCAGGCAGCCCAAGGGGGGTGGGGTGGGGTGGGGTCGGGAGGAGGCAAGCCGTGTGCAGTGTTCATCGCTCTCGTTAGTGCTCAGGAATTCTTAGGGAAGTAGCTTGGCTTAGAGATGCAGCTCTAGGTTTTTCATCTCCAGGTGTTCTTATTTTAGGCTCCCTGCTTTATTGGTTTGTTTGCCTAATTTCCTCTTCACCCATTTTCTAGGTTAAATTTGAATGAAATTTCTTCAGATCTTTCTGAGATACTGGGCAAGATAGCAGTGTTGTATAGATTAACCAATTCAGGGTCTTAAAGTCATTTGATTCCGGGTGCAGTATAAATGCAAAGCAGGATGCACCATAAAGCAAAATGCTAATTATTGCAGGCGATGCAGATGCTGGTTTTAAAGGTACCAGATGTGAATCGTCTCTCGATATCATGGGCTGGCTCCTGGAAAAGAACACGAGGCGTGCGGATGGTATCAACTGAGTAAAACAAATCACTCCGAAGAATAAAAGCCACCGAGTAAGCAGAGCTACAATTATCCTCAGAAAAAAAATTAGAATGCCCCTTTCTGGAAGACAGCCAGGTGGAATGGGCAACAAGATATCTGGTAAAATCCTGGATCCAAAAGCATGTTTCTGACCACTGATGAATTATACTTTTGCCTATTTTCTTTGTACCTTGTCCCGTGGCTTAACACGAGGTTGGAAACCCATTCAGTCGATTTGGACACATTCGATTATTACAATTTTTCAAGATTTTTTTTTTTTCTGGCGTAGGCTCAGGATTTTAGAGCAAAAACTGAGTATTCGGTTTTTAACAGATTTATCACGTGCCACAAAGACCAGGTAAACACCTGGAGAACTGTTCATGGAGAAATGGAGTTGTTCTCAATTATCCATGAGATCGAGTCGTTTTTTTTTTAGTGAATTGATTTGCACGGCACATCCCAAAAGTTTGTGTCCAGTAAGAACACATCAGTTGGGGCTAACAGACCAGAAGAACCGGGAAGGAGGTAGGTGCATGCTAACTACAGGGGTGAACACAGATGCTCTGACGCCGCCACGGGTGTCCCTATAGCCACATCAGAGAAGGACACCTGCCGGGGAAATTGCATGATTTTTGTCATCAGGAAGGGAGAAGTGAGCACATCAATTCTTCAAAAGAGATAGTTTTAGCCCTTGATTCTGAATGAAATTTAATACGTCGGCCCCAATAAAGGGATATCCAAGCAAGACAACATATTTTATTTTTGATGACCATTTTATAAAAAAAAAAAAAAAAAGGAAGAAGGGATTGGAAATACAAATTTGACTCAGTTCTAAACATTGTACTACTATAGCCTATGGGACATAAAAAGAATCCGAAACTTCACAAATCCTTAGCGCTGGGCCTTCCCATGAACGAGTTCTCTCTGGGGGCATCACAGAGGCCCCACTGTCCAAGATATAGAAAGACACAAAAACAGAGATGCTGGAAGTTTCTAAAATCCATTCAGTATGAGGATTTTTCATTGCTTCAGCTGAAGAGGAGCTTCATATTAGGATAATTTCTTGATTTTTTTTTTTCCTTGAAAGGCTCCACGATCCACTTGCATGACTCCACCTGTCGCATAATTCCATCCGCGGTATTTGACATCGGAACACTGTCTCCTACTACAGTAGACTATTGAGTGTGCAGAGCTCCTGTGGGCACCAGCCGTCGGGGCGCTGGGCTGAGCCGCCAGCGGAGGCCGCCGAGGGAAGGCCCAGAGAGCAACACCCAGTGCGGGCGAGGCAGGGCCAGTGGGGCCGGGAAGGAATGGGGAAACCCGCCCATAGGAACCAGGGAAAGGCCTTCGGGGGAAAAGAGGACGCAGAGCCAGGCCTTAATGGATCGGCTGTAGCTCGAAGCCTCGCTGGCTGCTGGGATGGCCTGGCCGAGGCTTCCGGGCCCGGCCAAGGGGCATCGCCGGGCTGCGCTGGTCACAGCCTGGTGACCACCCCCCTGTTGGGTGGATCTGACACTGCCTGTCGTCTGGACCCCAGGGGCCCTCTCTCGGGGAGCTCCATCCTGCCCCCTCCAGGACCTGGGATCTCTCCCTGCAAGGGCTCTAACTCTTCTCCTCCCCATCAGCTTCTGTGCTCTTACCTTGGTGACAGGCACGAAAGCCACTGCAAGATGGTGCCGCTGTGCCCTCGGCCCCGTGCTCCTTCCCCTTCCAGCCAGACTTCCAGGCACCGACAGCCCTTTTCTGCGTCTCCCCTGCACCGTGCTGTCCCCTCCACCTCTGGCCTGCATGAGCACGTCTCTCCCCGAGCCCCCAATAACGCCCCCTTGCTCCCTGCTGTGGGGCCTCCAGAACCTTCTCCCCTGGCCTCTCAGTGGCCTTAGGCCCCTGCCCCCTCTGCACGCCTGTTGCTCTCGGCTCCGGGACCCATCGCCCTTCTGACATCCACGGCTTCGATGGCCTGCTCTGTCCTCTCTGGGGCCTCTCGGCGGCTCCTTCCATCCCTGTTTCCATTGCACACTTGCTGGGGGGATCCCCTCTGCTCCTCTAATTTCAATTACTGTCTCTCTGGGGCTTCAGATTTCCATGTCCAACTGCCTACACGACATCGCCTGCTGGGTACACACCAGGCCCGGACAGCAGCGCCACCCGGCCTGAGCTCGGGGCTGGCCCCCTCCCGCCATCCCCCGGGACTGGGGGCGCCCTCCTTGGCTTGTCCCTCACCATCCACCGCCTCCTGAAGGCGGGGCCCCTTCCCTTGCCTCCGCTCCCTCCCCCTGCCCCCCTGGAGCAAGCATGTTTCCCATCGGTCAAGCTCCCACCCCCTTAGTCCCCCCCAGAAGCCTTGCTCTCCCCCACTTGTTCTCCGCCGCCAATCAGAAGGTGTCACTGCCCTGCTGACAGCCCTCCGCAGACCTCCCAGCCCCTCGTGGAGAAGCCCTTTGATATGGCTTCTAAAGCTCACCATGATCCATCCTCATTTTCCTTTTCAACCTCTTTTTTTTTTAAGTTTAAAATTTATTAAGCCAAAGGGAACTGGCTTCACTCCCCCCAAATATAGGCCAGAACCCACAGTGAGGAGCACAGACTCTGGCAGCAGACTGTTTAGGTTCAAATTCCAACTTTGTCACCTACTGATGTCTGACCCCAGGCCAGTTACTTAACTTCTCTGTGCGGTTTTCCCATCAATAGAATGGGATGATGAGTGACTTAGGGGGACGATTAATCGAGTCAGCTGAGTGTAAAAGGCTCGGAGCTCTGCCTAATGGACATTGTCTCATCACCACGGCCCTAAATGCTGAAAAGACCGTGTTGACCTCACATTTGGAATTCAAAATAAACACTACAAACTGTAAAATACCTAGAGACAATACATAAGCCTTACCAAGGTATGCGCTTTTTTTCACCCCCAATTTTCAATGATTGCCACATCGATTCCTTTTGAAAATAGATTGAAAAAAAAAAAGAGAGAGAGTCCGTGGTTCCTGCTTTGTTGGCAATTGACCCCAGACTTAGTCTTGGGTTTTGATCCAGTGCAAGCTTTTCCCTCTTCCTAGAGTATTCTTCCCTGGGACGCCCCGGGGGGGCTCAGATGCTTGGGCTCAGGGCGTGACCCCAGGGTCCCGGGATCGAGTCCCGCGTCAGGCTCCCCGCTGGGAGCCTGCTTCTCCCTCTGCCTGGGTCTCTGCCTCTCTCTGTGTCTCTCATGGAGAAATAAGTAAAATCTTAAAAAATAAAAATAACAGTCTTCCGATTCCTACTGCCTCTTTCTGAGTCCAACGCTGCTCCTCCTGTTGAGTCTCAAGTAACACGTCGGTTCTTCTCAAGGGCCGGCCCGGGCCTAGGCACTGTCCTTGCAGGCTGCACCCCCTAACGTGGCACCTGCCCTTCCATGTCATAGGTGCCCCCACTTGCTGTGTCTCCCTCTGCGATGCTGTCCCCGCGGGGGCGGAGACCACGCTCCTGGTCACAGCATCACCCCCTGGGCCTGGCATAGGACGAGCTCAGTTAGTCAGAGACTGACTGTCAGGAGCTTCATTTTTCTTCAGGCATCATCTCACTAGCAAAGAGATAATTCTGTGTAAGAGCAAATTCACCTATTCTGAAAATACCACTTGTTTATTTTCTTCTTCTTCTGACGTGACGGTGGCACCGCCTTAAAGGCCACTCATAACTAGCTCGGGCTCTGCCGCTTTCTAATTCAAATGAGGCAGAAATGAGGCAGTGCATCTGCTAAGAGTGTGTGCTTGAAAACCTTTTCAAAAATGTGAGGTTTTCTGTGCGCGGGGGTTTAAGAACTGGTTGTGGAGGCATCGCTCGGGAATCGCTTATCTTTTTTTTTTTTTTTTTTTTTTTTTAGTTAATTTTTTTCTATTGAGTATAGTTGACCTACAACGTTATTCGATCTGTTGTCCTAAGTCTACCCTCAGACCCACAGTGGTGGGATTCCCAAGCTTGGGCCGAACAGATGCCAGTCAGTGTCTCGGGGCAGTTACGGGGTCACTGGCATACGGAGCGGTTTCTGTGTTTGAGATCTGGAGGCCCCCAGGAGGCCCCTGATTCCCCGTCTGGCGCTTAGGTGCTGAGATCTCATGTTACCATCGTGAATTCTGCAACACACATTCATAAGCTCCCCCTGGGGGGTTTGACCGGTGCCTGGGAGGCATGAAGTGATGCTCAGAGACAGACTGGCCCTGCCCTGCCCTGCAGAGGAACCATCCGGACGTCCCCTGCTGCCCGTGGGAACCTGTGCCGGACACCGTAAAGGGGGTGCCCGCGCCTGCCCCAGGGCCTTTGCAGGTGTCCCAGGACTTTGGCTGCATCTCTTGCATCTGCGACTCTGATTTCGGACCGATGCTGGCTCTCTGTGGTTCTGCTTTGCGCCTCTTCCTTGATCCCTGCCGGCTGCCCCCGGACCTAGCCCCGCTCTTCTCCAGGATTCCTGCCCCAGGCTCCTGAGACACCCGCCTGGCAGCAGCTTCCTGAAGAAGTGGGCAGCAGGGAGGGGAGCCAGACGGCATTCACTCCACAGTCGGATGGCGTGAATGGGACCGCGGGTCCCCACCAGCCACCCGAGTGGGACGCAATGCCCGCTGGGCTGCCGGGCGCCCTCCCTCCGTCTCCTCTCCAGCCGCCTCTCAGGCCGCCCCAGGGAGAGGACGAATCTGTCCCCACGCCTGTTTATGCTCCGCGATCCAGGCCTCTCCGTCCCCCAGCCACTGACTGCTGGTGTGCTCGGCACTCAAGGCCCCACCGCCCGCCCTCCCCCTTCCCCCCGGGTGTGTGACTCCGGCCCCCGCCAACCCTGCCTCTGGCTCCTCTGCAGGCGCAGGTGGATGCGGTCCCACCTGGTGGGTGACAGTTCCTCCTGCTTTCCCCACGGAAGCTCCAGGCCCGGGGAAAGTGTAGAAGAAGGAGAAGAAGAGGAAGAGTCTCCCACTGAACGTGCTCCTTGGGCACTTAAGAGCCAGGCCCAAGTGTGTTCAGTGTTGCACCTGGACCCGCTGTGCACCCAGGCTGCCCTCAACATGTGTCTGTCCCCTGAGGGACGTTAGCCATTTCTGGGAGAGCGACGTCGGAACCACACGTGTCCCTTTCTCCCCCCATAGCTCGCCCCCACCTACTCTTTCTAGTTACCTAGTGCATACTGCATTCTAGAATATTTGGGGCACTATTCATTTGAAGCCAGGTGTAGTCATCTGGCTTGCAGGCTTTCCAGAGCTTTCTCCCTGACGTCTAAGGCAAAACAGCAAGGACCTGGCAAAGTGCTTTGACTTTGCAGACTGAGGTGCTGCTCCCTGCAGGGGCCCTGGCTGCCACTATCTGCGCCCCCCCCCTCACCCTCGCCCCAAGATAGGATGAACCTTGACTCTGGGCACAGCACCAAACCTCAAGCTGTTCCCCGCAGGAGGCAAGAGCTCCGGTGGGGTTAAGGACTCGGTGGCTCCTGCTAGTGCTTTCGGGCAGCTTCGCCTGCATTTGCACCGTGAGGAGCTCTGTGCCTGGCAAGCACGCAGGCCAGCCAGAGACCACGGCGGGTTTGGGGTACGCCAGCCAGGACTGCGGGGAGCCTAGCTTTCGGGATGATGTCTGACAATCGTGTTTTTCTTTATATAAACCCCAACAGCTTCGCCACCCGCAGCTGTCTCCTGTGTGTGTTCGAAGCATCGTGTCCTTGGAAGGAGTCTCATCTCTCACGTAGCCTGTTTATTTTTGCAGGTGAAATGATCTCAGAGACGCACTCATTCAATGGGATTCCTGGCCTGGACCAGGGAGCTTTATGTGCGGACGGGACGCTTCTTTTCCTTCTGTAATAGCTTTTCAGTGAGGAAGCTGCCGGCGATTGGGCTCGAGGATGAACTATCTGCCTTTCCGTGCTGTGCCCTTTCTCAGGGGAAAGTTCGGTTATTTTCTTGGTCCTTCGGTGAAATATTGTGGTTGCTCACATCGGGAGGATGCTTGGATCCTAGACCAACAATGTCACAGGTGTCCCCACGCCGACCCCTGCGCCCGCATCCTGTTTGGAACCAGCCGAGCAGGGCCGCCCCTTCGCTGTCTCCCTCCTCGTTAGAAGGGCTCCTCCACCAAAACACAGCAGCTGCGCTTCACACCAGTGTGGGCATCGCGGCTCCAGCAGTGAGCACCGCGGCGTGCTGGGGAGGAGGCCTTTCCGAGACTCTGCCGTTTCCTCCTGCCCCCAGCGGGCCATCGGTTAGGCCCTGAGCTCCCGAGGAACAGCCCTTATAGTTCCTGCCCTGGTGTGGGTGCCCTCTGGCCGCCCTCGGGCTGAAACACAATCCGAAGGGTGACAGTGTTTTGAAATGTTGCTCTTCCGTTAGCAGGTAGAGAAAAACCTTAGATTAGTAGTAGTCTCTCAGGTGCCACAAAGAGAAAGGGTTTTGTGAGTCGCCTTAGAATGCTGTTCAACTACTCTAACCTACTAGGGTGTTTATGGTCCTTCAGTGGCTGTGTTCCCTCCCCTCCCCTTTAACGTATTATCCAATAACCTGATCATTCTATGATTCTTGTACTCTTTATTTGTGTATTCTTCAACACGCATCTATTTAGTGTCTTTTCCATACAAGATGCTATGTAGGACTTGACGGGATGAGCACTGGGTGTTATTCTGTATGTTGGCAACTTGAACACCAATAAAAAATAAATGTAAATTAAAAAAAAAGATGCTATGTAGGATCATCGATCCTGCCCTCCTCAAAAAACAAAACAAAAACACTCAAAACAAACAAAAATGGTTGACGATACAGGGTGACTAAAACCAACAGCCTTTAAAAGGCTGCACACCTTTTTATTTTTATTTTTATTTTATTTTTTACAATTTCTTAATTACTTCCACCTAGATTATCAGACGTGCACTCCACGGTGTGTACACGTAGAGACAGGATTAGAATTCACACCTTCTAATTCTCTTTCATTTTGTAATTTTGACTTTATCATCCTCGTGCCAACTGTATTTTACTTAGCCTTAAAAGTATGCTTAAAGAGTACGTTTGCTTTTCTGAACATTTTGCCACGGAATGCATAAGGACATTTTCTTTCATCATAATAATTTCCCCTGTGTCATCAAGGTTGCTCGTTCTTATTTATTTATTTATTTATTTATTTATTTATTTTGAGGTTGCTCGTTCTGGTATTTCTTTACGTGCCTGCTTATTTCCCTTCATCCCGAGACCATTTGGAAAAGGGGTCATGTCGTAATTAGAATGTTCATTGAGAAATCGGATGCTAGACTACATGTCTGCCGGGACAGCAGCAAGACATAAAGAAAACACTCTAGAATGTACCAGTAACCACCACTTAAAATATGTGCTTGGAGGAAGGAATTTCCTTCTTTAGAGGATACAGTTAATTTACTTTTAAGGAGGGACACGATAGTCTGGAGCAGATTGTACCGGTCATTTAACCCATGAAGGGGGAAAACAAAATAATTCCTAAATAAACTTCCCTTTCAATTATGATCTCTATGTCTCCTGCAGCCAGAAAATTCAATGATTCTAATTATGTTCTGTGTGACTGTGCGTCTTGACCTCTCTAACAAAAAAAAAAAAGACCGCAAAGGTTAGGGTAAAGTGGAGATATGAAAACAACCAGTTAACGTGACAGACGCAGAAAATTGGAGCCAGACTTATGATCCCCTCCTCCTTGTTCCCTGGCTTACATGACTCAGTTCAATTTTGCGTTGGGTAAGTAAAATCTGAGAGAAGAGCCAAATCAATGGGTCTGGCAGAGACAGACCGGTGGATTTATCAACCCCAGATTATTCCATAGCGGAAGGATGGGCCTACTTAGGTCACCTAAAATGTCACATTTAGATTTTGTTTTTTTCTAGCAAAGCATTTTCATATTTGTTATTGTCACAACCTTGTGATATGGGAGCTGTGATCATTGGCATGACCTAAACCAGAGGTTCTTAAAAGATTTTTTTTTTCTTTCTCAAAATACCCAAGTGACTCGATATGCTAAAATCAGTAAGTAGCAGTTCTCAGTAGGGGGGATGCTTTTCCAATATGGAATGCATTTCCAACATTATGGACACATATTAGAAATCTGAGGAGGGGGCTCACTTCATAGCGAATCTCATGTATATAGCTCACTATCAACCCAAAGAAAATATGCTCCTCCCAGCCTCTTCCAGCTTAAGTTATTATTTCTAACTGAATAGATTGTCTTTGATTATCTGGGAGTCCTGTAAATATCAGTGGAGGAAAAATCAAGGAAATCACCAGGATTTCTTCCCAATCAGAGTGGAGGCATCAGGAGAGGGGCACACAGGGAGAAGGTCATTTTTCCAATTGATCTTTACCTCAAGATGGTTTGGATTGACACAAAGACCATGTGGTGGAACCACGTAACCTCTTTGGAGAACACTGGGGTTCATCATCTAGACAAGTCATATCTCCCAGTTGTTTGAATTTGTTGTTACCCTAATCATGAGGATATTTACTTTTCATTTATATCATAGGGAAGAATCATGACTATTCGCCTCTAACATAAGTGTAGTATGTTTCACAAAATGAGCTCAGACACAAACCCTGCTATCTTATTTTCAAAGAAGGAACACTGGCAAAACTGAATGGTGAGTTAACATGTATCTATAGGGTGGCTGAGTTAGTAGTTTACTCAGTGGGAGAAGATACTGGTAATACCTCAAATGTAGGAGGATTTGCATAATCTAGAGGTTGGGTAGGATACAATAGAAAAAATTTAAAGTTGGGCTATTAGAGCATTCTGCTCCAAAGCGGTTGTTCTGAGAAGTATATGCCTTGTTTGACAGGAAAAAGTGATGTCGAGTGGTTGGCATATTAGAATAAGTATGGAAGGAGGGAAAATTGGAATAATAGGACCCAGCTATAGCACCCAGAGCCTTTAGGGCCGGGTTAACCATTCTTAAAACAGAAGCATGATAGATGTTTTTGAATAAGGGGTATGTCGTTATTACAACCATGTTTTCGAAAACTAACTTGGTACCAACGTGTGTATAACAAAGACTGATTGGAAGGCTCTTACGATGCTCCAGGTCAAAGGCTTGAGGGCAAAAATTAGGATACCAGCAGGACCCTATCCTGAGGTATCAAATATAAAGAGAAATGGAGGTAGAGTCACAAGATTTGGAAGTGACTGGATATAAATTTAGGGTACTGTAAACAGAGTCAGGAATGAGTTGAAGTTGGTTCATTGGTGAGTATGTAGAATGTATTTTCCCAATGAAATAATATTCCAGTGGTTATGTCCTCATTTTTATCCATAAAGTACAGTTTAATTTATAATGTGGTCCCTAAATTAGAAAAGCATGGCGGAGGGACGCCTGGGGGGCTCAGCGATTGAGCCTCTGCCTTTGGTTCAGGGCCTGACCCCGGGGTCCCGGGATCGAGTCCTGCATCCGGCTCCCCGCAGGGAGCCTGCTTCTCCCTCTGCCTGGGTCTCTGCCTCTCTCTCTCTGTGTGTCTCTCATGAATAAATATAAACTCTTAAAAAGAAAAAAGAAAAGCATGGTGGGTGTGACATTCAGAGGTCAACACAAGAGGTCTTGAAAATCAATGCCATTTATGTCAAATTGAGTGTGGGAGACCAGAGAAAAGGGAAGATGGGTCCCAGGTTTGCAACTGGTGAATAAAGAGATAGTGATGCTATGCATGGAAATGGGAGCATGGCGGGAAGAGTTCCGGATGAGTGGAATTTGAGTCGGGGGCTGACCGCCAAGGTATAAGGCCTGCCAGCTCTGCACGTCGCCAGCGCCCTCCAAAGGGCCCTGACCATGGGGGCCTGCGGTTTATAGAGGCCTTTGGAGGAAGCTGAGAGTCTGATGGTCGTTCTCTACAGAGGTGGTAGTGGGAGTTACAGGAACGAATGGGATGCCGTTGCTAAATCGCGAGTCTAAAATGAATAGAGAAAGGGCCCTGGGGAGCTCTTTGGAGAATATACACGTGAGGAATGGCTGACAGACATACAGGTTTGGGCAAATGCAGAAATCACAACTCAAAAGTGGACCACTGAAATATGCAGCTTCTCTGGAATCACGTGTGTGTGTGTGTGTGTGTGTGTGTGTGTGTGGTCAAATATCAGTGGTTTCCACTAAAACAAGTGGTTTCCACTCCTTAAACCAAGCAGGGCAAAGGTGACATGATCTGCCCAGGTTCTCAGTTGTTGTGATATTTGTTTGCAGCTGGGGTTGTTTCTTGGAAAGATAAAAAAAAAAAAAAAAATGCTACAGCTCTACGTTTGCGTCCACGAGTAATTCTCCTGGTTTGCAACACACGAGCTCCCCAGCTGGTCTAGCCAGAGACCCCAGATGTGACTCAGAAGAAGTAGCAGTCAGCGCAGAATGAGAAATGATTCATTTCTGGTTCAACTTTAGCCTTGGGCCTGCTCCTACATGAAGAATTGCCTGGTGAGCCTGATTATATGCAGAGCCTTAGAGGCTTGAGCTTCCAGAAAGTGCTCTCTTAATCATCGCACTCAGGTCCTCAACCTGACATGGCCCGGGCCCTGAAGGGGAAATGCCAAAGGCTTATCGGTTTTCCACCAACATCTTAAGGGATTTTACTACTCTAGGCGCTTCCGCGGCCTGATGCGTCCCTCGCCTTGTCCCCTCCCAGTCTCCCCGAGCCTGCTCAATGTACAGACTAATTGCGGGAAGCCTCTGAGTCATCACTGTCGCTCACGGGGACCCTGCAAGCCATCCCTAATCCTGCTCCCTCGCCGGCCTCGGGGGGCCTCTGCACTTGCGTCCACTGGGCCGCGGCTGTGCCTCCTTCCCCGGACCCTGGCCAGCTCCCCCTCCCTCTGGGCAGCCCACTTAGTGCCTGGCCGCCCGAGTGGGGACAGTCACGGAGCCGAGCATCTTGCCCCAGTGCAGCTGGGTCCCATGGTGCCCGCTGCCTGTCCCGGGAGCTTGTTGGTCGCGTCCCGTGCTACCCCAGGGGAATCACTTCCCAGACCAGCGCCGGTGCCTGGTGTTCCAGCTCATCGGGGCTCCACCCTCAAGTCAGGGTTGCTGGCGGCCCTGGGCGCCCCCCTGCTCCCCGAGGGCAGAGCCTGTCACTTCCTCCTTGCGCTCGGCTGCACCGGGGGCGGTGCGTGGCCCCGCGGCCTGTTCTAACCGGTTGGCAGAGCCCAGGCTAAGGATTGTACCGGCGCGTCCGGCGTGGGGGCCTGCAGGAGCCGTGGGCCAAGCCACGGACTGAGCCGTGGGCCGCCGTGGGCCGAGCTGTGCCCTGAATCATGCGCCGAGCTGTGGGCCGCCGTGGGCTGAGCTGTGGGCTGAGCTGTGGGCTGCGTGTGCCAAACTGTGGGCTGCCGTGGGCCACCGTGGGCTGAGCCGCGCACTGAGCCGTGGGCTGAGCTGAGCACCAAGCCATGGGCCACTGTGGGCCGAGCCGTGTGCCGAGCTGTGTGCTGAGCCATGGGCCGCCATGGGCCACCATGGGCCAAGCCGTGGGCTGGGCCATGCACCGAGCCATGGGCCGCCGTGGGCCACTGTGGGCCAAGGCGTGGGCTGAGCCATGCACCGAGCCATGGGCCACGGTGGGCCCAGCGCGGCAGCTCCCGGCAGGTGCACCCCCAGGCCGCGCACAGATGGGACAGGTGCGGAATTGAGAAGGTGGCGTGGCCCGGGGCCCCGAGCCTGCGGAGTCCATGGCAGGCGACACTCTTTGACTATGGGCCTCCCTCGGGCATTTGGAAAATGAGGATGGCCTTGAGGATGCCCCAAGGCACCCCTAACCTAATGTCACGCCCCTTTTGGATATTAGGATGTATGGCAGCCCGGGGTAGCTACCCACATGGCTCTTTATAAAAAAGTGTTTTGAGATGCTCCTCTGAGAGCAATTTCGCTGCAGCTGTGATGATCGTGATTGGCATCGTTGCCTTAATACTTGGGCGTCATTCCTAGGACAGCTTGTTGAGAGTGGGTGATAGCTTAATGGCCAAGTTACCCCTTCTTACCCCCTCCACTGACATTCAACTCCCCAGGATAGCAAACGACAGAGTCATTATCAGCGGAAAAAGCGCACTTTTCTAGCAAACAGACTTGAAGGGGATGTATATTCATCGCTGGTTTTACATTAATGTTTAGAATAAACTTAGTGTAAGTGCTGGTACCCGGGTTGCTAAGCAACCGGTGGTGATTCTTATGCCCAATATTCACCTCTTGAAGGTATGCTTAATGGGTGTAATCTTCAATTTAGCTCGAGATTAATTTAAAAATGTATAGCTTGGAATGCTTTATGTTAATAAACTTTTAAATATTGCAGCATGGTATTAACACTGAATGTGTCACAGGCACTGAATTTCAGAAAGGTTCCTTAAAACTGTATCAGCTTGTGGTTAGAGCTAAATTATTCTGCCCACTAAAATAAGTGTTGAATAAATTAACAAATTAATTAGCGTTATCCTCAAAGACTTGGTGAAAACCTGCATATTTCTGGGTAAAAGATTGCAGACATAGCAAATGTAATTATAAGAGCTGCAGCCAGTCAGTTCAGTCTTTGGCTGTTTTTCTTTTAGCCTATTGTCTCTGGTATTAAATAAGATCACTTTTCAATCTTTACTGTCATCAGGAGAAATACAGGAGGAACTTTGATTTACTACATTGGATGCAGCACTGAGATTTGAACATTTGGAAGTTGAAGGAGAGCAACGAAATTAAAGTTAAATAGATCATTGACTATTGGAGACACTGTTGTTGTTTCTTTAACAGAAAATCCTTCTTGTGTTTCCCTGACCCTAATTTCTTGCTTCAGAACCTAGCTTTCTTTTCATTTCCTGGAGGAAACTGCGACTAGCCCCTCAACAAGGTGGATCAAGCTGAGCCAATCACAGTAATTCTAGTCCCTTTGCCTGCTTTTGGCTTAGGGCATGTGATGCAATTCTGGCCAAAGTGATAGGAGGAGGGAGCCCGGGTGGCTCAGCCGTTGAGCGTCTGCCTTCCGTCCAGGTCGTGATCCCCGGCTTCGGGGATCGAGTCTCGCATCAGGCTCCCCGAGCCTTTCCCTTTGCCTCTTTCTGTGTCTCTCATGAATAAATAAATAAAAACCTAAAAAAAAAGAGAGGGGTAGCAGAAAAATATAAGCAAAATATGTGCCCTAATTTCTCAATCTGGCACTTGGATATTATGTTATCATGTGATGTTTGAAGCTACGGCACCAACTTAAAACCCCAAAGGAAGCCAACAGGAATAAAAGCCTGAAGTTAGCAGATAAAAAAGATGCCACTGTTGAACCACTGAAGTAATTAGCCCTGGAACTTCGGGATTCTTCTTCTGTGAGATAATACATTTTCCTTAGTGTTTAGGCAATAAACTTCCATTTATTTATTTATCTGAGAGAGAGAGGAAGAGAGAGAACAAGTAGGGGTAGGGGTAGCGGGAGAGGGATGAGCAGACTCCTCACTGAACAGGGAGCCCTATATGGGGCTGGATCCCAGGACCCTGAGATCATGACCTTAGCAGAAATCAAGAGTCGGGTGCTGAGCCGACTGAGCCACCCAGGCAGCTCCAAACTTATCATTTCTTGTAGGCAAGACATTATGACTGATTATTACCTGGCATAGGTAATATTTCATTTTTAGGTAGGATTTGTGCAAAGACAAATGTTTATGATCTCTCCTATGTCTTATTTTCTTAGATCATTAAAATTGCAGACAATGGACAATATTTTTCTTTGCTTCAATTGGCTGGCTCTGTATGGCATATGCTTGCACACTTGCTTTCCAGGCAGCAATCAGATGAACTGTTCATCAATCATTTGGAGGCAAGCCCCTCTGCCAGCTACCTAGGAACAGTTATAAATACAACACAATCCCTACAATCAAAGGGTATTCAAAAAAGACAAAACTGGATTTTTGGTGCATACTAAGAATGCATCTTAGACTGGAGAGTGGGGGAGGATGATGGATAGGGATAAAGGAGGGAAGAAAGCACTTAATTTGTATTTTCAGCAATAAAGCCCTGTTAGTAATTACATTTCCATAAAAAGGCATCGGCTCTCTCTGTGTCAGTTTTCCTTTAAAGTGTTTGCAAGCAAGGTGAGCAGAGGTTACAGCAGAGCACACCTAGAAGTCCGGTCGTGCAATGTGCCTGTTAATGGCCAGGAGCAACCACACCGCGGGAGTACGGAGGGATCACCAGGGCCTCACCTTGGAATAAAACTGTTCAACCATACAGTCCAAACGGATTCATCTCAGTCGACAGACCCCAATTAGAGGAAGGATGGACGCAAATACACATAAAGGACAGAGGCTCTCGTGATTGCTTACTTTTCATCCCAACCACGCCCGATTATTCACTGTTGCCCAAATACCAGGCTATTCCACACTCTGTACCTTTGCACACACTGTGACCTTTATGCAAATTGCCCTCTGTTTCTTGTTTGTCGGCTACATTTTATTTATTCTTCAAAGACATCTCCGCCACTGTGACCCCCCCACTGTGGGCCCCTATCCTGGAAAATAGTTCAGAACCCTGTTCTGCTCCTTGGAACTGATACAGTACCAAGCCTTTCACGCTTCCATGGCCCGGATTGCTTTCTCTGTCTGTCTTCCCTGTCTTCCTGGGGCTGCTTTGGGTCCTGTTTGTGTTTTCAAAATGGGGCAGGGCCCGTAGTAGGCAGCCCGTGGGCACCGCTGTCCTGGTGGCGAGTCGGGGAGCTGCTGCCACATGATTGTTAAGAAATAAAGTTTTATTGTCCTACCGGTACAGACACTCCCCTTCCACCCAGCACTGGGCCGCGTTCTAGGCTTCGTACCCACAGATGTGCTGAGCCAACTCACTTGACAGCATATTACCGAATGTATAACTATCTGTGCCTTTTGTTTCTCTCCTTTACGAAGTCTCATCTGGGGGCAGTGATGATGCTTTGTAGGGGGACAAAGAGGAAAGGTCTGATGCTTTGTAGGGGGACAAAGAGGAAAGGTCTGTGACTCAGAAGGTCGGTCAGTCTTAGTAATGTTTGGGGAGGGAGGAGGGAGGTTCAATGGACTCTAGCGCGAGGGTGTTTGATCGGCTCTGGGGTTGCCTTCTTCTCCCTTGGGCCCCATAACTGAGAGAATAGGCAAGATGAAGGGAGATCCCAGCCTCCGTTGGCAGGTGTGATTGGATGAGACCCAAGAAACTTCACTTAGGTTGTAATTAGGAGCTCACAGAGTAGGTAACAACTTGACTGCTGCCTTCCTTCCCGTTATTCCTGGGAGAACCCCAGTGGAGTCTGTCTTTAGCAGTCTCTTTGGGTCTTTGATGAACAGAGCAGTTAGGCCGGAAAGAGCTGTGAAATGAATAAGAGAATATTGATGCCCCACTCTTTAATTGCCTTCTAAATCCATGGTAAATTTTCCAGTGATTTTAAACTCTGAAAGAATAGCAGACTCATTGATTTCTATAATTCATTTATTTAGGGATTTCTATTATCAATGGAATTTGATTGATGGCTTTATGACAAATAGCTGTGTGCTCAGCATATACCAGCCCTCTGTAAGCTCACTCAGCCATAAACAATGTGTGATATAATTCTTGGGTCGTTTTGCTGAGTCCATACTTTGCTATTTGGGGAAAAACTGGTTGAGATGCCTTAAGTGAATGAGGTAAAGTGAAATTCCCATTTAGTTCCTTTGGCTAGGGATACAAAAAAAAAAAGAAGAAGAAGAAGAAGAAGAAAGAAAGAAAGAAGAAGAAGAAAGAAGAAGAAGAAGAAGAAGAAGAAGAAGAAAGAAGAAGAAGAAGAAGAAGAAGAAGAAGAAGAAGAAGAAGAAGAAGAAGAACAAAGAAAGATATCTGTATGTAGACCCTGAGATTTCTCAAAGTCCTGTCCTGAGAGTCTATGGCATTTTACTCCAAGATTGCAAGCCCCCTCTCCTGATCCAGAGCACAACGGAGGCACTTGGACCACAGGAAGCTGGTGTCCTCTGTATGCTGTTGTAGGTGAGCCTATCATTCAGTCTTATTTAGAGGGATGGTAGATAGGGATGATGTGCCTTCATCAAAAATTAAAATGGAGCCCCATAAGTCATTTTAGTTTGTTTTCCTTATAAAAGACTTTGATTCACAACTTCTACATGGATGGAAATCAAATGCATTTTCTATTTTTAGAGAAAATGAGAAATCATTATATAAGACTCCAGTTCTGAAAACTTGTTCGCCAGTGAGATATCCTTGACTCTAAATATTCCTTCCCATTATATAAATATAAAGACGGAAAATCGTGAAACCCATTTTTAAATACTCTTACTGCTCTTCCTGGTTATAAATCAAGTAATGTCTATTAAAGGCAATTAGAAAAAAAAATTTAAAAATATACAGGAAATTAAAATTACCAAGTAAAACCACTAGCCAAAGATCACCATTATTATTAATATTTTAGTTGATTAGCTGTTGTTAACTGAATCATTTTCTTCTTAGAACCCCCCAAGCAGGCAAGGTTATTAGGCAAGGGCTAATATTGGTCACAATGATGAGGGTCTCATATTTTTGCTATTTACCTGACATCTACCAGATAATGTAGAGATTGAATCCAGAAGTCGGGTCAGGGACACTGTGACAAGGTGGACAAGTGTGTGGCTACACTGGGCCCCAGACATTGCTCACCTCTCTTGAGGTGACACATGAAACCATCGCCACCATCCTCTGGAAGAGAGAAACAGGAAATTCCACTCTAGCCTCATTTTTAGCATCTTAACTTATCAACTCACAGGTCAAAGTGTTACCTATCTAAACCATGATGAACCTATGAACAGGTGGAACTGAGAGATAAAGAAATCATGTTACCTTTTTCGATAAGTAGCATGAAAATGTTTACTTGTGGAATGCGGTGATTAGTTGATTTTTTTTTTTTTTTTTTTTTTTTTTTTTTTTTTAGCACAGATCATGACAAGATTGAAAAGCATTGCAGTAATTTTAGGGAAAGATCAAATAAGCAAATATCTTGATGGACAGCATTCCTATTGTCATTTTATCTTTATTTTACATTAGCTTCCCTGACTGGAAAAAAACTTTTCTTGATTAGTTACTAAAATGAGTTAACCATTTCATATTCAGCTCTTGGGACTTAAAAGACATGACGTGAGTCACACATTGAAACAATTTCTTTTAAGAATATTATCTGCCTTCTGTATGAGTAAAAAAATTATAGTTAACTAGTGTTTATAAAATATAAACCAAATTGTAAATATAAATATGCAAAATATAGTTTTTAAGGAAAAACTGAAGAAAATTATTAATACTAATTTTCTAATCATTGATGAATTTAACTATATAAAAATAATATAATAAATCATAATACAAATATTTGGGACTTTTAGTAGGCCCTTTTATGTTATATTTTGAATTGTGGTAGACAATTATCCTCATAATGAGTAAAGTTATGCCTTATAATATTGAATTATATAACTGAAATGTTTGTGTCATTACAGTTAATTTTTAATTATAGTAAAAGAAAAAGTGACATCGGGATCCCTGAGTGGCTCAGCAGTTTAGTGCCTGCCTTCAGCCCAGGCATGATCCTGGAGTCCCGGGATTGAGTCCCACATCAGGCTCCCTGCCTGGAGCCTGCTTTTCCCTCTGCCTGTGTTTCTGCCTCTCTCTCTCTCTCTCTCTCTCTCTCTCTCTCTCTCTCTCTCTCATGAATAAATAAAATCTTAAAAGAAAAAAAGAAAAAGTGACATCAACACATCAAAGATGAAGCTAATCCAATAAAATTTGTAGTGTTGTCCATGGAGTCTACACTAGCCCAACCCCTAGAGGAGCACCAAGAGATATGTAGCACTTTTTTATTTTTGGCCCTTCTTAGTTTCTTCTTTTTTTTGGAAAAAAATGTAAAATTTTTTTTTTCTGAATATCCATCACTACTGTTCAGTAAATTGGACATAAATGTAAAATTTCCTTCAATCTCTTTGCATTTTTTGTTTCAACCCATTCTTGGGGGTAGTGTGTTTTGTGTGTGTGTGTGTGTGTTTTTTGGTAGTGTGTTTTTTAAGTTTGCCCTCAGTGTACAGTATCTTACAAGTTTTATTTAAGAACTAAAGCTTCAACGTTTCAAGGAGTAGCCTTTAATTCTGTCCATCAGTGAATGAAGCCCTCATTGGTCTATTTATATGCTTTTTTATTCAATAAACATTGATCGTATAATATCACTCAGGGGTTGTGATTCTAAGCCAAGAAGTTTTAACAATTTAAACCTATTAGGAGACTGTCTACTCAAATCCCTTACTGATCCTTGATGCTGTTCACTGAACTTCACTCAGTTTGGTTGTATTGCCATTGACAGGTGGTGACCAGCAAAGGCAGACACTTGGCTGCCTTAGACACGCCTAGGCTTGAAAATGTTTTATTTCAGAATAAATTACTAGGATTTTAGTAATTGGTAAGATCTCTTATCTTATACAATCTGTATGATATTTTCTAAAGCGTATCTTTTAACATTGGTCCACATTAAAGATCATCCACCAATTTTTCTACTTAGAACTGGAAGGTCTTTGCTTGTTTGGGTATTTATTTATTTATTTATTTATTTATTTATTTTTATTTGTTTATTTATTTCTCCCTAGGAGTTCGGATAGCCAGCCGCTGAGATCAATTTCATATCACCTACAAACTTGAATTCTTCATTTTGTCCTTTTTGGGAGGGGGGAAATTGTGTATAAAAGTGGTTCATCAGGGATACCACGATTATCACTTTACCATCCAGAGACATTCCCGTTAGTTAGCCTTTCCCCTTTGCCCCATTCATTACAGCTGAAAAACAAACAAACCAACCCACTTTGTGTGTGTGTGTGTGTGTATGTGCGTGCCTGTGTGTGTGCTCGCGTGCATATAGCATGTTCGTATGGAACTTTGTCACAGTGTACTCAAAAGTCCAAATGAATAATACACTAGTTTCTCTTTGAACTTGTGCTTATAAATTCCTACGTCCTCTCCTTGGCTAATATTTGGCTTTATTATGGAGATTTTCAAACACTCAAAAGTAGAAAGAAAAGGATGATAAACCACTGGGGGCCCATCTGATCAACAGTCTGCTTTGTTTCTTGTTACATCTGTTCCTGTTCCTGTTTTTCTTCCTGGGATATTTTAAAGCAAATCCCAAATATTATATAATTTATCCATAGATACTCAGCCTCCTTTCTAACAGATAAAGCAGTCTTTAAAAATAAACTCGACCAAATTTTGAAAATTTCTTTGTATCTGCTTCGTGCTTCACAGCCCATCTGAAACCCGTCCCTCGTAGATGACTAGCCAACCCTCATATACAAACCCTAACTCCTCTAGGTACTGCTTTGTTTAAAGTCTATGCAGAAGCTATCACCTCATCCCAGGCAGAAATCAAGCGGAGAGGCTTATTTCCAGAATCTCCCTTGGAGTCCCCCCAGCATGAGTCACGCTGGCGAGCTGCCTTCTTCTCCTACCCTGGCACTTAGTGACAACAGGCTCTAGGTTTCGGCCAACAGGTTCTTATTTCATCCTTGAGTTCCTTTGAAAGTCTTGGGTGGATGCCGTCTGGTCCTGGTGATTTATTTATATTTGGTTTTTAACTTAAGCCTAGGAAAATTCTATTTCCCACTGTTTGTTCTAATACCTCTGACTTGTCTGCTTCAAAGTGTTAAAAAAAAAAAAACAAAATTCAGCCGAGTAAATCTGAAGATCTAATTGGTATATTAAGCGATTCATGAAACCGGCGTGTGGCTGGTGGAGGGATACTCCGGGGAGCTGTACAGAATGGAAGGTTTTTGTAGGTTTTTATTGGAAAGCAGGTGGGGCAAGCAGTTATTAGCGAAAGACAAGAAAGAATTGTTTTAGGCCCAGGATATCTTTCCAGGGGGAGGGGACCTGCAAGGTCTTTTACCATGTAGATGACTTCCCTAGTGCTGATCTGGAAATTTCAGGCCCACGGTTGCAAGGTCACCTGCCCGGGGATAGGTAGAAATTGTAATTAAGTCTTGGGTAGCTTTCATGGAGGGAAATGACTCAATTTGGAGCTTGTTTTTTGTTGTTGCTGGTTTTTTTTTTTTTTTTTTGCTTTGTGTGTGTGTGTGTGTGTGTGTGTGTGTGTGCGCGCGCGCGGTTTGGTTTTTTGTTTTTTTTGTTTTGTTGTTGTTGTTGTTGTTTTTCTTTTCCAAAAGCAAGATGGAAATGAGACTCTTTCTAAATTTTTTCTTCATTTACAGACTGAGGCAACTAGTTCACTGATTCTCCCTCAATTTTTCATCCCCGATCGACCTTGGCCTCCTCTAGCTGTTG
Source organism: Nyctereutes procyonoides (assembly GCF_905146905.1). NCBI lineage: Eukaryota > Metazoa > Chordata > Mammalia > Carnivora > Canidae > Nyctereutes > Nyctereutes procyonoides. The sequence continues at coordinate 2,428,187 of NW_026575132.1, forward strand.
TACTTCCAGGGTTTGCAGTTCTGCCCTGGAGTTCCTTGTGCGGTGCTCTGCTCATTTCTTCATGGACCATTTGTTTTTACTTTGCCTCTGACCTGCTCTACATTCCTGTTCCTCCAGAGTAGCAAGTTTTACATTTAAAACTATTCGCCTGGCCCTTTTAGGTTACCAGCCTGGCCTGAGTAGCTTTTGTTTAAGGGTTGTCTGTTTTGATCGGTGCTCACATTTTTCCCGGTCTTCCAACAAAGTGTTTTAACACAGTCTCCAGGGCTGCTTGCTGGTTTTGAAAACTTCTCCTATCCAAGCACGTATCTCTTCTCCTTCGCCCTCTCTCGCAAGAACTGGCAAACTCACGAGATGGAATCTGAAGTTTTCTCTGTTCCACTTGAATGTCTGGATCCTAGGCGTGCTTGCGGTTCATCCGTGGATCTCCCACGGGATCCCTCTGGCTTCATTTCACAATCTGCTCCTGAGGATCAGGTGATCTGTGTCTGCTTCTGGAAAGTGCTTTCCAACTTTCTCCTGAAGCCCCTGACCTGCCTGCCGGTATTTCCCTCACACTGCTCCTAGGACTCTCGTCTCCATTCTTTCAATTAACTGAGCAGCGGGGAAAGGTAATTGGAAATTTGTTCCGTGTTTACGTGGAGCCAATTTGACATATATCATTTTATCATTTATGTTTATCATTTAACCACATGGATAATATCTACAGATAAGTAAGATTTGGACTATATATTTATTTATTCATTTAAGATTTTATTTATTTATTCATGAGAGACACAGAGAGAGAGGGACACAGGCAGAGGGAGAAGCAGGTTCCATGCAGGGAGCCCGAGGCAGGGCTCGATCCCAGGACCCCAGGGTCATGCCCTGAGCCGAAGGCAGACACACAGCCACTGAGCCACCCGGGCGTCCCTAAACTTATATGTTGTTTAGATGATGCAGAGCAAGAGTTTCTAGTAGAAATGTGAAGTGAATTACACATAAAATTTATTTTTATTTATTTATTTATTTGTTTATTTATTTATTTATTTATTTTTGAATTACACATAAAATTTAAGAACTTCTGGTAACCACATTTAAAGAGGTAAAAAGTAGCAGTTGAGATTAATTTTAATAACGTAGTTTATTTAGACCAAATACTGAAAATATAATTATTTCTGTATATAACCGGGATACACATCATTGAGATACTTTATGTATTTTGTACCACACTTTTGGCATCGAACGTGTGCTCAATAGGTCACAGTGCATTTCTACGTTAGCTCGCCTTTCTTCAAACCGCGTGTGACAGTGGCTACCTTAGTGGACAGGCCAGCCTTATATTGGCTTAAACAACAGTATGTGCCGAGAACCGCGTTCTCTGCCTCCCTTACGAGCCCTGGACGCCCACTTTGCGGGGCTCTTGGCTGGTGCTCATCTTGCTCTCACATGTGACCTACGACGACCCCTGAGGGCTCATCCCCTGAAGCTGCTCCCTCAGCCCAGCAGACGACCGTGGTCAGGCTCCACACCCTGTTAGGAAAATGATGTTCTCTGCAAGTGTGGGAGAGCGGCTCTTCCTGACCCGTGGGCCCGTCACAGCTGGTCCTGTCCCTCTTGATCTCTGAGGATGTCTAGCGCAGTCTGCACGCCCTTTATGAGCTCCCCTCGGCGAGATTTAGTTTTCGAAGGAGACCGCCCAGCGCCCTGAGTTAGAGACCCTGACCCCAGCCGCCTCCCCTGAGCCCAGGGGCTGCGGGTGGACAAGGGCCCCAGCAAGAGCCGCTCCCACAGGTGACCTGCTGCACGAGGCCGCGTGGGAAGCCTCTGCGGGAGGGGGGCCCGGGCCTTGGGGGCTCACTTAGCACCCCTCGTAGATGCGGGAGCTTCTGCGTGTTCATTCCCTGCTTGGGGCGGGGGTGGGGTGGGGAGGCAGAGACACAGAGACCTCGCTCCGGGAAACATCACCAAGTTCAGGAGAAGTACCACCTGGACTCTGTCTCCACTCCCCGCTCTAGCCGCTGACTGGTGTGGACGGGTTTCCTTTGTGTCTCGCTGCCTTGTCAACTGTTCGGCTGATTGACCTTGACTTTTTGACTATGATTACTCGTTCATTTTTTTGCGTCTAGTGGAACGAGAATTCACACGTGCTCCAACGGCCTATGGACTCAGTGTGGACCCCTTGGCCTCTGACCCTGCTCCTGACCACAACCCCTGTGTTTCTCTGTATGCCCGGCTGGAAACCCTGGTCACCTGAGCCCACATCTGTCATTTGGTGCAATCAGCTCCTTTTTAGCCTTCTTTGCCATCCTCAGGACCCACAGGGCCACTGAAAGCCATCACCTTGGGGTGGGCCTGGGGAAAACAGATAGGCTGGTTGTACTAAGCACAGGCTTTCTGAAAGGCACCTGGTATTTACGGCTATGGAAGGACAAAAAGAGGAAGCAATGCGTGGAAATCACAGTGTCTCATATAAACACCTCTGCTGAGAGCAAAATGAAGGGTAAATTGTGTCTGACATACAGCAAAGGCAACAGGGCTGCAGGTTTTAGGGGAAGTTGCTTGATAACATCATTCTAAAAGCAACCAAATCTCTGGAGTTGATACCAATAACAGGTGCTATTATGAGCTGATTTTCCAAACATTCTAAACAGAAACTTTTTCTTAAAACAAGTCTTTTTTCTTTTTTTCTTCTCCATTTTGCTAGCCTTTAGATCACTTCTCCTCAGCTATCACTGAGCTTCACAGGCTTTAAGATCAAGATGCCCAGGCTGAAGGGTGCTCACACTCATTCTGACCCTTTCTCCTGCCTGGACTTTGCCTGTTTGACCCTATGGCTGACTCCCCCTTTCACTCAGTGCAAGCCCCAGGTCAGATGGAACGCCTCTGGCCTATTGGGGATGATCTGGCCGCATGACTGGGTTCACAAGAATTAGGAGGGTGTTTTGTTTTGTTTTGTGTTGTTTTGTTTTATGCTGTTCATTCAGGGCAGAAGTGACTGGTTTAAATTCTGGGTTTACTTCAATTTTTATTTCAAGGTGTAGGCAGACAGATGTCCTATGTCAGAATTACCAGGGGGTGCTTGTTACATATTTAAATTCCCAGGGTCATCCTGGATCAACCAAATCTGAACTGATAGTTCTGGAGCTCAGGACCTTCTTCTAAACAACTTCTTTAGATCATTCTTATGAACACAAAATATTGAGATTCAGTTCTAGTTTCCAGAACTCATTTTTATAATCTAAGATACCTATGAGATATTTAGAAAATGTAGACAATCCCACTTAGTGAACGTTCTTTTAGCACAACTCCACGAATGGGTTGTACATATTCAAGCAAGTGTACAGTGGTCCATTTGTGCACCTAATGAGTTGTGTTAACAAAAGCCATTCAGTACCTGCAGATGTATGTTTAAGTCCTTCTCATTATACGGCGCTTGCCCTTATTTGGCAAAGAATATCATTAGGGTGTTATAGCTTCTTTATTATCTGGCAGTCATTCACTGGGTGAGCAAACATTGCTGAAAGGGTGGGAATCTAATTAAAAAAAAAAAAAAGATCAAATGAGATCTGTAATGTCAGAAAGCATCCCCAGGTAGCCTTTCCACTGACAGGACCAAGACCAAAGTGTGGTATATTACTAAATAAAAGTGAGACAACTGTGGAACACATTTTTTAAAAAGATTTTATTTATTTGTTCATGAGAGAGAGGCAGAGACACAGGCAGAGGGAGAAGCAGGCTTCCCGATGCGGGACTCGATCCCAGGACCCCGGGGTCATGACTTGAGCCCAAGGCAGGTGCTCAATCACTGAGCCGTCCAGCTGCCCCTGTGGAAAGCATTTAAAGCTTTAAATGGAAAGCATTTTAAAGCTTAACTAGATTTGAAGTCCATAAGTCATTATGACAAAAGACAAAGTGAGAACTGTCATGGTTGTGTCCGAATGTAGCCTGATGGGGTTTTAAAGTGGCCTGTGCACATTATATGTGGATTATGGACCGTATTGGTGAGTTAGCTGAACTTCCAATGGCCGTTGTAGACCACATAGAGATGAGCCCTGCTGGGAAGGTGTGACCCCGCCCCCCACCCTTGGGGGGTGGGGGGAGCAGGAGGATAAATCAGAGCAGGCAGGGAGACCTTTTTGGAAGATGTAGGGGTGTGGAGGGTTAGCGGCCTTGCCCTTCTCTTTTGGAAACCATGTCTCCCTCTGTTTTTTACCACATTATACTGCCAACCGCCAGCCTATTGATCAAGGGGAGGATGGCTGACCCTAGCTGGATCAATTAGAAAACTTCTCAAGAATATGAAATCTGGGGCTGGAAGACCCGAGAAGAGAAACCCTAGTGGACCACAGTGAGGAGTAGGGTGGAGCTGGAGAAGGAAAGTTCAACAAACTCCCGTCGCTGACTACCCTGGCTCCCGACTCGCTTAGGCCTTTCGTTAAACCCTTTCTTGAACTTGTGAAGTTTAAGGTTTTTGACTTCACTCAACTGAAAGATCTGGGTACGCAGTCTCTAGAGATAAGGTATGAGCTAAGCACGCACACTGGCCCAAGATTCAGGGAGGCTGAAGGGGGAGACCCAGGGGAAGGTAGAGCAGTTGCGGGCTGGCTGCTGCCTCGTGCCCACGGGTGAGCGAGCTGCCAGCCGCGACGTAGCCACATGCTGCAAAGGGGCTGCTGCTTCATTTCCACACTCCAGCTTTCCTGGGCAATGGGTGGAACCCAGAGCCAATTCAGGGAACTCAGCCTTAAGATTCTGTTCCTCTGGCACCGTCCTGAGAATCAAAACCTAAGTTATCTATTGCTGCGGGATACGGTATCCCCACACTTGGCAGCTGAGGATAAACAAGTGTGGGTTAAACTGGGTGGCTTGAAACAATAAACATTTATAGTATCTGCGGGTCGAAAATCTTGGTGTTGCTTCCTTGGGAGATTCTGGTGGAGACTGTCACAAGGTTGCCATCAAATATGGGCTGGCACAGTGGTCATCTGAAGGGTCAACTAGGGAAGGATCCATTTCTGAGCTCCCGCTTGTGGCTCTTGGAAGGCCTTAGTCCCTTGCTACCTGGGCCTTCTCACAGGGCACCTGGCTTTTGCCAGACAGAGTGATCCCGGCAACCAAGGTAGAAACCACTTTTTCCTATAACTTAATATTGGGTGTGACATCCCATCACTCCTGCCATAGCCTATTAATCAGAACTTAATAAATCTAGTCAACACTCAAGGGGAAAGGATTAGGCGAAGGCATAAATACCAGGAGGTGGGGATCGTGGGGGCTATTTGAGGCTTCCCACCACAACCCTAGGTTGGTTTTCTTTTCTTATGCTAATTTGAATTGTGTTCTCTTATACAAATAAGTACATTTTGTTCTATAAATATGACTTCTGTCAGATAAATAAGCGAGTAAATGTTCCCTAATGTTATAGGATTGCAGTAAGTCTAAGCAAGAGATCGGGGTTTTGCAACGATAAGGACAAGAGAGATTAATTCAGAAAAATACCGCTTTATGTAATAAAAACTTCATTATTAGAATTGATCATCTTGGCAATGTTAAACACAGGGTCAGAGTCAGAAGGATGGGTTTGCATTTTGGCCCTTGTGTTTATTAGATACCCGGAGTGGGGCAAGTTCTAATAAACCCATTGGAGTCGTGGTTTCCTCACCTATAAAAGCGTACTTACCTCACGGCGGCGTTGTTGAGAGGATTCTATGCATAAGCATCACTCGGGGGGGGTCCCAGTGGGGAAAAGAGACCCCACCCAAGTCTAGTGATTGAGAAGAGTTTAATGGAGGGAATGTTCACAAAGATGTGGACAGGGCTGGGGAAAGAACAGGGGCTGGTGAAACACAATAGTTAGCATGTCTAGGCCTTAAGGGGCAAGGGCAGGAATCTGTAGCTGTGACGCTTGGTGGCCGGTTAGGGGGTTTCATAGCAGGACACCACTGAGCTGCTTTGACAGGGAATAGGGGAATGATGCCCCGACCTCATTTTTCTCCCTTCCACCTATGGGCTGCCCGTTACTTGTATCTGTCAGCAGAACCCATCCAGAAGCCCAAAGGCAAGGGAGCCTAAGGATGCAGTCGGGAATGGCCAGCCTCTCAGAGCACGGAGAGGGGGGCCCAGGGTGGGGGGGGGGGCACGCACAGGGTGGCTCTGCAGGGCACGTGGAATGATTCAGCCTGGCACGTGAAGCTCATGCGGGCTGAACACCATCATGTCAAAGAGTCGGTGCCCAGTTCATGGCAATATCATTATAATTATTACAGCCTGCCGACGGGGTACCTAAATGGGGATAAACTGTGTAGAATGTGTGTGTGTGTGTGTGTGTGTGTGTGTGTGTGTGGCAGGGTGGGGGGGCGGGGGGGATTTCCAAGAAGCTGAGTTAGAAATCTCCCCTGGAAGAGGAGGTCTGGTTATGCCAGCATCAGGAAACCCAGGCCGAGCAGCATTTATCGAGTTGCCCTGCACCCTCTACCTGGGCAGTTAGGAGGCCAGTCTCAATCTGCGAGTCTGTCCATTGCAGCCCATCGAGGCGTCCTCTTCCCTTTGCAGTCAACTTGGAGTAACAGAACACTGCCCCCCAGAACATCTTCTAGCAACTCCTGGCATAAGCCTTCAGCACCCCCTCCGAGAGTCAGTCTTGCTCGGCAGGACCCCGAGAAGCTCTTGGAGCCCACAGCCCCCCAGCTGGCGGCGTGCTGCCCGGTGCATGGGACTGTGGACGGTGCACCCCTATGCAATGGGGCCGGGCTTCTGGGTTTTCCTAAGCATCAGGGTGGCAGCCAGCAGCAGATGGAGCTGCTGCAGGGAGAGGGGGGCAGTGGGGCCGGGGCCACGGGCAGCCTGGGCGATGGGGGGCGGGGGCGGGGGACAGCGCTGGCTGCCACGGGGAGGGATGCCTGTGAGGTTTCAGGCTTCAGGCCTCACGTGCCCCAGGCCCCCTCCCCGCAGCCTCTCCCAATCCAGCAGGCCTCGCTGGCCCCACCGTCCTGGACGGGACTGTGCCCTCGCAGCCCGTGGGTCAGATTTTCCCTCTGAGGCTAAACTGCAGCAAGTCCATTGTGCCTTTAAGGAAGAGATCGCCACGGTGCAGATGGTGTTTCAAACATATTTGTTTCTGTGTCATCTGCTCGGAACATAAATATCAATTCAGCGACTTCACTGTTGTAAGTGATAAGTTGAAACATCATCAGTTGTTTTTTGGTTAAATGACAGCAACAAAATGAAAATCACCATTAAAAAGGCTATATTTGCATATTTTCTTATGCTGTCAAAGAACACGGCACTAATGCGGCATACGGAGAATTCTTAAACAGAAACATTACAGTTTTCTAAATCTAAAGACGATCAAAAAAATAAATTCTGAAATTTGGTGTATGAAAAGGAACAGGGAACGGTTATTCTCTGGGCAGAACAATAAAAGCACTTTCTAGTGACATTTTTAATAGCATATTAATTCAAAATTGTAATTTTGAGAAGGAGTGATTCCATCTACATAAACACTAACTGCATTCTAAATGCTTGGTATTATCATAATGAGTAGAAATTAAATTAATAATGCCAGGATAGCTAAAATCTGAGGCAACCTTCTTGAATCTTTTGTATCTACATGAATTATTTCTCATTCCCATTGAGCTCTCATCCTGAACTTCGTTTGTTGTTTTAATTTTTCAACGATCGGAACAATTCTTCAATTTTAAGAGAGTGTCACTTTTGAAAGTTACCTTCAAAAGGCATTTGTAGTCATTTTGAGCCCGCCGATGGTTTCAACAGCCCAGGCGGCTTCCCTGGTCACCCACACTCCGGCGTGGGCACAGGGTCCCCCCTGCCCCAATGTCATGACGTTGCCACTAATGGTCCCGCTACACTACGGTCGCTTACCACAGCTTGTAACAAGGACGGTGGACCTAAATAGGTACTTGTTTTAATCCTAAATGAATAGAGGATGCCTTTCAATCTAAATTCGATCGTCTGAGCAACATTTCATAAAATTAAGATCCTTAAGCCAGGGGGACAAGTTTTCTAATCCCATCCCGAAGAAGACCGTAAAAGCACTACAAAGGTCTTGGTAAAGAGATTCCTTTAGGGAGAGTTTCTTGGTTTCCTTTCTTGTCTTTCAAGCTTTCATCAAGATGGTTGGCAAGTCCAATCCTGCTGCTCGTAGCGCCTTTAATGAGGCACAGGGCAGCAGGCGGTCTTGGTTTCAACAGGTATGTGCTATTTAGGGCTTCAGAGACTCCAAGTCAGACGTGGAAGTGGATGGTCTGCTGTAGGAGTATCTAGGGTAATTCACAGAGAGGACGTGTCTGCTAGGAAATGTAAACAGTATCCAGGACATTGAGCAACATGCTATGCCTCACCCCCTCACCACTTGGCAAGCTCTGATTATTATTTTAGAAGGCCTCAGATCGCTTTGTTGCCTATAGCACACCTGAAAAAGATGACTAGGACGTGCAACTCATTATGATACAGCATCAAACCAGGCAGGTTGTGCTTCTCTCAGGGTTTTCCTTCACTGCCCAAGCACCCCGCTACCCAAATGCCAGCGTGGTATAGGTTTTGGCTACAATAGCCGTGGCCATCGCAGTGCCCAGATGAGACTTTTCAAAGGATGTGCAAAACATCCACCTTCCACAAGCTGGTCTCTGTGCTCTCAGACCTGCTCCTCCTTGCACCTGCCCCCAGGTCTCCCTACTTCTCCAGAACAGTACCCAGAATGGAAAACGCAAGGAAATGTTAAACTGTAAATATCCATGATTAATTAGGAATTATTTATTCTGAGAGTCTCATTAGTTTTCCACCTGAAAATGGTAGTGATGTTTGTTTGGAAAAAAAAAAAAAAGGACCCAGGGTGCATTATTCATGGGTAGCTTGGTTTCATAGATCTCCTTGCAATTTGTTTTTAGAGCAAGTCTCTACACAGAGATCAAAAGTGCATTGCTAACTCTTTGCCTTGGTTCCCATGCCTCCGGTGTGGAGGTCCTTGCTGTAAGTCATTTTATAGTTACCTAAGGCTGGCCTAGCCCCGAATTTGTAGCTCCTAATATAGTTCTGTCCCTATAGCCTCCTCTTGGAATAGTTCATTGGACCCAGGACAGATTTGAGTGGATTCAGTCCAGACAACAAATACAACCCAGTTAAATCTCGCTGGACATCCAGCTTATTTTTCTCATCCCAAGGAGGGAAAGAGTAATCAAATTTTAATAATAAATGTGCAAACACATAATAGCAACGTATGCAATTAAGAAGAGTTTAATCTCCTATTGGATCTTACAGATTTTTTTCACTCTAGAACATTTTGGTTCTGACAGATTCAGTGCCTTCTTCCTACTAATCATTTCTACTAACCATTAACAAAGCAGGTTCTTTTTACTTCTGTGTTTAAAACAGGCAGGAGGGGATCCCTGGGTGGCTCAGTGGTTTGGTGCCTGCCTTGGGCCCAGGGTGTGATCCTGGAGACCCGGATCGAGTCCCACATCAGGCTCCCTGCATGGAGCCTGCTCTTCCTTCTGCCTGTGTCTCTGCCTCTCTCTCTCTCTGTGTGTGTGTGTCTTTCACGAATAAATAAATAAAATCTTAAAAAAATATAAAAAATAAATAAAACAGGCAGGAGCAGTGATGCAGCCCCTTCAGGTTAGGTCACATACCACAGCTTTTCCTCTCCTCTCTCTCACACTTGCCATGTGACAATGGTCGGTGGGCAGCATCCAATGGTACGCGCTCGCCTCACCGTGGCATGCTCTCCGGTTGCCTTTCCTGGCCGTGATTTATTCTGAATGCATCTCGTTCATGTACAGCTGACCTCATGGAAAGCAGGTTCATTTTACAGTTTCTACCTCAGTAGCTTTGGAAGTACTGTTCTTCGGTCGCTCACATTTTTCTCTTTTACTTGCATCCCTTCACATGAATGGCTAATGATAGAATCAAGACCCATGTCTTGAACAAATGAAATCAGACTAGGTGCCCCTTGTGGGAACAAGATTTGTGTTTGGGTTTTATCCCACATATCAGTTCACGTTTGGGCCATTCTGAGCTCCGCCGTGCAGAGTCAGCCATTAAATGAGTTTCCCTTCTTTAAAATCAGATCAGAACCAAGTCATATTAATAAGAAATAAAATGAGAGGCTGTTTCCATTGTATTTAAAGGAAATGTGTATGCTGCCTGGAGATTCCAGGAATGACTCAGTGTTCCCTCATTTTCTTTATTTTTATTTTTATTTTTTTATTTTTTATTTTATTTTATTTTTTTTGTTTCCTCATTTTCTTTGCAAGATTTTTTACGCATGTTTGTTCGGCGGTCAAGGTGGGCACGAGGCCTTGGGTTGCCTCGTTTCGGGCACTGGAAAGGGCGGGCTGAGAGACGCAGGGGAAAACAAGTTTACAAAAGGACCTTGGAGTTCCAGCACTTTTCAGAAGCAACAAGTCATTTTCAGACTGACAGCTTCTAATCCGATTGATTGTGAGATAAAATGCACCCAATCAGTGTCAGAGTCGCCTGAGTTAAAAAGAAAACAACCAACCAACCCTGGTGTGTTGCAAGAGGTATTTAAGGTTCCCAAACCTTTCAGAAAGGAGATGCCCTTGAAAGCTCTCATAGCAATGAGTTTAAGGGTCTCAGCTGGGGCTGCTGACATGTGGTAATGCCTGTAGTTCATAGCACAGCAGCTCCTTACCAGCCTTTGCACCACCAGGGTGCTGCCTGGAAGCTGGTGCGGCCTACAGAGCGTTGGGACGAAGAAAGGGGAAAAGAAATAGGACCTCAAGACCCTTTTAGCAGCATCTGTCTGGTGAGCTGAGAAGCTGAGACTTTGAGGCCTTCTTTAGAGACCAGTAACTTTCAAACTTTGTCCAGATAAATCTTATTCAACTTCTGATTTACGCCATAATAACATAGCTATGTCCACGACTTATGTGGCCAGCATTCCAGGTAGATGGGCAAAGCTCAGAGATGACTTTGATTTCATTCATTCATTCATTCATTCATTCATCAGGTATTAATTGAGTAGCTACAGTGGTCCAAGAACTGTTCTAAGCACGGAGGTCATATAAACAAGGCAGTCTTCTTGATATCATTTAGCTTAACATACTTTGGGGCAGAGAGGCCAGATGTGGAACAAGGATGGAGAAACAAGTAAAACCTATACATGAACAAGTATCATGTCTGATAGGATATCACGTACAGGGAAGTCTGAAATTATCTTGTTGACCCCTTTTCCCCCAGCACCTCTACTTTAGGAGCTCTGTGGACAACTGAGGTCATCAGAAGTGGGAGAGTAAGGAGGAGAGGACGGCAGGAGGGAAAGCCAGGAACCCTTTTAATATATAAAGAAATATAATATATAAATATTTATAAAATATAATATAAAGAAATATATATATTATAAATATATAATATATAATATATTTATTTATATATAAAATAAATATATTTATAAATGTATATAAATATATAAATACATATAAAAATATATATAAAATATATAATAAAGACAGCACCCTTTTAATATGTTGAAACGGGAGTTCTGGTGTGACTCATAGGTTGTCTCTGAGGATAATTCCCATAGAAAAATTTCAAAGTATTGCAAAAAAAAAAAAAGAAAAGAAAAATTTCAAACTAATTGGAGCAACAGCGGCATTATTGGAACAAGTATCTGGCTGGCCAACAGGTAACCCTGAAAGATGTACCATTTCTGACATGCTAGTAGAAAACAAGAAGTAATGGAAACAGCATGTTCCATATAATGGAACCAAAAGCGTCTTGGGTTGACCTGGATTCAAATTCCGACCACGGTCCATACCAGCTCTGTGACCTTGGCCAAATGATTTACAACCGTGTAAGTTATTTTATGGCCACTCCATCATAAAACTGTTGACAATACCAACAGGTCTCAGAGACTCATTGTAAGAAATAAGTGAAATAATAGTCAAAAAATGCCCCAAACAATACCTCTCCCAGAAAAGATGGGTAGGAAATTAATACATGCCGGTCTTGCTTTTTTTTTTTTCCCCTTTTTCTAAGATTTTATTTATTTATTTGAGAGAGAGCATGAGTAGGGGGGAGGGGCAGAGGGCGAGGGAGAAGCAGATGCCCGGCCCGAGTTGAGGCTCGATCCCAGGACCCTGAGATCATGACCTGAGCCAAAGGCAGGTAGGTGCTTAGCTGACTGAGCCACCTGGGCGCTTTGTTTTTATCCTGAGTCATAAATGGTAATTTTATGTACACCAGTTGCTATCACGAGCAGTAAGTCAGAGTAGCAATTCTTAAAATCTTTTGACATAGTTAGAAAAAGTCAGCCCTCTGAAGGATGACTTCATTCCTCACCATGGGGTTGAACAAGGGGTTATGTCTGAAATGGAAGGGGTTTTGTTTCTGTGTATTCAGGATCAATTCTGGCGTTAGTGTTCCTTTGAGTATGGCCACTATTCAGGTTAGCTTTTGAGTTTTTTTTTTTTTGATATTGTGAAACAACAACTCAATGAAGGATCAAAGGATGGAGAATTCCAGGTTGATTCATGAATTTTAAAGTGAGGATGTCTCAGAGTATGAGGCATGATGTGAGGCAGTGAGTGTCAGGGAGATGGAAACTCTAGAGAACAGAAAGGCCTTGATTTCAAAGAAAGGAAGCAAAAAAAAAAAAAAAAGAAAAAAAAAAGAAAGAAAGAAATAAAATCAACAACTTAATCTCTCTAATGCCTCGGATCCTGAGAGAAATTTGCCATGATGAAAAGAAGGAAGCAAAACACAGACGGCTGGACCAATTTTCCCCGCCTGACCAGAGGCCTGCACACTGTCCCCCAGCAGGGCCCCCCGGGTCTGGGGACTTGGGGAAGGGCTCCTCACTCGCTGTGTTGCTGCCAAGGGGACAAACAGGCAGGGGTCACGAAGTCAACTGGTTTTGGGGCCGTAGCCGGTGCTTCCACCCACGACCTGCGAGGTGGGGCTTGCGCCTTCCTGCAGGGGCCTGGGTGTGCGGCAGGTGGCTGGCCTCCCGGGCGAAGTGATGACGGATGGCACCGAGGAAGGCGGCCCAGGCCCCGGGTCAGGGGTGTGATTCTCCGGTTCTCCACTTTCTGAAAATGAGGCCCAGTCTGCCTGGTGTCGACTGACAGTCCCTCGCTTGCCAACGCAACCTGTCCCGAGTAGAGGATCCTGCTCTGGCCTGGGTTTTGGGGCGGCTCCCAGCTCGTTCGCCCCCTTACAGTCTTTCCTGCGGGTGGGAAGGGGGTGGCCGCATGGGCAGAAGGGCGCGGTGGGCGCTGGCTCTCCCTGGGGGTTCGAGCAGCTTTGCGGGAGCCGGTCCCTGTGGCTGTGCCAGGCCGGGGCCCTCCTGCGGCGCCGGGCCTGGGGGGTTGGAGGGGGCCTCTGGTTCCCCGCTGAGCTGCAACCTGAGGTCGGATCCCAGAAAAGCCGTGCTCCCCTTTGTGGCCAAGCGGAGCGCGGAGGAGCGACGGGCCCCCGAGAAGAGGCAGCCGCCAGCACTTGGCTGCCCCGCCGCTCTGGGGCGCCCTCCGAAGGAAGCATCTCCCCGGGCTTCTGGAAAAGCAGAGGCTCGGGCCCTGCCCAGGTGGGTCCCTTCCAGGCCGGCCAGGCCCCGGGGCAGCGCTTCTCACCTGGGGCTCGGCCTCGGCTGCCAAGCTCGGGCCTCCCACTTCACAAGATTCCTTCGGATGCTGGGTTCTAACCAGTTAAAGACGCTGGGTCACCCTCAGCCCGGCGGGGGGACGGAGGGGAGAGATTTCACAGGGAGGCCGGGGCCGAGGCCTGCAGCCGCTACAGAGTCAGGGCCCTTCACCCTCGGGCCCGTGTAGCCATGGCCGAGGGGAGCTACCCGCGTGGGGGTCGGGCACCCCTGGAGCTGGGCGCCAGGGCCCGGCAGTGTAGATGGGACCCGGGCCGGGCGCGGGGAGGCACCTGCTGCCTGCAGCTCTGTGCCCTGGCGGGCACCCAGGGTGGCAGCCTGGGGTCCCCATTCCCACTCCCTTCTCAGCCCCCAACCCCCCTGCAGGGCAGGTTCTGCTGGGGCGACTCCCCTTCTCAGAGCTAAGCTGTCCCTTGGGGCTTGGGGCGTCTGCTCTGCTCGCAGGCCCGGCCCGCCCACCCCCCCCCGCCCCCCCGGCAGACGGCAGGTGCACTGGCCTCCGGGAAACGGGCCCAGCGGCCTCTGTTGCTCACTTGGCCTCCCCAATGCCGCCGGGCCGCCGGCCACTCAGGACTCCCCTACCGTGCCCCGAGGCAGGTCAGATGCCCCCGCGGCCCGGGAGGGGGGAACCCTTCCCGTCTTCTGCGTCTGGAGAGCACATTTGGCACCAGGCTCTTCAGCAAAAGATAAAGAACCAGGCTGCCTGTCTTGAGGCCAAGAAGTGTGAGGGAGAAGAGACGCACACGACTAAACTCTGATGGGAAACCCCTTCTCCGCCTCACCCAGAGGCCTGCACAATCATTGGCGGAGCTGTGCCCCGGCCTCACCCCCACCACCCCCGCCCCCGCCCGCCGACCTGCCCCCTGCACCTGCCACCTTGCTGTGCTCGGGCTGGACACAAGCCTCCTCGTGAGGGGCTGTTTGAACGAACCGTCTTGCCGTCACCACCCCTGTCGTCCCGCTTCAATTACGTGGCATCTCCGTCGCTCTCCCCTGGGCTCCTCCCTCAGCTCCCCTCCCTGGCTCCCCCCAGCCCCCCTAAAACCCGCAGTGTGCGCTCCCACAGCGTCTTACTTGAGATGCTGTTGGTCCGGAGGTTAAGGATACGAACAGGTGAAATCACGTCCAGCTAAGAATTATTTTTTCAAGGAAGTAGTAAGGACCACAGTGACCACAGTGCTTTCGACTTTGTTTCCTAAACAGCTCCCTTGCAGAGACACGTAACAGAACCTGTTAGAAGAACAGACCGTCTTTACTGGGCTAGTTCATTCCAGGCCCTTGTACCGTAGCTGACCTCGGCCCAGGCGACGGCCGGCTGCTATCTGTGCACTGTCCAAGTCCTACAACACTCTGGCAGTATTTTTTTTTTTTTTGGTATTTTTAATTAGTAGATTTTATATTGTGTCCAGGGTTGATAGTTGGTTCAAGTGTTTTTGAAAAGTATCATATGATACATTCTTGAGTGAATGAAAATAAGAAGTACGCTCCTTCACGCCATTGCTATCTGTGGCTCAGTGTTAGACTAGTCATGCCAACGCCTGGCTCTGAACCAAACCGCATGCCTCAGTTGATGCCAATGGATGGCCTCTTTCTCCCAGCAATCGAGGCGGGGAAGGAGAGTCCCAGGAGAGTCTGGGGGATGACTCAGCTCAGAGGTCTGCACCATCATGAGCTGGGTCTGACTTAAGTGCAAGGTGTTGGCGGAGTGACAGTGTGGGCACAGGTGTGCGGTGCATGCGACGGTGACCTGGCCAGGGTGCGGAGATCAAGCGAAGGCTCTCATGGTGCGTGGAGGGACAGCTGTTGAGGCACCTGTGGATCGAGGCAGATGCCAGTTAGGTGGAGGGACAGTTAAGGAGGAACTGTTGACCTGGCCCCCATCCTCTGGGGACACACGCCGGAGAGCCACGGAGCACGAGGCCGGGTCCCTTGCCAGGGCTGTAGGAGCGCTGAGAGCGGAGGGGCCACTCCCGAGTCGCGTGGGAGGGCGTGGGAATCAGCGGTTTGGGGACACAAAGGGGAAGATGCAAAGGGGTCCTTTGAGAGCCTGGGCTGAACTCTGAGGGCCCCGCTGGTCCATGATGGAGAGGGGCGGTTAAAGCTTCCTCCAGAACCGCACGTATGTGAGCCTAGGTGACCATGACACTTTGTGACTTGTCGTTTCGTGCGGATTCTGTTTATTAAGAATTATTTATCGTCTTATAAAAAACCTCGACTTGCGTTCACTGAAGTTATCTGAGAGGCTCTATGCCAACACGGCGCTGTTCCTCTCTCAGTGGTTTATGTTTCTGGCTTATCTGGGGTTTCTAATTTTAGTTAAATGTGATTTGGGCCGCATGTTTACTCGTAACTCCGTCTCCCGTGGTGACAGCTTAGGACATTAGTCTGTGCTTCGTTTCCGTAGCTGGGCTCCTGAGAAGGCCTGTGTTTTTGAGCCTTCGCTCTGTGGAGAAGAATCGAACCTGCAGCAGGGAAGGGCAGTAACAGAGGACGAAGGCTTGGTGATGTGAGGGGACGGGTGGTTGGGAATCGGAGAAGGGGAGAGGGCCCCACAAGAGGGGAGCCTGTAGCCCTCTCAGAACACCCTGCAGGATGGCTGGACTGTGCGGGTCAGGAGGGTGGCTGCTTCAAGCCGTCTGTGGCTGAGCCTCCTGGGGGTCAGGAGGGCCAGCAATGGGGTCACTAGGACCAGAAGGCCACGTCTGGCATGGCGTGGGCACCCCGCAAATGACTGTTGAATAAATGGGAACAATTGGCAAGGCGCTAACTTTCTTCTTTCTTGCTCCTGCTCCCCTCTCCCGCACGACACCCGATTTTGGACTTCTCCTTAACTCTGGGTCAGGTGCTGGTGCTGAATCGAGTTTGGTCTGGAGAATAAAGGAAGGCATCATTTCCTTCACTTCCTATCTGATGCGAGAGAAATCATGAGAAATAACTTAAAAAGTTAGAAGTAAATGAGAAACCGAAGTTAAGATCACTCATTTAGCACGACTGGAGATAGGTATCAGCGAAGGTCACATTCCCAGAGCGGGTGAATTATAAAGTCGACTTTTGTCCAGAGCGAGGCTGGAAGGAGGCCCGAATATGACCAGGTGGGCTGCACACCACCCGGACCTTCCTGACGCCGACGGCAAAGGGCCCTATTCCTTTGTATATCTGTGCGTACGTCAAGTAGCCTCACGGTACATCATCCCTCCTCCTGCACATCGTGTGAATGCTCAGGTAGAGATAGCAATTAATTACACGAAAAACTCTGGTCATCAATCCCCGGATGAGTAAGCATGTAGGTGAGATGTCTGCTGTGACTGGGGAGCGGGGACAGTGGGTGCAGGAGCTGCGGTCATGGGGAAGGGCGGGGGACCTGAAGATAAACATTAGCAGAGAGTCTAATACGACTCTGAGATAATCTCTGTCGAATCTTGATAGTCCCCACTGACTTCTCCTCAAGGATTCGTGAAAGGGAAGACTTCAGTCCTGCAAAGTCCCTGCAATATTGACTCACTCATTCTGGGCCTGGAAACACACACAGGAGGTTTAGCAGTACGTGCGCTATCAGGCTAGACCCTCTTTTGAAATGAAAGAATGATCCCTCCTCTTGTTCAGACACGATGCCAGTGAACCCATTTGAAAAAAAAAAAAAGAATTAGAGGAACCGCGTTCTTAACTCCCTCTTGCCTCATTTTTCCAGAACCAGCTTTCTTGTCTCCCCAAGAGACAATCGTCAGAGTGAGAGCTTGATGCCTCCCAAATCTAGCCATAGGTTTCCATTCATATTTCACTCAACTGATGAAATACATTTTTTTCTTCTCAATTATTTGTTCAACAAATAGTTTATTGCATCCCTGAAAAAGATTTCCATGTACTGAAAGTATACTCTGAGCAGGCCATCGTTCTAAATTGCAACGTGGATGGTCTTGTTTACTTCTCATGCGGTGATACGCAGCATAGGAAGACGTCTTTCTCTCCACTTAAAATATGATGGATACCGAAATTAGGCAACTTGTCCAAGGCTGAGTAGTTAGTGAAGTGGGGCTTAGACCGGGACCCACTTCTGTCTTGCTTCAGAGGCCAAGTACCCATGCTCCTTGGAGGGAATCCAGTCCCCGCTCACCACCCAGCCACCCTGAATCATCTTGTTCTCTCTTTAATTCTTTGAATCAAACTTATAACTTTACAGTTGTGCTGTTGTTTTTTGAATCGTGTTTAATTATTCATCACCTCTATCTCCTTTTGCTAGAGCGTGAGCTTGAGAGCACAGATCTGTTAGTGACTTCATGGCCACGTAACAGCGGCTAGAATGACACCTGCCGTGGTGTGGGCACCCCGTAAATGATTGTTGAATAAATGGAAACAATTGGCAAGGCGCTAACTTTCTTTTCTTTTTGTTGCTCCCAGGATAATTGTGCAGACCACTAAGGAATAACCCAGAAAATGCTAAGATGGAATTAGGAAGACTGCCTAGGGAGTCGTGGACGCTTCACTGGTAAGCTGGTATTTGCTCTGCGTATTGTGGGGAAAGGAAGGGTATACGGAGAGCAGCGAGAAGTGGATAAAATGTCAGAAGCAAGAAGTCAGAACTCGTACGGGGGATGAGGAAGTCATCTTGACTGTCTTACTGTGAAGACGCGCATCTACCAGGCCTGCAGGGTCGCCGAGTGCTCTGCACCGACCACTGGCATAGCGTTTGGTCTCTTTTTTTTTTTCTTTTTAAGATTTTACTTGTTTATGATAGACACAGAGAGAGAGAGAGAGAGAGAGAGAGGTAGAGACACAGGCAGAGGGAGAAGCAGGCTTCATTCACGGGGAGCCCGATGTGGGACTCGATTCCGGGTCTCCAGGATCATGCCCTGGGCCAAAGGCAGGCACTAAACCGCTGAGCCACCCAGGGATCCCTAGCCTTTGGTCTTTGATCGTGGTTCTTATCATGGTTCATTTACTCTCAGTCTCCTGCTAGGGGTGAGATCCCTGAGGTGAGGAACCAGGACGATCTGCTAGTGAGCTCCTTACGGGCAGGGACCCTGCCCTATTTATCTCTGTATTCCCATTGTTCAGCACCGTGCTGCTAATTGGTGGCCCGCGGTACGTGTAGAAGGTAAAATCAATGTGCCATGAATGAATGGGTGAATGATAGGGCTTAATAGCAGTTTAATGAAAAAAGTGTTTTAAATCTAAGGTGAGGACAAGCAGCAGAAATAGTTCACGTGGTCTCTGGTGGCAACGTCTGGTTTCTGAGTATCTACAATCTTGGAACTAGAGATAGAAACGGTAAGAGAGATAGGATCGGCAATGTGAAATGACTTGTTCATGGTTCCACAACAAATTTGTGTTGAGAGTAGGAACTTGGATTTAGAGATCACAGCTCCCAGTTAAATCTGACTTTTCACGAGTTCAACTCTGTTCTCCTCTGGGCAGACTACATCGGTGCGATTCTGAGCTCGACGCTCAAAGACATGTATAGACAAAGTATACTTTGTCCAAGAGGATGGACGAGGATGACGCAGATGCTTAAGGCAAAGTGGAAACTGGTATCAGATGAGCATCAGATGAGAACATGAAGGATGTTTCACCTGAAGAAGGAAGTACTTGCAAAGGGGCTGTGGGGTGAGTGGAAAAATCATATCTCTTCTAATATTTTTAAATACATGTCATCACTCCTTTGCTCCAGAAAGGAAAAATAAGAGCCATGGGTAAAAATCACAGGGAAATAAATTTCAACTCAATCTGAGAGGAAAAATAATGTCTCACCATTAGAATTGACCAAGAACGAAATTCCTAATTATAAGGACTATTCAAGTAGAGGCGGGATGCTCACCTGTCACTAGACTGGGAGTTCCTTTAAAGACCATGTTCTATTTGTATTTCCCTAAGACTTTGAATGCTGCTGGGCACATAGAATATGCTCATTTATGATTCACTATGTATCTTTTAAAAGGAATTCCTTTATGGGGTAGATGAGCACAGAGGTGACTAGGAATGCACTGTATTATTAACTCCAAGGACTTTTCCAACACTTAGGTTTATGATTCTTTGATTTAAAAAAATCCTGCAAGATAGCATACCAAATATTTAGCAAAGCAAGTCATTTCATACCCTGATCAGGGAAAGGTCAGTGGAGTTGCTGTTTCTTTTAAACTCTGCGAAGCTCTAGTGTTGCATTGCAGCTCTCCCTTTGGGAGGAAGGATTTGTTTGCCATTGACTACTGTCTTACGAAGGAGATCACTGCTAGTACATCTCTGCACGTGGTGATGAAACTAAAGCTCCATGCACAATTTTAAATGGAGTTTGTTTTGTACAAGGACCAGAAGACAGATTTATGGAGACATTTGCGCAATGGTTACGCCAATAGATTCACACTTTTCAGGGTGACTAACCTAGGAGACCAGGTTTTTCAGAGTCCTAAATCCTATTTATTTTGTCACCTTTTTAATAAATATCTTAAATATCAGTTCAGGAAACTTATTTTTCACTGAATATTTTATACCTGGAATGTGTTGATTTGATATTTATGTGGGTTTTTTTTGGACACAGGAGTGTCATTCCTTTTAGTCCATGCGGAAGTGATCGAAAGGAGGCAAAGAAAGTTCTAGATTTACTATATTAGCCACAGAAAGCTGGGGAGAACTAAGCGATCATAAGGCGATTTTTTGATTTGTTATTTACCTCTTATTTTTTGAGAGTTCTCATATTTTATTTCTTCCCAAAGTGATCATATCTATTTATATGCTCAAAAATCCCTATCAACTTTCCACTAAATTCTTTCAGAGGCTATGGGGTTAATTTGCTTTTCTTATCTCAGCATATAAATAGGCTTCCAATGTATTTCTCTGTCCTTATGAAATATCATCATCACCATATTTCACTTCAAATAATGGCGTAGCATTAACCATAAAGCCATTCCTAAGGAATGTGGTGGCAATTCTAACTCCTTTTTAAAGAACTCTATGCTATAAAATGTAGCACCGTGCTTCTGAGAATCTGTGGTGCTGGTGTTTCACTTTTAATGATGTTATTACATTTTTCCACAAGTTCTTAATTCCACTCACCTAAACGGAATAGATTTTGTGCTCTGTGTATTCCTGAGATGTAGCTTGTTCTGGACCCTTCAGATATATGCACTTGACAGCGAGATTCTAAGATACTTTCCCAATAAAAACCAATATCTTCTTTCTCTCTCGTTTATGAGTTATAAAACACTTTCCCTACCCTTCTTCTTTGATTTAATTTATATGCCAGAGATTTTTCAGCTCTGGGGATGAAAATGGAAGACCAGGGAAGAAAGTTGATGAAATAGAGATGATTCAAAGATCTGAAATATTTTATCCTCACTCGATATAAAGTAAATTATTTTTTCTCTTTTCCAATAACCATCATTTCCCTTGATCTTGGAATCACTCAAAACCTAGCCACCGAGTCCTATATAAACTAATGCTCTGTCTCAAGATATGGGGAGAGATGAAATACTGGTGCCTGCACAGATTGTACCAGCTTGATTATATTTACACTTATGAGATATCGCAAATTTAAGAATGCCATTTTTTTCTCATCACTGAGTATTTATTATATATAACAAATACATGGGAAAGAAAAAACTATATTGTGTGATATAAATAGTTTATTTACATTACAGAAAAAACATCAAGACAATGTATACTATTTCAAATATATCCATACATAATCAAATATAGCTGTAGTACATGTTTTCATTGGTGTAGATTACCACAAATGCAAGGCAACATGTGTAGATCTCTTGTCTTATTCTTTTGTCTATAATACTGTATTGTGTAGTCCCAGATCTTGGTAGTCCAGCCACTGTGCAACATGCTCCCTTTAGATTAACCTCGTGGATGCTCTTGTTGTGTTGTCTGAACTGTAGTGCCCTGTATTTTGCTTCTGTCTGTGAATTCTGTTGCTTCTGGGGCATTTCCTAGAAGGTTGGAAAGTTTACAAATCTTAGTCCAGTGCTGTTACCTAAAGTTTGGTCCTACAATTACAGAGTGAAGTTGTGGATTAAGCAAACTGTTAAAATATTTCAGACAAAAGAATTTATTATCAGTAGAGGCTGGGATTATTTTGGAAGATATATATACATATTTTTTTTTTTCATCTCCTGGCCGTGTCTTTAAGCGTCTTTTGGGGTGCACTGATGAACAGAGGCAGACGTTGAAGAGGAATACATTTACCTGGTCTTCAACCACTTACTCAATAAGGCACAAGAATGACTCAGCACAAGGCAATCAAGCAAGTTGTGAGCTCATCCAATCTCACTTTAAATGTCTTCAACAATTTTATATTCTAAATGTCCTCAGGATGAATGTTATATTGACATTTCAGTGCTACAAGTTTAAATCCTTTCCAACCAGAGGATGAGCCAACTGTTAATATCTGATATGTAATGAAAAGGGATACTGTTTTGGTTCAGCCAGATATCATTTTTATATATTAACCCCATAAGCTAGAGACATAAATTGGTACCAACTATTTAGCTTCTATAAAAAGCTAAATTCAGTCAAATTATCTGAAAAGCTCTCCTCTGGTGTCTTTTCTCTTGTAATAAAAGAATACTTTGATGATGCAAATAAGAACTACAATTCAAAGTTCACATAAAATCTTATTGTTGATGGGTTTCAGAGATTATATATTCATATATATCTTCACATATGAATAAATACATATGTTATTTATGTATCTATTTTTTTTTAAAGAGGTCAAAATAAACATGGAGCTGAAAGTCCCATTCCCAGCAAGTGGGAGCTCTTGGAGACAAAAAAGATAGAAAACCCATCTTTTCAACAGGGCAACTCTTTTTCATTCTAGAGCAGGTCTCTAGATATCTATATTTATGTGACACATGCTGTATTTAGAAGGAGGGCAGATGTTTGACAAATCATAAAAACAAGGGGAAGCAATTAGAAAAAAAAAAAGAAAGTGGGAGGAGGAGGAGAGAGAAAAGAGGAGAGACCAGGTGATGGAGAAATGAAAAGAAAATTGAAGAGAATGAAGGGACTTCTGCTTGGTACAATTTGTAATTCTTTTAGCAACGGGATATATTGGAATAGGTCTTCATGGGCAAGTGTGGTCAAGGTGGTTGGGAAAGGGGAAGGTTTGGTGAGGGGCAGATGGCCTGGGTGGAAAATCTGGTTTTTGAGTAGAACATTCTCAAGTGAATAGAATGAATCCACACTGGGGAAAGTGTGGCTTATTGACTAGCATGACTCCTGGAAATACTTTGGAAGACCTGGACGTCCCAAGATAGATTTATAAAATGTGTTACAATAATGCTAATTTAGACTCATGGACTCCTCCTCAAAAGGAAATAGAGAATAGGTTTCGTTCCTTTTTTTACGTGAAAATGAAAACGGCCATATGCCTTAAAAAAATGGCTTACTTCTACTTTGGAGCTCAGTTTAGGTCATCTTGAGCTTTAGAACACACAGCATGATGACCGGTCGAGGGGCAGGACTAGAGCAGTGGACAGGCTCTGACGCCAGGCAGCCCGGACTCCGTAGCTGCCCTTATTGCTCGGCTGTGTACACTTAGCGATTTGCTAACTTCTCATACCTCAGAGTTTCTATTTTTCAAGTGAGGATAACTGTTCTCTCTTCATATGTTATTAAATGCGTATGCGTCTGTGTGTACACACATGTATGACACACACACACATAACATATATGCACACAGTGCTTGGTGAGGTCAGAGCCCAGTGTTCTTGGAATGTATGGGAACAGAACTGTGATTAATAACAAACTTGAAAACATCTGCTAAAATGTCAAAAGTCCTGCATTTTTGTCAGTACATGAAGTAGCAAATCCAGTCGTTAGGAGATTAGAGGTCTTAAATAGGAACTTGGTTTTTCATGTGCTGACCGCGTGTACATATCAGAAGGCTCAAGACCCCTATGGTAATATGGCACCACTTCTTGTGTTTTAGATTCTTTTCTATCTTTCCTTTAAACTCAGTATTTTTGGTTTCCTGAGTTATCTTTATGTTCCCTAGAATCTATTTTAATATAATCCATTGACTCACTTGGCATCTAAACGTGAGAGTCTAGTTGATGAGCTCAACTTGGCTTTGAGCAGCACAAAGCTCCAGTCGATGATATTCCCTTAAGCTTTTAGGCCCGGCAAGGATTTATGAACCATATTTTGTCTTTTTCAAGAGCAAATGCCACACTTGTCCTCAAAGAAGATAGTGCCATACAGCTACAGAGATGTATCATGGCCTTTATTTTCTAAAGATATGATACTTTCTTTTATTTTCTTGTCTTTAGAAAAATAATTTTGGAGGAAACATTCTGATTTACTGTAGAGCTGTGCAGATGAATGAAAGTTTAAATGTCTTGTGAATTTGGCAAAAGCCTTGAAAAACTTTCTCAGAATTTTTTTCTCAAGGAGAGTGAAATAAGGTCAGAGAGGAGTGTCTTCAATAAGATTTCTGGTTAGACAGGGCGTAAATAATAACATATTTGGTTGTCATGAACTTATACACTGAGGAGGCTAAGCAAGTAAATACCTGGCCCTACTCCTTTGCTCCAAGCACCATGTCAGACATCGCTAATTAGCCATGATTTTTCTATCCTGTTGAAACTGGATGAGGTGCCTGGATCCCTCTCAACCTAGCTCTCCAGGAAACAATTGCCATTTGGTTGATATACACGCTCGTTGTCATGTTTGTCGCATGTTTCCATATATCAAAGGTTTTCATGTACTACAACACAATCTTTTTTATTAAAGCTATTTTCTTTGAATTTTGTGATTAAAAGCTATATCGTTAACTTAAGATAAAAATGTACCTGTCGTTTACGCCAAATATGTTCAAAATGATTATATCGGAGAGTGATACTTGGAAATCCAAGTACCGTAAATGAAAGCTCTACTTTTGACACTTTCTAGGCCGTCTACACCATCCCTTCTGACCTCTTTCAGCACACTGATCTGGGTCTGGGTAAATAAGGTCACGCTGTCATCTAAATAGTCTGTTAGTAGTTCGAACGAAGACGGACTTTCTATAGCTAAAAGAGAAGAGCTTATTTAAACAAAGATTGGCATCACAGAGTAGAGAAAAAAGATCTTTGCTTCAAAACTAAATAATCATCAAAATGCAACAATAAGGAAAATAATTTGTACCACTCCAGCATGAAAAATCGATGCTATTCACAGGCTGTTAGGAGGAGGAAATAGGACTCCAGAGAACGGATGGCTGCAGAGCCCACAAAGGGCCTCAGGAGAAGAGTAATCTAAGTAAGGCGAGGAGGAACAGCACACTCCGGCATCGGGGTGGCCGACTGAGCACTGTTACTGACCTGGTGATGCAGAGGACCACCACACAGATGACGGCAATCTGAATGGTTCCAATCACAGCTGCGATTAAGACATACTGAAATCGCACGGGGCCGGGAACAACGTACAATACACTGTAGTCCTTTTTTTCACAGTGTTGTCCAGTATAACCAGCATCACACCTGGAAGAAATGAGAGTATCCAGTTACCTGTAGCTGCTGGGCTTATTTTTTTTTTGGGGGGGGGTGCTCATTTTTATAGCTGGCTAGACCACTTGTATCTTCATTGTGAAATCCGGGCTGTTGGTTTCTTTCTTTCTTTCTTTTCTTTTTTTTTTTTAATGTTACTCTGTAGATACAGGTTACAACTCTCTCTTTTCTTTTCTTTTTTTTTTAATTTATTTTTTATTGGTGTTCAATTTGCCAACATATAGAATAACATCCAGTGCTCATCCCATCAAGCAACTCTCTATTTTCAACAAGATCCCTTTGTGTGTTGGGTTTCAAAGATATGAGGTGTTTCTTTTACACTTAAAATAAGATTTTGAAGACAGGAGGATTGCCACATAGTTTGTGATGATGATGATATAGAGAAGCAATGGATGTCCAGAAACCATCGTTCTTTTTACTGTTTTTTTTTTTTTCAGGCAAGTTTCACATTTTATTTAACTTGTTCTTTAATCGACCTAAGCTGACATGATTACTTGACAGAAGGTTTGTTTCTGAGGATGTGGGGGTAAAATGGAGCTATTTATTTATCTTTGGATAAAGCGTTCTCTATGCTACTGTGAGGACAAATGTTGAAAAGTATTTAGACCAGGACTATAATAAGTAATTTCTTTAATTCATTGATCATAAAGTTGCCTACTTATGTTAGAGAGCTAAATTTCAGGAGGAAAAATAATAATCATGGTGTAGGCGATAGAGTTCCGCATAATAAACCCGTGTGCTATTCATCTGAGAATGAAGGCCACTTCTCACTTACTCAACCCTCATCAGAAAGCTCCAGGAGACCATCTGCGTGTTAAAATTAGCATTTGACAATGAAATGAAGAAACTGTTCACATAACAATACCAGCAAGGATCAGCTTGTCTTTGGCTTTGTGCAATTATTTCAGTATTTCACTTGGAATTTCTGCATCCTGGGGCCTTTCCTTTTGCCTCGGAGGGTTCAATAATGGGGGCCCTGCTAAGGATGACAGGGCAGCAGAAACAACCTCTTGGTTTTGTTCACTCTAGCTGGTTTCACTGGAACGTGCTAGTGTATTCAGTGAAGGAAAATATAAAAGGAAGACAGTTCTTGAGAGAAAGGGAGAGAGAGACAGAGAGAAGGAGGAGGGGGAGGAGGAAGAGAGAGAGAGAAACTCTTCGCTGTGTAATAGACAACCTATTTCATCATAGGATACTTGTATATTCCTTTAATAAAAAATAAATTTGGTTTTTCACCTTGGCTTTACCATCTTTTTGCCAACTCAATAATTATGTTCTATTCATGAATACTCAGCAGATATTTATATTTATTAACTAAGTCCAGACAAGCAATTTCTTTGTGTCTCAACTGAGTTGGAATCTGGGGAGGTACGGCTAACAATCTCACTATACGAGGCCTGTGGATAACAGGTATGTGCCCAGCAAAACCAAGACTGATAATGCTTATTAGAAGGACTTTGGAAAAGATGACCTCACCAAAGCAATAATGTCCTCTTAGGGACAGTAAGTCCTCATCCATTCATCTCAGAAGGACTTAATGAGCGCCTGTCCTGTGCCAAGAGCTGCTCTATGTCCATGGGAAAGAGTGGGGAATGAAACAGGGGTCTGAGCCTTTACGAAGCTGGTAATGCCCAAGGTACAATTTAAAATTCTACAAGAGGAGTACACATAACGATGTGTTACTTAGTACTCGGGCGTGTAAAGCACACATTTCATGGTCTTCGTGTGTGCGTGTGTGTGTGTGTGCAGGAGAGGCAGTGAAACGCCTTGCTGCCGATCACTGCGGGGGAATGCCATCCAATTCTTTACAAACACCCAGAATTTGGTCCTCTGTTTTCACTGCATACATTTTAAGAGTTAAAGAGCGAAAACGTTACCTGCAAGACGGCTCCTGCATGCTGATAGAATGTTCGCACTTCCCATGCATGCAGAAACCATTGTAATGTTCTGGGCAGGGGATGTGGTGCTCTCTTGCACTTTCTTCTAGCTTGTTAGCATTCTCTGTGGATACAGATAAAAGCAGGCACCCCTTGTAAATACTTCCTCAGCCCAGTAAGATCAACCAGTACATTAAGAAGCAAAGCTATAGCAGGCAAAGATATTTAAAAGGGTAAGAACTAAAAGGCTCTGGTTCAGAAGAAAGAGGGAAGAAGAATTGAAAGACAGACATCTTTACAATTGTGTTTAGAGATGAAACTGCAAAATTACCCAGTGCTTTTCATGCTTTTATGCAATTTCTCCCATCTTTAATAGCCAGTGATGTGTCTGTGAGTTGTTAGACAGCTTTAATTTTCCTTGTGTAGGGACTGTGCATTGATCATAAAATAATTCAAGAAGAACTATCTTATTTTTTGAATTTCAAAGGCCAGCATAATGTCCCTGAGAGTAAATTGCTGTAATACCTTGATACTTTCTCAGTGTGGGAGCTTAAAAGTTAAAATATGGCTGTGTTCAGTTGTTAAACAGACGTTTTCCAAAACTAAATGCAAATTGCAACAAATGTACTCTTTCAGGCTTTTTTCATTTACTGTGAACAGGAATTCTACTAGCACCCATACATTTTCTTATTGCCAAAATAAAGCTATTGAAAGAGCAAACGTTATTTCAGAACCATTTGTGTAGATACTAACACAGTACGTACTGCATGCCCTAAGTTACGCCAGGGCCTGGGAGCTGGCCTGTGTGAACGATGGGATGTGAAAGTTAAACTTAGGATGAAGAGAGAGTTTGCCTTCTAAAGTGAACTCCTTCCTCCGTCATTAACAAGTTTTGTTTCCTTATGTTTCTACAAAGACATTAAACTCTTTTTTTTCTGACCTTTAGCCCAAATACGTTGGCTTCACGTTTGTCATGCTGTCTCTAAATAGTCTTTTGATGATGTTCATTTTATAATATAAAGTTTTCCTTTTTTGAGTCTTTTCCATAATCTGTGACCTGACCAGACTTTAAAATTCTTGCCTTAAAAAAAAAAAAATTCTTGCCTAAGCACCTGAAAAACTTCATTTTCTTGACTTCAATCTGAGATACTTTTCAATCCCACAGTAATAGAAGTAATGGAAGCATCAGTAGTGGAAGATTAAAAATGCATTACTGTTTTTGTGAAATAGATCATTTCCTATTATTTCACATACAGGTATAGCTTTTATTACAGTGCGCCCTTATAGTTTTGTACTGGCAGTCATGGATGATGAGTATCTTCCTCAGGAGAAAAAATACTTTTTAATATGGGTGAATCGGACAAATGCATTATTTATGTTTAAGCAGAGCTGTAAAATATCCATACCTTTTAAGATCTAGTTAGTCATCTGCAGAACTTTAAAATTTGAAGTATATTGTTAAATATGTTAAGTGAAAAAAATATGTTAAGTGCTTTCCTGTGTAGGGATATTTATGCACATTTGTATGATGTGTAATATTTCAAACCACGACTCAAATTAATAAAGGATTTATCATAAGTATGCTAGAGAGACTGGAGATGGCATTTAAATCATTCATCTGTTCTGTATTTCTGTCTCTGTACCTATTTAGGTGATATTTTGTTTATTTTATATTTTTTATACATTGTCATATTATATTTCTACTTTGATGAATTATCATTAAAATGAACAAACCACTTCCATGGAAAAGACTAACACTGTACAAAATTTTCTCTTTTGGCTTCTCCCATTCCTCCAAGCTACTCTGGAATTTTCATGTCACGGTGTTTTTGGTAACAAATTACAGCTGTAGGGAGCAAACACGCATAAACTGAGATAAATAATGTTGGGTGAAATTTCCAACTTGGGAAATATGTGACCAAAATAGAAGCAGGACAACCCTGCCTTTTTGATGCACCCTGGGATGGCGTGTGGTCATTCGTGAATCCACGGAGAAGACCTGGCTCATCTGTTGCTGCTGCCAGGAGGCCACAAACTAGCGTGGTCAAACCGCGCACCTGCTGCTTAAAGACGACTTTGACAAAAAAAAAAAAAAAAAAAAAAAAAAAAAAAAAAAAAAAAAAAAAAAAGACGACTTTGACAGTGGCGTTTGCCAGCCGCACTGCTGATGTAATGAACCAGCACGGATTCTCACTCTTATTTCTGGATCTTCTCCTCATAACAAACTATTCAACACTTCTACTTAGTGTTTGTTAGTAACCCTCCAGGGCTTCTGCACACCTGCATGCAGGAGAGTTTTCTGTAACTTCCCTGCATTCAGTTATGCATTGTGATCTCAGGCATAGTATTTTTCAAACACATCCTATTAGGACTATTTTTCTTTTTGTCAGTTGCAGAAGAAGATCAAAGAATTTCCTTGACTCAAAATCCATTTTTAGGCCACTGTATTTTTAACTCCATCTCTCACCCCATATTCTTTTTGTACCGTATTCACGACTATGAACCAAAGTCTAAGGACAAAGTGAGAGCTTGTTTGAGGGAGGCTGTTGCCTTAGTGTGGTAATAACCAGATATTTTCACAAAGTTCATTATCCGGACAGGATGATCACGTGTGAGGGGAATAGTTTCCGTCATAAAATCTGCTAATTAGTTTACACCATTCCTTATGAGCTTGGAGTGCTCTGTTATGCTGTTCACAGGATACTGTCAAATAAGAAAGTTAGAGAGATTGAAAATAAATGAGTAGAAGAAATGATCCCTGAGCAAGAAAATGAGGAATCATCAATATATGTCAACAAATTTATAGTCAATCCAACCAAGTAAACCAGTTGATTGAAAACCTGAATATATAACCACTTCTAGTAATGCAATAGACATATTTTAGAAATGAGATTTGAGTATATTAAGAAGAATAGAGACACAGAAATCTAATATTCCAACCAAATATGTGTATGGACAACAGTATTTGTAACCCTGATGTTTATGCCTAGGTATTCAAGCAATCCTGAAGCATTTAAAGATTTAAAATCATCTAAAAATGATACTTTGGAACTTTGTATGTTTCCTATAGTGGCTGATGATTTAGACATCGATTTCTTTGTCCTCCACTGAAAAAGAGGTTTAATGTAAGGGTCGTGCTCCTTTTACTAAAAGAGACAGTGACAATGGTAGAAACTTCTCATGTTTTTGTTTAAAATCTTCAACCAGTTTCCTACTTAAAGTTCACAAATGATTTATTCTGAAAGAGATCCTGACCCTTTTAAGGAACCATTTCTTTAAAGACTTTATTTATTTATGAGAGAGAGAGAGAGAGAGAGACAGAGAGAGAGAGACAGAGACCCAGACAGAGGGAGCCTGATGTGGGACTTGATCCTGGGACCCCAGGATCACCCACTGGGCTGAAGGCAGGTGCTAAACTGCTGAGCCACCCAGGGATCCCCAGTGATTTCTGATATAATCTGAGTTAATTGCAGCAAAGCTAACATGGTTGTCCACTGCTAGTCAACGCTCCAGAGAAGGGCTATAGCAGCGGGTTTCTCGAAAGCACAGCTACATGTATTGTGTGTGTGTGGGTGTGTGTGTGTGTGTGTGTGTGTGTGTGTGTGTGTGTTTGTGTATCGGGGGAGCGGGGCAAGAAACAGAGGGAATGATGAATGGCAAGGTTTTACCTTACTATAAGTCAAGTAAGGGAGGAGGGTAAAAAAGGGGCAGAGCAATTCAGAGACTTAATATAGTGCAGAGTGTGTGCATGTGTGTTTACCATTATCCCTGCCTTATTCTTCCCCGAAAGCTGGGAATAAGATGTTGTTCAAAGAATTAATCTATCAAAGCAACACATTATGGATTGAAGCAGAAATACGACAGTGCAAAACTTGACTAAAATTACCCATGCATTCAAAGAAAGAATGTTTCCTTGGTCAAGGGTTAGCACTTGCAAAAGAAGGTTCTAAAAGTCATGTTCTCTATTCAAGTGCTCTCCGGAGTGGTGTTGCCCTGAGAAGCCAACCTGAACTTACAAATCTAAACTCCCCAGTTGCAGAAATGGATGCACAAAACTTTTTGTGTTTATTGCTACTAAATACTCAGTCAACCCATTTCTCTTGTTTTGATGTTCTATTCTCTGAACAGTCTTCAAATAATTTGACTTCTATGTAGCCTACGTGGCACTATCTGTAGTACCACCTGGATTTCTCATCCATTTGACAGTTACATATGTCATATGAGTTGAATTGATTGGTTCTGACTTTCTGTGGGTGGTTTTTTTTTCCCCCATAAGTTAGCTTTCTTCAGTCCACTGGGTTCTGGTGTTTTGTAAGATGAAATTCCTGCACCTACAGGCTAGTGGACCTGCCCGGCCCATGATGCCCTGCGGTCCTGGAGGCCTGTCAGGGGGCTATCGTCAGATGATATTTCGCTGAAGATGATCCTACTTTGCTTTAATCAGGCCTTTCTTTGGAATATTTACCTATCTCTTGTGCCACTGATTTCAGAGGAGTGGCCTGCTTCTGCGCAGATTTCAGAGTAGGTTGGAAAGATTCTAAACTAGAGGTAATGTGGAGGATTCAGTGGATGTTTTAGGGAGCCAGATTTCTAGTGCACATTTTTAAGCAACTAGAGCTGTTTAGTAAGAGAGTGAGTAGCATAGTGAAGTAGTGAGTTTCTGGTGGTGTTAAAAAAAACCCTTCTTACTATTGCTCGGATTTTGTAGAGTGTTACTGTGTGGTAGATTTGATTGTTTGAGATCTCTAGGTTCTTTGCACTTTGAGAGTAATATTTATCTTTACTGCTAATATTTACTTAAAATAAATTACCAACAAATATTTACCAATATTTATTGTAAAATATTGTTTTTGATATGATGGGAAAAAGAATTAGACAAATAGGAACATTATTTAGGTATAATAAATAAAGAAAATCACTTTGCCTTAATTATGGGGACATTTTACTTTATCAAAGGGTATAAAATATCTTCAATATTTACAATGGTTATAATAATTTAGGCATTCTAGTATAAAGCGAGCTCTTTTATGCATTATTTCCCTTTGGCGGAAAATATGTTTGTGGATTAAATTCAGTTTTTAACATCATGCTTTAACATTGCTAATTATCTTTGACAAGCACAGGCACATGAGTAGTACCATTTTGTTTATTATATTTTTAACAAGCTTTTCCTGTGAGCACACAAAAATGTGCCATACTTTTCCAGAAAACTAAAATCTTCCATTTTGAATATGTTTATATAATACTTCTATTCTTTTTCACATTTAATAATGGCACAAGGAAACCCCAGCACTGAAGTACTCATGTATTTGCACACCTGTTGTGATTACTCATTGATCTGTCCCCTACTTACTGCCATAGCTCCAAGGCCATTTGAAAAAAGTTTAACTGACAAAGAAAAATCATCTTTCTATTATATTTATATTGTACCTAGCATATTATGAATTTAGAAGTGAAATCATGATTGTCCCCGTTGTTGATGAGAGTTGGTTTCAGAGAGGATATATAATTCTTAGGATTTTCTCTCCTCATCTTATTAGGAATAAACATATGAGGTGGCAGTCAAGCCTTGTATTTGTAGCAAATTGCAATAGAAGTTTTTTAAAGACTAGAAAAGTGTTTCTATTGAACAGTTTCTGAATATAATGCAATAGGAGTTCTTGAAAATTAAAAAATTCCATAATAGCTTCACCTGCTGTCATAGTTTTTTGAAGGCACAGATGAGTAGATGAGAAGAGTCTTCCCTTTTTTCAAGCCTCCATGACAAAGATTCAAATGAGAATGCTAGCTAACAGTGTCAGGCTAGTGGAAGGGACACAAAGGCATTTAAGGACACAATCAATTCTCAAGTTTTATAAAGAGCAGAGACTCAGTCACAATGTCCCTTGTTATTTAATCTCTGTTATAGATTTGGAAAAAATAACTTCAAAACAGAAAGTTTTGCTACAAATTCAACGTTTCTCCTACCAGTTTAATTTTTTTTTTTCCCCAGAAGAGTCATTGAAACTATTTGTATCCAAAATTTTGCCAGTTAGGCAGTGGTCTGGGTTGGGAGGAGGATGGGTAGAGATAGAGAGAAATTCTTTCTTACCCGACAATTGACCAGGCACAAATATAAGATGTGGAATGTGATTATCCATATTACCACTTGTGTATATAAATATTCCTATTGGACATAAAAATTAAAATAAAGCTGAAGAAAACTAATTTTCATGTTATACATTCTCAGGCAAGGCCTTAATTACATTATTCAAGAATTGCTTGAATTTAAATTGGAAAAAGTACTAGCATCTGAAATAGAAATAGTAATTTGGGGACTGGAGTGATTGAAATGCAACAATATTGCACGATTATTTGCATGAGGTTTTATTATCTCAGTTTCTACTGGTAATATATTCACATAGATAAAAGCTGAGAAATCTGTACAATCTTGGGAAAGAAACTTGTATGTAAACATTTTAACTTATGATATCCAAATACAGTTATTATAACTCCAGGACTTGGCATCATAAGGCTAAATCACAGATTTAGCTGTAAATTCTGGACCATATATATATATATATACTATATATATATGTAAAATATAAAATGAATATATATATATATATGTATATATCTGTTTATTATTAAAAGAAAAATAAGCAGATTTTTAGCCATTTGCTCTATCTTTTGCCCCGAAATGCCCTTCCTGGCTTTGGATGGCAGCACCCTCCAAAGTGTGAAGGGAGCAGGCTACTGGGAGAAATTGTACTCAGCCTCTAATGGGCATTTTCAAACTTCACCATTCAGTCAAGAGCCTATTAACTCTCAGCAAGTGGGTAACTCCTATAGGTTTAGAAGATTTAGCTTGAAGATCTTTTAAAAATATAGTATTTTAGGGAACTTTAGATGTCTTTGACAACACTTCATAAATATCAGGCCTTGAGAAGAGGTAGGGATCATTAACCTCTCAGGAGTCCAGAGCTGGAGTTGCTGTAAGCTTATCTGGGGCAATTTGCTAGAGCTCTCCCCACTGAGCTTTGGCTGCAGCAACGCTCCTTACTTCCAAGCTGCTCTTCGGAGACAAAGTTTACTACAAACTTTAGAGAAAGAAAAAAAAGTATGGGAAGCCATTTTATGTCAATAATACCCTTCTTTCTTTGGTCTTAAACTAAATCTATGCATTTCTGGACAAATTTATTTGCTCAGTGGCTAACTGGGCATCCTTTCTTAGTGAGCCTGTTTGGTGACAAGGGGGAAAATCACAGAGCAAGTGACAGAGGGTTCAGCTCCTGTCCACTTCTGCCTTCTGGGCTATGTGAGTCAAGCTATTTTTTCCCTTCATGGACTACATTTGCAGAAATGGTTAAATAGTTCAGATTAACCTTCCCAGGTGACACATTTGTTTTCCTCTATGACTCTGAAGTTATTTTCCAACAGAGAGTAAGGAGGATTTAGGTTGGAACATTCACTTAAATGCAGCAGAAATAAAGGTTTTAACCATGTAAATAGGACAAAAAATGGCTTTTGGTAATTTGTTATATGAATATTTCTTGCGTACCTACTATGTGTCTGGCACTGTGCTATATACTGTATCTATTGGTTGTCTCCCTATGATTTTGTTGTCTTCTAAACATAGCCAAGAAAATAGATTTGCAAGACAAGCTGATGATAAATATATCTACATTTACTGGAGAATCTACAACATGCCCAACATTGTGTTAATACTTTATATAATAAAAATGTATTCCTTATTATGGCTCTTTAGGGTAGATTTCTAAAAATCCCATTTTGTATAAATGAAGAAATGTGAGCTCAAATAGGTTGATTTTTTTATCTTATAAATTTGCATAATCGATAACCAGAACCGGGGGTCAAAGCCAGTTCTTGCCAGTATAATGCACAGATCATGCAGTTAAGAACTCATGAAGACAGAAGACAATATCTGCCTCCATATCTTATTTATTATTTGCTTTTTGTAATTCCTGACTCTTTATCCCACATGGATCCTACTGTTGCTCTGAAAACCAGTTTTCTCTTTTTGTCCTTCTATCCTTGGAGAGATACTTTTTCCGAGGCCAAACCATCATGAATCCCAACCTTTCCGTCCTCCTCAAAGGCTCTCCCCATCAGTGATCTCCTTCCTTTCCTTTATCTTCAATTCTCCTTCACTCCTTGCTCCTTGCCACTAGCATTTAAACATTTTTGAATGTTTTCCTTCTTAAAATAAAAATTTATAAACTTCTCTTAATGCATGTCCTTTCGTAGGCCTTTTGTCTCCCTTTTTTTCATAAGAAGCTAAACTTCATAAAAGTGTTATCTCTATTCCTATTCTTTACTTCCTGCACTAACTCCCGTTCACTATTTACCCACTGCTCTCTGGTAATCCCTTCAGAGAAACTGCTGTAATCATGGTCAACCCACAACATCTTTACTGATAAAACTAGTAGTCTCTTCTCTGACTTCAAATGTCCCAATCTCTCAGTAATTTGATACATGTGACCACTTCCACTTTTTTGAAGCTTTCTCCTCCCTAGACTTCTGTACTGTGTACCTCTTGTTTTTTTTTTTTTTTTTTTTTTTTTGGTTATTTTTTTCCTAGAGTATTTTGTAGGCTTCTCTTTTCCAACTGATTCTTCAAGTGTTGATGCCTTCCTAAAGTTCTTCTCTTTTTATACTTTAATCATTCTCCCTGAAGGGATCCCTATGAATTTAGGGCTTCTGTTATCACCTAAATGCCTCTGATTTCCAAATTCTGATTAGTCAGCCTAGATCACCTTTTCTGAGTACTTAAAAGGCTAACCTGTATTGTGAGAGGACAAGAAAGGACAAACATTATGGGATGTTCCTATTTAAGGGAACTCTCTTTTATAGGAACATTTTGTGGGACTGTCCCAGCAGACTCCATTCTGGGAAACGTTGCATTGGACAATGGCATCTTTAGATTTTTCACATAACGACACACATAGAAAATGATAACATTTGGTTTTAGGTAAAAGAAGACCACCAGCCTGGGGGCTCTAGCCACCCAAGCTCCCCAAAAGCTAAGGTGGACTGATGAGCTAACATACCTGTTACTCATTCAGGGCACCTGAGAAAGCTTTGCATTAGACTATACTTTCTCTTAGGGTAAAGACTGTACTGTTTACTGTAACATCTTCAGGATATAGAACAAGGACTGGCACAAAGTGAATATTCAACAGTTAGTATGAACAAATGAAAAAATATAGGCATGGACAACATATGTGGAAGCTACAGGTACCTTGGTGTGGCCACTTTCAAAAGATTCGTGCCTCTTAGTTGTGTGCACCAAAGAGCCAGTTGCACCTAGGTAATGTGTCCTTAAAGTCACAGACAATCCCTATTCTAAATGACAAGGGTAAGGGGGTGCCTGGGTGGCTCGATCAATTAAATATCTGACTCTTGATCTCAGCTCAGGTCTTGATCTCAGGGTTGTGAAGTTAAGCCCTGCACTGGGCTGGACATGGAGCCTACTTAAAAAAATGGGGGCACTTGGGTGGTACAGTCAGTTGAGCATCTGACTCTTTGGCTCCGGTCATGATGTCAGGGACTTAGGGTTGAGCCTTGCGTCTGGCTCCATGCTTGGTGAGGAGTCTGCTTGAGGTTGTCTCACACTCACCCTCTTCCTCTGTCCTCCCTCAATCAATCAATCAACCTTTAAAAAATGAGCTGTGAGGTTCAATATGGTGGAGAACTCTAGAATACTCACTAGAATGTATGTATTCAGTATGTCAGGAGTAGATGCACAAATAAAAGCTGTATTTGCTGTGCGTCTTCAGTCTTTCTCAGTGAAAAGCAAAAGGTTGGAGAGCAAAAATGTGTTGCTAACCATAAAAGACAAGAAAGACACCTATAAATAACTCGAATATAGATGGGTTGATGAGTTTGCACATTTCTCTGGTATGATGTCATGGCCCAAAAAGGGCAATTAGAAAATTTATAGTGTAGATTTGGATTCATTTACAAAGTTGGAGTACTGCCATATGTTAGTATCTGACCAAATTAATGTAAGTGATTCTCATTGAAAGGGTTAGAAGGTACACCATCTTTTCTAATATGCAGTGATGAAACAAAATAATTTTAAGAAACAAAAAAGGTAGCTTATTGTGTTATGAGTATTTTTGAAAGTTGGCTTAACATTTCAAATTAATATTCTAAATAAAACTGACAATAAAAAAGTCATGGAGTCAATTCCAAGCAGAACTTTACAGTTTTTCCAAGAAGTAATTTCTGAACATAGCATATAGCCCCTGAACAGGTTAATGGCATTAAAAAGTTATTCTGTTTTGATAGTTTTCTCAATTATATCTTGGTATATATCTTCAAATCAAGTATCTTTGTGTTTAAGCAGACTAAGACAGCTAATCAAAGTGGTATTGTTTCCTAAAATAAAACTTTTAATGATGCGATAATCCATCATAGATTTCCATGTAGTTTCTCCATTTAGCTTGCTAAAATAGAGACATAATACAAATGAACAAGTATTCCTCATGCCCAGTATTTTATATATATATATATATAATTTTTACCCTCAGTAAAACTTTTCATCTAATGATTTTTTGGTAATACAGAAGCCACATATTTTATTAGTTACTGCACTGCATTGAATAATGTACCCCCCCCCAAACTCACACCCAGCTGGAACTTCAGAATGTGATCTTATTTGGAAATAATTAGTTCAGATGAGTTCATACTGAATTAGATCACACCGAACCCTGAATCCAATGACTGTTCTTATAAGAAGGCTACACGAAAGCACATAGTGGAGTCATGTGAAGATGGAAGCAGAGATCGGAGTAATACCACGACAAGCCAGGGAATACAGGAGCCACCAGGAGCTGGAAGGGTCAAGGAAGAATTTCTCTTCTCTTTGAGCCTCTGGAGGGAGTGTGGCTCTGCCAACACCTTTATTTCGGACTTTTAGTCTCCAGAACTATGAGATGAAAAACTTCTGTTGTTTTAAGTCACCCAGTTGGGGGTAATTTATTCTGACAGCCCTAGCAAACTAATACAGTTACAGTTTAGCAATCAAACCCTTACACTAATGAAATATATTTTTCTAATAACCTATACAGAATCAGTGAAAATGAGCTGAAAGATTGGTTGCAGCTCCTACATGACTTGGACAGTCTCAGTTTATGTTTATTTTTTCAGCATAATTTTACTCTCAAAAGTTTTTGAGTTTATGTAATAAATCATATGGTTACCTTAGTTTAAGTTTATGTTGAAATATCTGTGGTTCATTGAATTCACAGCACAAAAAACTATGTTTTAAAGGTGCTGATATGTCATAGGATGCTAATAACCTCAGTAAAGAAGAATTTTTTTTTTTTTTAAAGAAGAATTTTTGAGAGGAAAGTAGAACTTCATAGAAGGGGCTACTTTTGGTTCTGATTAATTCATCTTGTAAGAAAGGCAGTTATTTTGCATAATCAGTTTGTCATGCAACAAATCATGTTGTATTGCCATACAACAAATGACCAAGAATCAAACTGACACCAATGACCTTTCAACAAAATGATTCCAGGTCACATGCGGTGTATGATCTCCCACACTACCTCTGTTTGCATTTTCAGGATGCCTGAATAGGTAATGCTTTATGGAATTTACTCATTAAGAAAATGCTAGTTTATTTAGCAGGAAGGATGGGAGTTTATAGTACACCATTAAGAAAATTTGAACATTAAATGTTTTTTGAAGTGTTATCCCTCAGTAAAATGCAAATCTTTTAAATCTAGGACAATTCATTCCTCAAATATTCTAAACAGCTATGGGTTCAAGCCTTCTCTCTCTCTCTCTTCTTTCCAATTTTGAATAACTGATTTGCTTCTGATACTTCCTTAATTTCTCGTCAGTGATAACTTTGAGTATAAGAAACCGCTCTAGAAATAGTTAAGGATGAGGTGTGGATCTTGGTTTTCTTTCCACTTGGACAGCATTTAGGGCTTAAAATTAGTTATTAACTAAATGGTACTTTGTGGTCTTAAGTGTTAGTTTACCTTTTAACAGGTCTAACACACTCCCAGTGTATAATTTGCACTCTCCAAGTACACGGTTAACCACTCAAGAAATCAATAGGGGTTATAAAACATGTACAAATTTGAATTTGGAGAAAGTCAAACACTTATTCTACCCATTAGAAATAAAACAGCTGACATTTAGAATTAGAGCTTATAAGGAACCATTTATTTTGAAATAGAATAAGCACAAGATGACTACGTCCAGATATGGGAGTGGAGTATAGCATAGATAATTCAAACAAAGCACCTCACTTTTTCTGCAATGATTGCCGTCAGTATCAACCTACAACCTTTGGCTGTTAATATGATTACGTAGACCTTTGGATCCACAGTAGATGAGAAACATATTTTTCTCTTATGATGTTTTGAAATTTACTAGACCTCGGTCCTGTCTATGTCTAATTAATTCACCAGTTTATTTATTCAATTAAAAATATTGACTGATCTCCTCCTATATGCCAATTACTACAAGTATAGGATATACAGTGGTGAGGTAAATAGACAAAATTTGTCTCCTGAAGGGCATATATAGT
Source organism: Nyctereutes procyonoides (assembly GCF_905146905.1). Lineage (NCBI taxonomy): Eukaryota > Metazoa > Chordata > Mammalia > Carnivora > Canidae > Nyctereutes > Nyctereutes procyonoides. The sequence continues at coordinate 2,467,721 of NW_026575132.1, forward strand.
AGAGAGAGATGGGCAGTCTGCACAATGAAAAACAAACAAATACCCAACATCTCCATTAGAAATGTTACAGGGAAAAATAGAGTATTTAGATATAGCAGACTAGGGTGGAAGATCTACTTTAGAGAGTGAGGGAAGGCATATTGAAGAAGGACGGATGAATAAGAGCCTGCTAGGAGAAGAGCCATGGGAAGACTCTCTGGCCTGAGAGAATGACACAAATGGAAAAAGACTCTAATGTAGGAAAGAAGTGTTCCAGGAACCACATTGTGGCTAGAGTAGGGGGTGTCAGGTGGAGTAGACAGAGGGCCAGGATGAATCAGAGAATAGGTGAGTTCCTTTTTATGTGAAACTTTGTAGGTCATGTTAAGGAGTACCAACTTAAAGTGCAACGGACAACCATTTGGATAGTTTTGAGCAGATCTGACCGATAAAAATAATGTATCATAGAGGGAAAAGGGAAAGGAGAGAGAACAAATAGGATACCATTGCAGTAGTGTGGGTGAAAGAGAATGTTCAAGTCTTGGACTTGGGTAGCAGCAATGAAGGGAGAAAACGAAACAACAGAATTTCTATTGCACATAAATCTTAAAGGTAGACTTAATATGACTTGTTTGTGTGTTGTAACATGGGAGGAATGAATCAAGGATGCCTCGGCTTTGGCTTGAAAATCTGGGTAGTGTTTTTTTGTGTAATGGGGAAGACTGGAGGAGAATCAGTTAAGCTCTGATGTATAAACAGGATCGATCTCTGATTATGATTTTTGAAAATTCTATGTTTATGTTTGGGTATGTATAGCAATACAACTGATGTTAACTGGAATAAATTCATAGTTTAGTAAGAAAATTATTAAGGGGTGAAACGGTGAAATGCCTATTAATAATATTAAGCAAATTTATGATTATTAAATAGAAATCTTTAGTAGGAGAAAGGACATCTAAAGTAGGAGGAAGGACATTTATAATGGTCTACAGGGGACCTGAAGATGTAAATTTAAAGGCAAGATAAAAAATATCATGACATGAAAGGGAAAAATTAGACTGTGAAAAAACATCACTGAGGCATGCTTTTAAGCAAAGCACTTTTCTACTTTTCTCTCTTTTTGAAAAAAATCATCACAAGAAAACATAAATTATTTAAAGATGAGAAGTTTGTAGATTTGCTGTCTTCAATTTCCATTATATAAAATAGGTTCTATTTTGGCCAAAAGATTATTGAATTATTATTTCATTTTGTTTAATGATTTACATTTCTTAAAGTTTTTTTGTAGCTCACCCTTAAACATTAGGTAATGGACATGAATGTGTGTGTGCATGTGTATTTTTTTCCTTAATATATTAGGAAGTAGAACCCAGAGATAGTCAATTATTCCCTAATGTATAGTAGCTCAAAGGCAGAAAACTAGCAGAGGCCATGTGTTTTCATTTTTTTAAATGAACTTTTTTTTTTTAGAATAGTTTACATTTATAGAAGAGTTACAAAGATGTACAAAGAATTCTCATATACCCATAACCCCATATTTCTGTATGTTTCCCTTTTTAATCTGGTGTTTTCTTTACAATTTTTCAATAGTAAAGGATTGTCTTAGAGTTGTACATGTAGAGTTAGGAGAAAAAATGAAAGAGGCAGTCATCTGGATAATTCCAGGCCTGAAAACAATTTTGTCTGAAAGATATAGATAATTGAGACAGAAATGTTTCTTTGGCCTGGAGAGATCCCTATGATTGCCTTCCTCCTCCACTTGAATTTGTAGGTATAGCTATGACTATAGGTGTTCACTTACTAATAGGAACCTGTGTATCATTTAATGTGAAGATTGTGGGGTGTTTTTGAGAGGGCTAACTTGCTTAGTTTCTATATTTTTTTTCTTATAAATCAAGTATATTGGGTATTTTTCATTATAAAAGCAATTCGCATTGATTTAAGAATAGTAGGAAATATAGAAAGTAAAAGAAGGATAGAAAGTCCTCATTGTTGACAACCTAAAGAAAAACACTGTCAACATTTATTTCCTTCTAGTCTTTTTACTATACATAGAGTTTGGGTCTCTTTACTTGGATTAGATGATACATGGGATATTCCTTTTATTTTAAGCTTTATATCAGGCTGTGTCTAAAAGCTGATAGCAAATAAGCAGGACAGCTCATTTATTCAGTATGGTAACTGCTAAGTAGGCCCTTCAGACTATCTGAACAAGAATTGTACTAATTAAAAGCCCACAGCTTGTGTTAGTTGACTTTAGCTCAGGCCATGATCTCAGAGTCCTGGGATTGAGCCCCACATAAGTTTACCCTTCAAGCAGGCAGTCTGCTTGTCTCTGTCTCCCTTTGCTCCTCCCTCCACTTGTGCTGTCTCTCTTTCAAATAAATAAAATCTATCTCTCTCTATGTACACACATGCATATATATATATATATATATATATAATTTACTCTAGTCAATTAGCTTAGATTTAAAACTTTTTATTACTTACTAACAACCTCTCCTAGTAGAAATGTGAAATCATACTTCCCTTAGCTTATTAAAGCTTCAATACTGACGGTCTTCATGCTCTCATACTGTTTTTAAAAAAACAGATTCTCTAGTTCCCAAACTTGACTGAGTATACACTCCATGCTCTTGGAGCTCCACAATCTTTTCGATCATAGTTGCCAGCGCCAGGGATGAACTAATTGTTTTTGAGGGTCAGAACTTCTTTCATATCTCTATTTTTGATTGGTCTCAGGTCACTGGAAGCACTACCATGGTGTCCCTACTGTGCTCAGACATGATAAGACTGTCTTTTCAGAGCCTGGCCCAGCTTAAACACATACAGTGTGGGAATCTTTGAGAATCAGAATAATGAATCTTCCACACCAATTAAAGATCAGTTTATACAGCGAAGATGAAGGAACAGCTTTGCAGTCTCAAGATCCCATCTGTCTTTGTGCTAAGCAAAGCTGGGCCCATACAAACCCTTTATCATCTTTTCAAGCTAGGTCATTCCAAAGAAATTAGGAGCAAAGTACGAGCATGAAGTGCTTTAGGCACACTCATTTCTCTCTTAATTCGCTAAGTATTTGTAAGTATTCTCTGAAGGGTATTGAACATAAGTCACGTTTGCTATTAGTCCATAATACCCAATTGATATGTTATATGAGTCAAATAGTTTTGGTAATTGACAGTGAATTTTTGGTAACAATGAAAATAATGTCATTTCTCATACAAGTGAAGAGTCGTGTCAAAGTAAGTTCAAAATCTGATTCCTGCACCTACCAGTTGTGGATTTAAAGCAAGTCACATACCCCTCTGTGGATCAGTTTCCTCGTCTGTAAAATGGGGGTGATAATAGCGTTTATGGGGTTATTGGGAAGAATGAATGGGAATATCCACATAAAATCCTCTGAACAATAGCTGGCAAACAATAAGCACTTAATAAACATTTTAGTTATTATTAGTGATTGTCCTCACATGTCCTCATAGTCATGTTTTAAAACGTATCTAAAGGGACCAAACAAGAATGAAGCAGTAATCCAAACAAGAATGAGGCAATAGACCTAGAGATATTTTCTGTATCCTTGCAAGTCACTTTGCTTTCATTTTCACTGGCATGCACATCTGTGGAGAAACTCCCTGGCTCACATTTATAAGAGATTATTCAGCAGAGGGAAAAATGGAGACATTGGAGCAGAGAGAGCCCAAATCTCAGCATGGACATTTAGTATCATTAATTGTCTTTTGGCAAGTGATTTCACTCCTCAAGGCTTCTGTTTCCTGATCAAGCAAGAAGGAAATGGAAAAGCAAAATGGCAGACACAACACGATATGATGCCGGGTAAGGAGAAAGGCCAAACAGCATGTGGAAGAACTTATGTCGAGACCCAGGGTGAAGGTGGGGAGTGAAGGGCCTCTACTTCTTCATTTTCAAAACAATTGAAATGATGGTCCTACCTATGAACACTTGTGGGGCAATAAGATCATGGGCTTGGGAGATTGACTTAATAGTTCAATTTTGGTTCCCTGCACCACACTCCCCAACTCTGTGACCACAACCAAGTTATTTAACCGTTATGCATGGCTGTGAAACATTTAAAGCAACACCTAACACATAGTAAGTACCTAGTGGATTATAGGTATTTTTAACCAATATGTGTAATGAGTAAATGAGCTTTTAAATGTAAAGAAGGATTTATTAATTAAGCATAGCACCTGGCACATAGTAAGTCCTTAATTAAGCACAGCGCCTGACACATAGTAAGTCCTCAATAAATGAAAGTGACTGTCATAATCATCACCATCCCCAGAGGAAGATTATCAAAGCTGAAACATGAAGAATAAATAAGAATCAGACAAATGAGAGAAGCATGTGAGTGTCCGATGTTGGAACAATATATACAAAAATGCAGATGGCAGATAGAGCACGGTTATTAGTAGGGAGACTGGCAGTTTCTGGAGCATAGGGGAAGGAAATGAGGGTAGAGGGTATGGTCTGAGGAGTGCAGAACATGCCATAAAAGCTACTATCCCATCCCGCTATAAACTAGACACCCACCTACCGGCACATGCAAATATGTGTAGTGTTCCCACTCATAGAGAGGCTGCCTCTCCGTCAGGAACTGTAGTTCCACTGTCATGGTGGTCTTTGCCAGCCTTTGGGGATATGCTGTTCCTGGTGTTTTATGGAGGCGATTCAATTATATTCAGTAGTAGATACTTGTAAGAGCTCTGAGTAGATGAAGGAACCCTCGATAAAAGCCAGGGAGTAGGATTATAGAGTCAGTAAAGGTATACTTCATCTTGACAATCTACAAAGGAGACAAAGCCATGGTGTCTCTAAGTCTAATAAAATAATCTCTCTTCCATGAAGTTCTATAAAAGAAATGGAATTATCTCTTGGCAAAACAAAAAAAAAATATGAGATTTAGGTCATTTTTCAAACTAAAGGCAGTATTAATAGTGTAATTTGAATCGCTTATTAATAACAGATCTTATGACTTGAAATGTATTCTTATGTCTTAGATACAAGAGTTGCTGACTCAATATGATCTATTCTGATGGAAACAAGCTTGTTACAAGAAGATAACATCCATGTTCCACTTTTTAAAAATAACTTTATGTTTTTATATTTGATGGAATGATGAGACTCTGTAATACGCTGGAAAAAAACATGCATAATATTCATTCATTGTGGCAGTATATCATAATTACTCAGCTTTTTATCATTAATAATGGAAGATTGTGAATAAAAACATACTAATATCCACCAGATGTTCAGAAAAACATAAATATCTCCAAATGTCAGCACATTTCAGCAAAAAGTCAACAAAATTTTGTCTACTTCTTTTTCCTTTTTTAGTTTTCTGAACATGTTCTTTGATTTGATATTTTTAATCCTCATAAAGGATTTGCTTTTGATTTCCTTAATATCTGCCGCAAGAGACTGACTGCATAGTTCAAATGTAGCCAACATGCATCCTGCTACCCTTTTCCCTGTTACTCTATATGCCAAGAGGCAGGCTGGTATAATGAGAAGAGATTAGCCAGCTTTGCAGGATCAGTTTACACGTTTTTTTTTTTACTTCTTACTGGTGAGGTGACCTTGGGGGAAATCGCTTAAACTTTCTGAGCCTAAATTTCTTTGTCTTTACAATGGTGATAATAATTCCTTCATTGGAGAGTCCTTTCAGAGAAGCACTAATGAAATGCCAAGCAATCAGCCATATTCAATAAAAGGTAGCGATTATATTATCCATTTGAAGACCATTCTGATTTCTTGGGTTCCTTTGACTATTGCATTTTCCCTTTTCTTCCACATTGACACCTTACACTTATTAAAACTTCTTTTTTTTCCCCCTAGTATTTCCCTTCAGTAATCATTCTAGAAGCTTATTTCCTTAGCCCCAGCGCCCCTGTAAATATGCCGGGCGAGGATGAGGGCAGGCTTTGTTAAACTTTTTAGCACCCAAGATGCAATTGTGATGCAGGCGCGACCTGACACATAGCAGGTCGCTCCTCCTGTTAGGGAAACACAATTCCCAGGTGGACTCCATAAAATGGCCAGTAAAAGTTGCATAAGATAATTTACTGAGTTTTTTTCCCTGTGATGAATTCTATAGCCTTAACTTGGAAAGGGACAAATGACCTACTGTAAAAATCACACCTGGGTACCTAGTGCCCGTGAACGGGCTGCCTGTTTGGATGGATGAGGCTAGTTAACTTTTCCAGAAGCAAGGAGCCCCCAAACAGTGCAGAAAAAAATATGCTTTGTAGAGTGGTACCCTGGTGTCCTGGAAGGATAATTCATTTAATATAAAGGAGTCACTTATCCCCATCTGGTAGTTTACATACTCTGGTTTACCAGAGGGATTTTTCCGAAGTAAACTATTTTGTACTAAGGCAATGGAACAAATATGAAATAGGAAAGAGGTAAAAATTAGAAGTCTTTGCTTTTCTGGCACAACCTTTAAGATTTCACATGAAAAACAATCCCTGGCATAGAGGTTAAGTGGAGAAGATGTCACGAGGCCCTTTATTTCTTTGTCAATATTTAAAAGGAAGCAAATACTTGATAGGAAGTTGTCTCTCTTTTTTCATTCTTTTTTTTTTTTTCATCTGTGAATCCCTTTTCTTCTAGCTTGTTCATTTCTACTACTCATCAAGTATTGTGGGATTTGATTTCATTTTGGTTTGAATTTGGCCAGGTGGTCTATGACCTGAAGTGCCACAAACGGATGAAGAGGTAGTGAAGATGCGTTTCGCCATGTCTTGACTCATTGCTACTCTATCAGTTTATTTTATTTTGATATAGAAATTAGCTGATACTCTACAAAGTCTGCCTTCCCTGGAAATTCAGAGAGCAGCTTATTTATATGTAGATGTAGCTATATGACATTTTCAAATGCCATACATTTGCATATGAAGGTCTCTTTCTTCCCCTTTTAGTAAACAGTCTTTGCTATTACTTCCAAAGCAATGTTTAGAATTATATTTTCTATACAGGTCCTTCCTTAAAATGTTTTTTAAATGCCCAGTAGAGATAAAAAAATAAACCCTCAAGCTGAAATACATTTTTAGGGGTGAAAATTTATATATATATCTTTTAGCAACTTCTGTTTCTGCAGTTTTACACTAAAAGTCGTATAAAATGATAAAAATATTAATATGGTCAAAATCTCCCAAGAACAAAAGTGACATTAATTTGATATGGAGCTTCCTTTAAAAATTCACATAGTTTTGTTTCTAGAAAGATGACTGTCAGTCTTATTTTATTCAACAAATAATTATTTAGTGTCTACTATACACCAGGCATTTGTTCCAGACACTGTTTTTACAGAACAAGAAAAATTCTCTGCCTTCATGGAGTTTATATTGTTCCAAAAGAAGACAGAAAACAAAAAGGTAAAAACACATACACAATTCTGTTCTCCCTCAACACCGTGAAGAAAAGCAAACATAATATTGGCAGAGAGAATGCATAGGGTGCAGGTGGACATCAAGTAGGGTGGTCAAGCAGTCTTTCTCCTGAATGGCATGAAGGGTCCTGCTAAGGGAAGATACGAGGGAAAGGCATCTCCCAGAGCATAGAAAAAGCTAGGTTAGACATAACTGTCCAGAACAAAACAAAACAAAACAAAACAAAACAAAAGACAAGTTTTCCAATAAGAAGGGGGTTTTTAAATACAACTCTCAGAGTGAAATGATCATTTATTTGACTTTCAAGTTTTAAGAAATGTGAAGAAGGAAGAAAGGAAACAAAGGAGAGAGTCTAGTGAATGTTTCCACGGTTTCTCCAGAGCTCCCTGTTTCAGGCCCCACTGCTCCCTGGGGATTGATTCTTGGTCGTCTTTGCTTTTCACAGTATCTGAGTTCCCTGGCACCCTCAGACTCAACTTCTCCTTGAGGATTATTGCTTCATTATTTTAAATTCTATTTCTCTCCAGACCTCCAGCCTCATATGCTTACTTAGATGTTGATGCCCTTGAGCAAAGCAGGGGAAAAACCAATGAACTAGTCTCCTCTTCCTCATACTGAGGAAACTTCCCATCAGTTCTCCCCTTCTTTTGGCATTCATATCTGATCAGTTCACAAATTTGGTGACCTTTCATCTCCTGAATCCACACGAAGTCTGTTTCTTCTCTATTGCAGTCACCATCTGCAACATTCAAACCTCACTGTCCTCTGTTTGGTTCATACCATATTCCATATCCATATTACCACAGTCCATATTCCATAATACCATATTCCATATCCAATATCATCTTGCCTAAGATTCTTCCTCTCTAGCTTATTCCTCACTTTGCTGCCAGTATTTTTTTTAATAAAGAATATGACATCATTTAAGATACCTCACTGTACCTCTATTGAACAGAGGACAACTTTTTCCTTTCCTTGCTAATGAGAAAAGAGACTTGTTTGAAGCTCCAAACCACTATTCCAATTTTAGTCCATTTATTACTCCTTCTTATCTATGCTTTAGTCACCCCAAACTATTTGCGTTCCCTAAAAATGCCTGCTTATCAAAGCCTTTTTGCCTTTATCAGTGCTGTTCCGTAAGTTTATAATCATCTTTTGTCTCCTCTGCCAGGTGAACCCAATGCAACCACCTTCTCCGTGACACCCCTGACTTGTATTGCCAGTCATCGTTACTCCATCAGCTTGAACGTCTACTCTATTACAGACGCATCTCCAGGCTATACTTATTTCTAGAAAGGACTAATTATACCTCTTCCCCAGGCAGGTTGTGAGGAGATAAGTCAGTGTGTTGTATATATATAATAGATGACACAAGGTAAAAAAAATGAATATGATTTTCTGTTATTTTGTTTCTACTTTAATACTCCTAATGCTTTATTTTCTATTTGTTGTAGAAAAAGTTATTTGAACAGTCATCATTTAGTATAAGAGTGCTTATTAGAGTAAGAGCATCTCTGAATTTAATGTTAGAGAGAGACTTGGGTGTAGTCTGCCTCTGAGTCCTTGTTTCCAAAAAGAAGAAAAGAAGGAAAGAAAGAAAGAAGAAAACATTACCAGTACCAGTGAGGAACAGATCGCCCCTCATACGAGGCTCACCAATTAAAATTCTGAATCCAAATAATTGACTAATAACAATCTCCTTAAGACACTGCATCTTCCACGTGAGCAGTTTTCGTGGGTCTCACGTTGTTTTGTTGTAACTCCTCTCTGAAGTCCTGGGTACCACCATCCAGAGAACCAGGGCACTTTACTTCAAGGGTGTCACGGTTAAACTTATGTCACTTGATAGTGTCTACAAATCTGCAAATAACTGGCACTGTTCTAAGCTTAGAATTTATTTTGATGAAAAAAAAGAATTTATTTTGATGAACTTGGGGCACTGTTGTTGACTGTAGCAGGAGGATTCTGAAGAGACACTGTACTAATCTGCTAATCATTTTCAGGATTTCATCCTATTTATGCAAATTCGGGGGGAAGTCATTGTTGAGCAAGGACTGAACACTTCAGTCTGTGGCTTTTTTATATGTCATCACTGTCTAGGTTATAGATGAGACTCTTACCTGGGAGACATTGAGATCACCTATATAAGACCTGTGATTTTCATGTAAGAACACTAAGGCTAGCTGTCAAAAAAGAAAAGAAAAAAGAAAAAGAAAAAGAAAGAAAGAAAAAGAAAGAAAGAAAAGAAAAGAAAAGAAAGAAAAGAAAAGAAATCTAACCACTTGCAACAAAGTGGATGGAACTAGAAGGTATTATGCTAGGCAAAATTAGTCAGTCAAAGGAAGACAGTTATCAGTTATTTCACTCATATGTGGAAGTTAAGGAACAAGACAGAGGATCACAGCCAAAGGCAGGGAAGAATAAAATAAGACAAAATCAAAGAGAGACAAACCATAAGAGACTCTGAACTCTAGGAGAGGATGGGGGGATGGAGTAACTGGGTGACGGGCACTAAGGAGGGCACATGGCGGGATGAGCAATGGGGGTTACATGCAACTGATGAATCACTGACCTCTACCTCTGAAACTAATAACACACTGTCTGTTAATTAATTGAATTCAATAATAAAGACAAACAACAACAACAAAAAGAACACTAAGGCCCAGGGAGGTTATGATCAGATGCAGGAGCTGCCACAGGTCTCCCTGGGCCCTATAATGGCAATGACTAGAATCAAGGATGCAGTAAATCTCAATCCTGCAATTTTCCCACCTGGAAAATTGGTGGAAATGCCTCCCTTATTCAAAGATACCATAATCCATTTTACGGGTGTTAGCAGAGGACACAGATAAAAGAGGGGAAAAAAGGGTGAGTTATACTAGCTTTAAAATTATATTAGATGTGAAAGAAAAGAAATGTTAAAACTACTTAAGATCAGTAAAAAATCTGACTTGCCCATTTTAAGGATTATGACTTTCATATTAAGAATAAAGGATGAGATGTACCATCATAGGGTTTAAGTTTCTGATGCTGAATCCTATTTTCCTATCAAAATTTTAATTGTAATTTTTTTCAAAGAACATAATGGTTGCATTTTGACGGTTTTATAAGAAAAGTTTTGCATTAACTTCTTAATTTAAAAAGGTTTGTTTTTAACCTCTTGGAAATCATGTCCCAAGACAGGAATATTGTGGTGTTTTTAATGAAAGTTATTTACTGCAAGTTAGATGGTAGTAGAACTTGCACCAGACACAAAAACCCCAGATGTACACATTTTCCATTAAGCTTGGGGAGACACTGAGCATTGCTAATTTGCTGGTGAGAACTCTGGCCCTATAGCAATATTTCACTGCCTCTTATATATCTGACAGTTTCAAAAACATCCTCTACCCTAATGCTCTAAAAACACAATGCGAAAGGGAAATGACCAGTAATAGACATTGGTAGTCGGGATAATATGACAAATTGGATGAACTGACAGGTGGGTGATGAATAATTTTAACATGACCCTAAAAATAGTGAAGGGATGTTTGCACATCGACACTTCTTTAAAGGCAGATGGATATGCATGACCTGCATTTTCAGACAGGTGTCAGGGATATTGATGGCTGGTATGGGAATGATCATTTTCTTGGCACTGTTGCAGTAGACAGTTTGCATGATTAATGATGCATCTTAGTCTTTTTTTTTTTTTTTTTTTTTTTTTTTTGCTTCTAGGGGCAGAAAGGGATATGAACTATTGTCACCCCAAGGGATGTAAGAATTTTGCCTGAAGGGTAAGGCAGGAGAGCTTCATTCACCTAAAAGCACCAATTTATTTGTTGGGGGAGTGAAGACAGTAAGATAGACGAGTGATCTTGGCATCTGAGATGACGGTTCCTGGTGGGATGATCACAAGGCGCTTCTCACGGACAGGGCTCTACCTCAGGGCAGAGAAGCCTCGCACAGCTGTGGAATGTGGAGTGTGGGTAAGCCTGGGCTCTGGCAAAAGCTCTGGAAGTGAGCTGTGGCTCTGGGATGCATCCGATCACATGCAGCGCGAGTGAGGATCCAGGACCACTCAAAGAACACAGCCGAAGGCCGAGGCAGGAAGTAAGAGGGGAGATCATCTTCCGAATGTTTGAATTCATTTCAGGTTTTCGGAGACAATTTTCTGATCCAGATCAATTCAATATTGTTCCTAAATCCTGAACCCAGTGAGAAAGAGCTTTTCTTTTCCAAGAATAATACTGTTTGCTCAGGTTTTTAAAATGTCACATAGAACAGTGAATGAACTATGCTATTTCAAGCCTCAAAATTAAATACAAAGTCTTATAATAGTTTGTAGATGCATTCTGCTAAACCCTCAGTAGCCTATCTACTAAAAATATCATGGTAAGTAATGGTAAATATAAACGACGGAGGCAAACTATGAAAGCTTTTTTTCTTTATCTTTTTAAAGGGAAAAGGGCAACCATGGGAATCAAGACCCAACGCGGTGGGGGGGGGCGACTTGTTTATTAAAAGAAAGCATTTTTTTTTCTACTGAGAGTTATTAGCTAATAGATTAACGTGATTAAGAAAGAAGGCAGTTTATATCTACAAAGAAATTTAAATACAGAATAGAGGCTCATTTATATGAGAGGAAGGGAAAGGGTGAGAATTTATTCTTCATGAACACAGTGGACTGGATGGTTTATTTTTTGTTTATACAGAGAAATGGCAAGAATTACAACTTAAAACCCCTCCTTTGCCTTTCTAGAAATATTTATGTATTTATTGATGAGACTCTTAGTAGGTGAAACTCATAGTCAAAACGTGAGAATGATGGAGCGTGTCTTATCTGGAATAGGCCCTTAACATTTCTAACTCATGATTTTAATTGGCATACTTCTACATTCAAATTCTGTAATAGAGTTCTCTTAATAGGGCTAAATAACATTACCTTAGAATAGTACAATTTTTACTCAAATTCTGAAACATTCTATACATATTGAGTACAATGAACTCTTCCATTACCTAGGCACACATCAAGTGTTCTCGGAAAAAAAAAATCATTGTAACAATATGAATGGTTGCTCCAAATAGCCCTTGTGCATTTGGAAAATGGGAGTTGGAATAAGGCGTAAGCCAATCAGCCGGGAACAGAACTACCTGGGGCATAATTCAAAGCTCTAGACATAGTCAAAAGAAGATTGAGTCAAACAGCCTTGTTATTTTTTTATATCACTCAATTAATAGATCCATATGCAGAAATAGAAAAAACTGGGAAATCTAGAAGCTAAAAACCTTCTGTTTAAATTTTGTTAAAATTAGATCAGATCATGTTATCCAAATTAAACAATTATTTCAACCCGAAAAATAATTAAAACTTTGATGACAATATGAAAAACATGTTAGAATAGGTTTTCATATTCCAATGATAATTTTTTATAACTGCATAGTGAGTCACATCTCACAAAAGGGCTTTCTTATCTAAAACATGCGAAAAAGGCAGGAAATACACAATCTTCACTTTAGAGATTCTCAGAGAGGCTAGAAGACTCTCCCAGATTACATAACATTTGTGAATTGAGCAGCTGGGTTTAGAATTTAGGTCTTCTGATATTCTGTCCAGGGTGTTTTCCACAAAATAAAAACATTTCAGTAGGGAATTATTAACCGAATAACTTCCAATAGGGAATAACTTCAGTAGGGAATTATTAACCGAATCACTTCTAATAAATTGATTTCAATAAATGGATACTTCTAGGTTATTTTGTTCGTCCATTCTAGAAAGATTTTCTTCACCTCTCTTTCTTTTAATGATTAACTTTTGGCATAAAGCGAGTATAGATGAAAAAAAAAAAACCCCAAACTGTTCCATCTTTCAGAGAGAGTCTGTTTCCCAAAAGAACATCATACATTCTTAAAAAACATTAACACAAATCTCTCAGTCAATTTACTTACTAACTCCTCTTCCTTAGGTAGGGTTCTGTGCTGGTATAAAGGCCAATGGTGCACATACTATATGGATTGGTAGTAGGATAATCTAAGACAGAAAATAACATTGCTCTGAAAGTTATTCATTTGTTTCAATACTAAAGTAATTACTGTAGCAAGGATTTGCTCATTTATCATTTCCTGTTGTCTCTGCTATTTTTTCAAGTTGTCTTTTTAAACAAATATCCTCATTGTCCTTGTTACAAAACCAATAACTTTATTTAACTAGGGAGACAGCAAATGGGATGTGGTGGGGTTTCCTCCCCATTCCAAGGAAGGTCTGTGCCCGGGAGCTTCTAAACCGTGCTGCCCCTTAGTGTCCTTCCCTGAGGGGTGCGGCACCGTCGGGCTGCCCACTGGGTGACATGGGAGAGGCAGCTTCAGGTCCCCTCACCGTTTCAGGGACGGAGGTTTGCATGCACACCTGCCATCTCATGTCATACCACGCATTTTGTTCTGCCAACAGCACAATTTTAGTCTTAAGAACTGCTGCTGGAAACTTTTAAGAGATTTTAGCCAGTTGCTTTTAAACAGATTCTTATGAACCAAGGTTCACAGATATTTATTCTGTGAAAATGCCTGATAATAAAAAGCTTGGAAATAGTTGCTTTTTGCTTCTCAGAGAATATCATTAAAGATCTTTCTTTTTTTTTTTAAGATTTTATTTATTTATTCATACGAGACACAGGGAGAGGCAGAAGCAAGGCTCCCTGTGGGGAGCCCGACATGGCACTCGATCTCAGGACCCTATAATCACAACTTACGCCAAAGGCAGACGCTCAACCACTGAGCCACTCAGGTGCCTCATTAAAGAGCTTTCAGACAAGTCAGCAATTTAGTCAAAATCTGTAAGGAACAGCTAATGTGAACTAAAAGGTGACACAGCTTTGAACAGCAGAGCAGGGACCCAGGTTGTTAGAATATTAGTTAAGAATAGTGAATATAAGATGAGGGGCCCACTTATGGCTGAGACTTTCCTCAGTCACTTCTGATAACTAAGAATATGACTTCCTTTTTAGCTAGACGAACTTTTATTATTCCGATAGGTCTTTTCAGAGATAGATAATTCATGCTTATTTGTGAAACTTTTCTATTAATGGAATAACTGTTATTTTAGAAAAAAAAGAACGTGTGTGTTTGAAGCAGTGAGATAAAAGTTTGTACTAAGCCAATGATCCTTGGTCTGGGATTTTATCTCTTTTTGGAGGAGAACTGAAAAATGCTCTGGACTTCATAGTGTCATTTAGTTTCTCGAACCCATGTCATATGTGCTTTACCATAATTTCTAACACCATAAAGCAGGGTTTTCAAACGTGTGCACTATTGGCATTTTGGCTAGATAATTCTTTGCTGTGGAGCCCTGTCCTCTCTCATGGTGGGATGTTTAGCAGCACCGCTAGCCTCCACCCACTAGATGCAAACAGTACCTCCTCTCTCCCAGACAAAAATGTCTCCAGACATTGTCATATGTCGCCCTTTTTGAGAACCTCTGTCATAAGGTAATGGTCAACAACTTTCCCTCAAGTTCATGATTTCTGAACTAAAGCTATATACTTGGTTGTAGAATCTGAAATCCAGAAAAAAAAATATTATCATCAAGTTTTACTCATGGGAAAATTTAGGTTCCGAGAGGCTAAATACCTATTTAAGTTTCAAGTTCTCTTGAGCGAGAGATGAGACTAAGCCAAAAGTTTCTGCATTGCTATTCCAGTCTCTTTCTTCCATAAAATGATATTTGTAAGTCATGTGCTCTGAAATTCAATTGGAATTAAGAAATAAATATGATTACTCATATCCTTGGAGCATAGTTTTGTGGAGCATTCAAAACAGTAGATAACAAACATAATTTCTAGTCGATTCTGGAATAAAAAAAACAAAGTAATCTTATTCCAGTGGGATCATTTTCCTGATGATGATAATCATGACTGTAATAATATATAATGATTATACATGAGGATGACAATGGTTTTCTTAGGGTAGCATCACAATTAGCTGTGTTTCCAAAGCATGTACCAATTCAAGGCCAAAGTGAACAGCTAAGAAACATGCTAAATTGTAGAAGGCAACCAGCTTGAAAGTGAGAATACTTGATAATCTACGGAGATAACTGAGAGTTAACCATTGCTTATCACTGCTGATGGGGCGTTTCAGCTACTATTGATTGTCCCACTAATGGATGACAACGGGGATACTTTCCTAAATCGACCACAGAGGCAAGCTCCTCTGGCCTACCTGTTAGGTCCTCCTCATGCTTTCAAGCTATGTTTCATTAAAAAATCAGAAACCACACCGAAGGTACATGTGCCAACTGTGGGGAAGGATGAGCTGCTAGGGATGTGGGGACGGGAGTGGGATTTGCTCAGAGATTATTTCAGACAACTGGAAACCTCCAACTTCCCTGGAGCTCTTTAAATAACAGAAAAATAAATAGGAAAAAAACCCAGTGGTGCAAGATTTGTAAAATAATTGTGACAGAACATGAACAGTCAATCTGCAGAAGTGAATTTGGATGTGTACTGCCTGACAAAACACTAATTGCTTGTTGGTTTAAACTCTGTAGACTAATAACATGCTCTTTCTGGAATACTTAATTTCTGGAGGACAAATGGAGCTTGTTTTTTAAGCCTCATTTTCTGAGTGATTTCTAAACATTTCTTTAAAAAAATTTTAGTTAGACATTTATTTCCATTATTAAATGAATTTTTTAAACGAAATACTCTTTGGGAGTAGTTTTTGATGTATGGCACACACAGCTCTGAATCTTAGAAAATGTAAAAGAAAGTGGAGAAGCGGTGGATTTTTTTTTTTTTTTAGTGTCCTGGAATATATTTTACAGGAATTATTATGTAACAGTATCAAACACTGATAATGCATCCACCACTCTTTGCAGAACTCTCCATCTCATTCTGTGTTGGATAATTAATAAATCCATCCTATTTGTTTTATGAAATTAAACATAAAGCACCATAAATGACATTTGTTAGCATAAATGCTACAGATTATCATAGTAAACCCCCAAAATATCAAACTTCGTTTTCTAAGATTTATTGGTCAGATGTCTCTGGATTAATATGTTAAAGAATGGGCTTAAAAGTTAACTTTGTGTAAAAACTTTTGTATGTTTTACAGTGAAGAAGGACCTACCAATCCAATATGGCTAATGCTGATACTCTGTACTAATATTATCATTTCTAGGGTTATTGAGGGAGATCCCAGAGGATTCAGAAGTAAGGAGAACAAGATTGCTCTGTACTTTTCCAGAGCACCAGAACGCCTTAAAGTCATGAAATGCTTCTGAGAGAACAGGCCTAACTTGATCCTGATTAAACTTATTGCACCTGGAAAAGAGGTAGATTAGACAAGCATTAGCCAGAAATAGAAACTCAGACAAAGAAGAATAACAAAGGGCGACAGTGTTAGGTAAGATCTGATCCTGGGAGAGGATGTGCTGGCCGAAGGTACGTCTCCTGATTTGAGGGTAGGGGTATCTTTATTGTGTAGACATTTGCATCTTAGCTTGATACCTTAAACATTTGAAAAATAGATCTTCTATTCAGGCTCCCTAAGTGACCTCATTATGATTGGACTTCTCAGAGAATTCAACTCTAGGAAGAGAACGCATTGTTCAGGGGACCCAAGTCCTCTGCCTTGCCTTCCCATGGCAAATCAAGACACAGACGCTGAGTTTGGTTGAGTTCACCGCTGAACCACAGCTTACTCTTGCTGTGCTGAAAATTTAGATTTCTAAGTCTACAAGTCCAAGAGCTTTATAATGAATTCAGTCGATGTCCAATTCCTGCCCTGTCCTGTCCCAGTTGTCTCTCTCCACTGAATCACCAAGTCCATGACATGCTGCCATTGTTGGTTATCTATCCTTGACTAGCTTATCTTTCTGCCCCCAATTTCCAACCACTTCCCAAAGCTCACCAGGAACTCTGCTCTACGGTCAGCAAATTCCTCCTCCCATCTTCAGAAGTTTCACTGAAATTCTCATCTCTCTTCTTAACATCCTGAAGTACCAGCTTTCTCCTAAAATACCACATCCCTCGAGTCTTCTCACAAGGTGGCCATATGCAGCATCCTCCTCTCCTGTATCTCAGGACTCAGAGGTGAGGATAGGTGTTGACCTTCTTGGTCCTTATTACTGTTTTCAGGTTCCTGGGCCACCTCTCCCCTCAAGCCTTATCACCAATTTCCATACATTGTTATGCCTGGAGTTTGGCTCACAAGTCAGATTCTCTTGATTACATCTGAGTTCACACTAAAAGTCTAAGCAATTTCTAAATGAACAGTTAGAACAAGCTGTGACCCATGAAACAAGTAACAGTCAGTGTTTAGAAACACAATTTTTCCGAGAGATTTTAGTTTCACAGATACTTAAAAATATTTTTAGTTGATTATATTTGTACACAGTCTCAAATCATCAAGATGTGAGAACTGAATTTTTAATGTGCTCGATAATGTGGGTTCATATATTTGAAGCATATCAGACTCATTAACAAAAGCAGCAATCAAAGTGCTATGGATATCTCCTTTTTTTTTTAACTGCTTGAATTCTATTTATTAGTTTTATGGAAAACAGTGTGTCTTGAGATTATAGAGAGCATTTGGACATAAGCTACTCTTCTTTGAACTTCTCACTCTGCCCATGCTTATACCACTTCTCCTAGGAATGGAAATAACAAGCTTGAGGGGAAAAAGGTAAATTAAGGTGGAGAATTATGTCACTTTCACTAGTGATAGTCAGACATTTGAGTTCCACCAGTTTTTCCTCTTTGCCTTCTGTACTAAACAAAACAACAAATCTAATCAAGGAAAGACAATTCTTCCTTGATGATTAGTTTCTGCTGTAAGCATCTGTCCTGACCTTGATGCTCTGACTCTTCATAGTGTACGTGTGTGCACGTGTGCAGACTGATGTTTCATAAACACTAAGTTTTCTGAGTGGAACAATGTTTTGTATAACAGATATTAATCCTTTTTTTAAATTTTCTTTTATTTATTTATGATAGTCACAGAGAGAGAGAGAGAGGCAGAGACACAGGCAGAGGGAGAAGCAGGCTCCATGCACCGGGAGCCCGACGTGGGATTCGATCCCGGGTCTCCAGGATCGCGCCCTGGGCCAAAGGCAGGCGCTAAACCGCTGCGCCACCCAGGGATCCCCAGATATTAATTCTTATATGCCACATTCCTGTTATTTTTGCTTGATGCCTTCCCATCACTCTGATCATGGATTATGCAGGTTTCTTTTAAAAAATGAATGTGTAGGTCCTTCATACACATACACTGGGATATAAATGACCAATTTTACAGGTGAAGTGGAAAACAAATCTAAGTGATACCATGATCTGGAAGTCCTTTCTTTCTTTCTTTCTTTCTTTCTTTCTTTCTTTCTTTCTTTCTTTCTTTTTCTTTCTTTCTTTCTCTTTCTTTCTTTCTTTCTTTCTTTCTTCTTTCTTTTTCTTTTTCTTTCTTCTTTTTTTTGGAAGTCCTTTCAAATCTTATATCCTCCTACTAAATTTCTATTTGAATCTCATATTTTCATAATCTGGTAGTCGTGTTATTTTAGTTTATTTATTTATTTAATTTTTATCTTTAAATATTTAATATTTATTTATTTATTTATTTATTTATTTATTTATTTATTCTGTTATTTTAAAGTGATCAAACTGTACTGTACATAAAATCATGTCAACTGGAGGAAAACTGACAAGTTAGCTATGTGAAAACTTAGACACATCAGTGTGCTGAAGACTTATAAATGGTAAGTTCTCAGTAAATACTTCTTTATAGATGAATTAAAAAGTCAACCAGAATCTCCTGAAGCAAGTTCTTCTATGTCTTGAGTTGGAAAGAAAAATAAACCTCTTGTAATTGTAGGAGTTCATAAATGAAAATATTTGTACAAAAACTCTGAATAAGTATAAGAGTTGGACAGACCGTAGCCTATACAATGAGCTATATTTCCCATAAATTTTCAATTGTCAGACCAAAAGGAAAATAATTACAACAGCTGGCTTACAAGTTTCTTGCTAATATCTTACATAATGTCTTTTAATTCAAACTCTAACCCTGGGGAAGTAGGCTTATTATGTCTACTGAACACATGAAGAAATGAGGCTCAGAAAGGTCAATTAATTGGTTCAAGGTTAGATAATCAACAGCATGGCCAGTGTTTAAACTCAGCCCTGTCTGATTTTTACTGACCTTAACCACTAAACTGGCTGCCACATCTTCATGAGAGAGAAAGGTAGATGAGTAATACTTCAAGGTGAACAATTTGTTGCAGGAAGGAGCATTTCCAATAGGAAAAAGTGCACATAAATGATGCAGGATGCATTTATGAACTGGGGCATAAACACAAAGTTTTCCAGAGTGTACCAGGGCCCAAGGCAACCCTTCAGTAGGAAACCTTCATCTGTATTGCAAATACTATTTCTGTGTTTATCTATAACCATGAACATAACATAATATTACAGATGACTGGCTACATGATTTTATGGGGAAAACAATGAAAGCACAGAAGTTCAAGAGAGCAGGAAAAACTGTGAGTTAGAGTTCATAGAAAGCTTTATGAATTTTGCAGTACTCTAATGTAAATCCCAGAGGGGAAAATACTTGAATTGAGACGCTTTCCCTCAGAAATCTTGAGAAAATCTTGACATCTTAATTCATTTCCTGAGCTTAAATATTCTAGGCTAGTCCGGTGGCACTGTAATAGCCTGGGCAAACATTTTTATTTATTTCACTGTTGATACCAATATTTGTGCTACAAGCTGCTGCCTACATTTGCTGCTATTTATTTCTTTCCTACAGATCAAATTATTGGCCTAGACATAACATGCTTTCTGGTGAAGTGTTCCTTGTGTTCATGAGCAAATGGGAAAAAGCTTCCATTTTAAATGCAGATTTTTTTCCACATGACTGAATTAATTCATGTTATAAATATGATATGTAACCACTTGATATTCATGTTGATACATATATAGTGGAAGAGCAATCAAGGCAAGCAGTAGACAAATCAAGCAAGTGCTGTATTTGCATGGGTGGTGGTCAGTGTGCCAAAATACCGCGTCCGGTTCTGGGTTAAGCACTTGGCTTTTCGGAGCTCCAATTTTACTTCCCCTAGTATTTGTGACCCTGTTTTATTGGATTGACATGAGAGCAAATAAGGTAATGTAGTGGATCTTTGTAAACCTAGAAAATATCACACATACGTTTTCTATTAATGTAGGATTACTTGGTAGCAAACACTGTTCGTTCTCTTTGGTTTCTCTTGTCTGCATGGGGAAACAGAAAACAGAACAGTAAAATCTAAGATTCAAAGAGCACTTGTAGGATGCTTGGGAGAGATAGACAAATCAAAGAGAGGAGTAACTCTTTGGAGCACTTTACAGCAATGCAGACGATTTGGTGAAACATTTTTGAGTCTGGAACTCTCAAGGGGTTAACCTCTAAGGTGCAGAGTGGGGCTCAAGGTCTCAAAGAATGTTAGGCAGTGACACTTCTCCCCTGGTCCTATACCATTCGCACTCTGCTGGGTTCTGGAATTAGTGATGATGGTTTGAACCTTAGCTCTATCACATACTCCTTTTTTAGTTAATCTCCTTGAACCTCCATTTCTCACCTGTCAAATGCATATAATATCTTCCTCACATTTCTGTCACCGAGACTGAAGGAGACAATATATGTGAAAAGCCTTTGTAAATTGCGAAGGCTTCTACAGAGAACAGGTTATTATGACAATTCACTTAGACTAGATACCCTTTCAAGATGTCAGTTTCCTCTTAGTGTGAACAAATGAATCAACGGATAATGGAATGTATGGAATTTGGTTTAAATGTATATTTTCAGTTTCTCTCTTTCATCTTTTAGACTTGAGCTTAATTATCTAAATTATTGCTCAAAGATAAGGAATAGGTTTCTAAAGAGAAAATTTCCTAAAAATTTAAGACTCCCTAAATGTTACAAAAAATGGCAAATGGCCACAGTATAATGCAAATAAGAAGACACATAGACTCCAAGCACGCTTGTACGTAGACTCAGAGCTGACTCTGGCTCCCTCTCAAGGCTGGAGACCACTCAGGGCTAACTTTCCTCATTAACTGCTAATAAAAGCAGGGGAAATTTCTTTTCCCCATAAACATACTATAATTTAACAAATTTTTTATCTTTATTCCGGCTTTCTGACTGTTCTATTAATCCAGTTCCTGTTAAACCTGTAGATACATGAGAAAGATAAACTGAACACATTCTCTCTCATAGCCATTTCCCTTAGTACTCTGTGGTTTTTATTTTTTTTCCAATTTGGAAATATACATAAATATAACTCATTATGTAATCTGCCACAGAAAGACTACCATTGACTTATACGTATTCTAATGCGATGCTCTGGAATCTTATAAAAAATGTTATGAAAAATCCCCAGCCATGTGAAAAGCCCCTTGGCATATTTTATAAAATCACTATTGAAGATATTTATCCATTCTGTGTTTTCCAGCGATGAGAAGATCTATGCCAAAAATTTCTTTTTAGAGTTTAGCATTAGAGAAATTATGTGTTTGGTTTCTGAACTAATTATTTATTTATTTTTAATCAGGCAGGCAATGAAAACCTAAACTCCATTTTGATAGAGACCTAGAATGATGTATTTACATTTGCAAAGCCCAGTGGAGTGCATATAGAAGGCACTCTAAATATTTGCTGAATGAATTGATCCAATCATATTTTCTCTTTTTACATTGGTTGCAAGGAAGCTTAGGGCTAAATGCAGTAGCTATAATAGTCCCTGTTGCTGATATATTTATTCTCCTCTACAGTTCTGCTTTATGTTTACACTCTCTCTTTAAACAATCTCTTTGAATATATTTTAATTATAAGCCACCACAAATCCTTTTGGAAACTGGTGCAAAATGTCATAAAAGAAAATCATTTATTTTCTAGATGATAAAAGACAAAATCATTTAAATTCATGGTTTGTTTTGCTTTTCGTGTGTGTGTTTATGTGCATGTGTATATTTTACATCTAACATTTTATAAAATTAAGTAAATTTTCATTGGGAAAAATACGTAGCTACTTTTTCTGAAGCATGATCAGACTTTTAGACAAAAAAAAACACAACATAATCAGAAAATACACATACCAGATGAAAAAAAAAAAAAGGTTGAACTTCATTTTTTTTCATTCCAAGACATGAGGGGAACTTTTTTTAAAAAAGAAAATGTTGCAGATTTCAAGAGGCGTAAAACATTTGCTATTTATAAAATATGCTACTTACAAAAACTTCCAGAAGGGAAGTTTAATATTAGCATTTTGAAACAATGGAAATCCCTGAAAGCTCCAGCTCTGTGGTTTTTATAAAATTTTGTTCTCTGAGCCTTTATGCAAGTGAAGAGAAAGACCTACATCTAAGCTCGAGTCTTTGATGAAGGCAGGATGACATTAAGTAGCCTGTTCAGCTTATCAGACAGAAAGTCTGTCAATCAGCCTTGAAACAGAGATCCGAAGCTCTCCACTCAGGCTCACTAACGCCTTGGGTCTCATTAAAGGAGAGAGGGCCAAAGAGAGACCCAAGTCAGGCACAACAGAAAGTAATGCTGGCTGGCATGATCTGGGAAATTCCTTGGTTTCCTAGAGTCCATTTCAGGTGTATCTTGGAACTCATGGCTCTGCACAAGTCCAGGCACCCTGCAGTCTACCTCCCCTTAGTCTGGCTGGGGCATGGCTCTCTTTGGTTTTGCTTTTGTGTGAATCGGCCCTTGCTTGCCCTTCCTGAGGTCTCTATTTTATAAATGATATTGAATATGAGACGCAGCATATTTATTTTTAGATTTGGGCCCTCTTTAAATTAATTCTCATTTTTTTGTAATCAGAAATGTGTGTTTTTGTACTAACAGCTTTAAGGTAGGCTCAAAGGGGAAACATGAGGGTGTCATTAAAGGTTTTTTAACTCTAGTATTAACAACATCTAAGAAAAAAATGAGAGTGTGTTAAGACCAGTACTTCCCTCCAGTGGAAGCATCCATGGATGTTTGTCTAACAAGGGAAGTGACTGTGACATTAAATGAGCTTGTGAGCACATAGCAAACTTCTAGGAATGTGAGTCACACAGTTTCTATTTTACCTCCTTAGGGAGGTTTGAAAATGTGAAACAGAAATTAAGAGGACAGTGACATACTGAGTCTCCATTTGGTTCCTTTTATGTTTCCAAAGTTTGTATCCCAAAATTTATCATAATGCAAATACTATTGAGAGCCTGGAAATATTGAGGTATGTGGCTAGTATTTAAATAATGTCTAATGAGGGGTATACTTTGTATTTTCATAAGATTACCAATGAAGATAAAGACATCTAAATTAACTTCCATGGAGTTTTAAAGTATGTAATCAGTGCTTAATGACAAATTGCAAGCTTCAACTGACATTACCTTTTCCTCTCTTAAGTTTGGATTTCAACAAACACGTATTTTTAAACTTTACTTTTTTTTTTCAAAGATTCCATTCATTTATTCATGAGACACACACACACACACACACACACACACACACACGCAGAGGCAGAGACAGAGACAGAGACACAGACAGAGGAGAAGCAGGCTCCATGCAGGGGGCCCGACGTGGGACTCGAGCCCGGGTTTCCAGGATCACACCCCGGGCTGAAGGCGGCGCTAAACCGCTGAGCCACCCGAGCTGCCCTAAACTTTACTTTTATCTTAAAAGTTTTTCTATGGAGTTTACTGGATAGATCTAATGTCAAACTAGTAGACTTAGGACAACACTGAGGGTCTGAACAGTTCACTTGCATTGATTTAAAAACACATTCTCTTTCCTTCTCATGTTCAATAAAGTAATAAGACAGGAAATAATGGCAACTAAAAGCATTGACCCTGAAGGTCAGAAATTATGTTTGAAACAAAATTCAGATACAAATTGTTTTGGAATAAAAACTCAATTTCCAAACATTGTAATGGGCAAACCGTAAATAGGTAATATGAATGTCAATGAAAACATTTATAACTGTTTAACAGTCAAAAACATTCCTTTAAAAAACAAAAACAAAAGCTCTACATATCATTATCAACATCAATAATTTTATCTTTATAATACTAGATTTTAGTAAAATTTAGTAATTTATTAAAGTCATATTTGCATACCCATAATTTCTCACCCTAGAAGCATTATATTAGATATAATTAGTTCTCAAAATAATATTCTATAGTTGCTAAATAAAATTTGCTTCTTTAAAAAGATTTTATTTATTTATTTGAGAGAGACAGAGAGCACAAGGCGAGGGAGAAGGAGGCCCCTGCTTAGCCAGGAGCCTGCTCAATCCCATGACCCTGGATCATGACCTGAGCCAAAGGCAGATGGTTAACTGACTGAGCCACTCAGACACCCCTAAAATTTACATTTTTGTATAAATGCTTGATAAAATTCTGCAAAAGACAGAAACTACACTGTACTTGTAAAATAAATTATTATTTTAAGAATAAGTTACACATACCTTTTAAACTTTCCACTTACAGAGATAGCCTATATTATTATTTGTAGCTGTCCTTTCCAGCTCTTTTAGAAACCAACAAACTTTTTTATTGTTGACTTTAATGAAAATTCAAAGAACGTTTGCATTCATTACAATATACTGCCAAAACTGCATTAATTTCCATTGATGCCCATTAATTTGATAAATGTTTTGTCATTTGTACCATTTGCTCTGTCAAAACAAGTTAGTTATATCTTACTGACATTTTTGACAATTGCTTTAACTCTGGCAAAAAAAAAAAGTATTTTATTTGCTTCAACAAAAATTCATCATTGCTTATTGAAAGTTTGAAGAAAGCAAGAGGAGATTAGCACATGTCAGAAATCTTGCAAGATTCAACTGAGGATTAATGGTAAAAAAATGATTCCCCCAGGACTCTTTTATGGAAGTGCTCACACTCTATAGTAGAAAGTATTATATGTACCTGCATAATCTGTTCTTGCAAAATGCCCATCTTCAGATTTAGTAGTTGTAGTTGTGTTATCTGTGTTAAAAAAATAACAAGATTGATTAATTACCTCCTAAGCACCTAACGTCAAATTTATATTATTCCTCCAATAGTACCTTCACATTGATTAAGAAAGTTTTACAACTATAGTTCTAACCTACCTTTACACAAAGACAGATTTACATCAATTTTTTGAGAGCGAAAAATAGAATGATATCAGCTTTCTAGAGTTTGGGACAAAGAGAAGGTTCACAATTATAACTGAGATAAGGTGGATAAAAGAATAACAAGTCAAAAACCAAGTAAATGTTTGTTTCTAAATAAGAAATGAAACAGAACATCTCAGTACATCCTGCTTTAAAAAATGTACTTGAAATATTTCTATTGAATCAATACATAAACATGATGTGATTTGTTTTTAATTTTAGGGTTTTCTAATAAATCCTCAGACTCCTTGCTAAAGATGATTTTGACTTTTTTTTTCCTATGCAAGGAAATGGCTGCTGAATATTGGCTTCTGTGTTACAGCATTGTGAAGATACAGTCCCTTTATGTAGAAAAAGATATGGGCTGTTGCCGATAGGCCCTCAAACGTCTACAATCACCATAAATGCCACAGTAGACTCTACTATCCATTATAAATAAGAACTGTCTCCAGAAATGAAACAGCTTGCCTAATAAGGAGTTATCTTCACTTTTCATTTCTATACTAAGACTAAAAACATTCTTTGAAATGAATTTTGGTACAAACATTACCTTGACATCGACCCAACGACATGACTTCAATTTTCTCCTGTTTCTGACATGATGCTTCTTTGATTTGACATGCATTATCATAAGATTTCCCATCAGAAGCACAGAGGGGATTGAAGTTGGTTTGAGAACAGTCGATGTTGCACACACACCTAAAGGAAGAGAGAAATAAAAATGGTTGAAGGGGTTTAATTATATGGTGATGGATACTGACTAGACTTATGATGGTGATCACTTTGAAGTGTATACAAATATCGATTTATAATGTCATAGACCTGAAACTTATGTAATGTTATATACCAATTTACTTCAATTAAAAAAAAAAAGTAACATCGGGATGCCTGGGTAGCTCGGCGGTTGAGCACCCGCCTTTGGCCCAGGGCATGCGTGATCCTGGGGTCCTGGGATCGAGTCCTATGTTGGGCTCCCTGCATGCAGCCTGCTTCTCCCTCTGCCTGTCCCTGCCTCTCTCTCTGTGTCTTTCATGAATAAATAAACAAAAATCTTTAAAAAAAATGTAACATCAATAGCATTGCTATCACATTATACCTAAAACACAAAGTGGAAGATTTGCTAGGTTGGCAGTATACAAGTTGGCAAAACTGAATTGCATCTTTCCAGGGAAGTTCCTTTACTTTTCTACCTGAGATGAAAAGAAGCACAGAACTAATTGAAAATAATTCAAAAGATTGAGAAATGGGTTAAACAAAAAACGGAAAAGGAAAAACTCAGAAAATAATCATCAATAAATCTCTGCCATTGGAACTTTTAAAACATGTACATACGCTTGCATTGCTGATGCCCGCAGAATTTGAACAGACTGAGGTGGCCATGAAAGAGTCTGCTTTACAATTTCCTCAAATGGGCCCTTACTGTGTTACTTCTTTTCTCAGGATATTTGAACGGTGAAAGCATGAGGAAAATGATTCAGAGGACATTTATAAGAAAGTAAGCAAAGAGATTATTTGGAGTGGAATCAGGAGTTCTATTTCTTCAGCTGCACGAGGATGCCCAGGATATGTGCTAAGCAGGAATCTTTGGTCCTTAACATTTTGGGAGGGGCGGGGTTTGAGAATCAAATGAAAGGTATGGCTCTCTCCTCAGAAATACTCATACTCACACAGAACAACTTTCCTTTTTAAGATGTTTTTTATTTATTTGAGAGAGAGAGCGCATGAGTGTTGGGGGGAGGAGGGGCAGAAGGAGAAGTAAACTTGCCTGAGAAGTAAACTTGCCTTTGAGCAGGGAGCTCGATGTGGGGACTCCACCTCAGGACTTGGAGATCATGAGCTGGGCCAAAGGCAGATGCCCAACGAGCTGAGCCACTTAGGCACCCACAAAACCAGTTTTTGCATAAAATTTCAGAGTGCTTGTGGGCCCCTTGATGTCTGTCCTGTGGACCCCTTTCCCAGATGCATACTATTTTTTCTAATTCTGGCCTTAAATAATAAATACAGTTGATTAGCCTCATAATTTTTTTCTTTAATATACGTAAAAAAATGTGAATTAATTAGAATTAGGTTACCTGAAGTAGAAGAATTAGACATCTTAAAGCAAGCTTTAGATGACTTTTCCTATGTTCTTATAATTCTCTGTATTTTATAATCTACTTTGTTACTCAGAATATTTTTTATGTGTGTAAATATGTTATTGCCTTAGAATATAAACCCATATTTTAAATTTCTATTAATATTTACATTATTTTTCTAAATAGATTATACGCTTCTCAAAAGTGGTGAAGCACACATTTTACTTCTGTAGATCTTACTTAGAGCTGGGCATATAATATAATGATTACAATAATAACTAGCGTACTACATGCTGGGTTCTTCCCATGCATTGCTTTATTTAATCTTTATAATAGCCATTTTATAGACCAATGATAGAGCAATTATAAGGTCAGAGAGCTAGTAAATTGTGGAGCAAGGACCACCTACGGATGTGTTAAAGTAACATACAGCCCCTTTCCTCTCTACCTAGGCTAATACCGTAGGCATTAGAGTTTCCTCGAAAACTTTTAAATATAGCAATTTACTAGCAGGTTTCTGGGCCCCAGTGACTCTGGGGGTAGGGCCTAACATGCTGCCTTCTTAGGCAGCCAGCCTGGCACTAGATTCACTTCCTGGGAATCACTGCTTGATCCATTTGTCGATTAAGTGAGAGGGTTTGTGTACACACCTGTGATTCCCCGACTGCAGTCCTCACACCAGCTGTATCAGAATCACCTAGGTCTCTGTTAAAAGTGCTGGCAGAAATTGTGCCAATGCACTTAATTTTGAGAGGGCGGGGGTAAGAGAATTGCTTTGGGAACACTTGGTTATTTTTACTTTTACATACTTAGGAACAAATAGCTCGGACAGATGGTAACCATGTCCAAATGCTTAAGTCATCGAGGAGTGGTGGTTCCTAACCTCAGCCCATGTGTGGCTACTGAGCTCCCAACTGTTGCTACCTGGGCTGATCCTTGGCATCTGAAAGATCTGAAGTTGCAAGCCGCCTACATGTTCAAAAGCTTATAGTCCTTTTCACCGTGCATTTGGGGAAGTGACTTTGTAGATCAGTCTTGTTCTCCTTAACCATTTGTAGTAAAAAACGAGATGAGGGGACTGACGTTGTATGTTTTTTTAAAAGTTGGTTCTATGTACCTTCAAGCCAGTTTACTGTTGTTGTGTTAGAGACTCTGGGGATTATCTCCTTGCAAGATACCAACATAATTATCTGTTACTAGCAGCAGAACACAGAAAAAGTTGTGTTTTCTCATCTATCTAAAGAGTAAATTATATATGATACTAGGGCTCTGCAGGTATCTTCAAATTATTTTTCGTATCTGAGTTTATTAAACTTCATTAGGTAGGAAACCATGCAGGATTCCAGGACCGTAGTCTCAGACTCTACTGCTAGTAGCTTTATGCTTTATATGCCATTACTCCTTTCGTGATTCTGTCTCTATGAGGTATCTACTATTATTATCTCCACCTTACAGATGAGAAAATTGAAGCTTGGAGAAGTCACAAAGCTTGTGTGGGGAAGAACCTAAATTCCTATATAGGCAATTTGATACCAGAACCTGTGCTGTTCTACATACTGTTCAGTACAATGAAAAACAAGACAGATGCACATTCCTACCATTAATTAAAGGAATACCTTGGATGAATAGGACTTGAAAAAATAAGACTATGTCTACTCTTGTATTTAGCATGATTTTATGAATCTAAGTCACAGTGACTCTTAGTCTCTGTCTTCCCAGGCAAGTGATCCAGACCTTTTTAGCAAGATTGGGATGTATCAGTGAACATTCATTTGAAGACATTCTGAACTAACACCTGATTATTAGAATGAATAACAAATTGACATGTAGTAAGCTAATCAGGCTACTTAAGACATCAATTGTTTAGACTATTGTATCCTTAACAAAATTCTGTATCAAGTTGTTTCTATTTTCTATAAAAATACATGTTTAGACACACACACACACACACACACACACACACACACACACACACTCCAACTGACTCTAAGCTTAGCACCAAATCTTTTGCAAGTTGCTCCTTCGAACCTTTTAAAGAGCCTGGAATTTTTGAAATTTCAGATTCATGGGGCAGAGAGATTTTTGTGTATTCTGAGTAAATAAATTTGCGTGTGTGTTTGTGGACAATGGGCTCTGGGGTGGCATTTACTGCATTCTTAATGTGCCTATTCATTAGTTCATACCTTCACTTTCCGCAACCTTCTTAAGGCAATATGTCTTTTTTACCGTTGAATTCCTGGAGACTAGTAGAGGGCACCATAGCAAGTCATCAATAAATAATTGATAATTGGAGAAAGAACTGGGATATGCTCATCTAAACCCTCCCCTAACTCTGTGTTACTTGGCACCTCAAGAAGGCCACCTTCCTCCTCTACTTTGCGTCCCACAAAGGAGACATAGCACGAGCCCTTAGCTACCTCAACGGCATCAGAGTAGTTGTGAAAGGGACATGTTTCACCATGCAGGTGGCTCCTTACACTTTGTGGTATTTGGGTGCAGTTTTTAAGAGCCAATATAATTTAAACATGGTAGTGACTTGTCAGTTTATTGCTGTTTTAAACCATTGAAAAATACAGGGCACCAATAAAAAGGTGACAGAAATATCAGCCGGTGTAATGGTGAAATTGCAGGTCACTCTGTGCTTTAGCAGCTTATGTAAATTAATCCACGGGTTTTCTTTCTACAGAAATGAAAAGCAGATATTTTTAAAAACAGAAACTATCCCTTATTCACTGCTTTTGGCGAATAATTGCATTATTATTCATTCTGAGAGGAGTAACTAGTTAATTACAGCATGTCACAAATACTTTATGTGAGCTGAGGATTTGTAAGGCTGAGGGCTGCATGGATGCCTTTAAGGGTTTTGTGTGTGTGTTTTCTTCCCTTTTCTTCTTTTTTCCAACCTATCTGTCTTTTGACATTTTGACACTGCGATTATATAGATCTCTTTTCTTCTAGGCTAGAAAGAAAAAGAATCAGCCCTACTTGAAAATAATAATTTTAGGGGTCTCTATGTGGGAAATACTACTCTCTGAAATCCGTCAGAGAAAATGAACATTGACTGAAAACCTTAGTTCTCTGAATTGTAATAAAGAAGAGAGGCGTCCAATAATTTAAAAAGACCACTTGATGGAGTGAACCGAAATTATAGGAAGTAAGAGGCGGTATCCATGATGGCTCACATGCATTTATAATTATATGAATATTTTTTTGGGGGGGCTTGACATTAATTTAGTTCCCTGCCTCTCTTGAAATGGCTCTTCCTAAGGGGTTCTGCAGTGAGTGAAGGAAACCTTTCCCTTATATTTAGGAATGCCTCATTGTCCTCCAGAGTGTGAGGATGCAAAAGCTGCCAGGTAGCAAATTACTTATTCATGTGGCTGGTTGGTGGCTGCCCTCGAATCTCACTAGATTTTGTTTCATCTATTAAACATGCCTGTCACTTGTTCCTCTCCCAGGGTCCTTAACTTGTCTATTCCAAATTTTGTCCATACAACATCTCTAATCAGTTTTAAAGCACCCAACTGTACTGCAGCGAGGATGGCTTTCTGGGTTGTTTTGAACCTTGACTGGTTTGTTTCCCTCGAGCCCGTCTGTCGCTGGGGCCGTTATGCAGACCCTCTCTGGCCCGGCCAGAAAATGAGGTCAGAGCTACTGTCTGTGCTCTCTCCATCAGAACTGTAATGGAGGAGCTGCATTATACTAATAACAGCGAAAACAGTGCACATTTTTCATTCAAGACTCTTGAGATACTTTCAGCCTATTTACTCATTAACTCTCGTGGAACTCCTCTTGATGGAGCCTGATTATAATTATTTTGTCTATAAAGAAACTACAATTCAGGAATGACAGGGCTGTGAGGGAAAAAGTGAAATAAGAGACATGAACATCCATTGAAAACAAAAACTCTCTCGACAGAGTCTGGAAAAGCATTGACTGGGAAGTAAAACTACTCAGTCTACCATGTTGTTACTCCATCGACATATGTGAATTTGGGCCCATACATTATTGTCATGTTATTTGTTTGTTTCTGTTTTTAAATTTGAGAAGGGCTAACTTTTAGCTCTGAAATCTAGGAGGAAGGGATAATGCTCTTCTCCAGACATACTACCAAGGTCTACAGTTAAGTTTTCCAAGGGTGACCAGGATTATTTTGTACAAGGAAAAAGCTTAGTTGCCAACAATATCTATCTCTTTATAAGGCGATAAGGTATAGAAGTTGTTCTATTAGATGGAAAGTCTTGGGAATATTGGGAAAAAGCCTCGGGCAATAAAGAGCCAACCAATGAGTGTGTGAATGAAGAAAAACTAAGCTGAGAGACCCCTCCCTGGGGTGGTGTCAGGACTTTCAAAAACAGAATCATATACTGAAAAAGTGGAACAATTTCTAGGTAAAAGGCTGATGACCATGTATGGAAATAACGTCTAATACAATAGAGGTAGATGGGGAACGTGACTAGAACCTGGAATTCAGTATCGGATAGACCTGTGTTTAACTGGGGCTTGATCCTTTACTAGCTGTACGGCATTGATCTCGTTATTTAACTTCCCTGAGCCTGTGAAAATGGAGATACTAACTCCGGATTGTGGGGATTAAGTGGAATAATGCACATAAATTCCTTAATAAAGTTTCTGAGAAGTTGTAATTACCTAATACATATTGGTCATCATTAACTCTTGGCTTAATGGTTTCTAATCTTGGATGCAAAGAAAAGTCTTCTGTGGAATATTTCAATCTTGGCCTGCAACCCAGGGAGGTCTCGGGTGAGGCTGCAGTAACTAACTAGAGTTGTCAAAGATGCAGCAGGGGATTCTGATGTGCAGATGTGAAGAGCTGCAATCACAGAAAATACTCTTTCTCACCCTCTAAGATGAAGAGATTTTTCTAATTTAGTGTACGTAGCATTCCCGTGAGAAATGCTGATGCACTGGGTCTGAGGTAAGACTCAGAAATCAGCATTTTTAGCAACTTCCTTAGCTCTTTCTAAGGCAAATAGCTTGCAGAGCCTATTGAGAAACCCCAACTATTTTGGCTCCCAAACACCCTTTTCTCTCTCCCCTTCATTCCATCAGAAGGAACTTAATACTCTTGTTTAACATACATGATTGAGTGACCTGTATTAAAAGGCTTTCCTCCACATGCTACGGGTGATCCACGCGTGGGGTCAGGTGACAGGGACAGGTGCTTAAATGCACTGCTACAAAACCAGCATTCGTGCAGCAGTCAGCAGGAGTGACTCACCAAGCAAAACCAAGGAAGGGTGGTGGGAAAGGACGTGACGCTATGGAGAGGCTCCCTTGTGCCCGGCGCGGAGCTCCAACTTTCACAACACACCTAGGCTGTAATAATGCTCATGACATGGGGCGCGAAAGGAGGAAACTGAACAATCTCCAAAGGTGAGTGGGGTTCAACAGATCTGTGATGGGGCAGACGAAGTGGGGCAGTGCGGAGGCAGGCCCACACAGGGGCTGGGGAGCTGCAGATACGTGGGTCTGGCCGGAATGGATTCTTCCAACCAAATGGGCAGGATGCGACCCTCTGGACAGGTTTAAAGGGGCTCAAGGCCATCGAAGGAGAGGTCTTTATCTTCTACCCAATGCAGAGCTCTGAAAGGTCTTTGAGCACAGGGTGATGAGAAGGTCAACAGGACGGAAGGGCTGTTTGGGGGCGACTGCACTCACAGGGGGTGCAGGAAGAGGGACTAAGCACCAGGCCAGCACTGTAAGCTCAGGGGCTTGCAGGGAAACCCGGGCCGGCGGGGTGCTCATGCCCACGAGGGAAAGGGCGCTTAGTGGCTCCCTAGTTAAGGCCCGGCGTGGTGAGGCTCCAAGCACACACGTCACCACCGTGCCCTTCCTGCTCTACCCTTTCCTGCCTTTTTCCTGACCTGCGCTGTGTTCCAGAGAGGAAACTAGAGCAGCTGCGTGGGACTCAGGAAGACACGATTTCCTGGTGGGAGTGTTTCTGTGGTTGGACCCAGGGCAGGGGTCCACTGGGGAGCTGCACGGTGGGTGTAGGCACCCTCACCTGCAGGGGAAGGAGAAGGATTCTTGCTCTGAATGTGCATACCGCCTGACTCCAGGACTGACTAGGCGACCGCAACAACGCAGGCAGCAGGCATCTACTAACGCCTGCCACCCTGCCAGCCAGCAAGGCCCCCTCCAAGGCAGCGAGTGGGCCCTCGCCCCTTTCTGACGTGGACACTACAGTTGAAGCCGGGGTTAACTGGAGCTCCATTTCCATGTATCCTTGCTTGCATTTCTCTCAGGATTATTTTTCTCTTTTTGAAGCAGCTGCATTTACAGTTTAAAATAATCAAAGTAAACAATTCTTCTTACTCATATACATTTTTATTTTTTATTTTATTTTTTTTCATATACATTTTTAAAAGTATCTTGAAGCAAAAATCCCATTAAAAGCATTACGTGGTGTATGCTCTTGCTCGTTAAGCTGGAAAACGTATTCAATAACCAAGGGTGACTCTATGACTGCTAAGAAGTGCGGTCGCTCTGACCGGACAGCTCTCACTGCACAGCAAAGCCAGAAAGCATGGAAATCCCAGAATAAGAGGTTGGAAGTTAAAACAATACAATGAACCCGGTATTTGATTAGAGGAGATGTACTGAATTCCTGCTCGTCCCTTTTGGGCAGGATCATATTGCATGTTCTGGCACTTTCCTGCAGGCCCAGCTGTGGGATTCCTATGCTCACTTCCACTAGCAACATGTTTATATTTTGCACACTGGCCCTCTGGTAGGCTTTCATCCGACCAAGGACTTTCAGGAATAATATGTATGAATATCATTACAGACTAGATTTTTCCACAAAACTACAATTTAATATAATACCCTTGGATTCCATCCATGAGATATAAAAAGAAGTCGATGAATAACTGCTCTGCACTGTGATAAAACTGCTAGTTTGAAAATATTATCCAACACTTTGTTCAGGTGGTTTTCATGGTGATGGTTTCATGTGCTAGTATGAACTCATTCTGTTTATAATTAAAATTTGCATTAAATGATCCCCCTTATGCTTACGTCATCCTTTATTTTTCATTTATTAGAGTCCATATAATTTAAATTTGCTTTTAAAATAACATTAAATGGATATTATGCCATGATAGCAAAAATTTCATTATTTAAATAATGAAAAAATACAATAAGAATATTCATAATGGGGCATCTGGGTGGCTCAGTTGATTATTAAGTGTCTGCCTTTGGCTTAGGTCATGATCTCGGGTCCTGGGATTAAGCTGAGAGTAGGGCTCTCTGCTCGGTGGGGAGTCTGCTTCTCCCTCTTCCTCTGCCCCTTCCCCTGGCTCATGCCCTGTCTCTCTTTCTCTCTCAAATAAATAAGTAAAATCTTTAAAAAATTATTCATAGGGATGCTATGCTATAACCCTACAAAGGGAAGGTGGAAAATAGGACTGAGGAAGGAGGATGCTCTAACTTTATATATAATGTTAAGGTTCTTAAGAAACAACCAAAAGCTAATATGATAAAATGTTTGTATTTGTTGAAACTAGGTGGTGGATGTCCAAGTGTTATATTATTTTTGATAGTCTCAAAATATAATAAATAAAAATATTAGATTCGACATTTTGGTTAAACTGACTGAGCTTGATTAAATTACCAAGCTTGGTGAATATTTTTTTGGCATTGATTTGATCTGGATAATTCATTTCTAAATTGTTTAAACAAAATTAAAAATATATATGTGTGTGTGTTTGTGCGCGAGTATAGAGAATTCCCAGCGGAACAAAATCACACTTCTTTGTAAATAACTATTTAAAATTGATTTTCTGTTCGTATAAAAATGACTTTCAAGAGGAGTTTATTCCATGAAGGGACTCATCTCTGTGTTTCTTCCTCTCTCTCATCTTGCTTGTTCGCCCACTGAAATGTTAAACTCGTGAACACATGGTGGCATTTTCGTTAACAGACCCAAGCCAGCATTCTTCATTGACTTCCTGCAGCACTGCCGGTGAGTTTTGATTGCTCTGAAGCAGGGCTGTATGGCAGTGTTGTCGGCCAGGAATAGTCATGAGCTATTCTGAAACCTTTGGGGATGAAGGGATTCTAAGTTAGAAATGTTTGAACATTTTGCCTTGAAATAAGCATGCTTTAGTTTCTCAAAAAATATTACGCTTAAAAGGTAGGAAGGAGAAGGAGGTGTGACCACCTCCCTGCTGCCAACTCCTGGGGGGAGAGAGAGGTCCTGTTGTTGAAGGTGCTGGGAGGGCTGTAGCCATTACTGTCACTCTTTTTTTTTCATTTCTGTTTTATTTTTTCCCCCTCTTGGGCACATTCATTTTCATTTATCACACATTTCATTTCATTCAGTCTAATCCCATCAGTGCAGTTGAGCACCTACTTGGTGCTAGGTACTGGGCTACACGTCAGAGACACCAAGATGGCTCAGGTGATCCCTAATGGTAGCAGAGATCACAACTAAAGGAGAAAAACAAGTATCTATAAAATGGTGTCATCGGAGCTAGACTTTGTTGGAGTGAACAACATGATTTGAGAGCACTGAGGAGGAATAATGACTTCTTCCTAGAGGCGCTAGAGAAGCTTCATAGAGAATGTGACTCGAACTGGAAGTTTAAGGGGGAGTAGAATTCCTGCAAGTGGTTTCCATGATGACTCATAGCAAAAGGAGTTTGAAATCCATTACTCCACTGAGGATACCTCCCTAGCAATTCATTTCTCATTCTCATCCCTCGTTTGATTCCTCTCCTGCGTGTTCATTTATATGGCAAGCGATATAGCAGAACATTTTTCTTCTTCCCTAAAACTCTTGTGTCACATTCCGTATCAGAAATGACAGAAAGTGTGTCCTATTTATGGGTCCATAGTCACAGAGGCTTCTGGAAGTCAGACCAGGCCATTGAAAGAACCCAACTCAGGAATCAGGGCTCCACGGTCTTGGTTTGGAGATTCTCATTCTCCAGATGCTGGAACTCTGGCTGCAGGATCCTGAAGGACAAGCTGACCCAGTAAGATGATGTCCAGGGTGGTCAGCTCTAAAATTCTGACCCTTTGTTTCTTGATACTCATATTTTTAATTATTTCTATTTATCTAGCACATTCTTGCCTTCCCATCATCCTACAGTCTTCGCTGCTTCCTAGTCTCTGCTAAATCCTCTACTGAATGAGTTTGACATTCATGCTTCTTTCCTAGGGCTGATGCTCCCGATGCTGGGTTGTTTACTCTTTCATCATCTACAGCCTTACTCACTTGCCCTCCAGCCTGTCCTGTGTTCCACATCTCTGCAGCTGAGTGGGAAGAACATGGACTCATGAATCATGTAATTAGAGCCTCCGCCCACTGTTTGTATCTAAGAAATGCTTGATGAATAAATGATAGACTTGAATTAAAATCTTAATTCTGCAAGTTGCTTGACACATCCATAAAAGGTGGAAAATAACTCCTGTCTTATAATAATACCTACTTCAAAAGGTTTCTCTGAAAGTATAAATCAGAAAAAAATGGAAGCAACTTCACGGGATATTTGTTGCATAGCAGATTCTGTAGCTTCCCTTGCTCATGGAGAGTTCATTCTCCATTTTGTGTTAAATTGGTCTAGTCCTTGCCAGGCTGACCACCAAACTACAATATTTTTCCACTTATACTTAATTGATCAACTGCAGATAAGCTTTGACCTGATGTGGATGAAAGAACTATTTGCCACACATATTTATCTACACTCTATAAATTGAAGCTTTTTT
Source organism: Nyctereutes procyonoides (assembly GCF_905146905.1). Classification (NCBI taxonomy): domain Eukaryota; kingdom Metazoa; phylum Chordata; class Mammalia; order Carnivora; family Canidae; genus Nyctereutes; species Nyctereutes procyonoides. Next base: position 2,505,076 of record NW_026575132.1, read on the forward strand.
TCTGTCATATTTGGAAGTACTAAAAAGATTAATCTCTCTATGTTTCTCTCTCTCTCTCTCTCTTTTTTTTTTTTGGTTAAAAAAGAAAGAAGCTATTAATAGCATTTCTAATGCACTTTATTTTATTTTATTTTCGGGGGATGGGGTGAGAGAGACAGGGAGAGAGAACGAGAGAGAGAGAGGACAAGCAATCTTAAGCAGTCTCCATGCTTAGCACAGAGTCTGACACAGGGCTCGATCTCAAGACCTCAAGATCGTGACCTAAGCCGAAATCTAGAATCAGATGCTTAATCGAGACACCCAGGAGCCCTTAATGTATTTTATTTTAAAGATGAGATACTTGGCCTTGTCCTCTTGATTTTTAATATCTTTAAATTTTATGTAGCTTTCAAAAAGTAGAAACTTATCTAAATATTTTAAACTTATCTGAATTTCCAGAAATATTATAAATACTCATAAAATTTTAGAATACCATTATATTGAAGAATGTTAAAAATAAGTTTGTTTCACTCCTACTTTTTCTCTAGACCTTGTTATCTCTGTCCTGTTCTTCTTTACTTTCTCTCTTTACTGCTTGCTCTCTCCAAAGTGTACTTCTAAGTACTTAGGAAAACATATCCTGCCATTGATGGAGCTTACCATCTAACAGAGAAGCTTACTGTTCAAAACATGGAAAGGTTAAAAATTCCTGCTAATAATGTAGGGAAACATTTTTAAAAATATGTTATCTATTAAGATGATGTAAATGTATTTATTTGCAAAGACAAAATAAATGAAATGGAAGAGAGCTAAATCTACTTGCTTTTAGAAACAAACTCAATTTATAGATTTTAGATAAATATACAGAGCAACAGGCAAAAATTCACATTGAATTCTTTTGCTTTCATTCATTTTTTTTTCCATGCTGGAGTTATTTGCTAATGGTGATATTCTTTTTATTCTAATTATAATGTCTGCATTTCTGTTCTTAAGCACGGGTGTGCAAAATGGTCCTGTTCTTGGTTTCATCTTGGAAGGCTTTTTAAGCTGCATAATTAAATGTGGTCTTTCTTTGAGCACTAGCAAATGGCCACTACAGGAACACAATATATTTCTTAAAAGAGGATTTTGAATTACTTCTAAGAGGAGAAATTCTTTTAATGAAACCCAATAAGCTATTGGCTATAACAAGCACTAGAGTTATCATAAGTGTAATTACTGAAACTTGGAAATAGATTATTTTAACTTTGTTGTGACTATGTATTACATATAACATATATTAGGGATTTGATTTATCCTTACCCGTGCTATATATCCATTTCATAAATTGTCAATCTTCCACTGTAAGCAAGTTATATTACAATCTCTTTGAATTCAGAACAATACTTCCTCTTATCACATAATATCTTTTATTTTTTTCAAAACAAGTACCTTGAAGTGCCACACTATAACAGGATATCATAAAACACAATCATTTCTATTTAAATAATTCAGCCTATAGTTGATTATAGCTTAAAATCATTGAATAAATGTATTCTATGCCTTTTTCACTTACAAATGATCTACCGAGATTTGACAGTTGTCAGGCAGGTAACCTGAGGCTTGCTGAGACTGTTATCAGATATATATCAAGGCATCAATGGGACCAGTGCCAACAGTCCATATAGGATGCTCTCATTACTCTTCCAGATGTTATATCAGTCAGGGGCCCCTTCAACATGAGCTGGAGTTCAAGCTTATATTTTCCTTGATAAATTTTTCACCCTAAATAAATGAACTGTTCTGTTCTCTAATTTGGAATTTTTCTAATATCAAAAAAACATTTTTAAAATATGAAGTTCTAATCAAGGTAACACAATATAATTAAAAATACATAAAACTTCTAGAAAGAAATGGGATGATTTTAGCTTTTATATTCATACATAGATCAGAGAGTAACTTGGATCATACAAAGTTCAAAATATTGTACTGAGAAAAATGATGAGTATATAAACTGGAATACTAAAGTTTAATACTAAAATTAGTAAGAGTATATACAAATGAAAAATTCTCTTTTCTGAACATAGATAAAAAATTAGGGGCTAATTCAGAATTAGGACATTAAGATGCTCAGAATCAAAAAACAGCTAAAGATATGTACTCTGCACTGTAAGTCACTAGGGAAATGCAAGGGCCTCTCCATTGCTCTATTTCTCCTCTGCCTCCCTTGAGTCCCTTCACAGCACAGCGCAGGTGATACTTTTAAAATGCAAATGAGATCAAATCATTTCCTTGCTCAAAACCCAGCAAAGCCTTCCCATCAACCTTAGAATAAAACCTATGGTTTTTTTTTTTAATTTTTTTAAATTTATTTATGATAGTCACAGAGAGAGAGAGAGAGAGAGAGAGAGAGAGAGAGAGAGAGAGGCAGAGACACAGGCAGAGGGAGAAGCAGGCTCCATGCACCGGAAGCCCGACATGGGATTCGATCCCGGGTCTCCAGGATCGTGCCCTGGGCCAAAGGCAGGCGCCAAACCGCTGCGCCACCCAGGGATCCCAAAACCTATGGTTTTTTACCATGGTTGATGAGGCCCTGCATAATCTGCCTTTGGCTACCTCTCCAATTTCCCTTCTTGTCAATTTTCTCCACCCTTTTCATGCTCCAACCACAATGGATTTTAACTGCTTCCTAAACACACTATATGTGTTTCTGCCACCAGGATATTTCACTTGCTGTTCCCTCTGCTTGGCATGTTCTAAACATGACCTTTTCAGAGAAGCCTTCTTCAGCTACCTATCAAAATCAGCACACTTCCATCTCTGAATCCTGACATTATATTGCATATTTAAATTGTTTTCTCCACTTTGTTGCATATTATGTGTAAAAAGTGACTCTATCTGATTTGTCTACCGGTATTTTTTCAGGCCTAGAACAATATCTGACACACAAGAGGCACTCAGTAAATACTGTTGAATACATGAATAAATAAAAAAAAACACTTCTGACTTTAAAATATGTTTATACCTTAGTGATCTAGACAAAATTTTGATTTGAATTATATGATTAATTAGATCAATGCATATTATTTTGCATCAATTATCAAGAAAAGTAGTTCTCATTCTTATACACAATATTTATTAATTTCTATTAAAGATTAAGCTCTTAGTGGATAGCAGTAAATATTTGCTAAACAAATAGAGTGCCACTATGTACAAGTTATTATTAGGCATTGGCATTTAACTATTTTTTTTAAAAAGGCCAAACATCCCTGTTAGGTGGATTAAGTTATTTTTAACATGTTGATGGATTTCATGTCCCAAGGATCATTCTTCAGTGGGGTAAAGGTCCCCACAGTTTGACAGCCTTACACTTCATGCAGTGCATACAATTAGTTTTTTCATTACCTATGTATATTTTTGGCAATGAAATCCATTTTATATGATTTCAATATTTTTTTTATTGCAATGCTTAAAATGGTGTGGACTCCCCATCTGTCAGAATTTTCTTATTCTGAACAAAAATTCAAATCAACCTTCCTTTTTTAAATGATTATTTAATTTGTGCCAACTTTTGTTGTTACTATCCTTAACAGCACCTACCCTTTACAGTAGGAGTCAGTGTTTACTGCCGTGGTAGAGAATGATTGAAGGCTACTGTCTGCTATAAGGCTTTGACCATCAAGCAGTTTCTTCACCTTGAAGTGATTGGATTCATTTGTCTAATTTCAGTAATTTGGTCATTTGATCATTCTGATCTGAATCACAATTATACTTCTACCAACAGATCTATTTCATTTTAAAGATACTGCAGCAACTACTGAAAACTAAATAGACATGGGTCTGTACTGGTTGAAAATGCTCTCTGTAGGTTCAAAAATTTAGATAGAACAAGGAGAAAAATATGTATTAACATATTGCTTATGTTATATGCAACTATTACTAAATCATGAATAGGAGTCAGGAGGGGTGTTAAATGCTGCATAAATATCTTGGATTGAAAGACTGCATTTCACAGACATTTTTTTTTTTTTGACTACGGTTTCTAGAGACTACTAGTTAGAGGGTCTACTTTGCAGTAAACGTGGGTAATAAGCAAGCAAATGCAAAGCAGATAATTCTTCCCTTTGCTTAGCAAGATTTCTTAAGCAACAGCAATGGTCTACTTTCCGGATCCACATGCTCTGCCTAGACAGACAGCACAGTGCTAGGGTGGTTTTTAGTTAATATTAGGGATTGGACTATATGTTGCTATCTAAAGTTACATTTACAAAAATGATTTAAAAAGTTAAATCCACGGGAGCCTGGGTGGTTCAGCCGGTTATGAATCTGCCCTCGGCTCAGGTCGTGATCCCGGGGTCCTGGGATCGAACCTCGCACGGGGCTCCCTGCTGAGCGGGGAGCCTGCTTCTCCCTCTCCCTGCCCCCTGCTCGTGCTCTGTCTCTCAAAATAAAGAAAAAAATTTTAAAGTTAAATCCGAAAATTATAACTGTGACTTGTTGGAATAGGATTGTTGACAGAGGGACATGAAATATGCTTGAATGGCGTTCCAGAGGCTGTCATCAGAGTTTTCTTGCCAGGCTGGGAAGGACTAAAAACTGGTTACAGGTTTCAGATATTAATTCTGAAGGTAGTTCATTTGGCTACATATTCTGCAACATGGGCGTCCTTTTGACAGAATATATGTCAAAGGCTGAAGCTGTGGCAAAATTGCACAATTTATAGTCTATTTCTTTAAAGGCTAAAGGATGATCGTGTTTTTGATAAAACGTTCTTAAATCGCAGGAAACACAAGCCTATTAAATACGCCTTGTAGGAATCTTACCTAAGCAACCTATCCCGAATAAAATGCCGCCTGCTGTATTTTTAAAAGAATAATCTAAATGCAGGAAACAATGGTCATTTAATAAGCAGATCCAAACATATGAACAGTAAGTGTGGCATTTAGAAGGCCGCTCCTTTCCGTGGAAGGTACACAGTATTTAACTTGGTATCACTTTCAGGAAGTGATACGAGAGCTGTCAGGTAGCTTGAGAGACTGGGGTCCGTCCTCTTTCCCTTGAAGCATAATGCCAGTGTCACCAAGTGTTGGTGTTGTCTCACTATATCACACACAGTGTCATAGTTCAAGCAATCACTGTGTCAGCCTAACCCAAAGGCAGTGTACACTTGCAGGCATAGATGATGAAAAGCTTCACAGGACAAGGCACTGAAAATGAATGTTGGCAGTGTGGAGGGTCGATACAGAGACGAACCAACGTATCTACGCCATGTCCCGAGTCACACAGGAGGAGAACCACTTTTTAACCTAGAAGTTCTAAACGGAGAATTTAAACGGAGGATGATGATGGTCCCAAGTTTTGGAGCGGTGGCCCTATCATAAAAAAAAAAAAAAAAAAAAAAAAGAAGAACTTGCATATGGACCAACGATGATAGAATCCTTTATTTTTTATTTTTTAAAAGGATTTATTATTTATTTATTATTTATTTGTGATAGAGAGAGAGAGAGAGAGAGAGAGAGAGAGAGAGAGAGGCAGAGACACAGGAGGAGGGAGTAGCAGGCTCCATGCAGGGAGCCCGACGCGGGACTTAATCCCGGGTCTCCAGGATTGTGCCCTGGGCCAAAGGCAGGCACTAAACCGCTGAGCCACCCAGGGATCCCGGATAAAATCCTTTAAATCGAGAGGTATGATTAACTTAACTCTGTTAACAAATTATTAGAAATAAGCAACGAGGTATTAGACTATAGGGAACTGCATGGGACGATTCTCACTTCCATTCCACATAATCTAATTAGTGAATATACGTCTGCCTTTGTTTATTAACAATTCATAATTAGATTAGATTTGGTCAAAGGCCATTTATTCTTTCAATCCTTTTGAACACTACAGTTTGCCCACAGTAACCCAAAACGCTTTGACAACTATCTGCATAAAGAACTCAATCAAATAAGTAATAGGGTTTTAATCCCATGCTTTATCGACTGGAACATGAACTGTGTGTGAATCACTGATCCTCCCAGCTGGAGCCTGCTCTCAGTTGGGGAAATGTACCTAGGACCCTGTGGGTCCGCCTCACAGCCTTTCACACTTTTTGCACTTTTGTTCTTTTACCAGCTGGTTACTAGAGGTTCAGTAAAATTGGACGTTTCTCTAGTTCACCCAGCGAGTGGGATTCAGAATCTAAAAGTTGCTTCCCTCAACTGAAGGAAAGAAAAAAAAATAAACTAGGTTATATATTTTTTTAACATTAACATTACCAAATATTGCGTCTTCCGCTGGGTAATAATAAGGCAGCATGGCAGAAAGCTATAAAAGAAAAATGACAAAAGGCAGACTTTTGATAGACTCATTTGTTTAGTCATTTACTCAATAGATTTGTGCTGAACATCTAACTTGTGGCAGCATTTTTAAAAATTTTGTTGTGTTCTTGTTTTTTGTTTTTTTTTTTTGTTTTTTTTTGATACAAAGGTAAACATTTCTCTACCTACAGTTAAGAGCAAGGGACAAAAAATTAATAAGAGAGTGACGTTCGAGAGGTATAGGAAAGGTTGAGAGAGGAACTAAGCTTGGATGTGGAGCATCAAGACTTCTTCGAAGAGGAATGGAAGTTGAGGAGCACTTAGTTGGGCACAGCAGTGGAAGACACATCTGCAAACTGGAGGGAAGATCTTGTGCCCAGGGACAGAGGCCTTAAGCCTCTGCTCAAGGAGCTGCAGGTGGCTTGGTAGACCTGGAGGTCCTGGGTGCCAGGTAAGAAGTAGAGTGACGCTGAAGAGGTGGGCAGATCCATGACTGGCTGGGGACTTTGAAGTTCATGGGGAAGGCTCACAGAGCTTTGCAGAACGGAAGCAGAAAAGTAACAGGGGGAATGGGAGTGGGTTGGAAAGATGCGGCCGGGAGCAAAAGCCATGCATCCATATAGAGGACAAGTGGTGAGGCCTGAATGACCTGATGACCCCTGGTAGCAGCTCACCCTTCTTTTCTTCTTTTCACTTTGCATGTTACTGTTCTTTCCTGGTTTTCTCATACTTCTTGCCCCGCCCCCCCTTCCCAGCCTGTTTCACTTCTCCTTTTCTCTCTCACACCCTGCAGGGGGGTGTTCTTAAAAGCTCCGTCCTATCTTCCCCTTCCTTCTCTTTTTTATAGTGTTTGTCTAGGAAATCTCTTTTGGTCACCACCTGACAAGTTCAAATTTATTTTTCCAGCCCGGAATCCACTAGAATCCAAGCCCCGAAATCCAGCCACCTGCTTGATATTCCCATGTAGGCGTCTCACAGGCACCATCAACTAATATTAAAAATTAGACTTTTGTTCTTTTTCCAGAAATTTGCTTCTACTTCAGTTTTCCCACCTCCATCAACCACGTGGGCAAGCCAGAGCCAAGGAGGCAGGGTTGGTGCTTCCTCTCTCTCTTACCTCTCAGCAGATCTACTCCTCACTCTCCCCACTGCTCCCTAAACCGGCAGCTTATCTGAGATAACAAACCTCTGCTTGTTGGCAGAAAGCAAGGGAGTAGGGGGGCGCGGGGGTGGTGGTGGTGCTTCACTCTTAGATTCTGTGAAGACGATAGGTTCTGTTGAAGTCTGAAAAAACAGAAGCCCTGTTAAGAGGCAATTTTGGGGCCTCAGATCACTACTCTCTGTCAATAAACAGATATTCTTTCTATTTGGTAAAGTCATTAAAAATAGCCAGAAAAAAATTCTACGTATCTTAAATTTTTTTTACTCTGAAAAAAAAATGAAAGCGGGTCAACATTTTCCGTTTGCTTATAAGCTTTAGCTTCTCCTTATTACAGTTTTTTTTTAACCTCACAGATTAAGATATCATAAATAACCTCTTCCTGATTCTCCTATCTTCTCCGTTTTGCAAACAGTTTTTGTTTATTCACACTCTGAGCATTTAATCTAGTGTATTTGTCTTTCTCTCATTTTATTTTATTCAATCATTATTTAAAAGGGGATTTGATTGTCTTTGTCCAACTGCATTGGCATCCTGAACATGTCAATGTCAGAGGGGGATTAGCTGCGAATGACATTAGATCCTCTCTTTCCTTTCTCCCTCTCTTGCCCTCCCTCACTCAAGTCCCCTGATGATTTTTCTCTGTGAAACTTTGATCCAATTACAGTTACGGTTTTTCCATTAAATTAGACAAATTATATTTTTGGTTTATTTGCAGTATTCTTTCAAGGTAGCAAAATTAACTTTGCTACATGTATAAAGTAGCCAGGATATGTGAGATCTTAATTCACCGCACCTATGGCATCAAACCAGTTCCTTCTAACCACAGCAACAACAATATCATTACATAATATTATTACTCTCTACTAAACATCCTCACATAACATCTACCATAATTCTTGCTATTTATTTTAAGGCAAAACATTCTAGAAAATAATTCTTCTGGAAGGGAATATCTGGTGAAATTATTATGCTAACATTTATTTTATTTATAACAACATTTATTGTTATAAATGTAAAGAAGTAAATAAATATCAAGAAGTCTAATATTTTACTACTTGTCACTGTTTGATTTCAATAAAATGAGAGCCGTTAAAGTGGATGATGCCATTTTTTTTTACATTTATTACTGGAACTCTTAAACGTAAAAGGTATTAATAGATTACTGAACACAGAATCACTGAGAAGTATTAGGAATATCTTCACCTAGATATGCTGTGTAGAATTTGTCTTTTCAGTTCACAGTGCCCTCAGATGTTGAAATAATGGGTACTCTGATCTAACTTTCGCTAAACAATTTAAATAACAAAAAATAAAAGCACATTGCATACCAGGAAATTAGCTTTGACAATTCTGAGCTTAAGGAAGGAAAAGAGAACTCTACAATAATGGCTGTGCATTTAGAAAAAAAAATAGTGTTAGTGTAAAAATAGCTTTCAAAATTTGTTTTCAGAATTGCTTCCTTCCTCTGAAATGATGATTATAACATGCACAAGATATTGCATTTATAAATATTGTCTTTTTTTATCTTTAGGGTTCTTGTATTTTGTATTGGCTTTTCATGATGGTTTATCTATACTAAAGTTTGCACATTTTCTTTACTGGGAATACAAAGCATTTAGAAGTTGCTAGATGGCAATTCAAGAGGACAGAAAAGGTTAGTCAAGTAATTAGAATAATACATCAATAAATATGCTCAAAATGATGAGAACACCGCATGGAGAATTGGTTTTGCATGATGAGAATTATTTTAAAGGCCTTCAGGTTTCATGATATGAAGAAACTAACTGTAATACTATTTTTGTTTGCTCACATAGAGAAAGTGTTCTGTTTTGGAAATGTGTCTGAGCTGATACACACTAAAATAGTAGGTTTCATCTATGCTTCTAGGAAACGACTCTGTTGGGAGCTCAACCAAGATGTTTTGTCACTTGTCACTAAAATAAAATAATAACAGTTTTTTTTCCAATTCTCTGAGAAAAACAGAACATTTTTTTTCTGATTTGTAAGTTTTTCTCCTCCATTTTTTTTAATTTCATTGGTTCTTCAATTTGTAATTGGCATGTGTTGTTTGTTATATGATGATGAAATGAATGAACCAAGAACACATAGAAAGGAAACAAATCTTGTATGTGTTAATTCTTAGATATATGTTATGAATCATTATTCTTTATATGTGGAGACTCGCATACATCTGAAAAGAGTCACGTTTCCACAGGTGTATTTCCTCTTCATTCTTTCATTCTCTCAATTCAATTAAAATACCATTATTTCATGGAAATCTGCAGAGTGTCATAAGGTCCAGGTGCTTAAGCACTTACACAACTGAGAACACTGAATTAAAATGCTAAATTTATTTTTTATTTTATTTTTTTTAAACTCTGTGAATTGTAATCCAGAGATTCCTCAGCTATATTTGAGAATCATGAAGTATGATGATAGTACTTTATATTGTTTGGGCTCAACATTTTCTCTCAAATAGCAAAGAAAACACAAAGAAGTTACGAAACACAGTAACTCATGTCTGTGATGGGGAAGTTATTTTCAAAAGCTTTATGTTAAGTGACACCGTTAATGGCTGCACATCTAATCTAACTCAAGACCTTGAAGATGGTCTCTGGTTTGCATTCCATTAAAAGTTTTTAATAAGATTCCAACAAAAAATAATAATAAAAAGCATTCCATTTCACCTTTGCTTCCCCTTAACAATTCAGAGTATCAATTATAACATAACCTTCATTTGACTTGCAACCATCCCTGTGCTCTCAACAGCATATTAAATTGTATGTGAACACTTTAAGGGCAAAGAAAATGTCTTGTTTTACTTTTTAACTTTTGTTCCATTTTAAACTGACCTCTCCAAAGCGTAACATTCAACTGTATCTATTAAGTAGTATTTATAGGCATTTGTCTTCTTTCTTATTTTCCAAGCTTTTTGAATAGTTAAAAAGTATTTTTAAAAGTTTCAGAATATGTGTTCCTAATTCACATCTTACAGGGAGATTGCATCTCTCCAAACACAGGTGTTGTCTTTTCTTTTTAACTTATCACACTAATACTATTCTGGGATTGGAATAGTTGCTTAGTGAATTTCCTTTTATTTTACCAGTCACTGGCTTAGGAGGGCTGATCACAGGACTCTTAGAAGAAATAGGCTGAAGCAGAATGTCAAAGAAAGAAGAAGGAATTTTGATTATTTAAAGTCCCAGACTCTGACATCCCTTTGAAGGAGTGTAGAAATTAAGGAAACAGAGTAAAATTTGAAAAGAAAGGAAAATGAAAATATATAGGAAAAGCTGAAGGATAAAACAGATGAAACACTTCTGGTACCCACAGAACTATCATCTTTAAAACCAGACTCAGCAGTTCCTATCCTCTGTTGATCAGTGAACAAATATACCATCAATCTGCTTTCACAATACTGTTCCTCAAAGCCTGGTCTGCAAAGAGAAAGAAATGAGGGCCTCTGGGAGTTTGATGCAAGTGGGCAGGGTCTGCCCCCTTAGAAGCAATGGCAATGAGGCATGGGGACTCCAGACGGCTCGGCTGGGATAGTTTGCCTGGAGGATATCACTGTGCCAGGAATATTTTTTTTAATTTAACTTGAAACTGAGTTTCTCATTTATTATCAGTGGACCATCTAAACCATTTGAATCTGGTGAAAAGAGCTTCAATATAACTCTAGAGTAACACCCAAAGAAAGGGCAAAGCCCTTGTATTATACAAATAAAAGTTCATGTCACAACAAGAATCATATCAAATTGATTCATACTCTATTTTCCTTTTTGTTGTTTTTTTTTAAAGGGAAGATTTAATTAATGGCATTTTGCCTATGTATGCCATTGATTTTAATTAATTGATTTTAATGACACTGCTAGCTCTTTCCCCCCTAAAATTCAGTATTTTACTTATATATTAAGTTAACCGATTTAAGGAGGACACAAACAAAAACAAAGCAAACATATATTCCAGAGTACCTATAATTTGTGGGCTGAATTTGGTGACTGCAACTGGGAAGCAAAGTTTAGGAACCACACGAAGAGAAGCATGGCGGGAATTGGGATCAAAGAGGCAGTTACTCAAGAGGGCCTGGAATTTTGTTAATAAGTAAGGATTTGGATGACCCTGAAGATTTTTTAGGTACTGATTTTATGGTAACTAACTTATGCTGAATTTCCCAATGTCATGATGATGAAAAACAAAGAAGACGTTGGGGACTTTTTTTTTTTTTTTTTTTTGGTATTCCCTGCCCTTTTCCCCTTGTACATCTGACTGGTAAACTGATGACTATATATCCTATTCCAATGTCCAACGCTCAGGCTTTTTATCTAAAATGACCAGTCTTTCCACTTTTAAGACACTTTGAATAGATTGAGTACACAAAAGTCGACAATCACGGATATGCCCAGCATCTCTCTATACCACTTGTAGCATTTGTGTGCTCAGGGATGGGGGACCAACACCAGGTACTTCTGCCTAACTATATTCTAGGAACTGTAGTTTCTGCTTTCACTTCAAGCGAGAGAAGTGATAACGAGAAAGAGGAGGGGAACAGCAGCATTTCTGGCTTTCTTCAAAAGTAGCATTATCTATATAGGAAAGGCTGCCCAGGTTTCTGACTGGTTTCAGACTGGAGGTAGAAACAGGCAGTCTTTGTTTCTGCAGGCAAAGAATTAGTGGGTGCCGACTACATCTTTAAATCCAGGTTTTTTTTGGCCTTATAGTTTGTAAAATACCTGCAGGTTTTGGTAGTTTTTTGTTTGTTTGCTTTGTTGTTGTTTTTTAAATATTATCTATCTATCTATCTATCTATCTATCTATCTATCTATCTATCAATCATCTATCACTTATATTTCTAGTTGTTTTTTTCTAGGAAAAAGTTTCATTAGGTTTGCTAGCCAGACTCAGTATTAAACTGGGAGATCTTTCCCTTCACCATACCCCTAATCTGCTTTTTAGAAATGTTTCTGTTATCCTTAGATTACCTGAATTTGAGACAGACTTGTTGAAGGAAGGTTTAGCAACTCACATTGATTAAAGATAATCACAAGTTTCAAAGTGACTAAAAGTTATGTTAAAGAAAGATTAACACTAGAGTCTTTTCTCTGAAATTCTGTGTAAGAACACTGGGGGTGGGGGGTTGGGACCACAGCTGGACCAGTTCACAGATGTATTTGCGACAAATCTCCCTATGCACTTATTTATTATTGTGAAAGCCCAACAGTCCTATATTTCTTTATTCATGAAATAATTTTGAATGTATTTTCCGTACATGAGGGTTTTTTCATAGTTGATTTGTCATAAATATTGAAAGGGAATTATATTTTATGGATACTTTCTGCTCATTTTGTTACAAGTTGCATTAAGTCAACACAAGCTGTATTAAGCCAACACATTATTTCAATTTAAATATAGCATAACATTGTAGTCTGTAAAAAATTCATGAGTGCCCTTCAGTGTTTTGTTATTTTTGTTTTGTTTTTTAAATTTATAGACTCTTGTCTTTTTACAAGTAAAATAAAAAGAAGCTATGAAATTTATCAAATTAAATGGAATGCTTTCTCCCGTTAGTGTCATATGCCATAGAGCTGGGTCAGGCATGTAGAACACTGGTAGTTCTTGAGTGGAATTCTAAAAGCTATTCTACAATAAAATTTTTAAAATTTGAGGTAGAATTAAATTGTAGTAAATTGCGTATAGCAGACATATTTTCCAATACCGAAGACACGTTTTAAAATACTTGCTCTAAACATAGGGCCAATGTTTCCTGTGTGTTTTCGTTTTTTTTTTTTTTTTTTTTTTTTTTTTTACCTTAAGGATAAGAAAGACGGATGCCAGAGTTTACTTTTCCAAGCACTTAATTTAGAGTTTAGCCTCAGCTTTATTTAACAGTTGTCTAATGTCTTCTACAAACACATCTTAAATTCAGTGTCTACCTCTCTGTCAGTGACCATTGAGAGGCTGCAGCATGAAAAATAAGCAGATACTGGACTTGAGAAGAAGAATGTTGCCACCTTTTTGTGCGCAGTTTTCTAAATGAAGCTCATTGCACGAGTAATTTCCTATAACCGCGGGGTGGGGTGGGGGGGCTAGAGCTGACTGGTCAACTGGGTGAAAATTAATGAGGAAAGGCACACACAAAGAGGGAAGGAATGAGGTATACCATTGCCTAATGTAAAGGAGATAGACTAATGTCTCCATGTAGGGAGGTGATCAGAAGTTTACTCAGTCAGGACTAAATAATTGATCTGGAGAAAATGCACTGGCAGTGAGTGAGAAATCCATACTTTAAGCTACATCGGGTGCTGTGTTGGTGACTAAGAAAGTGCCTACGGTTGTTTTGCTTGAATGATGTTCCCTTTTCTAGGGCTGTTAATGGTGGCTCAGTTTTAATTTAAAGCATTTCTATTGAGCTTTTGAATTATTGAGTAGGGGATAATGATAGGCCCACAATCAAGTTGTGAACTTACTGGTTAAGTTGGTGCTGGGAAACCTCTTATCTGAAGAAGAAATGCAACATATAGGAAAGCCTTTCACTGTAATATAGGATTTTTGTTGGAAAAAAAAAAAAAGCATGCTTGGGACACTTGAGTAGTCAGTTGGTTAAGCCTCCAACTCTTGACTTTGGCTTAGGTTATGGTCTCAGGGTGGTGAGACAGGAGTCCTGCAAAGGGCTCAGTCCTCAGTGAGGAGTCTGCTGGAAATTCTCTCTCTTTCCCTCTTCCTCTGCCCCTCCCCCTTTCCTTCTCTCTCTCAAATAAATAAATAAATAAATAAATAAATAAATAATAGAAAAAAGAAAAAAAGCATGCTGGATGAGGAAGATATAGAAAACAGCACAGTTCAAATCTAAGAAGTTGGTGAAACTCTTAGCCATCGGTTATAAAGGGTAGAAATGTGTTTTTTTGTGTAATGAAAAGCAAAATTTCTGCTTCAGCATATTAGCATGGTATAAAATTCAGTACTTGTGCTTTCTATTGGAAAAGATCTCAAGACGTACCACAGTAATAGAAATTCTGTCTGGAAGCAATACTTTGATTTCTGGCATATGTCTTTTTAAATTGGGAGATTTAGAAATGCATAAACAGATTTCCCAGGACTTCCTTCCTATCTAGGTGTGGTAGTAGTCTGAAACAAAGCAGGATGTGGGATGGGTGCTGGCTCGTGGGGGCGGGATGCGCAGTGGGAGGTGGAATGTCTGAGTGCAATGCACCGATGCATCTCGGCTGCTTTTCGTAGCTTTGTACAAAAATTAAAAACACACACTCGGCTGAACTATTTAACCAACACTTCTATTTCTACGCTGCAGAGTTGAACTGTTGCTTGGTTTTTCATACATTCTCACATGAAACGTGATGAAAATACAGTGCATTTATCGCTAAAACGCTGGTTAAGAAATTCTGGTTTAAGAGAAATAAACACAGTTTGCAAACTTCTGCCCCCCGCCTCCTCCCCCCGAGCCCCTGCATGGCTCGCACTTTTGCTTGGTTCACATTATCCTAAATCTGAAACAATAAATACCACTCCTGTCTTGATCACACATCAGCCACTAGACATTCTATTGTAAGGAAGTAGACTGCTAGGAGGACCCCAGTCACGTTGCGGCCAGAATTTTCCTTGGAGTTGATGGTTAGGAAACACCATACTTTATTCTGTTTGGGTGTCAGAGGAGAAGGGAAGGCTCAAGTGTGGAGACAAAGGTGAAGAAAGGCCTAGCCCTACAATGGCTCCGGGTGGGCACTTCACTGCTCTAACAGATGACCATGTGTCGACGGGCATTAATATCTGATGTGCATCAGCGTATTATCCGTCATGTGGACTTTCACAACATTGTGAGGGAGCCGGTTGCTCTAGACGAGGATTTATATAACCAAGCGCAGTGGCTTTTACTTGGTGAAATCAGCACACATCCTGTTCTTGCAACGTCAAAAGGGATGCTTCTGTTTATACTGAATAAACAGGCAGAGGCTGGGTCCAGCCTTTTTTAAAAAACACTGTATTATCTTGAGTGCATAAACAAGACTGACAAAATAGTTTTTCTTAAATGGCACACTGATGCATTTTGTAGTCTGCTCTGTGGAAACAAAGACTTAGCTTCTGTCATTATAAAAGACCCTTGAAACAGATCTGGAAGTGAAAGCTTATGCATTATGGGACAGACCAATGAAGAAAACTGAAGAAAATGCTTAGATCTACAAAGGCTTCTGCTCATTTTTATTTCCTTTTTCTGAAAATTGAATACAAGCTCTTGGGAGCATTATTTGCTCACACAATGCCTGACCACATGTGCGAACCATTAAAAGGGCGTCGTTCCCCCCGCCATTTGATGTAGTCCAAAATAAAAATGTAAATGCTAATGGAACAAGTTTCTCCAGATATGCTCCAGCTGTCCTTTGTATCATTAATTCTCTTTTCAAGTACAATGATTCATTCATGACAATTACCTAAATAAGACTTTTTAGAGGTCAGAAAGGACCCATGCATAGATGGGAAGACAGTCCATGACAAGGGGGTAAAAAAAGAAAGCAGTGTTTGTGGTTTGTGGAAAGATAAGCATCTGAAATCACAAAGGCAGTCAGTCATAAGATCTTGCAACATTTGAGGAATACATTAAGGTCAATTTCTCTTATTGATTGCTTTTCACAAAGACCACTCATGAGAATATAAATCAAGCTGCCACATCATTTATTCATTCATCCGTTCACTCAAGCTTGCTCTGTGTGGCATATTACATAGGACAAAGGAGTACCAGAGTATGTATCAGGAAGGAGCCCTGTCCTTGAGGAGATTACCATCTGGTACAATGCTGAAGATAATATGCACAGAAATCACTATAGAATATGAGGGAGAAAGGAGCAAGCCAAAAGAGAAAAATGATATGAATGATATGGTTGGCAGCCCCTAACAAGGTCCTTGATGCCCCCAGCCACCTGGTATTTATTTCCTTGTGTGATCCTCTCCCTTTGAGTGTGGGGCTGGACCTGGTAACTCCTCTTAGCAAAAGTGATGGGCAGGGCTGGTTTCATGGATATATGACCTGTCCACACAGGGCCCTGCCCTTGGTTTAATGTTCTGTTGTCATGGACTTGAAGTTCTATCTTTGAATTTCATAAGTGAAATTCAGTGACACAGTGGAACTTGTACGTGAGCAGAAGAGTGGGATTGAGTATGTGTGTGTGTCTTCTCCTTTTCTGGCCATCCTATTCCCATGCACCTGTTCACGATGCTCTATGAACATGGGATTCCTTTGAAGCCTTGATTCATGGGAGTTCAGTGAGCCTCAAAGCAAGGACAAAGTAAGCAGCTTACTTCTACAATTGAGTAAATGGGGTCCTGACAGCCTGACATGACGTCCTTTCCGTTCAAACAAGAACTGGCTTAGAGTCCAGAAGAAGGCAATAGCATCTTAAAAAGCATGAATGACCAAGGAACTCAGTCATACATATTTTTCATATATATTTTTTCACTTTATTTCTCTCAATTAACTGACCACTTGCACTAAAAATTATGACTTAGCAGGAAAAAGAAAGGACAACCCATAGTTCCTTGTCCCTTTGGTCCTTCTTACTTACAAGGAATCAAAGGCAGGGAGTCTTGGTAAACTGTGTGAACGGTTGTAAATGTATTAAAAATGGTTGAGTTAGTTTCGTGCAGCTGTTTCCACTGTCCTGGTACGAATGAAATCAATGTGCATATATGAGCTACAAGGTATGGTTGTATAATTTAGTGACTCTATATACAAATTAAGAGCTCTTATATTTGTGTTTATTTTTTTTTAATTTTATTTTTTTTTAAATTTTATTTATTTATGATAGGCACACAGTGAGAGAGAGAGAGAGGCAGAGACACAGGCAGAGGGAGAAGCAGGCTCCATGCACCGGGAGCCCGACGTGGGATTCGATTCCGGGTCTCCAGGATCGCACCCTGGGCCAAAGGCAGGCGCTAAACCGCTGCGCCACCCAGGGATCCCTTATATTTGTGTTTAAACTTGGATTTGTACAATTTAAAAAAATTAACTGTAAAACACATACTAATAATTTAAGATTTTAATCCTTTTCTATGCAGAATGACATAGCAAATAAAAATTACTATGACAACTCAAGAAAGAGAGACTAATGGAAGAAAGGAAGAATGCTTTCAATAGAACTTTTCTCTGCTTTTTCAACCAGGGACGTTGCATTTTCTTTTTGCATCGGGCCTTGCGAAGGGCAGACATGATGATAGCCTATCACTTCTAAAATAAGGTTATTGAAATATTCTGGCTTTAGTGATGGAGGACGTGGCATTGCAGGTAGAAGAGTCTATGTAATCTAGGCTAGGGTGACATTTCTCAAATCTTTTGATCATAAGACCTTTAGAGTCTTAAAAATTTTTGAGGGCCTCAAAGAATTTTTATTTAGGGAAATGATAGCTATCAATATTTACCATAATAGAAACTAAAGGTGAGGCATTTCAAAATTTGTATTTAATAATTCATTTAAAAACAATCATAGACTTATTGCATGTTAGCATAAATAACATTTTAATAAAACGATATATTTTCTAAGAATAACTTTCGTGAGAAGAATGGCAATGTGCTCATTATTGAAAATCCTTCAGTGTTTAACTTAACAAAAGAAAGCTAGATTCTAATTGAATCTGTTGAATAGTACATATTAAGTAGCCTGTAGAAAACCCCACTGTGCCTGTGTGTGAAAATGAAAATGAAAGAGGCAAATACTATCCTCGTCCCTGGACCACACCTTAGGAACAACTGATCTAAGGCATGGAGATAGGGGAGTTGAGAGTACTTATTGGTTCAAGTATGCTATAAAAGGAAAAAAAAATCTCACGAAGATACATCTCAGGAGGCTTGAGTATCAACTCAATATTTTATTCACTAGAAGGTTTGGCAGAGATTCTTTGTTGTTAATCCAAAAGCTACTCCTGTTCTCCTTCTTATTAAGGAATTCTTGATTCTAATCGGATTTTGGAAACTCACATTTTGGGAGGGGGTGCATGTTGATTGGTCTCCCTTTCCCATGATTGTTAGAAGCCCAAATATGTGACACAAAGTGGCAGTGAAAAGAAGTTGGCCATTGCAGATGGTGATAGCAATGTGGAAGTTTCTTTCAGACAGAAGCTTGCTCCTTTCTGCCCTTGGATGCTGCGCTGTAAAACTATGATGCCTGAGCTTGCTGTGACCATCCTGTTTAATGATGAAGAAGGCCAAGGGGATCTGAGAGCGTGGACTCAGGGTCTGGATATTGTTAAGCCAGTGAATTGTTGGCGATTCTGAAACTATAATTGACAAGCCCATTGATGTTTATGAATATTGATCACCATGGATTGGATTTGAGGCACCAACTAGGTGGCTACTAACATAGTCCAAGTAAAGGTAATACACGTCTGAAATATACTGGTATTAAGAGAAACAAAAGAGACTAGAACAGATGTGAAAGAATGGTGGCAGTGAAATCTGTAGGACTTGGCAGATGAGTAGATGGACATTGATTGGTGTGTGTGAAAGGAGAATGGAAAGGAAGTTTTTGCTTGCCTGCAAAATAGTAAGCATACCTAGAAGAACAGTACTGCCAGAAACACTGCAGGTGTAACAGGTTTGGGGGGGAAGATGATGAATTAAATTTGGACAGATAGAGTGCAGGAGGTACCTAAAATACACGGCACATGGTTGGCGCTCAATAAATGTTTGTCATGCTATAGGACGGAATTGATCTGATATCTATAGGGTTCGTTTCCTCATATCCTTCATCCTTTTACTGATGTGTTGCCTTCTTACTAAAGCCTTCCTTGAACACTCTACCTACAGTTACAATATTCACTCTCCACATCCTTAACATGTGTCCTATATGTCCTTATAAGTTCCATGTTACTTTTATCTTTTATGCTTTTTTTTAACCTGTGCACTTAATTTGAATAAACTACATATGTTTATTTATTTACCATGTTTTCCTAATTGAAGCTCAATAATGAAACTTATTTGTTTTATTCACTTCTGTGACTCTAGCACCTAGTCCAACACCTGACACATAGTAGATTATAAATATCTGTTAAATGAATAAACGAATGCTCAGACCATGAGAGTCAGAGCTGTAAAATATTTGTCCATGATGTACCTAAAGGTGCAACTGAAACCTTGGGACTAGATGAATGTACTATAAATGGATATATTATATAGTATATATAGTATTTATATATATAAAATATATAGTATTTATATAGTATATATAGTATTTATATATATAAATAGTAGTATAGTATAGTGTGTATATATATAGTATTTATATATATAAATATATATTCTATATATAGTATAGTGTCTTAGCATATATATATATGTATATATATATATACTATTTTTAAAAGATTTTATTTATTTATTCATGAGAGACACACAGAGAGAGGTAGAGACATAGAGGGAAAAGCAGGCTCCCTGCTGGGATCCTGATGCTGGTCTCCATCCTAGGACCCTGGGATCATGGCCTCAGCCAAAGGCAGATGCTCAACCACTGAGCTACCCAGGCGTCCCTATGTCTTAGCATTAACACTCAAAAACATCCTGTGTGTAGACAGCTCTCCCACTTTACAGATCAGAAAGTTTAGGCAACTCAACTCACATCACAAAGCAGGGCCTTCACGTAAAAGACCAGAATAAGCTCTTTTGGAGAAACTTTCACAGAAACTTCACCTCTAACAGATACAATTTTAAATCGTATTCAACTGTGGTGTGTAGTTCTCAAAGAAAATGATCTGGAGTTGTTTGTTCCTGCTTTCTGGCTTTGTAACAGGTAGAAGTGACCCCTTGGTATACTTTCAGGAAAAATAGTGCCTAACTTTGACATCAGAAGAGTATTCAGATAACTATACATACTTGTCCACATCTCTCCTGAAGCCTGAATAAAGCAATGGTCAAGATTGATCAAATAAAAAATTAACATTCAGAAATAAAATTAGTCGGTCTATCGAAGAGGCAAAGCACCTGTAGCCCATTGGTTTCTACCTGGCACTGTAGTGAAGTGACCTGGAGCGCCTTACAGAATGAATACTACTAGCAGCGTAGGAGAGATCACACTGCCCTCCAAGCCAAGTGTTGGCTCTAAGTTGAAGTTCCCTGACTTGGAAGGTCAGTCCTGACATCCTTTCCCTTAATGTCTCAGAGGTATTCTTCACAAAGAAAATGACTTCATGCTTATTTCATCCAGAACAGACTCAGTGCAAGGATGGTTTTCCTCCTTCTATGAAAAAGCAGGCTATTAGTGGAGATGAGGACTCTTGGCTTGTTTTTACATTTTGTTCATGGGCATAAGATGGAAAAACAAGATGAAAATGATTCTTTTATTGAACATTCAATTAAAAAGTGTCATGACTTCACCATTAGTTTGTATAAATCCTAGAAATGAGTTTTAAACGAGACTGTGTTATTATGTTGAGGAAAAGAATGGAAGTGTATAACCTTGGGCAGATCGTTTAACTTCTCTCTGCTTTACATTTACAGGCAGTAATACAAAGAGACAGGATTATATGATCTCCAAGGTCCCATCCAGCCAGATTTAATGCACTATGATTATTTGAGAAGCAATTTAGTGTGGTAGTGAGGAGCCGGGGCTCTGGAACCAGATTGCCTACATTTAGATTCTGCTTCATTCCCCGTATTAGCAATAATATACAGCACAGGGTTAATCGTGGCCCTATAAGCCTCAGTTTCCTCACTGGTGAAGTGAGGATAACAAGACTCATAGGATCCTATTGCATATTAAACATTAATCACCTTTGTAAACTATTTAGAATTGGATTTAATATGAAATCAATAAACAGTAGTGTGAACAATTGCTATTTACTTTATATTGTAAATTAAACTCTTTTTTCCCCCTCTTAACCACCACAACAAATGACTTTCCTAAGAATTTGGGATGGTGTGATTTTTCATGGTTTAGATTCTTTAATCTACTTAACACCCACGCTATTTTTTGAAGTATTAAAAATAATTCAAAGCATTCATTTCATTTATTCAATTTCAAATAATCAGTCTGATTGTTTTCACTCTCTCCTCACCCCCACCTCAGTAGAAAAAGTGCTAGCATTCAAGGCCAATTTAAAAGGCTGCCTTGGAGACTTAGAAGTTTCTGAGATAAGCTAGGACACCACCATACAGGTCACCGATAATGACAGTATAAAGAATATTTCTTCAATCAGAGTCTGAACAATAAGGTATTAGGATATAGGCAAAGAGAAACATTTTTGAGATATATGTTTATGGATAAAAAATTCAAAGAAAACTCAAGTTAATGAATTATATTCTTAGGCACCTTCCTAGCACCCTTATAAAATAAATGTTCTAATTTGCTTTACATGGATGAAAACACGGAGACTCGGGAAGGTTAAGGAGCTTGCTAAAGCTACAACACAAGTAAGTGGCAACACCAAAATTTAAGCTCACAGAGTCTGACTTCAGCATCTGAACTCCTAATTAAACTAATTTTAGCTTAAAAGTCCTCTGCTCATTCAACCTTGTGCCTTCGGTTTGTTTTACACAACATCTATGGTCCTTCGAGACACTGATTTGCCTTATTATACATCTACCTATCTATTCGGTATCTATCTATTGATACAATCATCCATCCATTTATCCACCCACCCATCCATCAAAGCATGTTTTTGTCTATTAAAATATGGATTGATTTCTTGGTTCATGGTCAATGGATATCGTTTTCTCAGATGTATTTTAAGTATAAATCCTCAAATTTAAAATTAGGTCAGTACAAGCAATCAAAAGATTGGGCTAAAAAAAGATATTCATTTCCTTCCTTTTCCTTCCTCTTCCTCATCCCTCCTTGAATGGAAAAAAAAAATCACTAATATTGTGTACATTATTGAAAGAAAAATAAGTTTACTTCTTTTTTGTTCTTTTTTTCCTTTTACTAGTCTATTTGTAGACCTCATACGGAAAATTAATTTCTGCTTTATTCTTATAAGCTTGGTTCTATCTTTCTAAATATATCCTTCTTATCAGAAGTCAAACAAGCATTTTGCCCCTATTTATAAATTGTTGTCCTACTTTATGCTTCTGATTCAGATTATCTCTGTTGCTTTTTTCCCTCCTTTTTCATAGGTATTTTGGTGCTGGAGATCTAGAAGCTGTCCTCTCAACTTCCTGATCCTCAGGCAAGTCAACCCTAATCCATGTTAGGAGGTAGGGAGGATGACACAGCCGGCCAGCTGGAGGACTTCACCAGTCTCCCTGAAGCAGATGGCTTAGTCAATTTCTCACTGGGTAGAGCATGGACGGGCAGGTGGATACATCTGCAGTTATGTTTTCAGGGACACCCTATGCAAGGCCTTTGGGGATAACCACATTGGAAACGTGGCCAATGTTTTGATCCATTTGGGCTGTTATAACAAAAATACTATAAACTAAGAGGCTTATAAAAACAGAAATTAATTTCTTACTGTTCCTGAGAAGTCCAAGATCATGGCACCCGTGTCCAGTGGTGCCCACTTCCGCACAGATGACTGTCTTTTTGCTATAGCATCACAAGACAGAAGGAGTGCACTAGCATTCTAAGTTCTTTTTTTATAAGGACACTAATCTCATTCATTAAGGCTCCACTCTCATGACCTAATTACCTCCCAGAGGCTCCGCGTCCTATTACCATCACCTTGGAGGTTACGTTTCAAGATATGATTTTAGGAGGAAACAGATGTTCAGACCACAGCACAAAGTGTCATTTGCCAACTTTGAGTCTCCGGTCTTCTTTAATGACCCTTAACTTCTCCATTGTTTCCTACCTCAAGAGTCAATCTCATTAGGATAAGATGTTACACTTCAGTAATGAACATCCTACCTCAACATCTCAGGGGCTTAAAGCAACAAAGATCTATTTCTTTTTCACGTTACATTTCACCCAAGGGTCTGGGATGACAAAGCAGTCACCTACGTGAACACCGCCAGTTACTATGCCAGAAAAAGGAAAGAGCTTGGCAGAGTTTTGTACTGGCAATCCAATACTCACTCCCTGGTCAAGGTATTGAACTAGACACATAAATTATCCCAACCCTAAGGGTGCCGGGAAGTACAACCCTGTAACTCAGTCCTATTGTCTCTACTCTGGAGCTGGGCAATCAGAAATATTTAGTGAGCAAGAGGGTGGTAATTTTATCTTTAAATTAACAAATGGAGGACAGCAGCTTCTTGGTTTTTTTCCTTTGGTGTATTTCTAATTTCTTGTCTCTTAATTAAAACATACTGATATCATTCTATTTTCTTTTACTTAATTTTGTCCTTTCTTCCCAATATCACATTATTTTCCATAAACATCTTGTGTCCTTTTGCCTAGCAGTCTAACGTCTTTCTACTCCAGTGTTTATTTTCATTGCTTATTCCCGAGTCCACTTTCTTTATTAGATGTCTCTGCACTCCTGCAGCTCTTTCTGTCTGCACCACACAACTTAACCTTTAATCATTTGCCAACTGGGGATTCCCCATGTCTCAGCCTTTTATCAGCTGAATCAGAACGTAATTTTTTCTCATCACCCTCCTCTCATGCTCCAAATCGACTCTACCTCCTAATCCCTATTTCCATTATTCTCCCCCAGTGCTCAGCCTCAAAATCTTATTTGCTTCTCATAATTGTGCCATTACCAAACTCTTCTGCATGCACCCACTGTGCTCATGTGGATCAAAAACATAGCAAAAGGGAAAAGCACGTTGCAAACTCCAAATACAAGGAAATGTTGCTCTTTATCCCTCTAACTGTTTTTCTTTCCTTCATTTATTTATTCATCATTCATGTATTCATATACTTACTCAGGCCCTAAGTGCTTTCTCGGAACTGTGCTTATTACTGAGGAAGCCCCAAATCATATACAATTCTCTGCTCTCCAGGAGGTTGCATTTCAGTTGAGAAAATCCCATATCTACACTTCCACGTAAGGAGTAATGACAAGATGGAAAGGAGGGAAAGTGCTGTACGATCTGGGAGAAGGGGGCAATGACGACATTCTGGAGCGGCCTAGTAAAGTTCAGGAGGAAGTCAATCCATCTAAGACCTTTTTAGTTTTCTGGCTCCAGCTGCACTAAGCTTCAATCAGCTCGGTCAGGGCACCAAGCTCACCGCACTCTTGTGCCTTTGGGCTCAGACTTCTAGAACTTCCACAGATTTTTTGGGGGCTGGCTATTGCCTCTTATTTGGGTCAACAGCAATCAGAGACACATTCCCTATGTACCCAACCTTAAGCGGCATCTCCTTCTCCCAGGACCCGGATTTTCCGAACTCTTATTATTTGAAAGTATCTTGCTTGTTGACTATTTTAATTCTTTATCGCTTATGACTCTTCCCCCATCTCTCCTCTTCTTTGTATGTCTGTGTCACCATCTTGGATGAGAAACTCCCCAAAATGTAAGTTTTTTACTGGCTGGAGCTTCGTCTTTGTCATGCACGGTATTGCCAGGGCTCAGACAGAGGATGACCCAGCACGCATGCTAAATAAATACCTACTCCTACTGTACGGCCTCCTTGATTCCAATCTCTCTCTTGTAGGCCCACTACCAAACTTTATTACTGGGTTCTTTCTCCTTAATGATACTTTTACTATGTGGCAAATGTTCTGGCCAGAGGGATAGATGTGGAAGTGAGAAATGCTATTTCCAAGACTGGCTGATAAAAATTCCCATGTATGAGCTTTTCTTCTCTTTTGCTTTCTATTAAATGAATGAATAGAACCTCAATGATTTAGGGAAGGGCAGGCCCATGATATGGAAAGAGACACAGTTCCTAAAAGACCATGTGAAGATTCTCTGAATAAGAACATTTGCTTCAACAGTGGTAAGAGGAAGAAATAGGTGTTTGTGTGTGGGGGTGCTGGTGGGGGTTACACCTCTGAGAATTTGACATTTATCTATTATAACATTTAGTATTGTTAGGTAGAAGCTGGACTTAAGCACTGGAAGGAATGTTCCGAGGCATAGCCCCAAGTCCTCAAGGGGAATGATAGAGACAGGAGGTGGAAGCAAGGATGGTAATAAATAAGCTACACATTAAAAGCCCAGGGACACAACATCCTGACCTGGTGGCTTTGAAGACCTTGAGGCTGACAGATCAAGAGCCACGGTGCAGATTAAGGGCTCTCCTCTTTCACCTCTGTCCCATGGTAACCCGTAGGCTTATTTTAAAGCACTTGCCTTGCAGGAACAGCCCCACCAGAGGGAGAAAGGCTGCCATGAGCATTCTGGTACAGACCTTGTAGGATCAAGGACTCTCCCTCCAAACCTGTGGGAGGAGTTCCCCAAATGATCAGAAGCAGCCTTCATTAGAGAGCACCTCACTGTACATCCCTGCTTCTCTCACCCAGAGAGACCCAGGAATATCCAATCCCAAAACTACCTACGGGCCAGCTCCACTCTGTGGAACCTGCCCCCTCTCCCACCTCGAGAGTGTACTTTTTGGTTTAATAAACTGCTTTATGCTTGCTACTTTCCTTCTGGCTGTCTTTATTCCAGCCTGGATCCCCATGTAAATCTTCTTGTGGGGAATCCAAGGACCGAGACCTCCACTAATACAATGCAGACTCTCTGACCAGGAACAGTGTTACCCTAACTAATATATTTGACAATTAAGTTTTCCATCATTTGGCTATGGGTACTTTTCAGTTACTACACACAAACTCAGACATAACCTATTATTATGTTAAAAAAATCTGAGGTTGAACTCCACAACTGCCCCTACCTAGCAACATATATTTGCCATGTTTACTGATGTCCCCCAAACTTGGTTTCCTCCTTTCTCGAAGTGGAGGAAAATTAGGACCTAACTTACCACATCTTTGTGAAGGATTCAATCAGATGACCCACTTGACTTCCATAGAAGGTGCACTGGACTTCCAGCCTAATTAAATATGTTTCTTTCTCTGTGTCCTCAAGAAAATGTAAAACTCCTCAATTTTCTGGGACACCATGTTTACAGACTAGATCAGAGTGTGTCCTCTGGGTTCAAATCTTGACCTTGAACCTTAATAGCTAAGTAAATTTAGGATCAGTTACTTGGCACCTTTGTGCTTCAACTTCCTCATATTTAGAATTGGAATGGTAATAATATCCAACTTTTAGGTTTATGGAGATTACATCAGTTAATAAACACAAAGCCCTTAGAAGAGTGCAGGGCACAAAGTAAGTGCTCACTATTGCTTAGTTATTATTTTCCAAGGAAAATATAATCAATTAAAATCAAAGTGCACATCTCAATAAAATATATTATTTTATTTCTTTGTCATAATTCACAGTTCAATGTTATATTTGAATGTTTTACAGTACTATGTTTGAGGGGCTCGTGGGTGGCTCAGTCGGTTGAGTGTCAGGCCCTTGGTTTTGGCTCAGGTCATGATCTCAGGGTTGTGGGATCAAGCCCCACATTGGGTTCTGTGCTCAGTAGGGAGTCTGCTTGAGGGTTCTCTCCCTCTGCTTCTGCCCCCACTCTCTTTCATAAATATATAAATCTTAAAAAAAATAAATAAAGTACTATGTTTATGTAGATATCTATGTTTATTACAGAAATATATCACTAATTTTTTGCTAATGTGAAGCTAGCATTTTATTGTTTTTGCATTTTCCCCAACTTTTACATACTACACTTCTTTGACTAGTTGCTGATTACAGACACTATAGCTAGTTGTGGGTCTAGCATTACTTTTATTATCCTGGGTAGTACAATTTTGACTGTACAAAGTTCCTTTTAGAATAAGCTCGGAGAACAGAGTAAACTACTATGTCAAAGACTTTGAAAAGACTGAAATGAATGAAAAAAAAAAAAGCTATGATAAACAACCTTTAGAAGATCATCCGTCCTGGCGATCCCTGGGTAGCTCAGCAGTTTAGCACCAGCTTTTGGTTCAGGGCGTGATCCTGGAGACCCGGGATCGAATCCCACATCAGGCTCCCTGCTTCTCCCTCTGCCTGTGTCTCTGCCTCTCTCTCTCTCTCTCTCTGTCTCTCATGAATAAATAAATAACATCTTTAGAAGATCATCCATCCCAAGTGCATCATCCTGATTTCTTATATTTCATTTGTAGCATATGATAAGGGCATGAATGGATCCACTCCTAATTAATTTTATTTGGCATTGAGTGGGGGGCCAGAAAGATCAGATATCCCTTTCCTTCTTTTCTTTTCTAACTATAATAAGCATTTAGATCTTCAGTGATATTGACTGTTAGGTTGGGTGTTGCATGTAATTTTGCAATTTGTTTGATCACCATTAGATAGTACACATCCTGTTTGTAGGGGAATGTGTCTGGGACAGACTGATGTTGGCTGCCGAGGATGGCTTACTGATTTGTTGCTTAGATGAACCAACACATACAATATATTACTATTTGGAAGTAGATACTGAAGACTAGCAACAGTTTCTAGCCAATTTAAAACACCTTTGGGAGGACAGCTTCTCTGTAAATAATGCTTATATCTCAGAAAGCTATTTATTATGAGTGCTCTGGATACAATGAAATGTTTTCAGTATACATACCATCCAATCTCTTGGAGTTAACCAAGAAAAATGTCTAATGTAGACTTAGAAGGGATTTAGGCTTTGGTAAATTTTTTAGGTCACAAATGTTAGGACAGTGCTCCAAAATCCGTTTGTCTTGAGAAGTGTACAAATTTTAAAAGGATAATCAGACTATGGGCCACAGCAATTATGTTCGAGTCTAAATATATTCATCATAAATTTGTTTAGCATTCCCCCAAAATCTCCAAACTCAGCCTTAATGTTAAGTAAGATTTTTAAGAGAGAGGCTCTGTGGATGTATACAGTATGATTCGATTTTCACTGAAAACCTATATAGACACGAGTATGCACACATACAGAAACACAGGTGTTGGGATCCCTGGGTGGCGCAGCGGTTTGGCGCCTGCCTTTGGCCCAGGGTGCGATCCTGGAGACCCGGGATCGAATCCCACGTTGGGCTCTCGGTGCATGGAGCCTGCTTCTCCCTCTGCCTGTGTCTCTGCCTCTCTCTCTCTCTCTCTGTGTGACTATCATAAATAAATAAAGATTAAAAAATATATTAAAAAAAAAGAAACACAGGCGTTGAGGGGACTATACCTTCAAGTTTTACAGTGGTTATCTTGGAATGGTGGGATGAGGATGACGTCTTAATGGGTGCAAGAATATTATTTGTAACATACTCTCTTTTGCTACTTGGAAAGGGGCATGGAGCCCATCAGCTATTCCCAGAGATACTGGGGACAACCTTACTTAGCAGGTGGCTTACTGAACAAGGTCCTTGCTCCTCAGACTCCTCAGTGCTCTCTGCCTCTTGCATAGCCTTTTGAAATATCGCTGATAGTGGGACACCAGCATCAGAGGAAGGAGGAGTATTATATTGGCCAGTATCTAAAAGCTGTGTCACATGACTCTGGTCTGAAAAAAAAAATCTGCAACCTACTGGTAGTTACTGTATAAATAGTGTTCACTTTGGTCCATAACTCAGCAAATAGGGTTGCTGCTGTCACTTCAAAATCAGCTAATGGAAGTTAAATCAGCTCAAAATAAGAAGGTTTTGGTGAAGGTGTATCTGTTCTTAGCCACCTTATGCCTAATAACCTCATCTAATTGGGCATACATATTGTCCTAAGGATAATCTCCACAGATGATTTGATGCTTCCATAAAAAAGAAAACAACAGGGATCCCTGGGTGGCACAGCAGTTTGGCGCCTGCCTTTGGCCCAGGGCGAGATCCTGGAGACCCGGGATCGAATCCCACGTCAGGCTCCCAGTGCATGGAGCCTGCTTCTCCCTCTGCCTGTGTCTCTGCCTCTCTCTCTCTGTATGACTATCGTAAATAAATTAAAAAAAAAGAAAAAAAAAAAAGAAAACAACAAGAAACAAAACCCACACAGTTTCTAAGGAAATAAAGTATATATACCTAGTGAGAAAGAAAATACGTTAAGGCCATCATAAGCAATGTGGACCTGTTAGTAGTGGATTTCATCACTCACGGCTTTGTTTTCATATTCTATTTCTCTATTTCAAGGGAAAAAATGTGAAATTCAGTGTATGTATGTGTATACATGCAACACACACACACACACACACACAATTTACATCATTAAATATCTGAGAAAACAGTGAGTGGTGGTCTCTGGAATCAATCTGATGGGGTTCAAATCCTAGACTTCCACTTATTGTTTGGCTCTGGGCAAACCACTTTGCTTAACTATACTGTGCCTCAGTTTCCTTTCTTATAAAATGGGAATTATTAGTGTGTTTAACTTCATGAGATTTATATTAAAAGGATTAATTAGCTCCATGTATGTAAACATTGCAATGGTGCCTGTCACATGGGAAACCAAATTCTGAAGTTTCTGATATTTTAGTAACCATGAGGTTCATATTTTTATTTCTGAGACTGGAGCATTACACTGGGATGCTGGTACATGGGACGGGTGTCCTCCGATTCTGAGGGACAGGAATCTTTGACTCAGAGTATCCAGGAAACCGAGACTCAGAAAAAATCAAGAGGAAATTGAGGCTAAGTGTTTGGGAATGAGCACCAGAAGTCAGTCAACAGCCCAGTTAGCAGGGTACAGTCCAAAACAAGACTGAAAAAGCAAGTAAAAAGAGAAACAACAAACACAGTTAAGTTAGTGGTAGAAACATGATTATGTACTTAGGAGTCTTGTTTCCTTTGTTCTGCCTACACGTGGTATTTCATTATTTCTATATAAAATGTAAGTTACACGATTTATGCCGCATGAGCTAAATAAAAACCATAAAAACATATACAACATCTGTAAATTGAGAATACTTTATTCCATGTTTCTGAGCAGTCCACCTCAGATTATGTTTGTTATCTGATATGTCCTAATTAAGTTTCATTAATCACTGTGTGATCGCACAGTTGTGGCATAGTTACCGAGAAAAATTCAAAAGCCTTCAGAACTGATGTGAAAATCCAATCTTTTTTGAAGGAGCCCAGCATCACAGAAGACCTGAGCTAAGCCTTTGTTTTAAAGCCCAAATTTGAATGGTTTTCAAATTTCAATTTTTTTTTTTTAGTTTTACTTTTCACAAAGTATAATGCTCCATTTTTGGAGGGTGGGTTGGTGGTTTACCTGCTGTTTGTTTTTTGAGACTGCCTCTTGTGCACTTGAGTGGTTATGCATTTAACTTTCAAAGTGACACTTCGTGTGGTCGCATTCCACTTGCAGGTTTGTGTGTTTACTGGCAGCTATTGTAGAAGGAAGTCTGGGTCACAGATAAGGTATTTGTCGGCAGACCTTTATCCAGACCACATAACAAGTACTAGTCCTATTTAACTCTAATTGCATTCTGAATTCTAATTGCATTCTGAATTTTATTTCATTGTGTGGAATAAAAAAAAATACACAATTTTTTTTTCTTGATTCAGAGAAGTAGAAGAATCCATAAAAGAAAGTCAAACTTTTACATTTGGTTATAGATTAGCTAAAAATATTAGCATTTTTCCCTTGAAATTGTGGAAATGGAAGTATGTGTGTGACCTCAAATCAACAGCTACATATTTCAGTCTCTGGAAAAATGTTCTGGGCGACTGGAGGCATGGAAGAGGAAAGAAGTTTATCTTTACCCGTCAACTCCCCACCCTTCTATACAACCCGAAACTGTTATGGCAGCTTTCAGAGGTGAGTGTATTGTCTTCATGGTGGAGAAGAGGCAATTTGAAGGAGTCAATCTCCCATCCATAGGAATCTTGAAATCAAGAAGGTTTTATCATAAAGTCACATTTACAATCAACAGAAATCTTGGATTTTCAAGAACAGTCCTATTTTTATTGTTGTGTGTGTGCGCGTGCGTGTGTGTGTGTTTTATTCTCTCCATGAGTAAACTCCTGTTAGAAGTCATTCCTAATTATGGTCAGCACATTTCCAGTTCTGGGGCAAGAGAGCAAAGAAAATTCATAAAAGGAAAAGCATCCTGAGGGGGAGAATGAATGGGCTCTTGGATCACTAGGACTTTGTGACTAATCGGCATCCTCCTCTTTAGATATTCCACATACGACCCTGACCAATCTTCTTTTCACTTAGTAGAAAACAACTGGAAACTTTCCAAATGCAACACGATCCTTTGGT
Organism: Nyctereutes procyonoides; assembly: GCF_905146905.1. Lineage (NCBI taxonomy): Eukaryota > Metazoa > Chordata > Mammalia > Carnivora > Canidae > Nyctereutes > Nyctereutes procyonoides. Next base: position 2,536,592 of record NW_026575132.1, read on the forward strand.
TCAACTGTTGACTGGTAGTAGTTTTAAAAGAAATCATTCTCTGTATTCTCCTCAGAGGTGTCTTAATTTTCCTATCAAACTCATAATCCCAAAGCACTAAAGTCAGCAGGACCTAATGCCTAATTTGCTTCTATGTATGGTGAGATCTAGTGCCGGCGATCATCCACGGCCATTGCCCTGCTTCAAATATTCATGATTCTCCGCAGTCCAAAATGCATTAAGGGTGGGAATGATGCCAGCAACACACAGCCTTCCTAGGGACAAGGAGCCTTCTCAGATCAAAGAAGCAAGATGTTAAAGACTTCAAACTAAACTGTCTCTGTAGGAGACACTCACAAAAGGGATGCCAAAGCCCACACCCTGCCTCAGTTATGGAGCGTCAACGAAATAAAGAAAAACACAGGTGCTCATTCAGTTTTTCTGAACTCATTTTGCTGCAACTCCTTTGCTTTTCTCCTTCCTTTCCCTTGCCGTCAAACTCAAGGATGTTATGCAGTAAAACATTATTAATGCTTTCAGAGACAAAATGAATGACTACTGAGGAATTAATAGCATTTTAGCCAATATGATTCTGCTAATGGAGCCTGAGTAGCATGTAGGGAATGATACGAAGGCAAAGTTAAAATGGGACTAGGAGCCATCAAGCCTACACATGAAGCAAATACATGTAATTTAAATTGCCCCTTTATATCATTTGTCACAAGGCACATCTGCCTTTACACCTGCACTCCCTTTCTTGATCTATCTTGACACCCTGGAAATGTTAGGCATGCAGCCAATTTCTTACCCAGTCATTCCTATGATCAGACTAGCTATCAGCTTGCTTCTTTCTTATAAAATCAAGTATCAACCCCCGGGCTCTGAACTACTTCTGACTGACAGGACCAACAGAAAGTTCTAGGCTAATTACTTCTTAGGAGTAGTTCCCAGTGCAAAGAGAAGTTACCAATGACCTACTTTGGACTTACTGAAATAATTTATCAGGTAAGATAATTAAGGGAGTATAAAGCTGTTTCTAAAACTAACCAAGTATCAGAAGTATTTGTCGAAATCATAAGTTGGTATTCCCAGTGCTATCCGTTGGGGGCATTACTTTGCATTGAGTCAATTTTATTATGTTTGACTTATTTATAAGCCATTCTTTTTCTTTATAAATTATATTTGGCAGGATGTATTTGAAAGTCTCTTTGATGTATAAACATATTAGTTTTGACTTTTTTTTTCCGCCTAGATATAAAGAGAGACAATCTTTTAAGCCCTTCTTTCCTTCCCCTCTTAACCCCTTCCCTATACACAAGCTTGCACATCTCTTTGCACAGGTGTTCCATTTGTTTGAAGTCTATCCTAAATAAAGGATGCCTCCATATAACAGTGGATATATCTGTGTTGTGAGCCACTTCCCACGCGGACTTTTAATTCTCTCTTTTGGAAACTTAATTCTTTCCCTTTCCCTGACCTAAGGGTCAATAACTGTAACGGAAGAATCCTCTATGGCAAGGGTTTTTCTCTGCTACTGAGAAAACCCGACCCTCTTCTGATTTCTACAGCCTTGATGTTCTCCATAAGAAGAAAAAGGTGAGAGGAAAACCTTGAAATGAAATCCGAGAATATACGTGAGGGGTTTATATGAGCTTATAAACCATCTGTTCTTTCAAAAGCATTAAAATGTAATGTGTTGAGGACTATGGTTTACCAATGCCATCCTCTAATTATTATTTTTTTTCTCCTTTTCCTCATTTTCCTTAACCCTCTACCACCTACCAATCATCTGTCTTTCTCCTCCAAGTCCAGTGTGACTTGTGCAACTCAAAAACTCATCTATGAAAAGATCAACTGATTACGATTGACCATAATTGATCAACTGGCTTTTTTAATCCTAAAAATGATTTATCTTCATCCAGAAAGTGCCTAAGCAGTTTTGAATAACTAGATTTAATTTTTCTGGTGAAATGTAAAATAGTAATTTTTTCAGCCAGAGTGAAAGGAAGATCGGGCATTAATTTTTTTTATCTTTGTTTCCATATTGCAGATACCATAATAACATAAATAGTATTTTATATCATCATGCAGGACTGAGGAAATCTGTATACATAAAATCGTACTTTAATCAAAGGAAAAAATAAAACTAGACACTGAGTTGTACTCTTTGTTGTCACCCAGCATATACAATGTTTTATGTTTGCAAGAGGACCTGGTCATGGTTTCATCCCAAAACAACAGCACATGGAAGCTCCCCTGCTTCAGCTGACCAGTCCTACAGTCAGATCACTCCCCAACTGCTTCCTATCGGACTTTATAGCCTCTTTCATTCCACGCCTACTTAATTTCATTTATTGCTTTATTCTTGTGTCCTTCAGCTGTTCCAATCTGCCCTTCATGGTCATAACTAAATACAATATGTGAACATACAAAGGTATTTATGTAAATGAAAATCAATACACTTACCATTTTCAGCACCATCCCTTCTTGCTTACATTGGACATTTTAAGTACATTTTATTTAAATGCTAACAACTTTTCATTCTTGCCTGGGAAGTATAATGATCTTCTTGGCTCCCTGCCCCCTGCATCCCTCTAATCTTCACAGCTATAGCCACTTAGCCCCATCTGGAGGTTCAGCTTTATTCCGTATTTTGGAACTAATCTTGTCTCTAGGCCGGGGGCGTACAAGATGTCCTAGCCAAAAGCCAACTGATTCAGCATCCAGTCAGCCTTGCTGCTGGTTTCATTCTGACCTTGTAATTTATTTCTGAGATCTAGACGCTTGTCTCGGCCCCTTGTAACCAGGGCTTGGCTTTCTACACCGGTTCCGGCAAGCGGGTATCTACCCAGTCTCTTGCCCGTATCTGTCTCTGTTTTCCTGATAACCAGGTTCCCCGATAACCGACGTTCTGCTTTGCCCTTGTCCTTGTTCCCTTTTTAAGGGAGGTTCTTTTTATCTGAAGACTGGGACTTATGACCTACCATTGAATCTTTCCGATGCTGCCAGCTTTGTCTCCATCTCCTCATTCCACCTGCCCTCACGCCTTAGATCTGAGCTTTTGCTAGGATACCTGGAGTGATGCTGCCTACCTGGACATTTTCCCACTGCCTGCTGTAGGCACCTCCCTTGTCACCAGCTCTAACCCTGCAGGTTTTGCATCACTACGTCTAAGCTGCCCGCAATCTGGCTCTCTTATTATTCCAGGCATGGCGGGAAAGAAATATGATTTTAATTGCATCTTTGGTTGAGTTGCTAATGTTAACACCTTGTGGTTACCTTCACCTCAGATCTTCACTGTGACCCTGCCAATCAAACTCTTCAAAACTCAGTTTCCTCTTTGCAAAGTGAAATAATGGTGGAATCTATCCTAGGGTTATTTTGATGGTAACCGAGAAGAAAAAGTATACAGATGGACCAAACCCATAGTCAGTTTTTAGGTACTATTTATCTCATTTCTTAAATCTTTGCATTTGCAAAGTGAACCATGCTACCTAAGGATGATCACTGAAGAGAGACTAGGGGAATGGAAATTCTTAAGAGAATTAGGAACCCATGTGAATTTTTTAAAAGTAAAATAATTGACACAAGATAATTAACAAAACTGTTAGCCACAGATGTGGTCACCAGCAAACATTAAAAGTGGGATATTTAAAGGATACCTTTCCTATATATGTGTTTTAATATATAATGACTATGATAAAATGGAGCCCTAAAGCATTTAGGGAGCAAAATGATTCTTTGAGTCAGTCGATTATTTTAGAGTACTGTTTCATGGCCATTTGGGGAGTTTTAGATAAGTAAAAATTTAAGCCCTACTTCTCTGAAATTCCGACCCATTGATTTTGGAGTGGAACTAAAAAATTAGTGTGTTTAAAAAATTTCCAAAGTGATTCTGATGATCAGCTGGGTTTGGGAACCATATGTTCATTAGCCATTAAGATGTCCAAGATGTTCTTAGGAAAATATGGATTTACCTCAGGATGGTTAAACCAGTACGTAAACTCTCAACTGGCTGCTAGCTGCCCATTGGTGAGAAATATTTGACAGGTACAGAAATGCCACTGATGTCTGCCTTGGTTAAAGGGTGGCTATTTTACAGGGCTATGATCTTTACCTGTAAGTACCTGATTAATTTACCCTAAGAACTCCAGTTGCTCCCTTGGAATCCTTAAAAATCCCTAAAATGTTTTAAGTGCAGACTGTTTCACTCTTGCCAAAATTATCTTGCTTTCAGCTTTTTCTGCTTGTCCCTTAGATGAATTGTTCCCTCCACTCACAAAAGTTTGATTAAAATTATTTTTTTCTCCCTCAAACTCTACTGAAACATAATTGACACATAACTGTATGAATTTGAGGTGTACAACGTGTTGATTTAATGTGCTTATATATCGCAATAGTATTACCACCATAGTGCTAACTAACAATCCCAACACATCACATAATTACTATTTCTTTTTTTTGTGTGTGTGGGGAGAACATTTAGGATTTAATCTTAGTCAACTTGATCAAAATGATCATTAAGTCTAGACGGGGATCCCTGGGTGGCTTAGTGGTTTAATGCCTGCCTTTGGCCCAGGGAGTGATTCTGGAGTCCTGGGATCGAGTCCCAGGTCAGGCTCCCTGCATGGAGCCTGCTTCTCCCTCCTCCTGTGTCTCTGCCTCTCTCTCTCTCTCTATCATAAATAAATGAATAAATAAATCTTAAAAAAAAACTCTCCTCTAGACAAACATAGTCTGCATAATGAAGAAAGCAAAGGGCACTTGGCTGTTTTCCTGAAAGATATGTGTGTAAAGTGAGGTGTGTAAATGAAGGGGAATGCAGCCTCTTTCCACCATCATGCCCACAAAGACCTCAGTCTGAACTCTGGGTTGTTCCCTTTGGGTATGATGAGGGCAGAACCAATACCCAGCGATGCCCAGAACACTAACATTTTGGGACTCATGCACAATAATAAATGTTATTCATTATTTGTTCAGAATACCTTTACAGACGCTGAGTATGGCTCACATGAAGGAAGAAGCTGATCCTAGAAATAAGCCCAGAAGTCATTCCTTCCTTTACCACCTTCCCAAATCAGCTATGGGTGTGCATCGGCATACACTCTTAAATAAATCCTCTGCAGGGACCCAGAGTCACCATCTTAGAAAGCAGATAGCAACCATCCATTGTTTATTGAGCACGGTTGTTGAGAGATCTCTGATGCGTATGTTTCCATCACTTAATCGACAGTATTTGGGGGTCTAAGTGGTATCTTAAATGTATCTCATCAAGTAATGCTCTTAGCAGTTGCATGGTTAGTCCAGCTCTTAATTCAGCTTCAGAAATTACTTACTGTTATTATGGCCCTCCTTTTCCCCCCTTAGGAACTGGATAAGACAAAATGCTGAAAACGTCTTTTAAGAGATGGTTGGTGGAGTAAAAAGAGGTTAGTTATTGCTATACCATTTGTTTAAAGAATAAGAAGAACACGTTACCAGACATCCTCGGCATCTTCATCACATTCTGCACCAAATTGGCAAATGTCACAGGTTGAAGTCTCCTTCTGACTGGTTTCTCCTGAGCCTTCATGAACTGGAATAAGGAAGAAAGTAAACCAGAAGCATTCAGGTAAGTATGCTCAATACCAGCACTCTAAGACTATTCTGTACCAAAGCTGCCTCTTTTCTAACAGACCTGTTTGCTTTTAGGTCTTCAAAGAACGTCTCATTCACCTCCTCTCTTCCCTCAATTTAAGGAAAACACTGGCAATAATATGCCGCCTATTAGGATGTAGTAAACACTTCAGCTTTTTACAAGCAGAATGAAACAACGAACAAGAGGGTTTACTGGATTTATCAAAAAAGCTTGGTTAATGAATAGACCATATGAAAGGGTTATTAATTAAAAGGGATTTAGACTGTTACTTGCCTAGAGGAAACATCTAGTGCTTACTTTATAAACAATATTTAGCATTTTCTCTTTCCTAAGTTATAGATTTTTTTCATTCAAAAGCTTTTTTTTTTAATTAAAAGAAATTTAGATGGGCAGTACCGACTTGTCAGATATGTCTTCTTTGTTTTTCCTCAAGGTGTTTAGTACTTAAAAGGAAAATATATTGATGTTAAGTTTTTAGAAAACAGCTTTCAGTTGGTTTATAATTTCTTGTATTTTATATAACTATTGCACAGAGCCTATCATAGTGATATCCTCTAGGACAGTTGTGAACATATATTTTATTTTAAAAATACGCTATCTCACTGATGATGATTATGGATATTGGTCTTTTTTTCTCCCGTAAATTACAAGTATGGAAATAAGCAATACATAACTTGATTATAAAATTAAGTTTTCAAAATCAGGACGTAATAGTGTAAGTTGAACTCAAGTATTTTCACCCCAAGGAATGAAAATCTGAGCACCACTTTTGAGAGGATAGATTACTATTTACCCAACTAAGAAATAAGCAGTTGAAAGTAAAAACAGTTTTGGTTATTGATGAAAAATTGCAGCAACCTAACTACTATATAGATAATTTTATTCTGTGGACAGATCATATACTTAAAAACAGATGTTTAAATCAAGACGATCTTTAAAAAGTGTACTTCTGCCAAAGGCTAGGTATTTTCAATAGAAAGAGAACATAAGCAATTAAATATGACATTGGCTCCAATCTTTATGAACCCTAAAAACATCTTTAATAAGGACACATGCATTAACATGCACCCTGAAACTAACAAATCCAATCCTACTTACTTTGTCTAAATATGATATTTCCCTCATTGCTTCTTTGTCTATTAGCAAGAGAGTTTTTATTACCTACAAAAGCAGAGGTCTTACTCTTTGGTTTTCTTTAATTTACTGCTATGCAGACAAGCAATTTGATACACACACACACACACACACACACACACAAAGGCAGAAAGACATCTAGGAGAGTTCTCTGTTTTATAGTTTTTCAAGGAAAGAAAGAAAGAGTTTTTTCTGAAGCAATTCTTTTCTCCCTGTTCTTGATGGTTTGCACTTCCATTTCAAAAAAGTCACGATTTAAACAGATCAACCTCAATTGCAAAAGTATAGATGGTCTAGTTTTAGATTTGGAAGTCTTCAGAAAAAGGCGCACCTCCCCAGAACGAAGAAGGCGTTTCAGCCTTTGAAGGAACAGACAGCACTTATTACGCACTCTATGACTTTAACACAGGCAGGATGGTTAGAGTGGGCCACGGGGACGAGAAGGAAGCTCGGCCTCTCCTCGGGGGACATGGAGCAGCTGCGGCCTCTTTATTACTTTCTTATTATTAATGCAACACAGAAGCTGCTAATGGGAGAGAGCCTTTTAGTGTGAGCAAGATTAGCAGCTTCCAGACTGAAACTGGCCACCACTCAGGAAGTATGACCTACGCCACGCCAAGGTCCTTAATGAGTCCCCCTAGTCCCTTAAAGGCCGCCCCCTGCTCTCCTGCAGGAGATCCTTGGTCAGGAACCTGCTGGGAGCACCCTGGAGGTGGGGGGGTCGTGCTCCCCCAGCACAACGAATCCATTTCCACCGGAAGTCACAGTACATTTCTGTAGATGGACAGTTATTGGCAGAATGAAGATGTTTGCAAATTCTCCCATAAGGGGGAAAAGCAGCAAATTCAGAAGTAGCAGCAGCAGCAGGGCCTCCATCAGTACACATCCTGGGAAGTCATCCACGATGAAAACCAAAATCAAGTCCTTCCATGAACCTGAAGCACAGGCTTGCCCCTTTTTTGTTTGTTTTTGTTTAAAGATGTTATTAATTTGCCAGACAGAGAGAGAGGGAGCGAGCACAGCAGGGGGAGCGGCAGGCGGAGCAGGTGAGGAGAGCAGCAGGCTCCCCGCTCAGTGGGGCTTGATCCCAGGACCTGGGAGCAGGACCCAAGCTGAAGGCAGACACTTAACCCACTGAGCCACCCCCCGATTCCAGGCTTGCACCTTCGAGATAAACAAATCAGGCCATTTTCATCTCACCAAGTTGACTAGTGGTTCTTAATGGGGCTCAGTAACTCTGGTGAATTTTGTTTGTTCATTTATTTATAGTTTTTTTTTTCTTTTTTTGGTATAACTGCTCTGGGATATCCTCGGAGATACTGAATTTGTAACTTTGATGCTTGGATATGTATATTCTTAAAAAAGGGACCATCCCTGTGTAAGACCTAAGGAGCCCTTAGGTCTCATCCCCTCTCGGCCCTAAGGAGCCCTGGAAGGCCCCGGCGGCCTCCGGCATCTCTATGCAGGCCCGGGGACGGCTTCCAGGTGCCGAGCACCTGGGCGTGTGATCAGAAGGCAGATTCTGATCCAGTTGGGGTCAGGGGTGCCCGAGGTCACACCGCTCCAGGAGCAGCAGGTCCGCAGACCACATTCGGGGGAGCAAGGAGCGACCGCGGTCTGCAAACCACAAGTGGCCACTTATTAGTGGATCGAGAAGCAGAGTTAGTGGGTCCCTCACCAGAGTTTCTGTAGACACGAAACAATATACTAGAACAGAAAACACCGAGTGCATCTCATTTAGCAAGTACAGGCCTTCTTTCATGACACCGCTTTAGCTACCCGTATGTCCATCTACACAGAGCTGCGACATAAATTCCATTTCTTACTAAAGGTCACAGTCATAAAAGCTTGAAAACCACTGATGTAGCCCACGGAAGATGCTCAGCCAGTGCGTATTGAATCGGACTGTGTTTTCTTCTCGTTCTTTCTATATTACCAGAAATGAGAAGGGTCAGTTCTTAATCACTTGTGTTCACCCACTGATTATCCGGGAATAAAATTCATTTATCCTAAAGCAGTATTTCTGCTACGTGTTTGCATTTGAATCCTTTCATTTTGGGAAGTAAAATCATTATTTCCCTTTATCTTATAGAAACTTAGATTTCAGCAGGTGACTGAGGGAAATGTGACGGGTGAAGGACGGAGAGCTCCTGAAAGCCTATTTTATCAACTGTGCTGCCCGATGGTTAGGACGGATTTAATCCTTTAGGATTCTGGATTGGGAGATTCTAAGAGATAATCAAATTACTTCCCTCTCAATGCTCTTTGCCCCACTGGTTTCATCAGGAGGTCACCAAAGTTCTTTTACTTTCACCTTATTCTGGACCCATCTGGGTGTTCACACTGGACGTGCCAGCGTGAAGAACGTGTGCCCTGTTCTCTCCCTGACCCACCAGAGTGGCTCCGGGGTCTCTTAGGACATCCTAACCTGTGTTAGGTTATTTGCGAAAACACAGTGAAATATAATGTACAGAAGGGTCAACGCCACTTACTTTGCTAAAAATTGCAGTAGAATTTGTATTTGAAATGCTCAGATCTTAAAGTCTATTTTTCAATTTGGAAGAATGCATTTCAGGACAAGGAACAAGTCTACCTCCCAGAGGGCTCCTCTGTGCTCCGTCCCAGCCATTACCCTCTTGCTACATTCTCTCTTTACATAGATCAGTGGTCTTATTTTTTGTCACCACCGATTTGTTTTCATTATTTTAGAAATCACATCAATGGAATCCCACAATATTGAGTTATTGTGCCCAATGGTTTTTGAGATGAACTCAAGTGGTTGTGCGTATCAGTAGTTTATTTCTCTTAACTGCTTGATATTCAAAGGAATGAATATGTCACAGCCTGTTTATTCATTTTCTTGTTGAAAGGCATGATTGTTTTTAGTTATTAGCCAGAAACAATAACTGTGTATTTATTAATAAAGCATCCATAAACATTCTTGTAGGAAACTTTTTGTGCATATTAGTTTTTATATCTCTTGGACAAATATGGTATAACTGGGTTTTTTAAGGTAAAAATATACTTGTTTCTCTTTTTATTCTCGAGTTGTAGGAATTTTTAATGTATGTTGGGTATCAATTTCTGTCAGATGTGAAAGCTGTCAGATTATGTGAAGTAGAGGTTGAGGTTCTGTCTCTGTTTTTCCCCTATGAACATGATTTTTCTCCCTTGACCTATGAATGTAGTGAAATATGTTGATTGATTTTCCTATGTTAAGTCAACCTCTCATTCTTGGGATAAGTCAAACTTAATCATGGCATATAATCCTTTTATGTAACGCCGAATTGCATTTGACAATATTTTGTTCAATTTTTAAAAATCTATGTTCATAAGATAGACTGGCTGTAATTTTCTTTTCCTTATATTGTTTTTGTTTGGTCTTAGTATCAGACTTAAAATTGTCTCATGATATGAGCTGGAAGTGTGCCCATTTCCTTTATTTTATGAAAGAGTTTGAGTATGATAGTATGATTTGATTTCTTTATTTAAGGCTGTTTAAATTTTCTATTTTATTGATTTTTTCTATTTTATTGATTTTTATAATTTCCTTTGTGCCATATACCTAAAGTTTAATTTATTACTTTTCTAGTTTCTTAAAATGAAAGCTTGATTTTATGCCTTTCTCATTTCTAAGATAGTCATTTAAATCTAAAAACTTTCTTCTAAAGACCATTTTAGCTGCAACCCACAAATATGGATAAATTGTGTTTCCATGTGTTCATGTTCAAAATACACATTATAATACCCTTAATACCCTTTGAGGTTTTGTTTCCCTGATCCATTGATAGTTTAGTAAGTAGGTTTTTAACTTCCAACTATTTGAGGGTTTTCCAAGTTATATTACTTTATTTATGTTTAATAACTCTATCGTGGATGAAGAACATATTCTGTTTAATTTAAATCCTTTGAAATTTATTGAGAATTGTTTTATGGCTCAGAACCTGGTCTATCTTTTTGAATATTTCATATGCATCTTTGGAGTTGTAACCTCTTTTGAGGAGTGAGTTTCTATAAATGTTAATGAGTTTAAGTTGATGGTTAGTATTGTGCACATCATCCATAACTATACTGAGCTTTTGTTTAATTGTTCTATCTTCTCCGGAGAAAGGAGTGTTAAAATCTCTCTCAATGACTGTAAAATTGTTTCCAGTTCTCTTTTGCTTTTGTTCTTTTGTTTTGTCCTGTATTTAGAAGCTTTGCTATTAGATGTATAAACATTTAGTAGTCTAGTGTCTTCTTAAAGAAGTGACCCTTTTATCATTATGAAATGCCCCTTTTAATCTCTGGTAACACTATTCATCTTGAAGTCAACTTTGTTCAGATCTTTAGCCACATCAGCTTTTTATTTGCTTATTGTTTCTATCCACTTATACCCAATGTGTTAACATGTTTAAAGAGCATTTCTTGAAAACAATATAGAGATGGATCTTGATCTTTTTTTTTTTTTTATCCAACCTGAATACGTCTGCGTTTAATCAGGGCATTTAGTCCATTCACTTTAATGCAATTAGTGATATGTTTGGTTGTAAGTCTACCATCTTGGTGCTTGATTCATATTTGGCCAGTCTTTTTGGGTTCCTCTCTTTTCTTTCTGTTTTGTTTTGCTTTGGTGAGTCAAATATTCTATTTAATTCATTTGATTTTATTTCTCTTATTTTTTTGGTTATACTTTTTATGTTATTATTTTGGTGATTGCTTTAAGAATGACAATACCCATCTTTATTGCTTCATGAACAGTTTAGGAACTTTATTAAAATATATTTTTGACTATTACTGGTCATATTTTACATTTTTATTGTCATATATCATGCTTCTACCTATGCTGCCAAATTCACATTCCTTTTTAAAATTAGTTTGACTTTACACTGCTGTCCTACTCGGTTTGGTTAATTTCTATGGCAAAAGCCAGAGATTTTAGTACTAATAAAGACTCATGCCTGTCATTGTTAAATGACTGACCTCTGACATGCATTTGCCCTAACTTTTCAAACTTACTTATAGTCTCACATTCTCCATGGAAGACAGTATTGGGTTATGAAACTTATCATAGACTGTTTAATTTTTTCCCATTATTTTTCTACCCTGTCCAAGAAAAGGACCATATATTCCTTTCCATAGCCATGTTTTCATTGAGTTCCATAATATCATTGTTGGTCTTGTGACTTGCTTTTGCCATTGAAATGTGAATGGAAATTAGAAGCTATATAAAAGTCATCATGTGGATTTCTACTTTCTTGCTCTTTCCCTTTGCATGAGAAAAAAATCATATTTCAGAATAGAAGTGGTTCCTTTAACCAAGCCCAGAATGAAATGATATTCTGAGCAGAACCACAGCTGAGAGTAAGACATGAGAGCAAGAATTATGCCACTGATGCTATAAGCCTCTGAGATTTTCAAGTCATTTGTAACCATAGCTTTACCTACGGAAAGATGACTACTAAGATGTCAATAATGCTATTAATAAATTCTAAGATAATTTTTTTTCACATAATTTTCTACATCTCAGATTTTGGTTGTATTACTAAACAACCCTAGATCTACTTTTTTTTTTAATTTATTTTATGATAGTCACACAGGGAGAGAGAGAAAGAGGCAGAGACATAGGCAGAGGGAGAAGCAGGCTCCATGCACCGGGAGCCCGACGTGGGATTCGATCCGGGGTCTCCAGAATTGCGCCCTGGGCCAAAGGCAGGCGCCAAACCGCTGCGCCACCCAGGGATCCCTAGATCTACTTTTAATTCTCCCCAAATCTGCCTTCAAACTTTTTACTATTTTTTTCTATATTAGCATATATTCTGCAATTGTTAAGGTGGGTTTCTTTCTTTCATTTTTTCCACAACATAGCAGTACCTATCCCAGTCTATGCATGATTCCCAGTGTCCTCACCATGTAGCTCTCTAGTATATTTCTTTGACAGATATATAGAGTGACTCATTTAAGTGTAGCATAAACATTAAATATAATATAAACATGTATGAATAGAAACCTCCACATGCATCAAATCTGAAATAAAATATGCAGTCCCTAAAACACCAGATTGTATCAACAAAAAGAAGGAAACTTCTAAGCTTAAATATGACCCATATATATATATATATACTGGTTCTAACCTTAAATTATTCTAAAATTGAAAAATAATACACAAATTTTATGTAGAACTTAATCTGATTTTTTTTCAAAATCTTGAATGCATTTTTTTTCTATTTTATAGCTAGTATCAATCTAGTATTCAGTGTTCTTTCTTTTCTTTTCTTTTGTTCTTTCTTTTCTAAATGGGTAGAATGACAAAGTAATTCTTGGGAGATTAATTTTTTTCCACTTTGTTTACATAGGAAAAAGACTTATCGGTGATAACATTCAATATATTTACTGTAACTAAAATTATTTTGATCACCAAATTATAAAGATTTTATTTATTTATTTGACAGAGAGAGAAGGAGCACAAACAAGGGGAGTGGCAGGCAGAGGGAGAGGGAGCAGCAGCCTCCCTGCAGCAGGCTTCTCGTGGGGCTTCATCCCAGGACCCTGGGATCATGACCTGAGTTGAAGGCAGATGCTTAACTGACTGAGCCACCCAGGCACCCCAATCATCAAATTATAAACAGTAATTTTTTTTCAAATATAAACATTTTTTTTATTCTGAGTAATTTGCATAGCTTACTATTTCATTATCACCAAAAGGCTGAACTTTATTTTCCAATGAAGGAAACATTCCCCTTAGTAGAAAGAATTTTTAAATCAAAACTCTCCATGTACTTTGATTGGTACAACTTGTCTATTTTGCCTTTTATATGCCAGTTTACCTCTCCTGTGCCTTTCCCACATATAAGTTGAATTTAAATGATGGGAGTTGCTAACAGTTCCTAGAGACTCAGACAGTTCCAAGCTGTGGTTTTCTGAGCCATAGTCATGTTCTCTTTTACACTTTCCAATATTTCCCTAGAAACCTCAGTAGGATTTTAAAGAAAAATAAGAATAAGAAATATTTTCCTTTTATTCATATTATAATGTGAGGATATTTGTTATATGAATAATAATTACACCATTACATCATATTATGGAAATGCTAGAGCAAAAGAAGTAGCATTCTGGTCTGCTGTTTATAAAACTAACACAGATTGTGTATATGTATCAGTGCCACAATGCAGTAAGATGTGTTCAGATTTTAGGGAGGAAATCCATTATTTTTGTTTCATTTTAATTAAAAGAGGTACAATTCTACTGATAATTTTGAATTTTTAAGTGATTTAGATGCCAAAAACTAAAGGAAGGCTGAAATTACACTTACACATAATGATTTAAAATTCTAAAAAACACATGAAAATCTAAGAACCAAGTTCATGACTGAGTAAATGTAATTTTACATTAAGCACTCCAGAGAAGAGATCATTACAGAAAATTTAATTTTTCATAATTAAACTGGTTTGCTAAAGCTTGACAAAGCTTCTTTAGAAGTCACACGTAATTTATGTGCTGCACAACTAAAAAATAATTTAAGAGATTAATATGATGCTACTATGTTGAGGCACAATTCTATGGCCATCATTGAAATCTGACTGATTTTATTCAGTCCCTCCTGACCTAGAACCAAAGATACTGGTTGATTAGGAAAAAGAAGCAACAGGGAAATACAATAAGGAAAGAAGAAATGAGAGAAGGGAGGATAAGAGGAAGAAAAGAAGAAAAATGAAAAGGAAAAATGCTTATTTAGTTTGGTATCATGCATGCCAGAACTGATAGGGGCAAGTTACTATGCCAGACTTCAGGAAACTTCTATCTTCTATCAGATCAATCATCCCATAGTTATAAACAAAAATACTTTTATTCTTCTCAATATATTTAATTTTAATTATTTTATGCAAATTCACATAAATAATTTAAACTTGTTTCTTATTAAATGCCTAAAAGATGAGAAATTTATTTCTCACCTGTAAATTAGAAACACTGGCTTGGGCTAAATGAGCTACTGTGGAGCATGGTGAATACTAAATCCCATGAGAGGAGACTGAGAACAGATTAGGAGGTGAGTGGAAACGGCAAACGCTGGGGACAGTCTTGTACAGAGCTGCTGATGAGGCAACACAGAGCGGGGCATCTGTGGGATAAGGATGTAGAGTCAAGAAAGGGATTTTTCTGTAGTCGAGGCATCACTGTGTGCTGACAGGAATGACGGATGGAGAGGAGCAAGTGTATGTGTGAGAGAAGGAGGACAATCAGACAACAGTCCTGAGAAGGGATGGATTTTCATGCAGGTGTAGTGGTTGGTCTCAGAGGTGGGGACACGTCTTCCCCTCCAGGAGGGATAGCAGAGTATGTGGGTGCAGATGTACGGACGAGGGACCCTGGAAAGGGAAAGATGAAGCAGATCTCCTCTGGTTGTCTTCATGGCCTCCACTGTGTCTTTACTTAAAAGAAAGGCCAGCGGTTGACAGGACGTGTTAAGAAAGGAGAAAAGGTGGGGGCCCCAGGGTGGCTCAGTGGTTGAGCCTCTGTCCTTGGGGGTCCTGGGATCCAGTCCCATGTCGGGCTCCCTGCGTGGAGCCTGCTTCTCCCTCTGCCTGTGTCTCTGCCTCTCTGTCTCTCTGTGTCTCCCATGAATAAATAAATAATCTTTAAATTTAAAAAAAGGAAGAAAGGAGAGAAGGTGAAATACTGTAGGAGAGTGAATGCAAATGAAGACCAAGGCTTTTTAAGTCTTTCTTATACTAATTTGTTGCTTTCCAATTCTGTGCTCAATTCTTCCAATTAGCAAATCTCTGATGAATAAAGATATATCTTTATTAACTTTCACTTCTGTATGTCTTTAGTACATGACATTTGGTATTGATAACTTAAAGGCATTTTGTGATGTTGAAAGTTTCCTTTGCATCATCAGATAAAGGTTAACTGGGCAACAGGGTTAGCTCTAACCTAATTAATGTTTGTTTTGGTAAAGGGGCTTCACAGTTTGGTAGCGTTTTACATGCCATGTCTACTCCCCAAATATTTTCTCTTTGCGTCACCACTGAGCTAGTTGAGATCTGCATCATGCCACGCTGAGACTTCTAACTACAGGACCTCCGTACTTGCAAACTTGCCTCTCTTAAATAGATCTCCCACGTATCTTTTTGAAATGCAAATCTGATTATACCATTTAACAACACTGAAAATGACTTGAAGGAACCTAAAAGGCAGTTGCATGGTATATGGAATCCAGGCCTAGGGCTGAGACAGCTGGATTTGGTTTGCCTGGATCCTTTCCTGATCCCCAGGTTGCTTATTTGTTAAAGGAGAAGCCTGCCCCGTTGAGTTTACAGGTCAGGGTGAAGATGAAATGGGAGGGTGTGTGAAAGCATTTTTCACCCTCTAACTTGCTCTGCCACCCTAAGGGGTTGACATTAAGAAAGTGTTACAGGTGAAAAGGTCATTAGCTTTGTTATTCTAGGTAAGAAGGTTCTTTGAAGGATGTTTAAGGCCTAACATCACCAACACGAAGTTTTGGCCATTGTAAGTGGACCTGGACTGATGTCAAAGTAGGAGTCTTTGTGGGAGTGGGGAAAGAAGAATCTCAAACAAATAGCAAAATAGAGAAATAAGAATATTGAGAAAATTAGAGAGGAAGTCTTGCACCAAAACATCCTCATTCAGTTTCTTCTATTAAGGAGTAAAAAGGATGGAAGAAAGTGCAGGTGACAAGTGGAAGGGAAGTCCCTGAAAGATATGCTCTGAAAATACCAGAGCTCCAGGGCTTTCTGTCCTTAGAAACAGAGATCTTAGAACAAAGAAAGCACTAAAGTGATATTTTCTTTCTTTTTTATATTGATAAACATAAGACTTCAATAGGGCTTTATCTATTTTTCCCCACCTAATCTACAATGGGCCTTAGTTTTCACTGAAAGCCTGAAAAACATATTCCATCTGGTTCTGACTTCCAAGTCCAAATGAGACTTAAAAATGAAATTTATAAAGATCAAGACTTGTTTAAATATATAACATATTGATATAAATAGGCCAGTGAAATAAAAGAGCAGCAGTAATAATAGAGCCAGTTCTAAGAGGTCACAGCATTTCATAAAGTTGGTAGTTAAAGCAATAAAGCAATAATTTTTCTGAATTGCCCGTAATATTTTCCAGCCTAGTTTTGCCATCTAAGGTCCAGCCTTTAATTTTGGGAATCACAAACACTAAAATAATAGGAAAATGTCAGGCTGGAATTCAGTGTTTGTGATTAGCTTGTGATTAGGTCGGTCTTGAACTGGATCTAGCAACACGTCTTCCACCACACTCATTTGTTCTATACTGAGAGTCCTTGTTTCGTTTCTACAATTTCCCTTCTTCCTATGGGCTCTAGTTGGTGGAGTCTGGTTACTCTTGAGATTTCTTTATCCAGTTGACAGCTGTCTTTCAAGTTCTCATTTCAAATCTGTAGCTTATTGCTGACTCCCTAGTCATCTTGAAGACCTCTCTTGTGATGCTCTATTTTGGAATCAGCCCCTGGTGGCAGCCAGGTAAGGCAGACCTCACTATCCTGTTTCACTCCCTCCCAGCAAAAGTACTTTCACATACTTTATTTCAAGTCAACATAAACAAATGAAAACAAGAAAAAAATATATCCTCAAAAGTGTAAGGTTAAAAAGGTCTGAATCATCCAATTCGAGGTGTGAAAGAAGACATGAACGTCTTCAACAAAATGGAAAAAAAAAAACACAAAACAAAATAAAACCCACAAAATGGTCTAAGAAAGCTAAATGCTGGAATAGGTTAGAAATTGACTTCAAACCAATCAATATGTCTACTTACGGAACCATTAGCTCAGTCTGAATCTGCCAAGTGGAAAGAATGAATAAATGTGGAAAGGACAACTAGACTTTTTAAAAAAATTGCGTGGAATTTAGAGGAAATTTTACTGCCATTAGATTGCCAGAGATATCCAGAGATAAATGGAAAACGATAAAAATTTTAAAATTAACAATATTCTATTCAGGATTTCATGAGACCAATTTTCTCAACTCCAGGTTTTTAAACTCAGACTACTTTCATTTATAGTTTCATCAAGATTCACGAACTTTTTTATTTTTGAACACCCCACACCTCTATTGTAAGATAATTGAAACTAAATTAGCTTCCTTGTTTTTGCAGATTTGGGGAAAATATCTTGTTTTAGGAAAATTTGCTGTTTGTCTAAACCATGAAGATTTAGGTTTAATAAGGACTGCAGCTTATTACTTTTAATTTTTGTTTTCATAATTATAGTATCACAAACATGTATGTTAAAATTATCAGGTATAAAAATATGATTTAACTTTGTGAATAAACAAAAATACATTGGTAAATATAATAGACCCAAGAAGGAAACATGTTAGAAGGGCAACCCATTTGTATTATAATATCAAGAGTCACACTGAGGTGGAATTAATAACAAAATTTTGTTTTTAAGCCATATTTTTGCAGAGCTTTACTATTGTTCACTTAAGATTGTAGTTTCAGTTTAGAAGTCAATGAAACTTTTTTTTTCAATGAAGCGTTTCTAATGACTATGAAATACTGATCAATAAGCAAACCTCAATGATACATATTATATTTAAAAATATGAATCTTTTTTCTTTTTAGGATTTTATTTATTTATTCATGAGAGACACAGAGAGAGGCAGAGACATAGGCAGAGGGAGAAGCAGGCTCCTGCAGGGATCCTGATGCGGGACTTGATCCCAGCACCCCAGGGTCACAACCTGAGCCAAAGGGAGATGCTCAACCACTGAACCAATCGGGTGCCCTTAAAAATATAAATCTTGATTATGTTACAACTCTGTTTAGTTTAAAGGTTTCCTTTACCTTTAGGATAAAAACCCAGTCCTTACCACTATATTTAAAGTCTTTTATGAATTACCACCAGCCTATCACTCCAGCTTCATCTCTAAGTTCCTGGCTCGCTCCTCATGCTATAGCTGTACCTGCCAATTGGCTGGAATTTACACATGCAGTTTCCACTGTCTAATGGTTGATTCTGATTCGAACTTGGAAGACTCAGCTGTAGCACCACACTGTTCAGGAAAGATGCCCTCACTCTCCTCCCTTGTTCTTTACCCCCAGGCTGTGTTCTTTACCCCAAGCTCTTGGTTTATGCTCCCGACACCTTCTTTGTCCTTATCACATTGTGGAAGTAGAGTTACTTTCCTGATTCTCCCAGTAGTCCTGGGAGTTTTTCAAGGTCAAGTCATATACCTTATTTGCTTTTATGTCTATTTTTAGCACAGGACTTGGGAGATGATAAGAAGCAGTGGTCAGAGGGGGGCAGAAGTCCAGAATTTGAGGCCTTTGTGTTGTAGCAGTCCCGGGCAATGACAAGGTGTGACCATACTTCCAGTCAGCTCAAAGGAAGTTGAGCAGTCTGAGGAACTATGGGGCCAATATTGAGAAGAAATAGAAGACAGACTCTGTGGTAGTTACATGTCCAAAAAATGTTTGGTACAGGGCAAGATGACCTTTCCTCAGGTGTTAGTAGGCCCTGGAACCAGTTCTGGCTAATGACTTGTTGAGTGGCAGTGACTGCTGGTTGAGGATCTTATCTACCATTGAAGAGCGCCGAGAGGGGCAGGAATGGAGGCCCAATGAGGAGGCCATGGCACAAGGACAGCAAAAAACTGATAGATGTGGCACAGAATTTGGAGAGAGAGTGGAAAAGATCTACTGATGGGTTAGGTGCAAGCATGAAATCAACATTCAAGATTGCTGCTCCATCTGTCAGGTTCTTGAGTGACTGCCATGGGCAAAGTCCTCTCCCAGCACCTCACCCAGTTAACCTGTAGTAAACACGTATTGAGAATAAAAAAATAAACCTTGGTTCTTTTAAGCCAGTAAGTTCTAGGAGATGTTTATTTCTACTGCATACCCTTGCATAAGTCAGCATAACTTGAACGTGTCAGAAGATGAGGTGAAGAAACACGAGTGCAATCTGTTCCATTGTGTTGGTTTCACCAACTCCCAGTTACCCTGGAACAGACTATATGAAAGTGAGCCTAGCACTGATTCATTGAGGACAATGGCAGTGATGTGGGGTTCAGCAGCTCATTCCTAAAGTATGGGAAAGGGTGGTATCGGCAAAAAGCACGAGTTCCGAAGAAGCAGCAGTTTATTGAGTGACAATGCCAGCTTTCCTTGATGATGGTTTGAAGATGAAAGTATGAAGACAGAAATATATGGCCGCTTCCTAGATTTATATGGGAAGGTAGGGAAGTAAATAAGGTTTGGGGGGTTATTATGCTGTCACTGGGGAGAATATACAAAAAATTATTGAAACACTTAAGACAACTTAGCCTTACTCTTTCACTAGAGCTAATATTGATAATAGTTACCAAAAAAGCGGGGGGGGGGGCAAGGATATACTAAGTTCCTATATCCTTGAACAGGCCCCATTTTATTTTCACCAGGTATATAGGAAATATTTCCTACCAATTACTGGCATTTTAAAAGCTATGCTTACATGCATGCTTCTAATGCCTTAAAACCCTTTGACGTAAAGGTCAGATTGCGGCTGATTCGAGGTATCCCCAAATGGAAAACATTTTTTTTCCCTCTATCTCAAAATGCATTCTGCTTGCTGCCCAAATTTCATACCCACAAAACATTCTGTACTGTTGCTTTCATTTTCCCCAATGCTGCTTGGATTTCTTCATGCATATTCGTATTTTTAGATCAGATAAAATGAATAGAAGTTTCTTTCCCTGAAAAATATGGAGTTTGATTCAAAGAAAATGTTAATTAAACGAAATACTTAAAGTCTTGTGAAATATTGACATGTAGCAACTAATTTTGTCTCTATACTCAACTGCTTTCCCTTTGTGCATCTGAAGCACCGTTCTTATGGAATTATGTAGCTGTGCAAGCACCGGTATTGACAGCATTTTTAAATGCAAAAGAAGGGGGATGGAGGAGGGATTTAAATGTACTAAACACCACCTCTTTCAAAATACGCCTAAATATGAGTTAGAACTCAGGGGCTTATCCTATCTTTACTGCATTATATTCATTTTTAAGAAAAAACACCTCCAGATAGAAATCCTTTCCACCAACACAAATCAAATGCAGGTATCAAATGAAGAGGACTCCTCCTGCGTTGTAAAATTCCGTGTCAGAAACATGGACTGTCTTTCATGACAACAGCTTCATACCTCCTCGGCTCCCAAACTGCCTGACAAGCAGGTCACAGGGAAGGTTGTAAACCACATTCTTTTGCCTAAAAAGTGATTTCAAAAAAAAAAAAAAATGTACTTTAGCTTTACTCTTAAGAGGGTCAGATGGTTGAGGCAGTGATTTGTTTGTGTACAGATGAGTTGGTGCAAAGGGATGGAAAAATATGCAGGTGAAGAATTTCTAAATGCGGAAGGTGTCTTTGAAAGCCAGCCTCTATCACTTATGAGCCACACCTGCCAGAGACACAGAGCAAGGTGAGTGGACCGTAAGCCACGCAGTCTTCTTAGTGAAGAGACATCTGTGGGTCGGATACAACAGCCAAGACTGTCAATTTTATAGTATATGTTCTTAAAAGCAGGTTTCACATCAGTTTTAATGCAACTGGGAAAGATTTCAACATTTTTTTTTTAAAGACAAATTACTTGGCTTTTTCTCCTCTTAAAAAGCCCAAGACTATATATGTTAAACAGCCACATTAGATTGGAAGTAAAATTAAGAAGCCAGTTGTTGCATTCTTTGTGCATAGAAATGTACATTAAAAAAAAAGATGAGAAAAAAAAACAACAAAAAAAAAACGATGAGTTTTTAGTGCATCTGTTAAATGATACAATATCCATATCTATGATTACTCCAGAGATCAAATTAAGAACATTCCTCATTTGTTGGTTGGTCTCTAAGGAAAATACAGGAAAACAAATGCTAATCAAAAGATAAATGGGCTTCTCAATGTATAATACATTACCCCTTCAAACCTTTGGGAAGCAAAATAAAAATTAAACAAAAATGTTGTCTGACATCTTCTTGGTAATTATTGCACTGTTTTAAGGTCCTTGTCAGTATGAATTTGACTAAGTCTGGGAATTTTCTGAATATTAGTATAGCCATCTAGATAGAAACATCATACATAGAAATGTTCCTTATTCCAGAACAGATGAACCTCCCAGTGGTGAAAGATTTACGTATCTCTGAAGGTTTCTTACACCCAGCAACATAACTCTCTGATGGTTCAGTGCCTGAAAGAGTGGGCTGAGATCACTCACCAAATAAATCAAATAGTTGGCTGGCTACAAGAGTGGGAGCCTATAGTAATCCTTTGCTTTCAGACATCAGATCTTTCCCCTACTAAGTCAGTAGAGAAGTTAACAGTTCTTTGGCGTACCCAACCCCGAATATCGACCTGCCTCACGTTGCTGCTGCTAATTCTGAGACCGACTTAGGCAACAACTATATCTGGTGTTAACATTTCAAACCACAAATCCCGAATCCTTGCTATGTGGAAGGAAAAGGTGGTGGCGAGAAGGCTGGAAATGTACTTTGTTTCATCTCTAAACACCTTGAAGGAATCTTACTGAAACACAGAAAATCCACTTCAGGGGGGTGATCTTAAAATATTCTATAAACATTTATTGAATGATAATAAAATCGTGTTTTATGTAACTTTTTGGTTAACATTTGACTAAAAGCAGCATTTTACATTACTACAGTAAAGAGGAGTCTTTAAAAAAACTAGAAATCAGGTGCTGTAGGATCCTATCGTTCAATATGGTAGCCAGCAGCCCCGTAGCTGCTTAAATTTATGGTAAATTCAAACGAAATAAAATAAACAAAAAATCCAGCGTCTCAGTTGCACTTGCTCTGTTTCAAGAAATAAGTGCAACATGTGGCTAGTGATGACTTCTACTGGACAGGACAGATGCAAAACATTTCTAGCAACACAGAAAGTTCTCCTGGACAGTGCTGCCCAAAAAGATGTACTCAGATACAGCAGATGATTGTATCCATGAATGTTTTGTTTTAGAGCCTTTCAACCTATGTAATAAAATAGGAAATGGCACTACTGCCATTTTCGTCTTCCCATGGGCTGAAGACCACATCTTACCCTGATGCATACGTGTGTGGTATGACTATGTGTGTCACTTTTGATGTATGTCCCTCGGTAAATAAACACAATAGAAATTCTTAATGAACAAAGCTTTGTTTTCTTACCGTATCTCAAGCGCTCAAAACGTAGCTATTTTCTAGTTTAGTCTCTGAACATGCTGATGAGGGGCATCAGTATCACTGGTGTCAAGCTCAACAGATTAGAACTAGCACGATTGAGCGCATGTGGTTTTAATGGGTATGTTTTGTTCCTCTGTCCAAGGCTCTGCCCACCAACTTGCAATTATATTTATAATTTGGATTAGTGTGCCTACCTCATACACTGAGATTCATTATCGTGCCTGGAGTACAGCACCGGTATATACACACTGCTTAGCATAGATCCTTGGAAAAAATGTTTCTTTTTCATGGGGACCTAATTCTTCCATATATAAACTTAGCCATGTGAGTTTAAACCAAGACAACATGGGAGCCTTGAGCAGTATATTATTTGTAATAGGACAGGCTTGATTTTTGTTGGCTAAAAACTTCCTACAGAAGAATTATCTTCCCAACTGACATCAACAGGCTTTTCATTACCAGCAGTTTGAGGAGGGAGATTAAAGCAAAATGAAAGCATATAGAGATTTAATTCTGTGTTCACATCTAGAAGCAGTGATAAGCTGTGGATCTGCCATTACCTTGATATTTTAGAGATAAATGGGTATCTGAATAAATAGAAGCCTCTGGTTTCTGCAGCTGCCACTAACATATCTCACCCTAATTGCAAAATAGTTCTTTTAAACACTAGAAAACACACTGAGGAAGCTAACCTCAGCTGGTAAAGAGGAGATTTTCAATTGCTAAGTTTTCTAAATTAATTCAGTGTGAGAGATACCAAGGATGTCATTTTATCCTTTATACTTTTCACTTTGTATTCTGTATGTGAGGAAGGAAGGAACTACTTCTATGCTTTCTCTGTGGGTAAGAACTGTTTTATTTTGCTCTGTGCCCTACTACTCACATGGTGAGGCACTTAGGAAATATTTATGAACAGAAGAAGAAATAGGTTTGGCTGAGACAAGAAAAAAGTTCAATTTTTAAGCTTACTATTTACAGGTAGGTATTTATAGTTATAACATTTCTTTGCTCAAATATATATCTACATATTACTTTCTTACATTTGAGAAAATAAGGGTGTATCACTGTCCCTCCCACACACCCTCCCTTCCTTCTCTCTCTCCCCAAGTCCTTCTCTTCCTCTTCTATTGTCAATGGGAGTTTTAGATAATCAATCACATTCCCTCCCGATCGTGAAAGACTGAACCACAAAAATATCTTCTTCATGTTTATTTACTTAAAAATATGATGACATTGAGAAATTAAGCCAAAACCAGATATTGAATTTTTAATTTAATGATATCACCCATTTCTCTAGTCATTTATTCCACCAGCTTTTTACTGAACACCTTCTATCTGGTAGTAATGGGGGTAGAGTAGTGAGCTAACTAATGTTCCTGTCATCGTGGAAATTAAACTATTGTGAGGACTTTTTAAAACATTTTTGAATAATTTAGGACTGCACACATTCTCTTCTGGAAATGAGTGAGTTCATTTGCTCAGTTAGTCCAACTCATCTCCCTTACCTCACTACTACAACCACTTTCACAAGAGAGTGAAACCAAAGGAGCCAGTTTTGCAGAACGGAACATTGATATTGTGGAATCTGGGCTCTGGATGGCCCCCCCACAGATGGTGAAATGGCATGTGGGTGAGCAGGGAGCAGCCGGTGAGCCAAAAAGTGCACAGAAAAGGCCTCGGTGTATAGATAGGGTAGGAGTGAGCATCAAGCTCAAGGCTCAGTCTTCTGACCACACGCCATCCCTCACGATTGTCCAAAAAGGGCAATCCAAGCTTCAGTTTGACCCTTTTCCCACTCTTTTTCTGTCTTAGAGAAATTTGGTTTCAGAAAATGATATCTAAATGATAATGTGTCATTGTGCTGATGAGTAGGGTTACAATGCTTGAGACAGATAGACACAAGCAAGAAAGGCAGCTAGATGGCAGATCAAAGGCATTTCTTGACCAGAAGATGGAAAATAGCAGTTGGGAGTTTTAGCAAATGCACTTAAGAATCTAGAGGAGCTTCTCAGGCATTTATTAGAAGCTAATTCAAACTCGGAGGAGGGTTATGGAAGACTTTGTGAAAAGCACCTCTTAACTGACCAACTGTCAATTTAGCAAAGGAGAAAATGCCTCAAGTACTCCATTATGATGATGATCAAATAAACGGACTTTGATTACTATAATAATGGTAGAATAATTTATTAAAAATCTCTGGTTTTAGATATGAAAAGAATTCATAACTGGTGATCATCTGTAAAACCTACTGCAGAAAACTACAAGTATAATTGCCCAGTGATGCCAATTTATTTTTTCCTTTCTCAAACTTTTCAGGTGATCTAATATAATGAGGAATAATAATCATTAAGGTTTGATCATGCTAATCTAATTTTCTGGATGGCTTATTAACCTTCCAAGGATGTCTTTATTCTATTTCTTGATCATTAGATCAGGCAATAATTAGGGCAAGAATGAGGAATGCCAATTATATAATGATATGTGAGGAGATGCAGAAAGGTATCCTGGATATTCAGACTTAGGTTTCAAGTTTGGCTACATTCATGTATAAACACACACACACAAGCACAACTTGCTGACTTCTAATAAGAAAGAGATTGTTTATTATTATTTATATATTTATTTATTTATTTATTTATTTGATGGAGAGAAAGCAGAAGCAGGGGAGTGGCAGACAGAGGGAGAGGGAGAAGCGGGATTACTGATCAGCAGGGAGTTCCATCCCAGGACCCTGGGATCATGACCGAAGCTGAAGACAGATGCTTAACCAGGTGAGCTACCCAGGCACCCCAACAAAACATATATTTTAAAATATGATTCAAGTATTTTTCCCTAAACTTTATCTGGTCCCATGTGTGTGAGCTCCAGAAAATACAGTCGCAAGTAAACAGCCTCTATTTAACAGGTACACACAAAGTTCTCTCACCTTAATTTGTACTGAACTAAAGTCTTTTAGGAATAGCAATACGTTCCAATTATGACTACATGTAAACACTCATAAGAAAAGAATGATTATTCCACAAGGGTGGTTGATTTTAGAAAGACAATGGAATTACTGAGGAATGATGGGCACTGGTATCATGGGTTCTAAGCTCAACTCCAGGTAAACTCTGTACTACATAGGCCTTTGTGCAGTCACTGAAGCTCTCTGAGCCTTTGTTCTATCACCTGCAAAGTGGGGATAACAGCAATTATTGCAGGGATGTTACAAGATTGGATGCAACATACCTACAGATCCTGATATATACTCAGACTTTCAATAAGTGGTAGAAAATCTTATCCTTTACCCTTCTGAATGGGGAGCTATTTCTTTACTGAATTAATTTACTGGATCTGGACAAAGATATTTATATTCAAATCTAGTCTTTTGTGTTTCCTGTCATCCGAAATAATTCCAGTTGTTGGATTTGGACATGAATGGAGAGTAAGAATCCTTAAAAACACCATTTTACCATGGATGTTAAAGATATACTGCAGTAGTGCTTTTGATATAAATCAGGAAAATTTGCAATTTATCACTGCAGATTCTCTATGTCTATATTGCAAATTATTTGTGGTGACTTCAGGAATAGGGCCTTCACTAGATCTTTCACACTGTTTCGGCTCAATCTCACCTCCTACAAACTGACAATTATATTCTATGTAGTGTCAGCTTATAAATAAAGAAAACATCACAAACTTGACAACAAAGTGCACTCTATAATCTACTATGGTTTGAGGACTCTCCCAGCCCTATCCTGCTTCCTCTGCATTTTATCTTTCACTTCTCCAATAAACTTTTTGCACTCCTAAATTCGTCTTGGTGTCTACTTCCCAGAGGACCAAACTGACACATATGGTACTAGAGTTTTAGCAGGGCATGTGGAAATCTACGTAGAGACTTCATTTGCCAGCCCGTCTTATGCCTAGATATGGCCATATGGCTAAATTCTTGGCAACGGAATACGGCTGAAACTGATGTACAGAACTACTGCTTTAATTCCTTAAGAGGAAATTGCTTGCCTTCTACTTCTGTTGTTTTCCTTTCCCTGAAAGTTGGTACATTGATGCGCATTGATCAAGCTTCTAATATGCAGGATATTTCCTTAAGGTAGGGCTCAGCAAACTGCTGCCCACAGGCAAAAGCTGCCCTGTGGACTGTTTTGTACGATCTGTAAGCTAAAAATGGTTTTCACATTGTTAAAGCATTGCTAAAAGAATAAAAAGGAGCAGGTCTATATGACAGAGACCATAGAGAGCCGACCACCCTAAAATAGTTACCATCTGACCCTTTATGGGAAAAGATTGCTGACCTCTGGTTTGGAGGACTGCAGATGAGCAAGTTAGGGAAAAACCGGGTCTCTGAATGACCATGTGGAGCAAAGCTGCCTATCTGTCCTGCAGACCCAGGCTGTCCTGTTAGAGCAAAATAAGCATCTTTGTCTTCTGAGCCACTGTATTATGGTATCTTGCTCTGATGGCAATAGATCCTAGCTAATACACGTACAAATAAATAAAAGGTTAAAGATTAAAATGACTTTCCTTTTCTCCCCAAATTTTATATAACTCAGCCACTTCTTCCTCTGAGCTTTGACCAGTTTTTTTAAAAAATAATTTCTTGGAGCACCTGGGTGGCTCAGTTGGTTAAGCTTCTGCCTTAGGCTCAGGTCATGACCCAGGGGTCCTGGGATGGAGCCGCATATCAGGCTCCTTGCTCAGTGGGGAGACTGCCTCTCCCTCTGACCCTCCTCC
Source organism: Nyctereutes procyonoides (assembly GCF_905146905.1). Lineage (NCBI taxonomy): Eukaryota > Metazoa > Chordata > Mammalia > Carnivora > Canidae > Nyctereutes > Nyctereutes procyonoides. The sequence goes on from NW_026575132.1 coordinate 2,564,247, forward strand.
CCCACTCCTGAGCACACACTTTCTCTCTTCTCCCGTCAAATAAATAAAATCTTTTAAAAAATGAATTCTTCAGTTGTTCAGTAGTTTTTAAAAGCCTAAAGTATTTCTATAATGCTTGTTACTTATATATCATGTTGCACAAATACCACCTACGAAGACAGAAAAATATGTAAACTTGAGATGTCATAATAAGTATAAAGTCTAATGTTACTAACTTCCTTTAATTCAAAATGTCTTACCATTATTTCTAGAACTGGCCTTTACCTTACAAAAAAACAAGGTGATGATAGTGATGTAATTGAGGTTGGGGAAACAAAGATAATTTTACAAATGGCTAAACAATGATTGCATATGCAACAGGGTTATTTATTATAAACATAGGGTCTATTAACTCACATCAATTAGACTATATTATGACAAAATCATTTAGCATCATATAGGTTTTCTACAGTCAGTTGTTCAGGAGCTTATGCAGCAAACATTTTTTGTACACTTTTAGGAATCTTGTATTGAGGTAGAGAAAGTAACTCATTTTGTTTTTTTCCAGATATATAGGAACTGCACAAATTTTATATGTATCAATTTAAATGACCATTTTTGCTGCTCCCTAATTTTCTTTTTGGATAGCAATAAAGAATTGAACTATATAATCTCTTTGCCAAACTCTAAATGTGTCCTCATTTAGGGTACTGTTTTATATACTCAAAAGCTTACTTGCTTGCCAAATTATTATCTGCTTCCCATTCCACAAAATGCCTTGCAAAATATTTCATCAAATAGGTATGATATTTACAAGCAAATCTTTTTTAAAAATCCTATATTTTATAATTTTACTTGTGCTACCTAAATAAAATATATATATATATATATATATATATATATATATATATATATATATTTTTTTAAATCACCAGTCATTGCAGTGATATTTAGAAAGATGATAAAGGAATGTTGTGAGAACAAGCAAATTTTGTTATGACAGCCGATGAAGAATGCAAAAAAAGCTTCTTGTGATGGGTATTTTCAGATGCAATACTGGGAGCTAATTCAAAACATCTAAAGTACTGGAACAGTAAAGTGGAACTCTGCTCTAGCAGTCTCTTGTGCATAGCTTATTGGTTTACCACAAATCTGCAGAAAATGCAGTATACTTCCTAATTTAGTCTTGCAGCTTTCTCTGAAAAATGTCTTTGCAAAGAACCTTGTCTACTCTAATACTAAGCCTATAAAGACAGGGCATAAAAATATGTTTTGCTCCTAAGTAGTCTGAGGTTTTGTTTAATTAGCAAACTTCACCCTAAAGAGGCATAAGATGGAAGTCATTTCTTTCTAGTCTTATTAATTTTAGTTTAATAAAGATAGAACAATCAGCTGGATGATATTCCAATTTATTAAATTCATATACCTGAAATTTAATTTCTACTGAATTAATTGTAATAAAATATCAAGCATTCTTTTCCAAAGAATCAGGAAATCATAACTATTATCAAAAAAATGCCAAGGGGGAGGAGAATGATACAAAACTGATCACAGTGGCAAACAAGTCTCAGTGCTTTTGAATTAATTCAATTATTATTGTGTTTGCCTACCACGGGCATGTTATAGGGAGAAAATATAATGGAGGAAGTCTTAAAGAGTTTCCTATGTGGCCTGTAAAACTGTATTTCTTAATGCATAAAACTCAATGATAAGGCTCATAGTTTACTAACCAATTTTACTTGTTTTGGAAGTTGTTCTTTTTTTGGTCCTTATAGTTAATTCTGTGATGAGCACCTGCATAGTTGTTTTGTCTTGTGTTGAAAGACGTGCATAGGAGGGGAGATTTTTTAATCAAAGAATTTGAAGATCTTCTATCTTTATTTATTTTTATGCCCTTCCCACTTCTTGTCAGGTCTAGTGCTCTTTCCTTCTAAGACCCCATGTGGTTTAGAATTCTTGGAGCATTGTGTTCCAAATAGCCACTGTAGTTATATAGAAAGTCAGAGTTAGCATGTTGAGTATTACCTGTTATACTTCTCCTGTGATTTTTCTTTTTTTTTTTTTAAAAAAAGATTTTATTTATTTATTCATGAGAGAGACAGGGAGAGAGAAGCAGAGACGGGCAGAGGGAGAAGCAGGCTCCATGAAGGGAGCCTGACATGGGACCCGATCCCGGATCTCCAGGATCACGCCCTGGGCCGAAGGCGACGGTAAACCGCTGAGCCACCGGGGCTGCCCTCTCCTGTGATTTTCTAAAACGATCTTCCAAATTTCAATGCTACTGAAAATAAATGAATTTAGCAACATCATCGAAACTTTGCTAACATTTCATCACTTTTTATCATTTTTAAACTTTATATCACTTTTATCATAAAGCTATTGCATTTGTATTCCCTACACAGTGTGTGAGGATGAACTTTCTTGCATATGTATGCTTGCTAATCACCGTTACTCTGAAATAAATTTTATTAAAATTGTTTTGCCTGGGGCTCCTGGGTGGCTCAGTTGGTTGAGGGTCAGACTCTTGATTTCAGCTCAGGTCATGATCCTAGGCTTGTAAGATCCAGTCTTGCGTTGGGCTCCGCACTGGGCATGGAGCATGCTTGAGATTCTCTCCCTCTGCCCTCCCACAAAAAAAAAAAAATTATCTTGCCTACTTATTGGGACTCTATAGATGAATGATCTTCCTTGATAGTGAAGATTTATATCGTCTTTTCTCCATCTGGTATTTATTTTGGTGTACTTCCCCAAAAGGTTATCCCTAAAAACCATTTTTATCACTTTGAGTAACATGATTTATTTTTAACTGTAAAATATGTTTTCAATTAAATACAAATAGAAGGCAGTAAAAGGTGTCAAAATGCTAAGCAGGACATTGCATGGTATCAGTTACATTTCTTGAATTTTAGAATATGTCTACACTAGCAAAATTTTTAGAGCTGTAGGAGAAAAGATGTTATTATTCTATTTGAAATCAAATAGTAGAGGAAAAATCCCTTACCTAACAGTTACCACATGTGGTATTTAGGTAGTATCATTATCTCTCAAGATGGATATGAAAAGGAATACTCAGAAGGATTGCTCCACACAATCAACACTTAACCACCTCCCTCCCCCACACATACAAAAATAGTAAATAAAAATCCAGTATTGTTTCTTGAATGCTCCAGTTAACACTGGCAAATTGCAGACTTTGTTCACTCTTTATTCACATCTGAAATGTCCATCCCCATTTCTTTTTTTTTTTTTTAAGATTTTATTTATTTGTGAGAGAGAGAGAGCATGAGCAGAGGGGGGTGCAGAAGGAGGAGAAGGAGACATGGAATCCCCACTGAGCAGGGAGCCTGGAGCGGGGCTGATCCCAGGACCCCGAAATCACAACCTGAGCCAAAGGCAGATGCTTATAACCAACTGAGCCACCCAGGCACCCCCGTCCATCTCCATTTCTAAACTTCTAAGATTTATTTTGACTTTAGGTTCAACTCAAGCAATTAGAGAATTAAACTGTATTGTAGATGAAGAGAGGGCTTAGGGAAGGGAACTCAATTTTATTTGGATGCTTTTCTAACAGATTCTGGTCCCGGGTATTTAAAAAAATGCCCTTAATACTATCACCACTTAGAACCGTTGTACCACTGAATTGCACTTACCTAGAGATAAACCCTGGAGTATGTAGTTAGGTACACCTCCTTTTTTAAAGCTTTTATTTATTTATTTGACAGAGAGTGAGCGAGAGAGCACAGGCAGAGGGAGAAGCAGACTCCCCCCTGAGCAGGGAGCCCAGAATAGGGCTTGATCCCAGGACCCTGGGATCATGACCTGAGCCAAAGGCAGATGCTTTACCAGCTAAGCCCCCCAGGTGCCTCTGTACACCTAATTTAGTACTCAAAACACCTCCATGGGGTAGACATAATCATGCCTACCTATCCACGTAGAACCAGAGCAGTTAAAGTCCTGCTTAAAGGCACACAGCTGGTAGCAGTAGAGAAAGGATTTGCAAAGGGGTCCATTATGATCCTAAAGTCAGGCTCTTCTTCTTACTGCCCTTCATTATTTCCTGTGCCTCTGCTCTGATCTGAAATGTTCGCTTTTTGCTAGGACATTAGTTATTTCCTATCTAAACATGTGTATTATTTACTGCGTGTGCCACTTCTTTGGCATTCCCTTCCTGGCATCAGAGATGTATGCTTGGATCATTAAATGTATGCTCTGCTCCACAACCGAACTGTTAACATTCCTGAGTGGGGAGGTGATATTTATTACCCAGATAGTGCCTTATACATAAGAGGGTGCTTAATAAGTGAATCTTACTGAGGGTAATTGTTAATCTAAGTATCTGTGGGAAAGAAAATGGAATCTTTTTATATTTAAAAAATAAAAGAAGAATGGATTGAGAATTCTCTTATTGAAAAAGACGAAAAGGACAAAAGTCACATTTTATAATTTCTCCACTTTTATTTTCACCTTTCTACCTCTCGACTGTAATCTTAAACACACTTAAATACTGAGTCTTTATTTCTTGTGATATTATTTTGTACTGGAGCTCTATATGTGAGCTACTCTATTAGTAGCTACTAGTAGCTACTCTCTACTCTCTATTATCATTTTGATTCTCTGTTTAACTGGAAAATGAGATTCCACCAAAAAAGAAAATTGATGCTATGTATTTTTTGATGGCAGTAAGTATTTAAAAATGTGTGAGTGGGTGTCTAGCACCCACTAGGTTGATTTTTTTTTCTTTTTCTTTTTCTTTTTTCTTTTCTTTTTTTTTTTTAGTTTTACATTAACGTTTAATCTGGAGGAGATTCATTAGGTTTTTGCCACTGAATTACAGGCACTTTTTAGTTTCCTTGCTTTATCTGCTGCTAAAAAATGCAGTTATAGCTATTCTTAACCTAATACTGCTTGGTTTTCCTTTTAATATTTTAAACTGAAACTGGAATAAAAGTCCTTTTAAGATGAACCAGGCTCCAATACAAGTAAAGGTTTAACTTCTTTTCTTGTCTGCTTCTCAGAAATGAAATCTGTATTCAGGATGTAACGCTTCTTCTGAAGTGCTTGGAGAATCAGAGAAAATGGCCCATTTTCATTTTAATGAATCATGCTGGAGAATAAATTTACATGATGTTAATACTGAGACCTGGAAGATGGTATAGTATAATGCTCATAATAAAGGATTTAGGAACCATGACAGTTCTGGGGTATGAATTCTGGTAAGCCACTCATGTGTGACTCTGGATAAGTTACTTGAGCTCACAGTTGCTCAGTAAATTGAGATGGAGTGCGGGGGAGAGGCAGCACATCGCTGAAAACCAACTCCATGAGGCCAAAATGAGGTAAACAAGGCATCAGGGCTGTCCTTTCTGTATGCACCCCGGGATTCTGTGCACACAAACCGCACTGAGCAGCCAGGCACCATTCACTGCGGGGTCTTTAAGTGAAATGGACAGCAGCAGGTGAAAGGCTTTTCTCGTAGAGGTTGAGGGACGTGATCCCATCGCAGACAGTCCATGAAGAGGTAAATGGGATGATTCAGACCTCGAAACAGTATGTTTTGCTCCATCTCTCTCTCTCTTGCTGTGGAATCTTCAGCAGTTTGTAGCCAATAATCATTTCGAAGAGAAATATGAAAGGGAAATCCAGATCTATGGAGACAGGTAACTCACAGAAGCAGGAAAAACAAACCTGCTAAGGAGGTAATTTCAGGATTCAGTAAACTAGTTGGATCAGAAAAGGTAAGTATGCAAAGGTGTAATTCTGGTTGCAAAGCTTTTAAGAGAGACTTTTACCATCACCTCCCAGCATTGCCTCATCGTGCAATCAGCACTCCCAAGAGCTCTGTGTTTCAGAGGATCCGCTCATGGGCAGGAGCCATTTCCCAAGTGTGAAGGGGAGCCACTCTCAAATGGCTATCATGGGCTTTAGTTGGTTGCTTTTTTTTTTTTTTTAAGATTTTTATTTATTTATTCACGAGAGACAGAGAGGGAGAGGGAGAGAGAGAGAGAGAGGCAGAGACACAGGCAGAGGGAGAAGCAGGCTCCATGCGGGGAGCCTGATGCAGGACCCGCAGGTCCCCAGGATCACAACCTGAACTGAAGGCAGATGCTCAACCCGAGTCACTCAGGCATCCCAGTGGGTTGCTTTACCTCTTCTGTGTATTCTTTCTCTCACCAGGAAAAGGGACCCTATCAAATTCCACAGGCCATTGTAAAGATTAAAGGCCTTAGCATATGACAAATGCAATGTTTGCTTCTTTATCCAACATAAATCATCAGCACTATTAGAAAAGAAAAAGAAAGACTTAATAAGTAATTGGTTGTTGAATTCATTGACATCTCTCCACAACGAAGAGCATTTAAAGGTTGTGGTACATTCACTTATTTGTTGGTTTGTTTTTGCCTTCAAAATTGCTATGCAATATCAGTGAGCTGCCATGAAAACTGTATAAAAGTATGTTTAAAGTGCTTTTTTTCTTCAAAAATCATACATGAGTAAAGGTAATTTCAATTATCCTGTAATTTATCCTTTTTTTTTTTTTTTAAATAGGCTTCTGACAAGATTTTGCTTGAGTAAAAGTTGATGTAGACTATTTCGAATTACTGATTATGGAAACTGCTTGCAATCTGGTTGCCCATGAAAAATTCCTACTACAATTCTTTTTTTAGTAATGCACGCTCTGTAGTATGTACCACCCTGGTAACACTCCAAAAAAGGAAGAGGGCTGTTAGCTGATGAGATAAAATGTTCATAGTAACAATCAAATTTTGTGATCCTTCTATATCTTGGTAGGTGCCAAACTAATAAAGAATTAGACAAATCTACCAAGGGAATACGTTCCCATGCCTTATTCCCTGGGGACTATACCTCCCATTGTGTTTGGCCTATATGCAACCTCTGAAGACACCTGCCTCGAAATATTTTTATTTTGTTAACATATAGTGCTGCAGTTTATTACCTCATTGTTATACATGGCAGAAAAAAAACATATTAGAAACCAATTTTCTCTTTTAATATGACATGTGTAATAACAATTAGGCCTCAAAAAAAAAAAAAACAATTAGGCCTCATTTGCTAGATTGGACTTCAGAAGGAAAGAACTGGAATGCATATCTTTTCGACATTAAAAAAATTCACACTATACACAACACTCAATCTGGGAGCTCATAGGTAGATATTTATACCCTACTCTGGGCAAGAACATGAGGGAAAAAAGTCTAACTATGTAATCAATGAGGAGGACTTTACTGTTCACTGGGGAAAACCAAATAGTGCTTCGTTTATTTATTTCCTAACCACAAAATATTTAATCCACATGATGACTCTAAGGAGAAACACCTTTAGAGAAAACAGCCTAATCCATACAATCTCAGGGTTGTGGAAGTTATTAGATAGAAAGGAGACATTATCCAGGTTAGAAAGAGGAGAATCTAAGGAATAAATATTAGTCCCAAAGCATGTGAATTCCACTTTCTCAGTGTCTGGAGTCTCAGTACCAGCGGAGTGAAAAGTCACCTTATGGGTAATATTATAGCTGCAAGAACTACCTGAGGGGCTAGGGTTTAGAGACAGCCCATCAAATCTTTGTTTGTTTAATAAACCTAAGGCATAGTGCCAAATTGGTTAAATGTACCATGTCTGTGCCCACTCAAGCATGTTACCACAGTGAAATTAAAAGAGAAACGAAAGGGAACTGATCCATTACAAGTAGATGCAACGAAAGAGACTACAGATGATATTACAAACTTTTCTGTTTAATGTCCAGTAATGTGATGCTGACAAATAATATTTCTGAGGAAGTTCTTTGCATCATCCCTCCATAGACTCAGGTCCCTGTACTATGTCTGTTGACTTCCTCTATGAACATCTAAAGACTATATTTTTAATCATTCATTATATTTCTACATTGCATATTTCAGTTGTATGTTTGAATACGAAAGAAGAGATATCTTGCTTATTAAACCAAAAATAAACTTATTTATAGGGATCCCTGAGTGGCGCAGCGGTTGGGCGCCTGCCTTTGGCTCAGGGCGCGATCCTGGAGACCCGGGATCGAATCCCACGTCAGGCTCCCGGTGCATGGAGCCTGTTTCTGTCTCTGCCTGTCTCTCTCTCTCTCTCTCTCTCTCTCTATGTATGACTATCATAAATAAAAAAAGAAAAAAATTAAAAAAAAACTTGTTTATAAAGAAGTAATGTTGGGAGGCAAAATTTAGTACATTAGTTCCTGTCATTCCACTTGAGCCAAACCTTGATTTAGAAATGACAAAGTCCCTCCAGGATGGTTCCAATCCCTATGGCTAACCTGATTCACTAGGAAACTATAGTGTTTCAGTGTTGGATTTTTTTTCTCTGTAGCTTAACAGTGAGAAAATGCGTTCCTTTGACAGGCTCTGCAAGGCAATATGGGTATTGGGACTTCAATTCCTTTCACTGTATCCAGAAACTTTCTATTCAAAACAAATAAAATTTATTTAACACATGCAAGGAAGCTGAATTGTGCCTATATTGAGGAAAGGACTGAGTCCAGGAAGAGCCATGGAAGATTGAAGGGTACTGGAAAAGGAAAGGCTCATAGTTTTACTAATGCCATTTACAAGGTCTATCTGCCCCCCAACTATAGAAATATGAGGTTAATGTATTTTTAGCTGATGGAATCCTTGCATTTTCCCACACCACCATTGGCTGTAGAATTCATAATGAGAGAGGGATCCCATCCCGCCTGATCGGCAGAAGCAGTGAGTGATATTTGGGTCGGGGCAAGTTGACCCTGCTAACATCACTAGTGGTGTCAGCATCAGCTGCTTTGAATGAAACAACAGACATGCAAAATATAGCACAAAATTGAATCAATTATCCTGATATTTTCTGAAATATTCATGTATCTTTTGCTGTCTAGGCAGGCCCTCATATTGTTTCTTATTCATATTTCATGCTCCTTTACCTTTTAGTCTTTTAACTCATGCTATTCCTTTTGCCAAAAACTGGCTTTCTTTCATTCCCCTTCTCCAAATGCCCAAAGTCCATTACACATATTTCAAATATCACCTCCGAAACAGCTTTTGTGCTGTGCTTAGGCTTCCTCCAGTCCTTGTCCCCGTTTTCCTGAAGTAGGTCTTCCTCTTCTGAAATCTGGAGACATGGTCCCTACTTTGCTGTCACCATGTTCACCTTGGCTGTGAGGGTTAATTATAGGTATGTGGTCTCATAATTCTCAGTGAACTCTGAGAGTAGGATCCATGTCTAGATCATATTTGTAGCTCTTAAGCCACTTACCATCATAGTAGGCACTCGATTTGTTTAACAAACACGTATATTGAAAATCAAGACAAAACTGACATTTGGGGGTTGAATCAACTAATTGCTGCAATTTGTCACCGAGTTTATGGTATCTAGACAAAACCTCAGCTCCCTGTGCTCCAGTACAGTCTTCCCTAACCTCCTTTCCTTTTCTTTTCAAATCTCTCTAGGCTCACATAAGGTCTTTCTCCCCACTCCCACTTAGCTGTTCTTCTTCCTGCTTGACCTAGTTGCACTGATAGAAGAACTAGGTCAGCAGTCTAGGGACCAATCATCTCAGCCTTTTTTCTCCCAAAGGTGAAGATGGCTGAATATTTGTCTCTAAGTGGCAAAGAATCCTGCTGTTGAAGTTCCTCGACAACTCCAAAGAGTGTGGGGTTTTAGAGAAGAGACTCTCCTCTCCCTTTGAGGCTTAAGGTCAACATTAACCTCGCAGGTTAAAATCTTTAGAGTCCTCTTTGACGATCCCCTTGCCTTCCTTCATCTCTAGATAGCTCTGAATATCTTCCCAAGAAAGCATCTGTGTTCTGGGTCCTCCTCTGGGTTCTCACAGCTCCCACCCTAGACTGAGCCTGCAGGCACCCACTATGTGCCCCGTGCTCCTCTCAGGGTGCATGCGTAGACTGGGCTTGAGTTCAACTTCTATTGTTTCCCAGCTGTGGGAACACTTTGTGGAACACTTCTTAAGGTTTTGTTTCCTTATCTATAAAATGGGAATGATAATGTCTGCTCTGTGAGAGTATTAAACAAGAAAAGGTATGTAAATCAGGTGGCACAATGCTTAGAAAATGGTCACCTTCATGCTTAAGAAATGGTGTCACCTGTTCCCTGCACAGGCACGTTCTTTTCTTCTTCCATGCATTGATCTCCTTAAGTTGTCTTCCTTTCTCCTTTTCCTTAACAAAATCCTATTCATCCACCACTTAACTGTCAGACTGTCCTATATAATTCTACCCTTACTGATCTGCTTCTCTCTTCTGTAAGCATCACTTATCTTCTGTACTATGTAAATTAGAAATAGTATGCATTATCTTGCCTTCTTTCACGTTGCCTTATATAAATGTGACTACAGGATCTTTAAGGACAGGGTCACGTGTGTGGTCAAGGGTTCGACATGGGCTAAGCGCAGTGCTGGCACACAAACAGTACAGTAACAAACATTTCTTTATCGACAATCGAAAGAAATGCCGAAAGACAAAAATTGTGCATTCTTTAGTGGAATGACTGTGGTTTCCCAAGATTGTTTATTACTGTTCTGGCTTGCTAATTTTAAACATGACAAAAATGCACTAGCCCATTCATAAAATTCTCTGGCATCGTGACATGTCTTTAATCTTCTGTAGTTAAATATCATCACAGCCAAATGCAGTGATATAATAAAAAGCAATCTATTATCATAATAAGTTGCCAGGAGTACAATCCGTCAAGATGGCAGTTCTCTGACACCTTGCCATCTCCAGGCTCTCCCCTCCACAATGTGTGACATAAGATAATTTACATATTTTCTAAATAAAGGAGAATCAAGGAAATCTGATAATTGACAGAAATAACAGGAATAGCTTAAAAATGGTAACATCAAATTTGCCCATTACATCCGGGATGCAACTTAGAGGCGGGAATTTGTCTATTAATTTATTAGAGTGTTACTCAGTTCTGAAAATGCCTACCTTCATAGTTCAGGTGCCACAGGTAGTTGAACAGCCAAACTAGTATAAGAAATTGAATTGAACAGGTATGATGGCTCAGGAGTCTCATTAGTTATACACAAATTTTTTATAGGATAAGAAAGACTTCATTGTTCTGACGAGAAGTTATTCATCTACATTTTAAAACTGGCAAGACATTACCAATTTCATGGTTCTATTCCTGTCACTAAGCATGCCACGAACTCTAATGCTCTGTTAATGTGTTGGAATATCACACGTGGGAGATGGTGAATGCAGCAAGGAAGCAGCATCTGTCTTGAACACTCAAGCCGCATGCTTTTTCGCCTCCAGTCCTTTGGACAATGTTGTCAACACCCAGCTCCCAAGACTCTTACTCTAAGTAGTATCACACCTGCTGCAAGGCTTAGGGATCCTCCACAGCCAGCTCATGGCAGTACTTGTGGTAGGCCCCCATGTGTGTAGCTGTTTAATGCTTTGGTAGTTGTTTAATGGCCCCTTTCTAAGACCTATTCCTGAATGACGGAACTATAAATCCCAGCCAAAGCAAAAGTCACACAGTAGCAGCAATGTCAGGAAAATCATGGAGATTGTTGGGGCAGTGGAGTAGTTAACTGAGCAGTTACACTCAACGTACTCTTCCTCTGCCCTACCCCTACCTTCTCGCCCCTGCAGCACCTACAGAATTTGTAAATTCATAAAACAGAAGGATGGAGTACTCGCTCTCTAAAAGAGAGAAAAATGACTTCCTTTGCCTATCTGTAATCGAGTAAGTTTATTCACACATTTTAAATTAAACTCTTATTTTAATAACCAAATACAAAGAACAAACATTTGGAAAGTGGACTGTCTCTGTAACATTTGCTGGGAGAGTTTTCCATGCTGTAGTTGGCATTCTGGTTTTATTATGTGACTTTATGGGCAATAAGATTAGGTTTTTTATCAAATGCAATTTATCTGACGGAAAATACTAATTTGGAGGTTATTATCACAGTACTGAATTTCAATGTAGATCTCCAACTCATTAAAAACCATGAAATGAAATGTGCATTTCATGCACAAGTATTCAAAAACTGGAAAAAAAAGAGAAAAAGATGGGGGTAACATTTCTACAGTCCAGTAATACCTATGTCCTACTACTCTGCTCTCTCTCCAACAGGTGTGTGTTACTTCTTGAGAATGATTTATTGTTTATGATGTTGTGACTATTTTCTCTTAAAAGTTTGTTTTAAAAACACAAGGATTGCTTTCTTTGTCAGAAACTTAAACATCTGAAGTGTAGGTATTTGCCCAGTCTTTGAGCCTTCAGCTCCCAGCTCTTCCTGTCTTATTAAAGCTCAGTTACAAGAAATAATATTCCCGGATTGTTGTCTAGTTGTTTACTGGTCATGATAATTCCTGTTGTATTCTGTGTGATGATGGCTCCTTTTTTCTGATTGAATCGTTGTAAACAAAGTGGAATCATGATAAAGTTTGACTGTACTGCTCAGAAATTCTCTTCAATATTCTTCATTCATTTCCAAACAGGTGGGGTTCTATGTATTATTTTCAAGTATGTAATATTCTTTTATATTCCCATATGGTAATTGACATTTATCAAATGTGTGGTATTTAAGATAGAGGATTATTTATCTGGTTAAAAAGAATCTGGGGACTTTATAAATGGGCAATCAGAATGTTTCAGAAAGTTTCAGGGAAGCCTTCAGTGTTCCCAAGGACAAACATTCTTGTCATTGATTGGGGACCACTGGGAAAGAGGTTTGTATGGAAGCCTGGGACAGAAAAACAGAATAACGCCCCCCCCCCCCCAAAAAAAAGATGGTCACATCCTATTCTTCAGAACCTATGAACATTATCTTGCATAGCAAAGGGTCTTTGCAGATGTGGTTAAGGACTTTGGTGGGAAGATCCTCTTGATCATCCAGGCGGGCCCAATGTAATCGCAAGGATGCTTACAAGAAACAGGAAGCAGAACAAATGAGCAGAAGGCAATGTGACAATGAGAATGGAGTGAAAAGTCAATGTGTTGCAGGGCCATGAACCAGGAAAGGTGGGTGGCCTTCGAAGTTGGAAAAGGCAAGAAAACAGATTCTTCACTAGAGCGTCAGTAAGAAACAGCCCTTCTCATACTTTAGCCCCTATAAGATTCATTTTGGACTTCTGACCTCTAGATCTGTAAGATAAAAACATCCGTGTTATTTTTAAGCCACTAAGTTTGTGGTATTTTGTTATAGCAGAAATAGAAACCTGATAGAAATCCAAAAAACAAAGGGTTTACTTAGGAAAACCTCTTTTGATATTTTCTCTAGCTGCCCCTTTCGTGGGCAGATACATGTCACTGCCACTTGTTGAGCTGTTCTTCCTTCTATGGCTTTATTCATGGGCTAGGGATCATTTTAAAAGGCAGTTTTCCTGATCTGTGTGATCCTGTTCTCATGGAGCTTTTATGGGGAAGAAACGGCTGCTATGTAAATGGGTGAATAGGTACAGGATACAGTAGATGGCAAAAAAAAAAATCAAACAAGGAGATGGAGAGCAATGTCTTAGTCCTAGTTATTTATTTTGGAGGGAGTATTTGATCCGGTTAAATAACTTTTTTTTTCTAGAATGCATTTCAAATCCTGTTCCTATGTTATTATCAGTTATCTGTCCATGGCGAAGTATTCATTTGATACTCCTAAAAAGACTCCTCCTTCCTTTTCTTAAACAGTGTCTCACTGGCTTTTCACATATTGGGAAGCTAGGTGTACCCCAGCAGTAAGAGCTAGCCATAACTAGACACATGGAAAACAGTACAAGAAATCATTTGGATGCAAGTTCCAAATCTGAATTTCAAGGCCTCAAATGCAAGAGCATATAAACATTTGATTCTCTTCCTTAGCAGTGGCAACATGGAAACCAGACAAGAAGAGCCTGTGCCAGGAATCTCCAGGTAAAATTTTCCACTTCATGACACAAATCTAGGTTCAATCAGATCTTATTGGTCACCTTTAGGTCAACTGCAGTGATTTCAAAGTGGAAAACCAAGGTGAGAACCTTTGAAATTGTATTTAAACCCTGACAGCTCTAGTGTTAGAAAGAATAAACAGAACAAACACAAAAATAAAGGGAAGAAGAAAAGGAAAAGATAAGGAAAGGAAGTCATAGGTTTTCATACATGTTGGGGCTGCTCTTAACGACAGAAGTATTATGCCCAAGACTAGGTTTTTGGTTTGTTTTATTTTCTAAATTTCAGGATTGTTTTTAGACACATGGTATTAGCAGTAGGGCATGGTGATTCTCTACATGGTACATTCATACGTCTTGAACTCTGATATTCAGGCAGTTACTTTTGAATGTACTTACTATTAATTTGAGTTAAATCAAGCTTATCTGTTTTATTAAATGACCTTCGGAAAAGGAGAGGTACTTATAGACTGTATTCTAGTTGTTGTTTATGAGGTCTATGGAGACTGAGAGGGTCAAGTAAAGTTGGGGCCCAGGACACAGATAAAAGATTCATATCATATGAATTCTATTATACTGCTCTTCATGTTACTTTGCTTGTTCTTGTTCTCATTTTAATGTATAATGAAGCCTCTCTGCCCACCTTTTGTTCCATAGAACAAAAGGCTAAGTTCCATAGACACTGAATTAAACACATTTAAAGTGGTATTTGAACATCCACGATTTGAGATAAAAGTTTACCACATACCTAAGGGGGGAAACATTCTTAGTCATTAATTGTGTGTGTGTTGTGAGTATAGTTGATATGTCCATCTCAATTTTTATGTTGCTTTTAATCTCTCTGTGGCTGAAGAGGATGTATCACTCTGATAGAATGAAGAAACAATATTCAAACTTAAAAAGAAAAGTCTCTTCATAATGTATATTGGTATATATTTGATTAGACATCATATTCTAACATTTAGTCACATTTTACTGATAGTCAACTGAAGCCCTTCAAATATATCCTATAATTTTAATATGTAATTAAGAAAGTATTTGGAAACATCCTCCCTCTCCTCTACTGTTAAATTCATCCATAAGAATTATTACACTTTCTATTTCTGTCTTGACTTGCAAAGGGCATGGTAATCAATAATAACTGTAAAATAATGTGGAACAATTAGTTTTTCTTGCATGCTCATAATTTGTGTTGACATCAGTTGGAGTTAGTTAACGCATATATTGGAGAGGGGGAAATTAAGGTGCCAACAATCAAGGTTCATATTCACTTTTATTAATAACATTTTTTTGCTTTAGATAAAGAATATTTGAAAATTAGTATTCTAGCATCCCACTAGCAACAGAACGGGTATGCGGTACTTTTTCATAAAACCCAATGCCTTTCTAAATACAATGATGCTCTTAAAAAATGAGTCAACATATTCCTTTGTGTTTTACCAGATTAACTGTTTATACCTGTTTCGAAACTCAGTCTATGCTGCTTTTCAATAATTTAAGTAAGACAGTTTTCACATTTAAATTAAGCATAGCAAATGATCAAAAGTTGAATTTGAACATCAGAGTTGAACTTTCCTCAAATGCGCATGGCTCCCTATAGTGACTGATGGTCTACCAACTTAAATTATTTCCTTATCATTTCTTTCTCGCATTTGTTATGTCCTTGGTATGTGTGGTATTGTTTTATTAGTCTCCCTTCATTGTGTGTGTGTGTACATATATCGTAATAATAATAATTATTATTTTTGCCATGTGGTTCTGATTCATCCATTGCCAGCTTTCATTTCCCCGTAGATGGGAAAGTCCTCTTGAGCTTCTCTATTTCAGATTTTACAAAGACAGGAGCTTGAAAGGTAACTTGAGTGAGAGGACAGAGCTGAAGACATAAAGAGTTCCATGTTTTGAGCCTAATGATATTTTACAACAAATCCTAAAATCCTAGATAGCAGTAGAATTGATTATACACAGTCTACTATTTAGGTTCAGAAGTTGCTGCTTATTTTGCCACTGAGCCAAATCCTCAATGATCAACTATAGCTTTTAAATAACAGCTTAAAGAAGAATATAATTCAATTCCTTTCAGCAGCATATTTATTGCAGACAGTGAAAAAGTTTATAAATATAAATGGAGGAAGTAAAAATTGATCCAAATGAAGGACAGAGATGGATAGAAATATACTTTTCCAACTAGATATATGCTTTTGTCAGGGTCCTCCCATGTATTATAGGCATGGCATGGTAGAGAATTCTTAAGGAAGTCCTTGAGGAAGTTTTGAAATAACGTCATGGAATCCAGTAGGGAAAAATGCAGTTATCCTTCTTGCCTTGAAAATAAATTCTAAAAATAAAATGACATGCTTTAAAATGACAAATTAGGTCACAAACTATTCTAAATTTATTTTCAAAAGTGTTCATAGTAATATTAAAATTATAAATTTGTCAGACAACTCACTAAAACCGACAACTTTCTTGAAGAAAAATATCGAAAACATTTAAAAAAATAAAGAAATGATAATAACAACAAAAATCTTTATGATATAGAGAATCTTGTCACTAATTCACTTTAGAGGCAAAGACCAGAAGACTTTCCATAATGATCCTGGGATAAGCTAATGGCAAAGCTAGATATTATCAGAGTATTTAATTAGGGCTTCTCCTCAAGCCTAGTGCTTCCTGCACTCTGGGAATAAAAGTCTTCTGTAACCTACTTTAAACACAAAATAAATAAAATAAACTGTCAAAATATTTAGAAGCCACAACCAACAAATGAAATATATATAATATAAATAGGCTTCATAGTTTTTGACATAATCCATACTTTGAGGTTAAGTTATATTCACAGGTCATATGACTACCTTAAAAACTGCTTTGGACATTTGTCATGGCTTAGTCTTCTGTTCTTACCCTGTAAACTGCAAAGAGGTTTTCATAAAGAGAAGAAGGGTTATTATGGTATTTGGAGACATTGCTACACAGAACATAGAAAATAGAATTTGGATGATGTCCTATGGCTTTTTTGAAAGAGGAAGTGGCTGACATTACTTAACTTTCTCCTCTGCTTGGGCTTTGACCTGGTCATCCATTAACAATGAAATCAATGGAATATTAATTGGGCCTTGTTCCAAAGGACACTTGGAATATTTTACATGAAGAGATTTTCAACTAAAATTGAAAATTTTATATACATAAATGTAGATAAAGCATTAATATAAAACAACAGAAATGTGACTATATTTATTAGACAGGTGAATTTTTTAATGATTTAAAGAGTATTATTCCAAAGCTTATTCGTCGCCATTTAAAAATCAGATACACATTCTGCATATAAAAGAATGTTTCTTGCATGACTGATTTCTTTCAAATTAGTCTTCTAGGTTTATAGACTTAATTTAAGGCTACAAGTGTACTCATGATTTCCAAAATTATAAAAAGAAGATATGTTTTAAAATTTGGATGCATCTTTAAGTTTGAGTCTTCTAAAAGTGTTTTAAAAACACAAATAAATTTTTACATCATTTTTACTATTAGTTTTTAGTATTTGCATATAAAAACATAATATTTAATAAGGAATTAAATTATCAAATTTGTGTATACACTAAATTTTGCAGACAGAATAGTTATAAGCATACACTTTTTTAAACAACTTAAAATCATGTTGACCTCACCTCAGGTATTTATTGAAATGATTTTTTTAAAAAATTGCTTGTACATTTCTCCATGTGAGAAGCTGCCTTAATTGTTAATTACAAGCACACTTACCACACTGTGCACAGCATGCTTTGCAAAAAATTGCAAGTTAAGGACATTTCACAATAGAATTGTGTGGATTTAACTGTAATTCCAGTTTATTCATTTCCTAATTCATGTATCTTATCATCTTATCTACAGCCAAAGCTTACAAAGCGCATATATTTTTTTACATAGTCCTTTCTGATCTATGCTAACAGAAATATATTGTTAGCTTGGATAGCAATCACCTGTCAATTTAGGCAATAATTCACTTAAACATTTCAAATAGATTTTAAGATACAACAAATACCTTCAGTTGACCTACCATACACTCTTCTCTCTGAGAAATAAGCATTTGACTGTTCATTTTTAATCTAACCAAAATGGAATAAATTTTCATTGCATTTCTAAGTAGTTCCTTTTGTTCTTGTGGTGTAGCAAAAGGAGTAAGACAATTATAGGTCATCATATTTCAAGAGTACTTCACTGTGCTCTTTGACCTCCATTATTACTATCTTTTTGGTCCTCATGTTTCTATATTTAATTGGGTTATGGAAATCTATCACCGACAAAAATATATTCCCATTTAGAGCTCCCGTTAGCCTGAAAAATCTTTTAAATGAAGTGAAGAAGGTGTAAGGCTATGATTATAGGTACATTTCACATTATCACCTTTAGACTTCATCAAAGCGGTAATAACACTCTGTTTAAACAACAGCTTAGAAGAAAAGAAAGATGAAGGAAAGAAAGGTCACAAGCATCCGCATCTCAATTAACCAAATACAAGAGTGAAATACGGATAATTCTGTGGTTGCCATTTAATAGCATATAGTATCATTTAATATTGCTTTAGTGTAGGAAGTGGCTCCCCCAAATAATAATATCTAACTTGAATTTAACCACAGTAGCAGGGTAAAATAAAACACTAACATATATACTCTTTAAAAACAAAGTGACTTTTTACCCAGCGAGTAGTATGAAATGTAAGGTCCTATTCGACTAAGAAAAAAACACTCAGTCCAAATCTTATTTGAATGGACCCCTGACTTCCCTTTGCAAAAAATTTATTTTTTAAAATTTATTTATGTGTAACTTTAAAACTTTTCAGTCAATATAAAATCAAGGTTTTCAAATTAATTAATTTTCATGCCATTCAGAAATAATTTGCTCCAAAAGTACTAAAGTCACAGTAAGCAATGTATTAAGAAATCAAGGCTTAAACATAGTTTCCCTGATTAGCTTCCTGATTAGCTAGGAGAGTTTTAGAAGCAAGAGTGTACCAAGTTTCCACCATGTTTCCCAACATCACGTATGGCAGGGCAGCTGAGCTAAGAGGTAGAAACACTTTGCTGCTCTTCTCTCTATTGGAAGATAAAAGTAAAGTTTGAAAAATAAGGACAAATTAGCTAAATTGACACTTCAGTACAACTGTAATTCCTGAAGATTTTTTCTTCTGGGTAAATGGCAATCCTCCGAAGGGCAGCTGAGTAGGATCCCTAAAAGCATATCATCTACCAGCTGATCATCATAATGCATTACATAGATCTCACTGAGTATTGCAGATTTTTTCTTAGAGAAAGAACTGAGAAAGACTTTGGTAAAATACTAGTCAGTTTAGTTATTAAAAAGGAATTGACATAAATTTTTTTAGAGTATTTCAGTGATAGAAAACAGGCATGAAATTCTGTTTAGAGTTGGTTTTTAAAACTAGATGTATTATATTTTTGAAATTTCCAAAAATGTCAACTTTCCAAAACTACATTAGCACTTGGTTAATATTCTCAAAAGACAGTCAGGTAGTAGCCCCAGGGCATACACATTTTGAATTGAGGAAAAATCAAATATAGACCTCCTTCCTTCTTTTTCCTCTCCTTCTTCCATCTATTTCAGTTGTTTCTATTTCAATCTTTAAACAAATAGTAGTGTTTTCTTTTCAGTAGAAATAGGAACTGAAGGAACTTGAGCAATATTCATAGTTAAATTGCATTCTTTAGTAGCCAACATGCCTGTTGTATTTATTTGATTATTGATTTGTGTATTTAGTATCTGAGTAATATTGAATTAGGTTTCACTCCTTGAAGGGAGGTCCATGAATTTATTCTTTGGGTAGCTTGGGACATTAGGCTGACAACTTTCAGACACATATTTTCATTCAAACCAAGTATTTTTTTTAAGATTTCTTCATTTATCTTAGAGAGAGAGAGAGAGCACGAACAGGAGTGGCAGGGGGGAGAGAGAGAGAATCTCAAGCAGACTCCACTTGGAGCCTAGAGCCAGACATGGGGCTCAATCTCATGACCCCAAGATCATGATCTGAGCTGAAACCAAGAAAGAGTCCAGTGTTCAACTGACTACACCACCCAGACTCCCCTCGAACCAAGAATTTTTGTGTGAATATCTCGTTACTATTGTGTTCCACTTGGATTGGTAATGTTCAGTTTCCCTAAACCCTTGAACTAAGACCAGAATGAGTTTCCTTATTCACAATTATGTAAGCATAACTCGAATTGTCCCAATTCTCTGATAGTTCCAGATGGCTCATATACAGATCCCCACAACTTAGAGAGATTGGCTTCAGTTTTTTAACAACTATGTCAAATTAATTACTGGCAGCTTCAAAGGCTGTTTAAAGGAAAAAGGGTTTTCTACTCAATTTTCTCAGTTTGGCATGCAGAGTTGCATCATATGCCTCAGACTATGCTGCTACCCAACAGATTCAGGCACTAAAAGCACATAGACATGTATGTTCATTTCAAGATTTATTTTTCCCAACTTCTTTAGGTAGACCTAATCCCATTGGCTCCTTTTATGTCTACGGAATCTATGTCATAAAACATTTAATGAATTGTTCAAAATCACATTGGCAAGTACAAATCAAATCAAGCTCCGGTAAGAAGGTAGGGTCTTGTTTCCATGCCTATGCCTTCCCCTACCATGTGGTAACAAACTGAATCACTTTTTTTATGCCTTAGAAGTAACAGTATATTTTGGTTGCACAGAGCTGCTGAATAAAAATAGGTTAATTAACAGAAAAAATGTAGACATCTTTTAGTTTTTCAAAATGTTTTTATAAGTGTTACTCATATTCAAGTGTATCATAAATTTATATACTAATCTATGTCATAGACAAGTTTCTGGTAAACATTCACAGAAGGATAAGTGTTATCCTAATAATGGGTTATGGTTCTGTTCACATTTTTATTATCAAAGTTAGCAAAATAGCAAAAAAGAAGTTTTATTTTTTTAAAGATTTATTTATTTATTTTAGGGGGGGCATAGAGGAGAAGAGGCAGAGGGAGAGAAAGAAGAGAGAATCTCAAGCAGACTCCATGCTGAGTGCAGAGCTCCAGGTGGAGCTCAATCTCACAACTGTGAAATCATGACCTGAGCCAAAATCAAGAGTTGGAGGCTTAACCAACTAAGCCAGCCATGCACCCCTCTGCAAAAGTTTTAAATTCAACAAGCTTCTGCATATTTTATACCAAGGAACCTGTCTTACCCAACTTAATTCAAGTTTAACTCAATCGATAGAGAGGAAATGCCTATAGCAGACAAGTTTTACTTAAAATGTATGCCATGCACACTTCAAGGTATTTCTCGACTGGTTTGGAGGCTAAAGAACTGATCTTGTTCATGACGTTCTTTTGGAATAGTGGCCTACTGGAAACCTTTGTCCAGAAAGACCCTGGGCTTCTAGGAGCGTCTGACTCCAGTTATTTTCTAACAATCCTTAGTTGTCACTTTGACTAAAAGGCATAAGACATAGGCTTATTTCTTCTGGAGTTTATAATGTTTATGGTATTTTAAATTTACATTTTGCTGTGTTTTCTTTTATCTGTCTAAATAAATATCCATTTTTTTTAAAAAAGATTATTTCTTTCTATGTTTCAGAGAGATAGAGATGAAATAAGTGGGGGTCAGGGGGCAGAGGGACAACAGACTCCCTGCTGAGCAGAGAGCCCAATGCAGGGCTCAATCCCAGGACCCTGAGATCATGATCCGAGCCAAAGGCAGATTCTTAAATGACTGAGCCACCCAGGTGCCCCCCAAAATATTCACTTTTATACCTAATTTTGTATGCTTTCCTTTAAAAAGTGAGCTCAAAATCTTATGGGCTTCATAGGGATTGCACTAAATCCGTAAATTGCTTTGGGTAGTATGGAAATTTTAACAATATTAATTCTTCCAACCCATGAGTACAGTGTATCTTTCCATTTCAATTTCTTTTATCAATGTCTTATAGTTTTCAGAATACGGGTCTTTCATCTTCCTGGTTAAATTTATTCTAAGTATTCTTTTTTGATGTGATTGTAAATGGGATTGTTCTCTTAATTTCTCTTTCTGATAGTGAACAGATATCTGTATATTAACTTTATATTCTGCAACTTTACTGAATTAATTTATTAATTTTAACAGTTTTTTTTGGCAGAGATTATAGGGTTTCTATATATAGTACCATGTCATCTACAAATAGTGACAGTTTTATTTCTTTCTTTCCAATGTGTATGCCTTTTATTTATTTATTTTTCCTATTAATTGCTCTGGCTAGAACCTCCAATACCATATTGAATAAAATTTGCAAGAGCCGGGGATCCCTGGGTGGCTCAGCCGTTTGGCGCCTGCCTTTGGCCCAGGGCGTGACCCCCAGGGTCCTGGGATTGAGTCCCGTGTCGGGCTCCCTGCATGGAGCCTGTGTCTCTCTCTGCCTGTGTCTCTGCCTCTCTTTCTGTGTCTCTCATTAATAAATGAATAAAATCTTTCAAAAAAAAAGTTGCAAGAGTGTATATCCTTATTTTGTACCTGATCCTAGAGAAAAGCTTTCAGCTATTCAGCATTGAATATGATGTTAGCTGTGGGTTCCTCATATATGGCCCTTATTATGTTGAGGTATGTGCCTCCTATATACATTTTTTGGGAGTTTTAATCATAAAGAGATGTTAAATTTTGTTAAATTCTTTTTCTGCATCTATCAAGATGATCATATGATCTTTATCCTTCATGTTGTTAATGCGGCATATCACATTGATTGATTTGTCGATATTAAACCATCCTTGCATCCCTGGAATGAATACCACTTGGTCATAGTATACTATTAATCAATCTATCTATCTGTCTACTTATTTATTTATTTATATTTTATTTGTTTTATTTTAATTCTTAAATTTATTTTTATTTTTTATTTTGGTGTATGATCCTTTTAATGTATTAAGTTGAATTTGAATTTGGTTTACTAATATTTTGTTGAGGACAATTTGATAATGTATAAAAATATTGAATCACTATCAGTACACCTGAAACTAATATAATATTCTATGTCAATTATACTTCAGCCTATTTTAAGTATGATCATTTTACAGAAGAATCAAAATAAAACACAGGGAAATCATGCAGCTGGTAAACGGAGGGGTGGGAAGAGGAACTCCTATGTTCTAATTCAAATGCACATGTGCTGAATCACTACACTATACTGCATCCTAGACAGTACCTCAGGCTGTAACAAGCTTCTGAGGAAGCAGGTTCTGTCTTCTTGCTTAGAAATCTAGTACAACGTGGTAAATGCATTTTCTCCTAATTAAATATTAGTCAGTCTAAATACAGGTATTATGCCAACTTTAGGCAAAGCACATGCTATGAAATTCCAAAGTTTTTGCATTACAGTTTCCTTATCAACATAATGGAGATAATGATTGTTCCAAATTGTTGGAGGAATAAATCAGATTCTGCATGTAAGTCATATAGCACAGTACCTGGTACATACAAAGACTCAATAAATATAATTTATTTTAGCTTTAGATCAACTGATCTAAAAACTCAGAAGGAACTGAAATGTTAAGTAGTAAAGCATGTCAGGGAGATGTGTATAAAACACAGCACACACGAATTACTGAAGTTTATATAATAAGACACTATTATCACATTAAAAATAAGAGCAAACAAAATCAAAGTCATTTGCTTCTCCTTTAGCTTTTAGTTAGTCATTTTGCAATGGTTAGTCCAAGAATGAAGTCATGCTTTGAGCCTACCATTATTGTATAGATTATGTATTCTTCCGTTAAAAGCCACTTAATGGCATTCTATCTCACTCACAATAAATAACAAAGTCCACACAATAATGGTGTATAAGGCTCCCATAATGTGCCCCAACCCCAACCTCATTTTCCACGTTTGTCTCCTTCTTCACTCTCCTCTAGCTACACCAGTCTTATAATTCTTCAGACAGGACCCAGAAGCTCTGCCCCCCAGAGATCTCCATGGCTCATTCTTCCTCACATCTTTAAGTTTTCATTTTAATGTTACTTTTCAGTAAGGCTCTTCTAATCATCCCATGGGAAATTGCAATCTTTAGTGTATTCCTAAATTGAAGATCATTTTTTTTTCCTCCATGAGCATTCTGTGGTGTGAAATACTAAAGCTGGGTCTCCTTGAGTTTTCCCCAAAACTCTAGGATCACTGTGGGACCTAAGTAATGGGAATAGTGATAGTCTACTAATTTAGAATTACAGCTGGTTGCCTGGAAACTCAGAAACTGAATTTTATTATTCTGCGAACCACGGTTGTTGCCCTATGACTCAATTTCTCATTGAATATAGTCTTTCTGGATATTATCTTTTCCTAAAATTCTGTTATTCCTGATTCCCTAGGATATCCTTTTCTTGAACAGTATACCAAACTGGGTACAGTTGCTGTCTGCATTTCGTTTCCTTATGTACATTTGCTAGTGTCAACTGATCAATGACACAATTATTAGATTTCCTCCCATATCCTATCACACCTATGCTTGGATCTTGGCCAATATATGGACCTTTTGGTTTGGGGGTTCATCTTCACACGTGTCATGTATTTGTGTATTTGTCCTTAGAACAATTGGTCTTTATTTTGCTTCCGTTTCAGAACTGTAGCAATTTTTTAGTTTCATGAGGAGTCAGATCTAACCTTTGTATCTCGTCTGGTTCTTTTTCCAACTATATATTAACAAAGCCCTAATGGTGACTCAGTATCTAATTCTTAATAGAAGCTTTTAAGAAGGTAGCCTTGCTTTCAATTCTGCAAATAAAACATCTTGCAGAGTGTTATATAAATCATATATTATTATGCATATTGAGTCAGGCAGTCAGTCAGTCTGTCAGCAGTTAGAGTTGGATTCCAAGGTTCTCATGGTGAAAATCAAATCAATGGTGAGGTCATTAGTAGACGGAGAATGAAAATGAAATTGTATGCCTATGCTTTATGTGCAGAGCTGCTGTAACTTTGAGATGAGGCATTCTTGGTATGTTTGAAGAGCTGAAGAAAGACAAAAAGGAGCAGTAGATAATACCAGAGATGTAGCAGAGTCTAGATCATTATATTGTTGTGAAGTTCACTACATGACTTTTGGATTTTACTCCGTAGGAGATGGAAAGCCATGGGAAGTTTTGAGCAGAGGAGTGACCTATTCTGACTTTTATTTGTAAATTTTTATTTTTACATTTATCATATTTATTTATAAAATGTATTTTTTATTCTGACTGGTCCATTGGAAAGAGGCTCTAGGAAAGTTACCATCAAAACAGGAAGAAATGTTACAAGATTGCTTTCAGAAAGAGTCTGATGCAGAGACAGAAAGAGCAAGGCTGAGTCGGGGGTGGTCAGACAGACATGGTGGCTTAGCGAGGCTGGTAGCTGTAGGCATTTGTGAGAATCCTGTATATATTCTGATAGGATTTCCCGATAGACAAGATGTGGATTTTGAGAGAACAAAAGAAGTTGAGAGTTTTGGGCAAAATGCTGAAACTTTTTAGTACGAACAACTGGAGAATGCCCTAAGGCACAGAAATTGGGAGAATAAGGTAGGTCAGATTTGGGGGAGATTATCAGCACAATTTCCAGCTAAGTTATTTTTCTTTGAGGGAACATAAACCTACTTATATGAGATTTTATTTTAATGTCTGAAGATACAGGTCAAATATTTGTAATCCCGCCAATTCATTACGTTGTGTACTTCTAATTCTTATTGCAATATATGAAGCCATTAAAATAGTAATCAAAAGCAGAAAGTGGTTATTGGCAAACACTTTAATGCAAAAATCTGACAATTTTAAACTTCTTCTATTCATATTGTATTCATCTTGGATAATTTAACTGGATGAATTAAAGATAACATAAATTATTCAACTGTAAATGATTTAAAAGCAAACAGCACATTCATTTTATCATTTTTTTTCTTAGAGCCTTTCATTAAAATTCAGCCATTCTACAATTAATTGTCACAATTTTCTGGCCAATACATTCATTTCCTATCATATTCAAAGAAAATTATTTGAATTAAAAAACCTTATTCTACATGTAGTTTATCGAACATTTCAAGTCTTGACAGTTTAATTCTATATTTGTGTTATGAAAGGCAGTTTTTTTCTTTTTACCTGTCTTATTTCTTTATTTCTTTAAGTTAGTTATAGGTGAAATCGTAACCCTGACTGTTAACTTATGTTAACTCAAGACAAGAAAATATGTATAAATATCATGAAGAGATTTGACCTGCAAACTTTCCATTTATTGAAAAGGCTGTCAAAAAAAAAAAAAAAGAAAAGAAAAGAAAAGGCTGCCTTTGGATTTTACCACATGAATTATTACCAGAATGCTTTAAATATTCATAAGAAGTCTAATTGATGTTGTAATGTCGAGCAACACACGCTCTTTTCATTTGACCTATTTCAAAATGACACAATTTTTTTTACCAAATTATTTCAATGTTCATGAGATAGAAGTTGATTATATATGTATTTCATGAAGTGTTACAAAAGTAAACCTAAAGTTTAATATTGTTTTTGCACATCCCTCTCTTCCTTAAGTAGTATAATCCATTTTACAATAAACATAATAAATATGATCATTTATTGAACATATCTATGCAGTACTGGACCTGTATTTTAGGCAGTTATTTTCCAAATATTGTAGATAAAAATAATAACAGCCAGTATTTTACAGAGATTTTCTAGGTAGCAGGCACTGGGAAATGTACTTTCTATCACTATCCCACCCAGATTTCACAGTACCCTTCAAAGAAGGTGCCTTTGTTATTTCCATCTTGTGAATACAGAAATGGGAGCTAAGGGCTATTAGGTGTGCAGCCCAACATCACACAATGGTAAGTGGTAGGTAGCAGTTTAGGCAGTATAACTCCAGAACTGGAATACTAAATACCAAATACAATGGCATGCTCCTTTAATTCAGTTGGCATTTCTGAACTTGCAATATCGAGTCACCATATACTATCTGCCAGTACTGTGTCATGATGCAACTACAAAACATGTATTTTCAGATATGTAGGAAATATAAAAGATAATCTGCATTATTACATTCTTAATCCCATTGCTTTTTCTTCATTAAGGACTTCAACTAATGTCTTCCAAGCAGATAGGAATTATAAACTGTCCCAATTTTGAGGAATATTTTAGAAAATGCAGTTTGAGTCAGAAAAAGGAAGTTGAAGAAAGTCACTAATGGGCATTCTAAAATATTCTTGCTTAGGATAGAAACTGGCAAACAAGAAAAAAAAAAGCTTGAAGGGCAAGCTATTAATGCATATGAATAGCTTTAACATTATGTGTATATCCTGAGTAGAACAATTCTATTTCTTGGAATTTATCCCAAGTAATGAAGATGAGCATAAAGATTAAATCCCATGTATGGAACATGGAAGACTCCTAACTCTGGGAAACGAACTAGGGGTGGTGGAAGGGGAGGAGGGAGGTGGAGGGAGGTGGAGGTGACTGGGTGGCGGGCACTGAGGGGGGCACTTGACGGGATGAGCACTGGGTGTTATTCTGTATGTTGGCAAATTGAACACCAATAAAAAATAAATTTATTATTAAAAATAAATAAATAAATCCCATGTATGAAGGGTAATGTGACTTAGATACAGTGGAAAACTAGGATCTGAAATGTCTAAGAACAGAGGTTATATAAACAATAAAGGAATGCCAGGCATTCACTAAATACAATGTTTAAGAATAATATTTACTGATACAGAAATAAGGTTACAACAAATCATTATTAGGAAACCACAAACTATGGAAAAATATATAAGCGATGTTCCTCTTTGGGGATTTAAATATCTTGTTATGTTTGGGGGTTATCCTTGGTAATGAAGGTGAAAGTAATTTTATTATTGTGGATTTTTTGTTTCTCATTATTTTATACAATATACAGATAATGACAATAAAACCAAATAGCTATTTTAAGAATGCCACCATTTCATGCATCTTCATTTCCTGAAACATTGCCACTGCTCAGTGTACATCATTTTCAAAGGAGGTCCATGATTTACTCATTTCTTTGTTATTCTACTCAATGAAAAATAAATTTTTTAAAATGACTTTTTAAAAATCATCTATACTTGAAAATGTGAAATCCATTCATTCAAAATAGTAAACTTTATTTTAAGTACTTCCTGTCTACATGACAATTTTTTAGTGCTTTGAGAGATTCCAGAAGTGTATATGGCCCCAGCCCCTATGGAGCTCACAGATAGAAGAAGAAATAAAACACATAAAACCTAAGTATAATTTCAGACAAAACATAAGAAGTATGTCAATAGTGATTAAAAGTCTTACAGTAGCAGAGAGATGGAAAATATTTTCCAATCATTGAACCAAGAGAAGTTTAATGGAGATGAAGGACCTGGGGAAAGGATTGGACTTTTATGGAGGAAGTCAGCATTTCCAGAGGGTGGGAGTTACATGAGAAACCCTTTGGAGGAATCAGGGTAAACAGCATGGTTTGTTTTGTATAGCAAGTATTTGATAAGTAAAAGTGAAACATAAGACTGTTGGGGGGAGGGGTTAAAATAAGTTCTAAATATTCTGGAAAATAAGGCTAAGGTGTTTGGACTTTATTATCTATTGATTAGGGAGCTATCAAAATTTTTTGAATAAAGAAATGGCATTATCTATGTTAAGTATAAATAATATTAAGGTTAAATATACTTAGGTCAAGGGACTATTAAATCATGTACAGAACAACTGAGCCATAGATTCTGAGTGCTTCAGCATTACATGAAATAAAGAATCTTGATATTTTTTTTGATCAATACAAAAGTAAAAGAGAAGAAACTTCAGAATTTCTTTATTTAAATTAGAGTATGTAGAAAATAATCTGTCCTCTTACTAGAGACTGTTTTTAAGATTCTTAAATTGACTACAACAATATTCTAAATTTTACTATGAATATGAGTGCAAATACTCGTGCTAGCTACAATCATTTGTGGATAATTAGGAATCATAATTAGGAAAAAAATGGCTTTTCTACAGCAGCACTGCTCAAAGGATATGATATTATGGGCTAATAAAACAGTCTATCAAAACAAGGGTCAAAGTTTTTTTTGTGGACCTGGAAAAAGTTCATGCATTCACAGGATATTTATTCTATGTTTATAAGACACTGAGACCTCTGTTAATTTCCCAAATAAAATAAGTCAAGTGACTTCTCCACATCTGTCATTATGAGTGCATATGCCACAGTAAATATATCTGTATCTCAAGAATTTCCTCAATATATGAGTAGCGTTGGATAATCAAGGAATCACAAGGCAACAGTGGAAATTAACAGATCATCTTTCTCATCTCCTGTTTGCCTTATCAATATCTTTCTTGGATTCTCTACCAAAGAAACCATGTGACCTCTATTTTAAGAAAATAAAACAATTTCTGTTAACTAATGTTATACTGACCATGTGTTATAAAATAAGTTCACTTTGTTGTTCTGGAATTGAGTGAGTAAATGCAAATCGTTAGCCAGTCTTCTAATAAAAGTGATCCATTATCTTAGTTAGTTCAAGCAGGTCAACCTTTTAAATTGATTTTCCTGGCAGGTGATTAACTGCTCATTTCCACAAACAAGTTACTAATCTAGCCAGCAAACTCAAAATGGGTACTTTTGGTTAAAGAGAGTTTGGATACAACAAATAAAACAAGTGGCTGAAACAAAACGATTTTTTTGATAACCCTAGCAACAATCTGAATTATATACCATACTCCTAAAGATCGTTAGTATAATCTACTTCTAGGAAGGACAGGACTTTATTTAAACATAAATCTTTATGTAATAAAAAGGAATGTTAGATAATTCCATAGCCTTCTCTAGACTAAAAGCTTTTTCCAGGTCATGATTCTATGCCTGATAACTTTCATCTTTAAATTCTTTAATAATCTTTGTTAATCCATTGCAACAAATTCTCTAAGGCAAACCTAAATTGTTAAGCGTTAGACTACTACTATTCTTGAAAAAGCATCACTGAGAAGGATACTGTACAATACACGTACAAATGTAAAATGGTGCAGCTACTGTGAAAAATAGGCATTTTCTCAGAAAATTAAGCCTAATTATCAAACGTCCCAGTACTTCAACTTCTTGGTATACCCCTGAAATAACTGAAAATAGGGACTCAAACAGACACCTGTATATCATGTTCATTGCAAAATTAGCCTCAAAGGTCAAAAGATGTAAACAATACAATTATTCATCAACTGATGACCAGATAAACACAATGTGGCATATATACACAGATAGAATATTATTCAACTATACAAAAGCAACGAAGCATAGATGAACCTCTGAAAACATACCAAGTGAAATAAACCAGATATAAAAGATTAAATGTTATCAGATTCTAATTCTGTGAAAAACTAGAGTATCTAGGCAAACTCATAGAGCACAAAGCAGATTATAGTTAATCAGTGGGGAGTTATTATTGTTAATGGATAGAGTTTCTAGAGTTTAGGGTGATGGGAATGCTTTTGAAATAGAAAGTGGTGGTGGCTGCACAGTTTTGTGAATGTAATTAATGCCACTGATTGTACACCTAAAAGTGGTTAAATTGGCAAATTTTATGTTACATATAGTTTACATTTTATATAAATGCATCAATGAAAGCTATGTGTAACAATTAATATGAGTCCATGCACTATATTTTTATTTATGGATCCTAGAGTGCACTTTTAAAAAATCAATAGAGCCATATAGTTGGTTCATATATAATCTACTGCAGGCTAAATCTCTGCAAATCTCTTTCTGCTATATTGACACATCGCTGGTTGCCACTTTTTTTTTTTTTTGGTTGCCACTTCTTTACCAATTTTCTATCCCCTCAAAGTATTTTTTTTTCTCTAGTGCATTGATCCTCATTGCATTTAATTCTAACCACTTTTATTTGAACAGGTCATGTTAAATTGTTAACCAATAATAAATGGCTAATTATTGAAGATGCCTCTGGACTTAATGAACACTCTCCTTATATTGTTATTATTTTTTCTCCTTATATTATTATTTCTATTATAGATGATGAAGGGAAAAAGTAGACAGCTTCAAGATAGACTTTGAGTGCCAGGTCCATATTATGCAATGTTACAATGTATATGGTGTGGAGGTATGACGGAAGGACAGATATTATAATGACTGCTTGGTTTCTGGCTTACAGAATTGAATTGATATAGGAAATTTTGGAGAACCAGATTTTGATATGTGTAAAATGCTTGCATGTATGGTGTGTGGGAAGATAATTTGGATATGTTGCAGGTGTTTTTAAAGAAATTTTGAGATATACCTAACGGCCATGTTGTGTAAGCAGTTACATGTACAAGTCTGAAACTGAAAGAATTTTGTATTATGGACATAAATTAAGAAGACATTAGCATACAGATCACAATTAAAGTCATAGGTATAGGTGATATGGCTTAGGGGGAAATTTTAGAACAAGATGTGGAGATGAAACAAAAAAAGAGTGGAAAGAACAGTAGACAATCTTCAACCTTCCATTGAGGAACTTTAATATTTAATGCCTGGATGATGAGGATGAGCCAGCATAAGAGACAGAGAAGTCCTATTGGAGCTATAAGAGGAAACTTGGCCAGGCAAGCCAGGGAAACTGAAGAAACAGAGGGTTTTCAAGACAAGAGGTCAGTGGAGTCCGCTCCTTGTAAGCACTCAAATTGAGGGCTGAAAAACCTCCTTTGCATTTCACAACCCATACAACACTGCGGTGTTATAGAGAGCTGATTATGCGGCAAGATGAGTGGAAAACTAAGTTCAAGTGGGTGGAACGGTAAGTAGGAAGTGGAGTAATTGAGTTAGAGAGTATGCGCACTTCTCAACAAGGAGAGAAGAGGGGGTTGGTACCTACAAGTGGAAGGAGATCTTGGTGGTTGTTTTTAGCTTGTGTCCTTCATCTTTAGAATAAAAATCTAACTGTACTTTTTTTTTTAAAGATTTATTTATTTATTTGAGAGAGAGAGAGAGAGAGAGAGAGAGCGAGCAAGGAGGGGGGAGGGAAGAGGGAGAGGAGAGATCATCTTAAGCAGACTCCCTGCTGGGCATGGTGCCTGTTGCAGAGTTCAGAGCTCTAGATTCCCCAAGATCATGACCTGAAGTCAAGAGTTGGCAGTTTACTGGACTGAGCCACTCAGGTGCCCCCCAAATCAAACTATACTTATATCTTCTTTTCTGTCTAAACAACATCTCTCCTCCCTTTCAAGACTAAACCCTTGCCCAACCCTTCTACCTTCCCCAGGACAAACAGCATTTATTAAGTATTTACTACACGCTAATTTATTATTAAAAAAAAAAGATTTGTTGCAATTCTTGTACGTCCCTTTGAATTACTTTTTCATTCATTGAGAACTTACTCCTTTTCTTTCAAACATAGCTGAATCAATTTTTTTAAAGATGCCTTATCTATTATTCTGTATACAAATGGCTTTTCTTGGATAATAACTCTAAATATATATTTCACAATGTCATGTGTTTTCATTTGTTTTCACCAATGCTAAAAGTTGTACAAAAGCACTTAAAATTCATATTACCATTTATTAAAGGTATTTTTAAATTTTAAAATGTTTAGGCTTATGTATTATTGAAAAAATATCAGCATGGCAGTAGTTAGATTATTTAAGTTGTATTCTTTTTTCTACCAGTGATTGCTAATAATGAAAGATTAATCATTAGGTAGTTTGAATAGACAAAGAAGTCTTCCTCTTGCTATTTTTCAGTAAATTACAATGTTCTATAGAAAATATAACTGTTTTCATATATTTTTGAATATCTTCATTATTATATATCATATGTTAACATGAAACAAGAAAACTAATATACGTGAATTAATACGTCTTATGATTATGGAAAGTAAATGGATGCACAGGTCATAGAACATATTTTTGTTTTCAATATTTCTTCATTAAGAACATTCTTTTTCTTAATAGAAATGATTAAAATAAATATCGCATTTAGCCACATTAAACTAATTCTAGGGCAGCCTGGTTTAGCGCCACCTTCAGCCCAGGACGTGATCCTGGAGACCCGGGATCCAGTCCCACGTCGGGCTCCGTGCATGGAGCCTGCTTCTCCCTCTGCCTGTGTCTCTGCCTCTCTCTCTCTCTCTCTCTCTCTCTCTCTGCCTGTGTCTCTGCTCTCTCTCTCTCTCTCTCTCTGTGTCACTCATGAATAAACAAAAAAAATCTTTAAAACAAAACAAAACAAACCCTAATTCTAATAAGCGGTTTTAGATTGTTTTGAATATATATGATAGCAAATATATTTAGCATCTCTAAGAATCGTAGAATAAAATGAGAGGCATTTTTCAACAATACCGAACGTATAAAAAAACCCTAAGTTATAAAATAGTGATTTTAATATGGGCAGTTTCCCAAAAGTCAGTGACATTAATAGTAGCTAACAGTTACTGAGTACTTCGTTTTCACTAGATACTTTATCTCATTGTTTATCTACAATTTCCTAATGAGGTAAGTATTCTTATCCCCACATGGACAGCAGCTGAAGCCTGGAGATGGGGACGTCACTGGTCAGCAGTAGAGCAGGCATTTGGACTTGGATCTGACTTCAAAGCATGGCTCTTTTGGTAACATTCACAACCAAAACTGATACAACAGAGCCTCTTCTTGAAATTAACTCTTTTCCCCAAGAACAATATAGGATCAAGCTTAGAGAGTGTGTATGTGTGTTATGTAATCCTTGCAATCAATACTAAGTTTGAGGGTGTTTTTCATCAAAGAACAAAAAACACAAAAGCAAGTATCAAACTAAGAGCTCAGATTTGGAGAACATGAACATCGTCCTTATTCCAAAAGAGTTATGTGAAAATAAAACTCACATACAATTACCTATTTTTGTAGAAGACAATTTTAAATTATTGAGTAATATTTAACCCTGAATTCTGAAAATATATTTGGAGTAAGATGAAAGTTAAAAATATGATACATATAAGCTAATTCAATAAATATGTTTAATAAAGGTAATCACAAGACTTGCCTGATAGAAGTCTGACTGTTATTCAGTAAGCAAAATGAAGGTAAATGAGTGAATCAATTCAATGCACATACAGTGAAGTTACTATATTTTACCAAAAGAATATTATTTGTTGATATTATCAGTCATTGGGTATAGCCATAAAGGAAATAATTTTGTGATTTTTGTTGTTGATGTCAACAGACTGAACAGATTGACAAGAAAGACGCATGATTTTATTCAAAATGGAACAACTTATGTCTAAGAAAGTTTTTCTTGAGAGGTGATCTGCGTCTGCGGGAGACTCATCTTTCAGGAATATTTTGATATGAGTTAACATTACTGCCAGTACTGTGACATTAGAAATGAAAGAAGCAGTTCTCACCTGAAGATCAGAATCCTGAAGGATGTTAGATCTCAGTGCAGCATGTTATTTACGACTGCTGATAGAAATTTGTAAGACTTTTAAGCAAAGATCAAACATTTATATAGCTCAATAATCATTCAGAACAATAACATTTTATTTATGTAGTTATTTTTATTGAAGGAATACGTATTTTTTCTTACTTTCATCGCTAACAGCTCCATTTTACTAAGTGCTGATATGTGTGTATATATATATATAATATATATATATATCATATATATATATATATTATATATATATTTTCCCAATAGATGGCTTCTGGCTAAAAACAGTCATTCTTTTTTTAGCTCTGGTATTTGTGACTTTTTTAACCAACTATTTTTTTATAACAAACAAAACTTTAAAATATAATTACCAATAGATGGGGGCTATCAGAGAATAGCTGTAATCTAAAATGATAAAAAGATTACTTGTTTCAGAAATCTTATATAAGTGTGGTACTCTTTCAAAGTTATGAAAAGCTACATTTAAAAATATTTTTCATGACCTATGGGTGTTATGCAATGTATTTCTGAGAACTACAATAAACTCAATGGTAAGCAGACTTGAAAATGATCTAACATCAAATTGGCATATACTCAGAGAAACTTGTCATAAGAAAAAAACAGCGGTAGTAGGTTAATTACTAAGTAGAAATGCTAGATTTTTGAAGTGGAGAGGAATGGAAATTTTTTTTAAGAAAGCTAGAGATCCAAATAAAATATTCGGAAAGAAAAAATGGGTTAAATGTGTTTAAGTAAATGGAAGGCTCTTGGTTTCTACTGAAAAAATTGGCAGAATGGGAATAAATCTAATCTACTAGAGAAGAGTCTGCTTTTATGCCTTTGTGATTTACATGTGAAAGACGATGAACCTTTTCAGTCTCAACTCTATAAACTCGACCATGTTCTAACCAAAATGGAGGGCGTGTACCGAGAATTTTAGACTAGAGCTCACTTCTTAACAGAAGTATGTGCCATCAGATGCCTTGGACTCCCCTCAGTTGACTACCTCGAGTGACTGCTGGCTTTTGAGCAAGTTCTCTGAGAATCCCGTGTCTAACGGGCAACCACTTTGTGGGGGAAATTTCAGGAACGACATAACTACTCCACTACGATGGCTCTAAGAGAACCAAAGTTTCAACACAGAGAGTTGCTTCGTGTTTAAGGGACGCACGCGAGTTATAGTGAAACGAACACCTTTCCTCCTTCTCCAGCTCTGAAGAGCCCTCAGCGTGTGTTCCCTGAAGCCTCTGTATGAGGAGATGCTCAGTAAACAGTGAGGAGATACTCGCGGAGTCTAATTATATAAGTTGTTTCAGGAACTGAGAGCTTATTCAGCACACCTAAATATGAAGGCTGTTTTCTGCTTTTAAAAAATTATAACAATTTATGCCTGAAAAAGGTAAATTCTCTGAAGACAGTTTTCCTTGTACAGCAGATTTAAAATGTTTATGAAATCAGTCTGATCTAGACCTGGATCAATTCAGTAATGGAGATTCTTTGTGTTTATTTCCATTTTTGCCTCCCATACAGTTTTTATGACCCTTTCTGCTGATGACTGTTCCCAGAAAAGAATTCAAATACATCTTCAAAACCATATCATTTTTATCATTATATACTTTACCAAGATTATTTAGGGAATATATGATCATATAACTTCTAAATTGCTGAGAATGTCTACATGCTATTCCCAGACTTATTAAATATGTTACCCACTTTTAAATTTCTAATCTCTTTGTTTTTGGTTCTAGAGCAGAAGTCAGTAATTTTTTTTCTGTAAGGTGCCAAAAAAAAAAATACTTTAAAATCATGGACCACAAGGCAAAATCAAGGACATTACATAGGTACTTATATGAAAAGACAGAAATTAAGGTTCCGTGATTTTTTATTGATTAAATTCAAAAATGTAATAAAGATGGAGTACACTTTTGCATAATACAGATCTACTCTTGAGAAAACGTAATTCTTTTGGAAGAAGATAACATTTTGCTTAATTGTGGCCCAAAGTTAGTGTTCCCTATCATCAAAATTGATTGTAAATGTTCTTCTGCAATGTGACTTTATATATTAATTCTTTGAATATATTTTTTCACTCAGATAGGTAATGCCAAATGCTGATATAAACGCATGAACACACGGCTTTAATTGAGTATATTTATCTCTTGGAAGGAATTTATAGAATTCTATTAGATCATCTTGATATTTGCCTTTTAGCTGGTCTTTAAATTGTAGATTAATGACTTCCAGTTGAAGGTTAGGTGGAAGCTCCTCAATTGCACAGCAAAAAGCATTTTGAAAAATGCAAATTTCTCTTGCCCTTGCACAGAGGCTTGAAAAGTGCTGTGGGACTATAGTTTGAGCTGAGAAAATATATGTGCTACAGATTTGTGTGGAAATGGAGATCTCACTTCTTGATTTAACTTTGTAGCAAGTGTGGCTAAAGCAGCTTGACATTACTTGAGATTCAGATAACATCAGTGTTCTCAAAATTACTTTATTGCAATGTAAGTGTCATATGTAGACACTGTTTGCTTTGTAATTTTAGAATGAATTTATTAAGAAACTTTATCAAATCTGCATCAAACACTAATTTCTAAAGCCAACGTGGCATAAATCACAGTGGTGGAAGGCTATACTTGGCCTTGGGTTGTAGGTTTCAGACCCAACAGCAATGGTTTTCATTGTTGTACTATAAATATTATTGTTTGTTATTTGCCTTGAGCAAGATGTAGAGAACTCTTATAGGGCCATTCTTTCATGAATTTCTTGAACAATCATTTGGTAAGGGCCTACCATGTTATTTGAAGTCTACTAGGTGTCAGGGAATTAAAAACACAGTCTAGTGTTGGAGACATGTCAGCAGGCATTCCCATAAAATATAGTAAGTGTTAAAAAGAAATATGCAAATGCACTGTAGGAGCAAAGAGGAGAGAACCAATTAATTGTGATCATTCAGATTTATCAGACTGTATTTTAAATCAGATGCCAAATGAGAAGATATCAGGTCTTAGTCATAAGGTAATTGTAATGATTTCTTAAGTTGAGAAGTCAGGAAGGGGAACTTTGGACAAAGGGATCACTTTGTATAAAGAGGGCTGGAGGCATGAAACGATGTCAGAAAAATGAGAGCCAGTGGAAGTCAAGTAGAAGGAAAGGAAGAGAGTCGGGGAAAGACGCAGCTGGAGAGGCAAGAGAGGTCACTGAGGTGGCCTGTGGAACCAGGGCTTCACAAGCTTTGATGTGCAAACAAATCACCTGGACAACCTGGATAAAATGTAATTTCTGATCCAGTTGGTGGGGCCTCCACTCAACAAGATCCCAGGTAGTGGGAATGCTGCTGGCTGGAGGACCACACCACACTTGAACAGCAAGACTCTATCAACACTAAGGTTTGAGCTCTCCTCCCTCTTCTGATAGTGAATCCAATGCTGTGGATATTTTAAGCAGGGAAGTAACACAATCAAACTCTGGAATTTCAAAGATAAAGCTGTAGCTATAAGGAGTATGGACTACATGTTGGAAAAGAATGAGGATAGGAGAGAGCTGCTGAGAGAAACTTGTTCAGGAGAGAAACTCTGGGAGCCCACGGCAAAATGTGATAATGATGATACAAATTGTACAAACATTCAACAGGTAAATATGCAAATTATGTGGAATGGCTTGATAAAAATAGTGAAGTAGCAATAGCAGTGTTCCCTGAAAAATATTCATCAGGCAGCCATAATAAAGTCTGGCCTCGCTCCATCCCAACCCCTCTATTCTGCAGTGAAAAAGCAAAAACAGGATTTGGTTTCCTCAGGGCTAAAAAAAAATACTTAGTAACAGGACTCATTCCAACAGGATATATACAAGAAAAATATTTTGGCATATAATAGCTAACCTCCACTCTGCTAAAAGTGATGTCAGAGAACTTAGACGCTGCCAAAGTAGGAGCTTTATTTTAAGGTTTCAGAAAAAAATTCAGATGGTAAATTATGCGGATTTTCTTAAGAATGGGACAGGCATTTCTCCTTTTGAAGTGGCTTAGTTCTGCCAAAGAACTGTGTGATTTTCCCTGTCCTTTTAAACATACTGCCTGGTACTTTCACTGTATGGCTTCTGTAGTGATCAATAGGCAATGAAATCAAGTTTGTTTATGAAACTAACTGTATACGTTTGCTTGATCCAAAGACTAATTTAGTGAAGAATAATGAGATCAGAAGATTACCCTTACAGAATGAATATGCATGTAAACACTACATAAAAAAAAATCACTTTATTTTATAGGCCTTTTAAAAGAATACTATCAGGTATTAATAAATAGGTAGAACTATATGCTTGCCTTATTCAATGTGATTTAATAACAATTTAACAAATACAGAAAAACATACCAGGATGGCAAAAATATAAAGGGAGGGTATAAGAATCAGATTGGAATCCAGAAATGAAATTAAGGAATGCCTATTATTTTAAGATATATGTATAATAACAAAGCACACAGATTGGGCTCTGGGCTTTATAGCAGCCATGCAACAGATAAAGCTAGTTGTCTATTTTTCCATGTGAATGTTAAAACAATTTCTCTTTTATACCAAATGGGAGGAAAGTGAATAAGCTACCATATAGCTTCACTATAAAATTATATTCAGGGAGAAAATTACTTTTCAACCTTTGGCAAGTTACGTGTAGCTCATTCTTGATGTGCTAATGGCTGCTATTTTGTAGTTCTTCTGAAGTAAAGATTTGTCCTTTAGTGTATTTACTGAGGCAATATTCTTGATATTTGGCAGCTTTTTATTTCACATTTAGTTATCCTGTGCTGAACTTGTGATACGATGCACTAATTTGATTTTCTCTTACTTTTTTTGATAAGTAAATGTACAGTTTTTTTTTTTTCTTAGAGTCAAAAACTGAGGTCATTTCTCTGGGTTACAAAGACACTTAAAATTGAGTGAATCATGGGAAGTCAACAGTGCTTATTAAATCTTTGAAGTCTAGAAACAGGACCAAAGTGTGCATACAGAATTGGTTTTCCCCATGTAGTCTGTAGTGACAGGCAAATATATGGTAAATCCACAATGCTCATTATTAGGATGACAACTAGGAGACATATTATATCTGCTGTAAGAAAACAATAGTTTAAAATTGACCTTTCTCCTGTGGCACTGATTTTCTACTACACTACTACATGGGAATCCTTAATGTAAGGTTTCAAAATCTGTATCAACTGCTATTCCCAACTAAGTCGTATTCTCTTAAAATCAATATTCTTGTTTATAAACTAGTTCTGTGAGTTATTACAAATCATGATGATGTTTTGAACAAGCTAATGGTCACAAGAATGTTGATCGATTTTCCTACTTGGAAAAAAACTGTGCAGATAGCTGCCTTTTATTCAATATTGAGTGGGTTCATTTGTAGACTGATTTAAT
Organism: Nyctereutes procyonoides; assembly: GCF_905146905.1. Lineage (NCBI taxonomy): Eukaryota > Metazoa > Chordata > Mammalia > Carnivora > Canidae > Nyctereutes > Nyctereutes procyonoides. The sequence continues at coordinate 2,603,953 of NW_026575132.1, forward strand.
GTTGATTCAGGAGGATTATGAGAAGTAAGAAAATGTTTGAATTTTCAACTCACTCCTCTCTGTTGTGACATTTTGTTCTTTCATTCCATCATCTCCATTAGTTTGCCAACTGGCACTGACAGGAGTGTAAAACTACTGCAAATTGTTGCTTCAGCGGTACCCTGCCTGCCAAGATCGGATCAGCTGCTCCTCTAAGTGCACCTTTCACTCTTTCCTAACTGAAGCAGTCTGAGCACACAGCACTGCTGGGTAATGAATCTCATCCAGCAGCATTAATGGAGTCACCTGACTTCCACCACTTTAAGAGAAACATGCATGAATACAATCATTATGAAAATGAATGTCTAGTCTGCAAATTGGAAGGGTTGTGGGGTACAGCAGCACAGGGGCAAGCACTCATACTCGTGCTCTTTGTGGCTTCATTTGCACTGATTTATCTACCTCTTTCTCATCTCCCTTGTTTCAGCGGTTATAAACTGCATCCCCTTCCCTTAACCCGAGAATGCAGTCAACTTTTTCCTCTATTGAAGACATTCTAATGGGGCTCTGTGGGTCACCTGACAAAGGCTGGCAGAAATGATGGATGCTGTGGATCTGGATGCTTTCCACCTTCTCTGGGTCAGATTAGGACTCCTGAGAATAATATCTGGATCCCCCACACAACTGTGAAATGTCATGATCTTCTGAATGGATAAGATCAGCGAGTATTTCAAATTTATGTAGCCAACCTCAGAGAACCAGACTGAATACATAAAACTTTCCAGATGACAGAAAACATGAATAAGCAGGTAGAAAATGGGTTTCTTGGCTGACACCTGGCAAATGAAGTTTAAACATATAAGGACAGGAGAGCAATTCATATTGATTGTAAAACTAAGAGGAAACACAAATATATTCTTCCAGTATTTTAGGTTTTGTCACGAGTCATGGGTGCCTGCTTATTTCCCATAACCCATCCTCATTGCCCATCAAGCACATCCCTTTTGAAGACTAGATATCAGTCACTCTAGAACTATTTTGCTTCTTGCATAGTGACCTCTCAATTTTTTAAAATTTATAATATACCCAGAATTAACTTTTTCCCAATAGCTCGTGGGGCCTGATAGTCTCTCAAAAGCTGTTATTACCAAACTTCTCACAGAAGAGGCATTAATTATTTGGAAAAGCATACCATGAAAGAGCCATCACCGTTTATTGTCCCAAACAACATCACTTGTATGACATTATACACTACAGAAATACATATATAGATTTTTTTAAGTTTTCTCATTTGGAAGGGAATACATTTGGAAACCAGTATGTCTCTAAGGTTTGTGAAAGTACCTTCCCTGACTTAGCTCCAGCTGAATATCATCTTAAAATAGAAGTCAGATCTTAAAATATATGCATCAGAGAGAAGATAAGCAAATAAGTGAAACAGATAAAATTATTCCCTAGCAATTACATAAGGAAGGTTCACTTAGGTTGTAAGAAGAAAAATCATTCACCACAGATTCAATTTTAAAAGTATACCTTGGAGGTGCCTCAGTTGGTTAAGCATCTGCCTTCAGCAGGTCATGATCCCAGGGTCCTGGAGCTCTGCGTGGCGCAGAGCCTGCCCCCCCCGCCTCTCCCCCCAGCTTGTACTGGTGTTCTTGGCATTCTATCTCAAATAATAAAAATATTTTAAAAAAATTAAAAGATTTGATTTAAAAGATACCTTGCACTTCTTAAAAAATGCTATAGAAATATAAATGTTCTCGTGTTATAATCAATATTATATTCTACTGAATGTTTCATTTAGACATCATTCTAAAGGATTAATTTTTAAGCTCACCAAGAATAGGCTTACTGTGTGCTGTTAATTTCACTTAAGTTCAGACAAAAGTAAAATATTTTAAAGAAATTTTAATAAAATTTTTGTTTTAGTAAATACCAATAAATGTAGGCATCCTTACCAAAAATCCAGATGGAAATTTAAAAAATTAAGTCTATTATTCAGATATTCGAGAAAGAAGCAAACAAAAAAAGGTGAAGTATTTGTAAAGCACTTTCTGAAACATTTTATCTTCATTCATTACATCTAGTTGGATACTGCTTTATGCATAAAATAAGTCCTTAATATGCTGTGCTAATTAATTAGGTGATGGAGAAAAAGTACAGTCTGAATAAATTTATCGTTTCTTTTCTATGGAAATATTCTCATTGTGAATACATTTGCCAAGTCTATATGACAGGTTGGGTAACAGAGAAAATCCTATAAATTATTCAAGTATCTCAAATACATTCAATTATTTGTATGATTATACTATCTGATATATTTCAGGAAAAAAAGTCACCAGGATTTGTATAAGGACAAAAGGTGACAACTAAAACTGCCAGTTGGGAACTGAAGATACTGACTACATCTTTCAGGTCTCATGTCACAGCTTGATGCACTCAAGATACTGCTGTGCTAAAAATGCATTTGAGATAAAGGAAAGGCACACTTGCAACGAGAAGGAAGGGAAACTAATGAACACTTAGTTAATTATTTAGTATTTTACACTTAGCACCTTGGTATCTTCTCCTCCTAGTCATATCACGGAAACGGAGGCTCAGAAAGCTGTGTAAACTCAACAGGGTAGTAAAACCCGTGTCGGTTAGACCTAAAATCTGTCCTCTTTCACTATGTGGGGCTATCTCCCAATTACACAGAAACGCTTGGGCTGCTTTAAAAGAATGCCTCTTATCACTTAGGCAACTCATTCATTCATTTTTTTTTCTACAGTATTTATGGATTCATTTTTATAAGGAGTAATTCTTGCTTTGGGTTTTTAAATTTTGTTGTTTCACTAAATAATTTAGAACTGCTGTATTTAGTCGTACATTATGTCAGGAAAGCGTCCTTCCTCTGACAGCTATAAGGCCAAGTATGTGAATGAGGTTATTATCTCCAAGCAACTCTTCCCTCCACCAGGCTCTCCGCCAATGAACCTGCAGCTCCTCCCCCAGTGCTGAGAGCATCCAGTGCATAAGGGCATCCCGATGGCCTCCGATCATTTCTAAATGCTTCTCTAGCAGCAAGGAGAAAGAAAAATTTACCAGACCTTATTGTTCATCAAGGAATAATTTTGTAAATGCTTACAGAAAGCCACATATTGACTCACAATAGAGCAAATTACACAGGGTTCATTAAACATCACGAGCCACCTAATTCACAGCTGTTATCTCTGTGAATTCTTGATGGTGTTAGAATAGTTTCTGTTCTGTCTTTAAGTGCTGCCCCTCTTGCCTTCTCTCTCCTACCTCTTTCTTTCCTATATCCAAAATGTAAAAATTAGTCATTTGGGGGAACTTTGGATAAATCAAAGGCAGTGTTTGTTCGCTTTAAACTAGATTAGAAGTCCTTCTATTTGTTTTGGAGAAATCGGTGACTTACTGGCATGGAACAGTTATTTGGGGCAAAAGTTGAAGCAGGTGCTAAGGCGTGACAAGAACAGAGCTATGTGTAAAATAAAAAAGGGGGGGCAGCAGTTCAACTTCATAATTTTAATTTTATTTTACAGTCATTGAAAAGCTCAATCCTTCAAAAATCTGAAATATGCTAGTCTGAGATCTGGGGCATTTTAAGTAATAATCTCTTTATATTTGTATATTATTCTTTCTCCTAAAGAAACTTGGCAAAAATCCTTCAAAGTATAAGGAAAGTTTCCCAGCACAGCTTACACTTCTACATCCACTAAAACTTAATTTTAATGATGATATCACACATATACAATCTTTAATAAGGCATTACTTTAAAGTTTTGAGATATGTAGGTCTGGACTACTTTGTAGTTTCTTAGTGCAAAATTGCACAATCCTACTGTGCAGAATGGTGATGCAATTCCTATTTGGAACCTTGATTTGCCATTGCCACTTTAGACTGCAGATTGCTGCCATTTTTAACCTTTTATATAAGGTTAGCTTTTCACTGATTAAACTTAAGTCCAAATATATTGCATCCATCACATTTTTTTTAAATTTTGCATTTCTGAAAAAGCTTATTTTCAAAAAGCTAAAAATGTTATTTTACTCAATGTCTATGCATATATTTTTCATTTTTCCCAAATCTCTCCATTTTAAAAAATATTTAAGAACTGACCTATGAAGTCGCAACCCATTGTGAAGCATACTACGATGATAGTCTTTATTTAGATAACTGACAAATATTCGAAATCACTTTAACCTTCACATTTACTTTTAATATCACCTATTATAAATATGCCCACATTAGTTTCCTTTAAAATTCTTGCACAGATATATTCTGACAGAAGAAAGAATATGCTAAAGATGAAGATTTGAATTTACAAGTAGAAAATTAACTTCAGAATAACTGTTGCTGCCTTATCTCAAGAAAAAAAGTAGATAGCATATATTATAGCTCTTGTGAAACTCACTTAACAATAAGAAAGTGCTGGGTTAGTCAGCATTAGCAAGGCTGCAGGATTTTGAATATGACAAAAGCTTATCAGATACAATACGTCAAATTTTTTCTAAGAGTGTAATGAAGTCTGAAGCTTTCAGAGAGATGTAGCTTTGATAATGGGTCTGTTTAAAACAACATTAAGAAAACCTTAAAAAACAAAAACAAAAAAACCAAAAAAAAACCTTGATTATGGGTTTCTTGGTAGCTTCCAAACGCTAAAGGAGAAGACAGTTTCTTCATAGGGTTGCTGCTCACAGAAAATGTGTCTTCACTGAAGTGCTGCAGCAGCACACTGGCAACCCCGGGGGGGCAGGGGACTCCAGTGTGTGGCCCTGACTGTGCATTCCGGGTAACTTGTGTGTCTGACATATTTTGCCATTTTATATCTTTCAATAGCCACATATTTCCTCTGGGACATTCCTGGGCACCCCTTAAGTGTGTCAAGCACAGAGTAACCTTAACCTGTTCTGGCCTGGGGCTCCTAAATTAGGCATCTTAACACTGGGGCCAGTTTATGTTTCCGTGTCTAGGTGGGCAAGGGTGAACGAACTACCAGGACTCCTGCAGTCTTCCTGCAGGCCGAGAATCAACTCTTTGAGAATTCACCAATTGTATATTCTGGATTTTGTTTTTTTTTAAGTCTACTAATTCTCTCATTTGGATACCTCTAGTCATCTTGAAAATATAATGCAGTGGTAGATTTATAAGGGGAAAAAGTGAAATATCTTGATACTTTTTACCAGCTTGTTATTATAATATATATTACATATATAATACATATTATATAAATATATATTATATATATAAATAAATATAACACATAAATAGTATTATCCTCAGAGCAGGGCTTTCTGGCCATGAAGTAGGAAGTCCTTGGGCTATTCAAGGAAAAAGGACAGTTTTAGAGAGAAACATTTTAATACTTTAGCTCATGTTACGCTGAAACATCCCCCATGTGTGGTGGAATAAAAGTTGGAAGACCTCATATTTATTTTTTACATTTCAATTTTAAGATGCATCCTGATTTTAAAAGTTAAAATATAAAAAAGGAAATATGATTTTATGATTAAGGATTTGCCTGTATTGCTCCATAACAGCACTATCTCAGGACTTGACCTTAATGGGGCATCTATGGGAAGGTAGTCCTTTTTGGTATGCTTGTAGAAGTAGCTGGAAAGATTAAGGCACATCACACTGTATAATATACATTATGTGCATAATAAAATAGTCATTTAATTTTAGTTGCATAATTATTTGCCATACCAAGAGTCATTAATTTTTTTAAACATCTCTTTATTCATATGTTCCCACAACCCTTCTAAAAAATGCATTAGCATTAAATAAGGTATTACATCAGATGCTAATATAGGTCACTTGGCCTAATTTAACTGAACTGCATGATTTTTGGTAAATATGCAACAAACATACAAAATGTCTATACTTAACTAAGATTATGTTGCATTGTAATTTGTAATCTTAAAAGTAAAGACATTTACTGGTGCTGTTATTGTTATTTTCAATTTTTATTGTAATAATCTTAATTTATCCAAGGAAAGAAAAAATTAAAAATTACTACTGTATTTTTCTTTCAAGATTGAGGGAAAAATAATAATTTAAATTCAATAAGTATAAAATTAGGAACTTAGATTTTTCCCCATATTTCATGTTATGCCATTCTTTCGTGGACTTCCTCCATTTCTTTGTTTTTAAATAATACGACCTCCACAATTTTAAGTTTATACCAAAATTTTAAAGTTTCAAAAAGTATTTTTTCATTCTTTCAAAATACATGGGAATCTACTAATTAAGCTCAGTATTTCATGACCTATTAATTCAGCAGTTATTATAATCCATCTTTAATTGGATTAGCTATAATTACAATTAAATGGCTCTCTGAATCATAAAAGGTTAAATACAAGTCATTTTCCATTTAAAGACTTAAATGTAAGTTGATCATGGCAAGAAAGGAAAGATTCTTCATCCTAAGGTTAATTGCTAAGCCTTTTTCTCTATTTTCATGAAGCCAACTTTCTTATCTGTGCTTTTCTTATGGTTCATAAAATCTTTAAATTTTAAACTCTAGTATAACATACTGTCCAAATGCATGGTATTTTCAACAAATAATTTTTTATACTTTATAACTGACAATATAACTACCACTTACCTGTATGTAAATGTGTAATAAAATAGTTCTGGTCAATAGGTTAAATTTCTACTTACGTTAAGTGTGTAATAGTTATACTACTGACAGGAGGGGAAAGAAAGACTGAAGACCTTTGTGGCAAATTCATTCTTTGTGAATTATTTCTTTTTTCTTCTCTCTCTTCTCCTCTCCCTTCCTTTCTTCCTCCTCCACTTACTTCTCCCCCACCCCCCCACATATACATTTATTATGTCATTTTTTTTAACACGAAGTTTTTTTTTTTTTTTTTAAATTTTTTTTTTATTTATTTATGATAGTCACAGAGAGAGAGGCGCAGAGACATAGGCAGAGGGAGAAGCAGGCTCCAGGCACCGGGAGCCCGACGTGGGATTCGATCCCGGGTCTCCAGGATCGCGCCCTGGGCCAAAGGCAGGCGCCAAACCGCTGCGCCACCCAGGGATCCCTTAACACGAAGTTTTTAAAGTTAATGTTTTTCACCTATTTCCATTAGAGGCAAGTTATTTAAAGGTGAACAATTAACTTTAGACTTATCAAAAGAACACTGTGCTCATTATTGTTTCATCAAAAAGATAATACATGATTGTTTTGAATCACTAAGTTAAAATAATTTAGAAGTAAATCCCTGGATTTCCCATTTAGGTACTTTGAAATTAACTCTATCACTTGAGAGAATTTTAGAAGGAGAATACAAAGGAAAGAATAAGGTGCATAGAAAAAAATGATACAATGTATTGCTACAGCATGATATTTATTGCAATTCCATAAATACAGTTAAGGAGAAAGCATACATCAGAAGTCTCTTCTTAATAGAAGTATGTAAGTCCCCAATCATGTATTGTACTATATGTTCATCAGGAACATATACTGTGACGTTTTGTGTTCTATTGGTGTTCACCAGAGGGAGAGAAAAGTTGACATCTGATCAAGTTAAGTAGCAAAGGATTCATGAGGTTGGGGTCCCCAAGGGGATATGAAACAAGAGAGTGATGGCAATGGTACGCCAAGAGGAAGGACAAGTATAAGCAAAGGCCTGTGGGCAGGAAAGTCCCGGGAACAATACCTAGTCCCATTGAATTGGGGTGTTGGCTATAAAGAAGGGGTTCATGAAATGAAATTCTGGAGAAAGTGGTTTAAGTCATGTTATAGACAGCCTCAAAAGCCAGTTTGAGGAGTACAAAATCAACAGAATTTCCAGCAAGGAAATGACATAATTAGGACTGTGCTTTTGGGTCAATTCGTAGAAGAACAGATCAGAGGGAAGGGAGTCTGGGAGTAGAGAGAGTAGTTATACAGTGGCTGTTCTAGTCTGAGGAAGACCAAGAGGGCAGACGGGACCAAGAAATTCTCAGAAGGAATAATCCTGAATGAGTCAGACTAAATGAAAGGCCTCAGTTACATGCTTGTACGCTAGGTCTGATGGGTGACATATTTCGGAAACACGGCAATTTAACATTAGAAAGTTGAATAATCTTACAAGTATCACAATATTTTGGGTGATGCAATTATATCTGTGATATAGAAGACTCCTAGTTCAAAAGAAGTAGGTCGATAGGAAAGGCAGGAACATTCTACTATGTGGTAATAAGAAGTACCTCTGCTTAAAACCTGTGAGGTTAATAGACAATACCTGAGCCAGTGTAAGTGGCTAAGGGATAGTACCCTGCATTGCTCCTTAGTCAGAAAATATGGATGCTGCCTAACAATTTTAGCGGGCCCAAGAGCTTGTTGAAATGCAAACTGCTAAGGATTTCAGGGTTTCTGATACAGGCTGAAGATCAGAATTCACAGTAATAATTTTTAATAATATTTCTAATAATGATGCTGATGTTTCATTAGAAAGGTCATACAAGTGTTAAAAGAGGCCATCTATGGGAAATTAAAACATCTGGACATTTACTAGAAAGCCCTTTCTCCTAATAAAGAACATCAGAAAATTTGCTGCCTTGCTGAAACAACATTCCTCAGGTTGAAAACAAAACAATGAAGATAGCTTCTATTCCTGATTCAATTTTTACCAGCAACAAAGAGCTTAGTCCTGAATCTAAAATAATGGAAACTTTTAGAGAAAGCATATATGATATTTTAGTAGTTGAGAAAAGGCTACTAAAGCATATCCTAATTTTTAGGAAATTATATCAAAAAACAATTTAAGAAGAAATAGCTATTATAGTCCCCCTGGGGGTTCCATGGCCAGAAAATTTAAAGGAGGTAGAGAATAAAAATTGAAAATCTGATAATGCAATCACAAATGATACTGATGAGGAAAATAAAGAATCAGTATCCAAGGAAACCAGTGTGGTTGCTTAGGGCTCTCTTCTGATGAGCTCCAATTTAAATGAGACGTGTGTAAAATATGAAGGGAAGAACATATAACCAAAGATGAAAACAAAAGAGAAGAAACAATCTTTAAGAAGAGAACCAAGACGCTAAAATATCTGATCTTTCTTACCTATGCTAAGCACACTAACAAGTTTTCTCTTAAATGTGCATAAAATATGTGTATATATGAGATAAATACAGTATCAAACTAAAAATATTTTATAAATGATGGATGCAATCACTACTTAGGAAAAATGATATACTGTTAAATGTGATAAAATGGTGGTTTGCTTCAATTTCCCTCCACTGGGAGAATTATCTTCACATTAGGAATGATAGCATCATAAAGAGGTAATTGAAGCACAAAATAAAAGCAAAGATTATGAGGGCATTTAGCCTCTTTAAATGAATGTTCAAGTCCAGACACCGATGAATTTCATTTGAAAGGTTGTGAAACAAATCATTCTGCATAATCACTAGGAAATGATGGTAAATAGAGGAAATCCCAGAAGATTAGAGATGAGCAAATAATCCAATTTTCAAAAATGGATAGAAGTCAAAGTATGGAATTCAGAGTTGTCAGAGAATTACTAAAACTAAAAAAAAAAAAAAATCACAAAATATTGTCAAACTATTAGTTCAGAACCTCTAATGGGTGGTGAACATGCAAATGGATAAACAAATGAATAAATAAGTAAGTAAACAACAGCAAGAGTGCATTCAAACTAAGGCACACCAAGCCAATTTCATATTTCATGGATTTCTTTCACAGTCTAATTAAGACACGTAAAGAAATTTCATGATGTCCCTGTAACTATGCAGGGAATGTGTGACAATTTGTGCTGGGATAGCAATCAAACGTGCTGAAGACAGAAGATCTTAACAGTAATTCGTCTAACAATGAGTTCAGAGGTTTAATCAACTACAAATTTACTGAGACAACATATGTGGAAGGACTTTATGATGCCTGGCACATAGCAGGCACTCACTAAATTGTCGGGGGTTTTTTGTTGTCATTGAATCTCACTACAAGGCAACGACACGATTTGGCTGCTGAAGTTGTCAGCTCAATTGCAAGAGTGAGGTGTTCACATTGAGGAAGATAATATTTCTGTGGCATCCTGAACTGGCCAAATCATTCACAGAGTATTTTGCCCAGTTCTGAGCTCCTCATTAAAAGAAGCAAACTGATAAAATAAGTAACATTTTAGAAAGGGTGGCTGAAACGATAATCCTATTAGGAAAGCAGAAATGTGGGGGGTAAGATGTGGGTGAGTTTTTTTTTTTTTTTTTTTTTGTGGGTGAGCTTTAACAGAAGAGGATGACTAGGGTAAGCACAATATTAATATTTAAAGGGTTGCCAAGTGGAAGAGGGAAATTTTCAGTATTTAAATTCCTAAGAAGAGCTGAAAACAAAGTGAAAAGAGAAAAATATTTCAGTTCAAAACAAGAAATACTATCTAATGATTTCAATTTTCCAACAAGGAAAAATACTATGTAATGAAGTATTGAGATTCCACGTGTTTCTGCCCAAGGCTGGGCAGTGGGGAGATTGTAGAAGGGATTTCTAAATTGGTTTAGGAAGCTGGTTTTCATGGCTCCCATGGTTTCTACCAAATCAATTCAACAAATATTTATTGAACATTTATTATGTGGAAGGCAACCTCCCCGTTTTGGAAGTATACAAAAATGAATGGGAAAAAGACTTTATCCTAAACGTACCTGTGATCTTGTACTAGAGCGGAGGTGTGTACTTCATTAATTTTAAGGGTGTAAATACTTAGAGATAAGTGATTTTTAAAACCACACGGTGCTCTGGAAGTAGAGAAGGGGAAGTGGTGTAGAGATATTCCACTGAACAGGGCCCCAAGGATGTGTAAGGTTCTCACAGGCTATAATTGGTGAGAGAAAGAGGTAATAAAATAATTTCAAGTAGATGCAAAATTCTAGTAAAGATATCAACCGGAGAGAGAAGCTAAAGAGTAAGTTGTTTCGTTTGGAAAGATATGATGGTAAAAGGGAAGGAATGAAAGACAAGCTCGGGGAGGGCCTTGGAAGCTGTGTCCGTCTTCTAGAGGGAAGAACAACTCCTTAACAGGTTGCACTATGGAATCATTGGAATGATTGGAATTTTATTTTAGGAATTGGCATTTGTGGATAAGTTGGATACAGTGGGTGCGTTAGGAAAAAAGGTGGCCAAAATAGAGGCAACTAAAGATATTCGTGTTTATCAAATATTATCTATATGTTGGGTCACTAAGTAAGATCCTTTACATAAAAAACATCTCTCTTAATCCTCAAAAGCTTATATGAGGAACTATAACTGAAAAAAAATGGGTATGGAATCAAGTGTATGTTATCACAGTGTGATGATAATATGAACCATAAACAGCCGCAGGCTGGGAAGCCAAAGGGGAAACAGAAGGGTATAATGTGTTTTTTTCATTGTATCTAGGATCAAAATATTATATTTAGGATCTTATATGAGAAAGGAAGTTTACACATTCAAGTTTTAAACAGACCTAAATGTTAGGTACCACGTGTTTGTTGCATGTAGGTGGGAAACTCGGGCTCTCCTACAAACAATGAACTTAACTGGGCATGTAGAGATCACCAGGGAATGAGTCACTTCCCAGGGGGCCAAATACGGTACTAAACAAATACGGTACTAAACAAATACGGTAGGTCTAAAATCACACATACTTTACAACATTGATTGAAGATAGCACCTTTATTTATTTTTTATTCTAAAGCCATGAATGAATGAGTTTACATTAATTTGTATCACAAAGAGAGTGGTTCCTTGCCGTCAGGAAGGCAAAAATTCTGCCAGAAGATTGACAAATAATAAAAGTAGCAATTAGCAAAAATTCTTTGACTGGAACATTTTTAAACTTCTTTTGTGAACCACAAATGATCGATAACTAAAAAAAAAAATAATAATAACCATGGTTTGGAATGCAAGAACTAATAGACAGGATTTATCGGGTGTGCACCTGAGATCCAGTGGCCTCATGAAATGCAGACTTAACACCTACAGACTGAAACACTTATCACTTATTAAAAGCCCCCACTGATAAAATGCAGTGGGCAATTTCATATTCATAAACCTGTGGCTAAAAAAATACAACAAGATTCCAGATTCCAACCAACAAATTCTGTGATTTTAACCTATTTTTAGGACAACTGTCCATGAAGACCTCTCAGAAGGGCCAAGCTAGTTACTGGCAGCTGTTCTTTTTTGACCCATTAGATGATTTCAATGTTTTTTTTTTTAATTTTTTTAATTTATTTATGATAGAGAGAGAGAGAGAGAGAGAGAGAGAGAGAGAGAGGCAGAGACACAAGCAGAGGGAGAAGCAGGCTCCATGCACCGGGAGCCTGACGTGGGATTCGATCCCAGGTCTCCAGGATCACGCTCTGGGCCAAAGGCAGGCGCCAAACCGCTGCGCCACCCAGGGATCCCGATTTCAATGTTTTTTATGTTACTTGCCCACACTTAAAAAATAGGTTTTGCACAAAACCCAGGTCTCTGTGTCCAGACTCCCATGAAAAATCAAAAAATAGGTTTTGCACAAAACCCAGGTCTCTGTGTCCAGACTCCCATGAAAAATCAGAGCGAGCATGTATGGGTACAAATTCCTACAGAACAACAATTGGAGAAACTAACTTGCTCATTTAGACATGGCATGAACTCTTTAGTTGACTGTGGGCTTCACCAATCCCTATTGCTTCTTTGCTTTTCTTAAAAACACTCATAGTAGTTACTGACTTGCCTAATCTACTTCTCTAATCTAATCCAGATCTGTTGTTTTTCTATCTTACATGAGCAGCAAAATTGGGCATTTAAAAGCTGCTTGAATGCCATCTAAAGGGGTGGTCTAGAGCTCAGCATTATAGCAATTTTTTTACACATCAGATGACTTCTGTTCTACGTGGCTATTAACATTCACTTTGATTTATTTTGTTCCCATTAAAAAGTTCAAAAACTAACAAAAATTCAGACTTTTGTTTTTATAAGTTCATTTATATATTTATTTATTCAAACTCACATGAGAAAATTAAAGTCATAAGTGAGTAGCTACACTTTATTATATTTGCTGTGAATTTCAATGACAAAATTTGCCTAATTTACATATATTGCAAATATGGTATTTATTCATTTTTTTAATATCACGGGTGGCTAGACATTCACATAATAAATATGCTTTTACCTTGCATCAGTTGAACTTCAAGAAAAATTAATTACATTCATCATTTCCTGATTTATTTCTTTTTGCAATTTAAGTATCTCCATGACAATGACAATTTTTTGCTAATTTCTGAGTAGTAGATGCATATTCCTATAGTATTTTCTGCATTTATCAAGTGGTTTCCTTGAAAGACATAAGATCTATAGTCTCTTCTTAGTGATATTTCTTTAATAGTCACCCTTAATCTAGAATGAATGATCATTATGTGCATTACAACCGTTTATTTCTTTTGAGTTTTACTTCATAATATCCTGTTCTTAGTTGAGCCAGTCTGAATTCCATTGAAATGTTAGGTACGTGTTTATAAAGCAGTTACATTAAAAAAAAAAATAACACTGCCTGGATTACTGGGTTATTTTAAAACCTTAGCTGATATAAAAACACTTATAAAATCATAAATCTTGAGTTATTTGGTATGAAAAATATAGAATTCCTATTTGCTTTAAACTTCTGTTCAAGTATACAGGTGAACAAAGAAAACACATTCAAAGCTTGCATTCCTTCCCATATTGTAATTGTCATCATCACTCTCCTCACTGTCTGATTTCATTTGTTAAATATCATTTGGGAAAACTTCCCCTCCTTTTTCTATATTTTATTTTATTTTTATTTTCTATATTTTTTAGAAAGATTTACATATATATATATATATATACTTATTCACATGTATATTTACTCATATATATATTTACTCTCTATATATTAACTCACACACACACACATGGCAGGGGAGGGCCAGAAGGAGAGCAAGAAGCTTAACTTGATCTCACAACCCTGAGATCATGAGCTGAGACGAATCAAGAGTCAGATGTTTAACTGACTGAGCCATCCAGGAGCCCATTCCTCCTTTTTTTTTTAATATTTTAAGAAAGATTAGTATAAAAAATTAATTTTTTCCTAATTGCCAAGGGTGAATGATAATAAGATAATGATATTTATGTAACGGAGAATAAGTAAGCAGATTAATTTTAAAAAACTGACCCTACACATTTCCATCTTTCTATTCCCACTCCATTTTGTTTTCTCTGCATATCCCGCTCTCTTAGTTCAGTATCAGTGGGACAAAGACAAAGGCTACTCTCAGCTCTTCAGTTTACCCATCCCTTGGCCAGCAATATTTTTACTGAACTGTTTTCCATTATTTCCTTTATTTTGATTCCGACCTTTGTTTTGTAAACAACCATTAGATGGCTAAATAAATGTGTGTGTGTGTGTGTGTGTGTGTGTGTGTATTTCAAGGTTGATTTAATACTTTGAGTTTCATTCCAGAGTAAGAGAAAGTGAATGACAAGAGGTTAAACAGCTTATTTAAATGTAGTAGGGTCAAAGGCAGAATTGTTTTGCTTTCATTCAGTTTTTGTTACCTTATTCAAAGAGAAAATGGTGCTGTTGTACATGATGAAAGTAGGTGGTTTAACCTATAGTTTCTCTATTAAGTATCATATACACTTGTGGAGTATTTCCAACTTGATTTTGTGAATGTCAACTCTCCTGGTGTAAAGATTAAAGTAATTAAAGGCCAACTAGTGACTAATTTAAGATTTGGAAGTTTCCTGGAAGTTTCAAAAAATACAAATTTTAATGAGTTAAAACAATAACATACATAAGTAATCATTATGAGTTGACATACTAGAAACAAATGGATATTATTCGCTAGGATAGTTTCCTTTCTCTAAAGAAAATTGGAAAACTTTTTTTTATAAAGATTTTATTTGTTAGAGCACTAGTTGCAGGGGAAGGGGAGACAGAGGGAGAGGGAGAAGCAAGCTCTGCACTGAGCAAGGAGTCCCACACGGGGCTCGATCCCAGGACCCTGGGATCATGACTTGAGCTGACGGCAGATATTAAACCAACTGAGCCACCTAAGTGCCCTGAAAACTTTTTTAAAAATATTTATTTATTTATTTGATGGGTTTGGTAGAGGAGGGCAGAGGGCAAGGGAGAAAGAACCTTAAGCCTACTCCAAGCTGAGCCTGGAGCCCAACCCCCAGGGCTCTATCTCAGGACCTGAAATCACAACCTGAGCCTAAACCAAGAGTTGATTGCTTAACCAACTGTGCCACCTACAAACCCCTGGAAAAACATTTTTAACAGAACAAAACCCATTTCCCAAGGATATAAAAGTACGTGTTATATAGCGCTAGCTACAGTACATAGAGCATTAAATTATTTGACAATATTTAACATTATTATTTAACATTAAATCATTTAATACAAGGAATTTGATTTTGCATTTTTCTGCCAGTTATCATTGTATTTTAATTTAACCTACAATTTTTAGTAGAAAATGTGTGATTATGTATCTATGTTTCTGCTTCTGTATTCTATAAAATACCTGAAGAATGTTTTTCTATTATCATTGTACATATGAACCTTTAAATACATATGCATTTTTTACTATAAAATATTTAGCTGAAAAGAGAAGCAATAGAGGATGTGATAATCCATAGTCCCAGCTTTTAAGATAATTTTTATTTAACATAAGATATTTCTTTTTATATCAACTTGATATGTAGCATTTTTTGAAGTTTATATTATGCTAGGAATCAGAACAATTCCAATTAATAATAACTGAATATTTTTGTAGTATATCTACTCATCTTATGCAACCTTTTTGGGGATATCCCTTCCATATAAATGAAGAGCCATAAGTAACTTTTTATACGAGGAAGAACCATAATAGCTAAAGTTAGATTCTGAATACAACTTGCTTAAGTTTACACCCTGACTTGGCCAATTACCAGACATGTGATCTTGGAAAACTTCTCTGTGCCTCAGTTCTCATCTACATGCTTTAGGGTTGCTGCCATGATGAAATGTTTGATTTTAGCTAAAGAACTTAGAGAGCTGGATATAGCAAGTATCATATAAATGTGTTCTATTATGTCAATACGGCACTTCTAAAAATAGGAGTTCTTTTGAAGAAGCAAAAACCCGAAAAGTGACTCAGTCGCTTAAGTGAACTGATGAAGTGAAAAGGCCTCACATCTAATGGTAGCAATTGAGTGAAATAAAGTATGTTTACTTCTGTGTTTACTCTCCTGAGACATCCAGAAGAATGAGATCATTAAGGCAAATATAAAAATAACCATAAAGGATCTTTGTAAAAATGTAAATATCACACCAGACAAAATAACTGAAACCCTGCTGTCTTACAAGGTGCCATCCTTAGAGCAACTATAGAAGATTTAAAAATCTTTATTGTCAGGAGAAACTAGACTATTCTCGGAAGGTAGGCTACTGGCCAATAAAAATACTGTGAAGAAAAAAAATAACAGAAACTTTATCTTCAGTTTTTTAGAGTCTGACATTTGAGATTATATATATATATATATATATATATAGTATTGGGTTAGATTACAACACCACAGGGGGCAGGTGTGGAAGGGGGAATGAGGATGAGAACTAGAAAAATTAATGACCTAAAAATATTTTAATTAATTTTCCACATTGACTTTCCTTAAGTGATAATTATGTTAGATTTTTAGAGTCTGATGACAGCATTCTCCCTATAGCCTGATTTGCAAGTTCTTCTCCCAAGTGTCTGCTTAGTCATGTGGACTGTTACATTTCTGATTCATTAAGAGAATGTGAATATCCTATTTTCTGAATTTGTAAGCTTTACAGAGCCCCATGGCGACAGCCTGTAATTTTTGTGTGTGTCTGTGTAAATTATTTTCCAATTGCACATTTTCTAGCATCTCTTTCAAACAAACAAAAAAATCTTCCAACAAAGTGTTGGGTAATACTGGCTAGAGAAACTTGTGTAAGAGCACCCAATGCCTTATTAATGGTTCGATGATTACCCTTGAACTACTCTGTCCCTATTTACGGGCTAGTGAAAGCTAAGCAGTGCTGATGTTTTATGAGGCTGCGTGGGAATTTTTTTTTTTGTCTGGAAAGGTCAAAGTAAGAACTTTAATCACAATAAAGAAAACATAAGCATTTCCATTTTAATTTTCAAGATCTAACATGCAGGTTTTATTTTTAACCGGAGTAATATATTAAGGGACATTATTAAGATACTATGGGTATATTAAAATCACTATTGGATTCCACTTCAGACTACTGCTTTTGGGGAACACCCTTCATCTTTAAAATAGCTTTAAGATTTCTCTTTCTAGTATCATTGATATCAATAGTCACAGAAACAAGTAGGAACTCTTGTATGTGTATTAAAAATATGCACTGATACCTAAGAGAATGGGACAGACTAACCCACAGTGGGTATACCTACGTTCAGGTGTGCACTGTGGGCTAGAAGTGGCATACAGTAGTTTAGAAGGCTTATAACGACAAATAGTGCATTTCTCTTCTTTCATGTTTTCAACAGACATTAAAGAGAATTAATATCCAATTGTGCTTACATCTTGATTCCATTTCAACTAATCCTTCTATCTCATTATAACCAATTCCAACCACTTGACTGAGGTCCAATGGAAGCATTTTTTTTTAGACTTCCAGCACCACAGCCATTAGTTATTGAATGGCTATGTTTTTCTAGCAGTAAGCAGTTTGCCTTTTTTGCCTTACATCCCCAAGGTGCGAATAAATAGATACAGTACTGTATTAATGCTGTTTCACGAAACTGCTTCAGTTGTGATATACATTTTTAATATAATAAACTGACTGCATTATGAAAAAAAAATTCCAGAATGAATAAACTCATAAAAATTCATTGGTAATGCCTGTTCCTCAATTAAGGAAAGTCTGTCTATCGAGCTTAGGAGAATTGCTTGTAATGAGTGGAAAGCTCCATCATGTTCCCCAAAATCACTGCAGCTAATGCTTACAATGCACAGAGTTATCAATCTGGGCTTATTTCAAGGACAAGTTCCACCGACCTTTTTGTTGCTTTCATCAGTAGTATTACTTTGGTTCAGTCAAAAATAAAAACAAAAAAAAGCCTGATTTTTAAGATCCTGTTACTAGTCCATCTGGAAAAAGCAGCCACGTTATTTGGCCAAATATAACATGTATTTTGAGGGGAAGGTGCTAGATCTGAGAGGTTTCAGTTTCCACTATAATATGAATGTCATAGAAGGGGAGGCTGAGGTTATCAGAAATTATAATCATAGACTTGATAGACAGTCCATGGATAAACTTGAGATTTCTGTTCCCCTAGGTTTCTGTTTCCTTGCCTTGTCCTTCTTCCCAAACTTGACACGTTACAGAATTTTGACAATTGAAGAACATCTCCAGAGTGCTGATTACTCTGCCTGTGATCTCCTCGCCTACGTGGAGCCGTGTAGTAAGTCACTGACTATCAGAGGAGCCTTTAAAAAGACAGTTTACTTTTCATTATTATTGAAGAATGCTACAGTGAGTGATCTGAGTAAGTCCAAATGGCCAAAGGACACATTTTAAATTTGTTTTGTTCCAAGGCTTTACAGAGTAAAAGCATGGTGCAAAATTAATCTCATCGGCAAGAGAGTGCAGGGTACACAAAGCATCTGCTGGCTGCCTCTGGAATAAAAACACTGCATTTGTCTAGACTTTATTTATGATCCGTTTTTGGCATAACTAGTCGTTACTGTTGAGAGCCAAATTATGGCAGCCTTTTGTAACAGATTACCTCAAAAGAAGACAAATTCTAGAGCAGACTTTTTTTTTTATTTTAAACAAATGTATTTTTAGACTATCTTCTATGTCCAGGAGGTCCCTAAGTCCCACAGCATTTCCAGCTTTTTTAGAATGACAAGAAAACCACAAAGACAAGAGACAAGGAACAGAAGAATAGCTTATTTTTTCCTCCCATTTCCCCACAATCACAATCTACCAATCGCGTTGTGACTACAATTTCCAGGCCTTTAATTTTGCCTTCAAGTCCTATTTATTGTCTAACAGGTTTGGGGGGATCGGGAGGTCCTGTGGCTCATATGTAGGGACTCGAGGGGAAGGGAGCTGCGTTCCTCAGGTTGGCATTCAGTGAAAGCATTTCCAGAAATACTTGTTAGTCTGATGAGTGAATTTCAGCTTCACATCAACATTTTTTTTTCTTTTTGAAATTTAATTTGCACAAAAAGCAAGCAGTGATCTTCTGCCTCCAAAAATATGTATGAGTGGGTGTGTACACAAGAGCGGGAGAGACAAGCATAGTGAAGGGAGAGGAAGGAGGAATTGAAGAAAAAGCTTAAATTATGCTTGTTCCATCTTTCAAGCTTCATTTGGGCTTTTTCTTTATTAGAAAGCAGTGCTTATTAAAGACTCTCCTGGGAGTTTTTAATATTTGAAGAAATGGAGCTTTGAACTGAAAAGATGGGAAGGAAATATTCGAGGCACATTAAATCTATTTTTTTTCTTTACATATTTCTCTTTATTTTTTTGTTTCAAGTTTTTATATAAATTCTAATTAGTTAACATATAGGGTTATATTGGTTTCAAGAATAGAATTTAGTGATTCATCCACTTATATATATCACCCAGCGCTCATCACAAATGCCCTTCTTAATGCTAATCACCCAATTAGCCCATCCCCCACCCAGCACCCCTCCACCAACCCTCAGTTTGGTTTTTAGAGTTAAGGGTCTTTTATGGTTTGCTTTATTCTCTCTCTCTCTCCCCCCTCCTCGATGTCCATCTGTTTTGTTTTTTAAATTCCACATATCAGTGAAATCACATGGTATTTGTTGTTCTCTGGCTTATTTCCCATTGCATAATACCTTCTAGCTCCATCCATGTCATCGCAAATGGCAAGATTTCATTTGTTTTGATGGGTGAAAAACTGTCCAGATATGAATTTCAGAGTAAGAGCTTAGTTGGTAAAGTTCTTTCTATACTTGTACCATGTAATTGGACTCAAAATTAATGCTTAACAGTAATGATAGTAGTGGTTACACTACTATACCCTGAAGTAAGTACTTCTTACCCTGGTAAGTAACCTGTAGTGAATTGGGTCGTGATCACACATTCCAAAGAGAAAGTAAGTATATTTTATCATCATGTGCTTTTATACAATTTTTTTGGTGAAGGAAATGACTAAATACAAAATCCAATGAAAACAAAATATTATATAACCTCACGGCTAGCATTCAACTACAACTACACGGCTAGTATTTTGCTGCCTTTATAAAGTACAACCTCTACCTAATATTGGCTGCTCCAGAAGACCCATTAGGGAACAATCCCATTTAAAGCTCTAGTAACCAAATTACTGAATCACTATATTGTACATCTGAAAGTAATATAAGATTGTATGATAACTAACTGGAATTAAAATAAAAACTTAAAAAGCCCCCCCCAATAAAGCTCTGGAAACCAATATATTGTTGCCATTCAGTATTTATAGCTGATATTAGTAAGTTCCATGTGTGAATTTTGAGACATAACTTGTTCATCTATCTATAGCCACAAAATTCATTTAAAAAAATTAATTAGTAGGGCACCTGCGTGGGTCAGTCAGTTGAGCATGGAACTCTTGATTTTGACTCAGGTCATGATCTCAGGGTCCTGGGATAGAACCCTTCATCATGCTCTGCACTCAGTGTGGAGTCTCCTTAGGATTCTCTCCCTCTCCCTCTGCCCCTACCCCTCCTCACGCACTCTCTCTCTCTCTAAAATAAATAAATAAAACCTTTAAAAAAATTAGTGAGCAAATGAACAAACTACACTTTTTGATTTTTATAAATTTATGTCTTTTGCTCAATGGAAATTCAGCTACCAAAATGTATCTCTAAAAAAAAATAATAAATAAACAAGGGCAATGACACATAGGAATTGTTGTTATTGACAATGAGATGTAGACCCACACTGACCAAAGGATAGAAGGAGTAGCCAGGTGTCAGCCATGCCCGTGAGAGTAAGGGCCACTGTGGGAAGTTTCATTTATCTTAATTAAGGTTTGATTCAGCATCTTGGAAAAACTCTCACTTGCTCAGCCCAACACTGTCCAGGTGAAGGCTCTTTGCAATGCTTAAGAAACAAATCTAAGTAACAGAAACCGAAGTGATCATTTGCAGGGTGATTCCGGTATATCCTACAATGCAAGATTATTCCCCAGAGAAATGCCCAAAGGGTATATTCCACCCTTACGTTGCATCCTAAGTTCTTTGTGCCATTCTCATGATCTTCTGACTTGGGTCACTTCCCCAAATGTGTATCACACTCAAGCCATCGAGAGTAATCCCTAGGCACGTATTCTATGGTCCAAGCAGCAGATACATCATAATTTCCTTTTACATTCATTCCTATTATAACTTCCTAGGGAACAAGTAGAGCTGAGGGAAATAACTCCCACTCAGCATGCCCCTCCTCAACAGCCTCTCCTTCGTCTTCAGGTACAGGTCCTCGTTACTATCCCACAGCCTTGGAGAAAATGCTGAATTTAATAAGTTCAATTTTTTTTTCTTCCAAGTTTTTATTTAAATTCTGGTCAGTTAACCCACAGTGCACTATTAGTTCCACGTGTAGGGTTTAGTGATTCATCACTTATATAGAACACCCACCGCTCACCCTTTGAGTTTACATTTTAATTCTCTTTAGAAAGTCCTAGATGGGGTGGGTCATTCATTATGTCCTTTGAGTTTTTCTTCTCTAAAAATGTCTTATTACCTGGGTTAAGAACACCGGCATCAGTATTTTTTAAAGGTGCTACAGGTGATTCCAATGTCCAGTAAAATTTAAGAACCACTGACCCAAGTGGTGTTTTAAGATGATCACAATGGCTCTAGTATGGAGAACTGTTTAGAGAAAACAAGCATTCTATGTTTGCATGCTAATTGTGGGATGTCTGAAACCCTAGTCTAGAAGCAAACACACTGATTAAGGAACTGTAGGGGAAAACTGTGAAACATGAGTTTCTGTTTTAGTGAAAATCAAGGAAGAGATGATTGGAGTTTAGAGGTTAATTTCAAAGATCAGTCCTCTATGCTAGAGGTATATGCAGAAACTAGAGTAAATTGTTTTCACACAAACTTTCACGCTCGAAGTGCCACTTGTTAGGGACCATCATGTCATGGCCTCCTTATTGTCCCCACTCCTGCAGAAGGACTTTAGTAATGTGTTTTTTTACAAAGTCTGACCTTGGGGTAGCATGAACAAGTGACAACACTAGTGGGTTGAAGCTGTACTCCCAGCAGGCCTGCAGCTGGTGCCCTGAGCAATAGGACCAATGAGAGTTGGGCACAAGAAGATGAAAACTGGTAGATTTTCCACATTGGGTGAAGGTAATTGTTCAGGAATCTTGTGAGTCATGTCCTTAGGGGACACTAGAGTAGCTGGGAAAGATTTGTTCAGGGAGGAAGAGGGCCGGAGGTCCCATAATAGCAATTAGGGGGGTGGTAATCCAAAGAAACATGTGTTACCCGCAAAAGAATAATGAATGCATTCATGCATAATCAAGAACTGAGTGCGCTAGGACGTCTGCCAATTTTTGTCTCATACATGGCTCAGTAATCCATACTGTCCAGCTCAGGACGGCACTGAGGTGGCCATGAGTGACTGTGAAGAGCTGCCTTTTGTATTGTTAAATACTAATGCAAGGCTTGCAGTAAGATACTTGGTCATAGGGTCTCTTCCCTTCCATATCTGTACCATTTTTAAAGGACTAAAGTAGGCACTAGAATCAGAGTTCTCCTTTGATTCTGTTGTATAGGCACTAAATTATTTGGTGCCATTGCTGCTAGAATTATTTCTAACCTTCTGGAAGGTAGTTAAGCAAGAAAGAGACCAAGACATCATATAACACAGGAGTCATGCAAAAAAAGATTTGATGCTGCTATAAAAGTAATGAATGCCCTCAGGGAACAGTCACACTTATCAACTGCAAAATTTCTTACTTGAGGGTTGTTACAAAGACTGCAAAATAGAACATATGTAAAGGTAGCTAGTATAGTGCTTGCACGTAGTAGACAGTAAATATCTTATTAGAAATAAGTGTAAATTAAAGAGAAAAATTTTAAGAAACTTAGAATTTTTTGATCTACTAATGATACCTGATTAGTTTAACAATTGCATTTGTCTGATATGCACAAAAGTACTATGTCAGAATAACCTACAAGCTACTAATATTAAAAATTGAGAAATGCATAGGGCTCCAGGGTGGCTGAGTTGGGTTAAGTGTCTGGTTTTGGCTCAGGTCATGATCTTGGGGTCCTGGGATTGAGCCCTGTATTAGGAGCCTGCTTCTCCCTCTCCCCCCGCCTGCCACTGCCCCTGTTTGTGTTCTTTCTCTCTGTCAAGTAAATAAATAAAACCTTTTTTAAAAAAAAGTTGAGAAGTACAGAAAACTGTTGTCTAATTGTTATTATAAGCAGAGACAACTATCCTTAGAATACTGTTATCCAAAATCTTATTTCAGTGAATTAATTAACATGCACAGTAAGAATGAACTGGTCATATGCCAGTCCCCATTAGAACCCTATAATTTAGAATCTTATTCATGAATATTAATCCAGTGTCTCATTTAAACTATATACTAGGTTATTTTAAAGAAAATTCTTCAATACTCAGTAGAGACCCTACATTTAAATATTTAAATTATTACTCTTTATAATAAGTCTAAGAATTAGTTTATTTGTTCAAGAGAAGAGATACAGTAGGCCTTTATAAAAGATATGATATCATATCTTTTTTCATATCATATATGAAAAAATAGAGACTAAACCAAATTATGTATTCATATTTATTTTTTAAGGAGTATTTATTGCAGAAACAGAGAGAGTGTGAGTGGGGCAGGGGGTGGGAGGAGCAGGGGGGAGATAGGGAGGGGGAAAGAATCTCAAGTGGAGCCCACCCTCAGGACCCTGACATCATGACCTGAGCCGAACCCAAAGTCGGATGCTTAACCAGCTGAGCCACCCGGGTGCTCCTGTGTTCGTACGACTAACGCTAACACTTACAAGTAATGTGAAAGCATTGTATACAGCATGATATTCCTGGATCATGGTAAGTTTTAGTAAAATTAAGAATTTTCTCAGAGAAAAAAATAAAAATAAAAATAAAAATAAAAAAAAATTTAAAAATTAAAAAAAAAAAAAAAAGAATTTTCTCAGATGGCTCTGCATCCACTGTTCCACTACACTTTTCCCCGACAGATACTCACTTCGGATCTGCCGTCATACGGATGCACCGCCAGTGTCTCCAAGCGTCACAGGCTGATGCATCACCACTCGCGTGTACCCACTGACAAGGGCCAGGGACGGGCCCTAGTGGCCACTCCTGGCCTGCCCATGACAGACCGACATCCACTGAGCGGGCTGGCTGTACTTTGCATTCTGCCAACCATATGACGTTCTAATTAGACTATTTAAAGTTGACATTCAGGAGACGGCTCATACTCCTGAGGGCTAGTATGTGTTGATTCACCTTTCTTCTATTTCCTCGGGGAGAAACCGACACCTGTGATCTGAGAAATGCATACTATGGACTGTCTACAGGGTTTGTTTTCCGTTTTGAAAGATGCTGATCTGCCACAGACACCGATGTACATTGTGATACTTGAAATACTGTACACTCGACTGGAGGTAAAAGTGCTGATGCTGCTCAGCTATGCGGGAGGTGGCTGGTGCCTACTTGGGAATGCACCAGAACTGCTGGCACTGGTTCAATCAGTAAATAAACACAAAACAGCTTTTTCATTTTTAGATACAATTTTATCAAAACCAGCTTATATTCCTTCGTGGTGGCGGAGGGAGGGGGTGAATACAAAAACAGTGCTTGTATCTTAAATTTGAAGGCAGAGGAGATGAAAGGCGATGCTAATTCCATTAGCTGGTTTTTGGTTAGAAACATGGTTGCTTTTGAAAATGGGGCAGATTTTTCTGGGTACTTCCAGGGGCTCTTCTGGGTTCCTTTTATTAGAAAAGTCTAACAACACCAGAAGGGACAGAGATCTGGCTTTGGCAGTGTCACACTTCAGTGACTTGTCTCCCAGAGAAGCGGTAGTGTGTGTGGGCGGGAGTGAACGAGAGCCAAAGAATACAGGACACTGTGTCAGCTCTCTCTAATGGGTAGGGCAGGGAGGTCAGAGCTTTGTGCAAAAGAGGGCATGATGGCAATGCGCACACTTCACATGTTAGCACAATAAACACGCTAATTTAAATTGCCGGCTTGGATACGACTAATAGGCCCTCCTCAAATTCCACAGATCAAGATGAGTGGAGGGTTTCTACTTAGAAACTACTGGGAGGCCTATGTCTATGAGAACTGCAGACAGAGCTTTTGTACCAACTTTAATAAATTTCATCATTTTAGTTTCTTTGTGTACTTCACTGTTCTGTAGCAATGACTATATGAATTCAAATAGATGCTAATACTTGAATAATCTGTCTAAATTATATGTGCCTCCATAGTGCTAATAGCAGTTATGTTCCCTTCAATATTTCGTCTGGAGACTGTTCAGGCAGCCTCTGGAGGGTTGGCTCTGCTTGGATCCCACCTCCACAGTCCCGTGAAACATGGGATGTCCCCATAAGGCTGAGGACCATGCAGCCACCATCTGCATGCAGCTGGCTTCAAAGGCTCTCCCGCTCTTGACACCCTCATCTTTGGAAAGCATCCTCCTCCAATCTGACAGGATTCTCTAATATTGCATATTAGAAGAATGACTTTGGAGGGTTTTTTTTGTTTGTTTTTTCTTTATCCTCCCAGAAAGCCCATGAGATCTTTATGCAAAATCTTCCATAGCCTTCCCAGAAACAATAAATTGGGTATCTACAGCTCTTCCTGTTAACAAAAAGTGAAGTTTCCTCATTGGCCGATGTACCCCACTGGAGGACAACCATTAGATTTTGGTATTATACATTAACTCTTTGTTTTCAATAAAATCATTTAGACAACAATAATATATTAAAATAGTATAAAGCTGGAAGGCACCTTAAATATCGGCATGTTTGTGACTTTGAGCCTATTGGGAGAAGTAATTTAGTTTCCTTAACTAAAGTGGCCGCCCTTGTCACTCTGGAGATCAACGGTGACTTGGGAACAATGTCTGTGTAGGAAAGAATAAGAGGAGAAAGCATTTTTTTTTTTTTAAAGTAGGCTCCACTCCCAGTGTGGAACCCAATGTAGGGCTTGAACTCACAACCCTGAGATCATGACCTGTGCCGAGATCAAGAATCGGATGCTCAGCTGACTAAGCCACCCAGGTGCCCTGACAGCATGTTAAATAAAATAATATAAACGTTTTGAAAATCCTATGAACACTTGGGTCCATAACTGTAATTCTAAAATATTGTTACTAATCTGAGATTGTGTGTAAGATTTTTATCAAACTTAGAGGATTCAAAATAGGCATGGATTTGTTTCCAGAAGGGCAGGAGTCTTAAATTTGGAATCTATGATTCTCGGTCATAGCTTCTAACTGAACAAGGGAGAGGAGGCTTATCAGGATTTCTGGAGTTCCTAGGTTATTTTTCTCTCTGATATCAGTTTTAAGCCATTCGAGGTAGTTGGCCATGCTGCCCAGCAGCTGCCCAAGTAGCAACTGCAACAGCTGGAACCATAGAAGCTACTGTTGTAACACAGAGGATGCCCACGACCCATGAAATGACTAAATAAGTAGAGGATGATTGTATGTGTGTGTGTGTGTGTGTGTGTGTGTGTTTTAAAGATGAAGACTAGTAATTATTTCTATGATATCTGAGATTTTCAGATATCTCTAGTTGCAATATCACAAAGAAACCAGAACAGACATTAAGTTAGAGACCAAAGCTATTAGCACTCATTATGTTATATGATTTATAATATACAGGATAATGCATTTGAATATAAGAAACATTAAAATGGGGATGCCTGGGTGGCTCCGTGGTTGAGCACCTGCCTTCAGCTCAGGGCGTGACCCCGGGGTCCTGGGATCAAGTCCCACATCAGGCTCCCCGGTGGGAACCTGCTTCCCCCTCTGCCTGTGTCTTTGCCTCTCCCTGTCTCTCATGAATAAATAAATAAAATCTTAAAAAAAAGAATCTTCAACACTATTTACTCTTGACCTATTCTTTCTTTCAACAAATAACTACTGAACACCTAATCTGGGCCAGGCACTTAGGTTGGCACTGAGGATACACGAAAGAAGAAAGAAAGAAAAGAAAGAAGAAAAAGAAAGAAAGAAAGAAAGAAAGAAAGAAAGAAAGAAAGAAAGAAAGAAAGAAAGAAAGAAAGAAGAAAGAAAGAGAGAGAGAGAAAGAAAGAAAGAAAAAAGAAAGAAAGAAAGAAAGAAAAGGAAAGGAAAAGAAAGAAAGAAAGAAAGAAAGAAAGAAAGAAAGAAAGAAAGAAAGAAAGAAAGAAAGAAAGATAGATCCCTGTCCTCTTGGACCTTATCTTCAGTGTTTTTATTTTATACACTAATTCTACAATTTTTTAAAATTCAAATAAATGATATCTCATCCAAAATGTTAGCAACAGGTAACATTTCATGAATGTTCATATGGGCCAGGCGCCGTTCTAGGTTCTGTACATACATGGGCACATTTAATCCTCACAGCAACCCTACAAGGCAGAAACTATTTTACAGAGAAGGAAAGACACAGAGCATGGAATTTACTTGCTTAAAATCCCACAGTTAGGAAGTGGCACCAAGATTTAGAGCCATAGTCTGGTCACAGAATGAACCCGCATCCTCAACCTCTCCAATCCCACTGCCTCTCATGATGACAAAGGGTCTGCAATGGTATTAGTAGGTATTCCTGATTATTTTGTTTCTATTGATTTAAATATTAAACACACTGGGACCTTGTTTTTAAAGAATAATTTTCTGTTTATAAACTGCATATATCACCAGTAACAAATCCTACATATGCCAGAAATATATGCAGGCCACAAGAGTACTTAAAAATAAACACAAAATCACAGTTCTCAAATCGGAGTCTGAATTTGGCATTTATAAATAATTACACTTCAAGTGTTATCTCACCTCTAAGTCAGCTTTTATTGTATCTATAGAATTAATGACATTTATTTCGGAGTATGTGCAGAATCCTGAGGCCAAATCCTGAGGCCAATCCATTAGGATTGTTAGTCCAGACCTTGCATTTCAGAGATGGGAAACAGGTCAGAAGAGGTTTTCTTAAGATGAGAGCTTCATCTCACTTGGAGACTTCCCGCTTCTTCTTTAAACAAATTTGAGAATTATTATTATTTTTTAAAATATTTTATTTATTTATTCATGAGAGTCACACAGAGAGAGGCAGAGACATAGGCAGAGGGAGAAGCAGGCTCCCTGCGGGAACCCCGATGCAGGACTCAATCCCAGGACCCCGGGGTCATGCCCTGAGCCAAAAGCAGGTGCTCAACCACTGAGCCACCCAGGGGCCCCATCAGCAAGTTTGAGAATTAATGGACAAGTCTGCATAGAAAGCTGAAGATAAGCTAGCTATGAAATTCTCTCTCTGGCAACTTCCAGAATGTTTAATATGAATATTATGATTTAGGGAAGTCAATGCCAACATTTCCTGACTCTTGGGACTGTTTAATGAAGGATTTAAGTTTTCTTCAGAATAGAGAACATTCACACTCAGATATAATAATATAGATGAGGCCTGAGCAAGGGAAATTGGCATCCCAGTATGAACTACTAAATTTGGTGTCAAACAGAACTATGCTTGAAACTCGATTTTGTCCCTTAGTAACCTGGAAATCTTGGGCAATTTTTCCTGAGCCTTGATTTTCCCATCTGTAAAATGGAGAGATGAATATCTATTACTTAGGTTGCTGTATTAGTTAAATAGGACAATGAGTTTTAAGCACTAAAACAAAAAACCACACAGAAATCGCGTTTCAGTACCTTCTGTGGTTAAAAAAGGGAAATAATTAGCTCACAAAAAGTAGACATCACTTTGATGCCACATGTTGCACTTCTAGGCTTACCTATACCATTGGTCCTTCCTGTCCTAAATCTCTCAAATTGTATTAAATGTATCCCTGAGCAGCTTACTAGAACTTTCATCTAGACTATGGCAAAGAGGACAGATAAAATCTTTGATAATACAAACTCTTTCTAAGCTTAAAAAATATTTCATTGTCTGGCTTAAAATAATGTTTTTAACATCACATGTACCCTTCCCCTCCTTGCATTTTACATTCTTGTCATGCCAAGCCATCTGTTGTTCCCTGAAAATGCCATGCTGTTCCATACTTCCATATATTTACACACCATCTCCTTTCTCTTAAGTGGCCCTTTTCTTCTTGTTCATTTGCCAAACTCCTGCCTGTCCTCTTGTACTAAACAAAGCTCCTAAAAGGCAGCATCCATGCCTTTCTGGCACATTGTCTGCAACAGAAAGGGTATGAGGATCATGCAAATGTCATAAGAATGAATGAGGAAAATGATCAAGTAGGGCAATATCATTTTTGTTTAGATTTCTTAATAACATAAGTGAATTTATTTGTGGAGTTGTAAAATGGGATCTCTACAAAAGAAAGAAACACAGACAGGAAATCCGTTGACTGATGGAATTATTATTGTTCAACTGCAATTATATTTTCGCGAAGGACAATCTTTATTTGCATATATGTTTTGATGATCATACTTCTAATATATTGTATGTCAATAAGTTTTAAATCTACTTTTAACATGAAAACTAGACAGATCTGAAACTAGCCAAGCATTTTAACCATCAGTAAAGTATATAACATGGCATATAGTTGGCACTATTAATATAGTTTCAAAATGATACTACATGATACTCAGTGGAAGATAATACATTCAAAGTCTACCTTAAAATATCTATATCAGAATATCACAAGTC
The DNA here is from genome assembly GCF_905146905.1 of Nyctereutes procyonoides. NCBI lineage: Eukaryota > Metazoa > Chordata > Mammalia > Carnivora > Canidae > Nyctereutes > Nyctereutes procyonoides. Next base: position 2,633,796 of record NW_026575132.1, read on the forward strand.
ATAAAAATTATCTATGGTTACCTATGGTTGAGACTGGAAATTATTAATGTTTACCTCTCTTTTTATCTCCAGTAAGGTTCCCTGACACTAGAGTTTATTACCTCTAGTATGAATTTTCCCTTAGAGTTAGAAAAATAACTAAAACTGGGGCACCTGGGTGGCTCAGTCAGTTAAGCATCCGACTCTTCGTTTTGGCTCAGGTCATGACGTCAGGGTTGTGAGATCAAGCCTCAGGCTGGGTTCCTTGCTTAGTGTGGAGTATGCTTGAGATTGTCTCCGTCTTCCTCCCCCTCTGCCCCTGACCCTGCCCCCATTTGCGCTCTCTCTCTCTAAAATAAATAAATGAAATATTTTTTTAAAAAAAGGAAAAAAAATTAAACTATTCATAAAATGATCTGATGAAACCAGGAATAAAAGTAATTTTTCACTACCCATTTGTCAATAAGAAATGATTAGTTTGTGAATTAAAAAAAAAAAAAAAGCAAATTGGAAAATGACCAAAAAAAGTCAAGTTATTCAAAACCTAAACTCCTTTTCAAAGTTTCACTCATGTCCTACCTGCCTTCTGAGGTTCTCCCTACCATTTGATCAATCATTCCTTTCTAAATGACTACATAACACGCCTTTGGTCTGATTATTTCACATATGTATGTTTTCACTCTCCTAAAGGACTATGAGCTCCTCCTCAAGGAGAAGAGTTTATTTATGAAGATTCCTTCCTAACCCCACTGTGCTGCAAACACAGTAAATACATAATAAATATTTGGTGGTTCCTATTTGTTAACAAATGCCAAATGGGGAATTGCAACCACAATAATTGAGATCGTTGTGTACTACTATTATTTGTCGTTAAGGAAAACCCCCAAGGCAAGAGTGTGTTCAAAGAGGAACAGAGCAGATAGTCTTGAGAGAGGAGTCAAGAAAGAGGAATAGCATCGGGGACTAATTCATCATTTGAAAAATAGATTGTCTCCTGTTCCCTAGGCAGTCTGCTGCTGAGCACAGATGAGCTACAGTAACCAGATTGGTTCATTAAAATATGGTCCCTTTTTCACCATGACTCATCTTTACGATGAAGCTGTGATTCTGGGAACTGAATGCGCTAATTCTGCTACTCTCATGACACACAAAAGAATAACATAAAACTTAATTTTTAATGACTTGATATTCAGTTTACTGCCATTATATAGCTCAACCTCTGTATGGACCCAACATGTAATAAAACCTGGTAATTCAAAGCACTGTCATAGCAGTCCCTTTGAGCAATGGCCTACTCTAACTGCTTGGTATTGAAAGTTTGTAGATCTGCCTCAAGGAAATGCTCTAGATAATTAAAAAGTCATTCCCCATCCTTCAATATCTCCCACCTCATTGCCCTGCTTCACTAAACATTGCTGCCGTGTTAACACGATTACTCTGTTTTCCACATCTGTATCCCCAGAACAAGTGCTTGATACATAAAATGTTGAATTGATGAATAAAACCATTTGCCATAGCAGTTCTAGACCTGAAAGTCTAAACCAAGGACTTGAACTTCAGTTTTATTGGAGACCAGAGCTAATGATGAAAAAGTAACAGGGGCAGTGAGAATTACTGAGTCACCATTTGCTTTAGCAATGACTTAGACAGACTTCACGGTCGCCAGAAGCTTAGCATTGTGAAGAAACTTCTCACTGTAATATTACTGTCTAGGAAGGGGGCACCTGTTGGGACTGTTTTCTGAAATTCTGAGAGCCTCTGACCTCTGTAGTGGAAACGTGTGTGTGTGTATGTTTTGGGGGAAGAAGGAGAAGTGGATGGAACTGAGGGGACATCCAGTAGGTTTCACAAGGAGTCTGGTGTCAAAGTCACCGTAGAGCCTGAAATTTCAGTCTCCAGGGAATCATATTAATGTTGTATGTCACCATTTGGCTTAGCTCAACTCTTATGCACTTTATTGAACACATTCATATAAAATCTATATTATAATATCTGTTGGAAATTTAAATACCACATTTTAGAAGAATAGTTGAAAAATCCATGGAATTTCATTAGAAAACCCAGCTTCTGACACAACTTTTGACCAAGGAGCTGCTTGGAAGAAAAATAAATGAATTAAATACATTCATTAAGAAAAGAGCCAGCACTACCGCAAGCTACCTATGGAGCCACAAAACAACCACCACCACCACAACAAAGCAATTGACAAGTGAGCCAAAGATCTGAATATTAACATTCATGGGCAGAGACGGATCCAAGTTTCTGTAGAGCCTGAGCATATACCATTTAATGGAACTTCTTTAGAAAACAAACAATACTACAAATGCTCAGTTATGTATGGAGGCCTGGAAGGGGCCCAGAAGGTGAAGCTGCATCCATTCCATGATGTAACAGCCTCTGCACATTGCCATGGTCACTCTGCTCATGCGGGACTGAGAGCATTTATAGAACAGCTTTTCCAGGGAAATTCAAGTCAGGAAAAGTAAGATACATGGAGAAAGAATTGTGGACAAAGAGAGAAAGAGGCATCGTAGCAGCAATGATGTCATTAAGCACTGAAGGGGGAACAATACACAGTAAGGCTGACAGCAGAAGAAAGTCTGCTTTGAGGGGAGATAGGAGAAAAGAGCTTTGCTTTTTGAGAACCACAGAGCTATTTAAATCTGAGAATCCAGAGTAGGGCCATCACCCTGTCATGCCAAAGGCTTATCAACCACAGGACAGCTATTTTATCGCTAGAAAATTGCTGGACAACTGCAGAGCTCACCCCGAGGAAACAAGAGCCAATGCCTAGGCAGTTTTCCACCTTCCAGTCCTTTCTTCCCATTTCACCTCACATTCTTCTCTCTTCTTTCTCCTGTCTTGCCACTTCCATACCAGCATTTCCACACAGATTCTACCTAAGAAATAGCCCATTCCTGTGGATGAAAATTCTGTGATGGAAGTGATCGCGTAGGTGAAGTCCTTACAAATGCAGGTGTTGTACACTTTCAAATTCAAAGACTTTCAATTTGTTATACACAGTGTAAGCAATTAGTCAAGTGGCTTGAGCGAGAAATGATTTGAAAATCAAACATTCAGACTAGTGTGGAGACAGCTGTGCCCTTTTCTTCTGATGAAGAGAACTTTACTTTGGAGCCATTCTTTCCCCAGCACACTGGGTGGTGAATTGCCTAGATCACGAGCTTGCTATGGGAAGAAACTAGTCTTGTTCATTTTTATTTTTTAATCTTGGGTCTCGTTCAGTGCCTGGCACTAAATGGGTGCTCAGTAAAGTGTAAGAAATGAGCATTTCCTGTGAACACATTAAGAGAACACACACAGGAGAGAAGAAAAAACTACATTCAGCACAAGATGCTCAACGGCCACCATATTAGAGATTGTAGAATGGCAGAGAGTACTTTCAAGGATGCTGACAACTCGAAGAACATGACAACTTGGAAGAAGAAAAAAAAAATGGGAGAAGGGTACTTTAGGCCCTGAGTCCTTACGGATTTGGGTAAAACTTAGCTAATAATGATCCCAGCGGCTGTCAGATGATATTGGACTCCAATTTAGTAAGAAAGGCAAATAACCCAAAAGTAAACTTATTTAAGACACATTTATGAGAAAAACAAGTGTAAGTTTAAGCAGTTATCCGTTCAACCCTACATCCATTGCCACTTCATCCGTGACCTGCCATGTTTACATCGACCTACAGTCATAAACAAACAAACAAAAAAGAAGCCCTTTAAGAAGCACTTTAAGTCAGGTGCTGCGTCTGTTATTTATGGAGGAAAGTAGTTTGATAATACACACCAGGGAAGAAATGTTTTAACATGCTTTAAAGCCACATTTTTCAGATATCTGAAAAAATTCAACCACAGCATGCAGTTCCATCAACCAAAGCCACCTAAACTTTTACTGTAGTTAAATAAGATTTACGGCTTTAGCAAATCTTAACTTCTCAACTGGAGGAAATAACTTTTATTGCAATCCATAATCTCTGTGGGCTTTAGAATCAAAATAGCTCCACCCTAAGTGAACAAACCTACAAAAGTTAACTTTTCTACAACCCACAAAATAGGCATGGTATGAGCTCCCCCTGCTGGTACAATACTATTCCCACTTCATGAACCCAGTTCAGGGATCACACCTGTGAGTTCCAGGGTAAAAGAGAATCGCCATCTGATGTTAAAAAGGAGGAAGAGCTAAGTGAGTTTTTAAAAACCACATAACAACCCCAAACAAAACGAAACAGGAAAACAATTATGCTCATTCTAAAAAAAGATCTCTGTGAAAGAAATACGCAATAGGCAGCTTAACAAATACTTGACAGCACCTTCTGAGTCTCCACCCAAGACTGGAGAGAGGATGGAGAGTGAATTAAAAGGACTGTCACTCTCAGGATGCTCTAGTGTCCTTATTTGCTTTCCAAAATATCAGCAAGCAAGGTTTACCTGCCATGGTGTTGATAGATCCCTCCAGCAGCACGTATGAGAGGCTACGGGCTTTAGAGAAAAATAGGGTAGCACCAGGAAGGCTCAACAAAGTCTATCTGAGAGCCTTGGGTTTTTTGCACTGGGAAACTAAACGTGGAAGGTGTAAGTTTTATATTTCAAGCCACTCAAATTAGCTGTCTCCAGAGAAAAAAAATTCAACGTGAGAATCATGGCAAATACAGGTAAAAGTGCTATTGTGGGGACATTCGCGCTGACAGGCAGGAGAACTGCTACAAAGGTGTTGCTAGTGATAAGCTGTTACAGAAAAAATATATATATATAATGAAAGAAGTGGAACTCCCACTCTTTGAGTCAGCAGAAGGGAGCTGTTTCATGATATTTGCTATATTCGTAAGGCTGCAATTTGATTATATTGGATTCTGTTATCACAATCTGTTACATATCCTACATAGAATATAAATACATAAAGCCATTTAAAGGCCAAATTATAGAGCTGTCTATTTTTATATTTTACCTTTTACTGCCATACCAGTAGTGATGCTTAAGTGGTATAAATTAAAAACGGTAAATGAAAAACAGAAATATTAATATATGAAGGCTTTATAGAAAAGCCATTGGTTGAAGTCCCAAAAGGACATCAAACTGCTTCCCTCTTGAAGTCTGAGAAAATGGCCTTAAATGAGTATAATAGGCCCAATGCATGGGCTTTTTTTTTTTTTAATTTTTTAATGATAGACATTTTCCTGTCCTAAAAGCAAAGCTCTATATTCATTCATGTTGAATGTGAATGGAGAAATTGAGGACTACATAATGAGGTGATGGGATTATCTTTTTTTTTTTTTTCCTTCTCCTTTCCAGAGCCTCCTTTACATGGCATATAACATTTTTGCTCATACCAGTGTCAGTATGGGAAGGAATGGAAAGTGACTTGAGTAGATGGGGCCAGGTCAAGGTCACCTTTACTTGTCCTACCACCATAGTCCTTCTTATTGGTTTCTTTGCTTCCTCCCTTATTTCATCTACAACTCATTTTCCACACAGAAGGGAGTAGTCTTTTAAAAATATAAGCCAGATTATAACCCTCCCCTTCTAAGGCCTCCCGGCAGTATGAGTAAAATCCAGTCTCTTATCACTTCTCCACTCTCTGCTTCTACCATTTTCCTGCTTAATCACTGTGCTCAAACTATACTTCGTTTCTTTCTGTTTCTGGATTGGACTAAGATCTCCCTTAGAGCATTGACATTTGCTCTTTCTTTGCTCCAAAAGCCCTACCTCTGGATCATAGAGCACCTTTCTTTTCTATAATTCAGGAGTTCAGTGTAAAGCTCTCTCTTCCCACAAAACCCAGTCACTTTGTATTACATCCCCTTATTTCACTCTATTAAAAGAAATGATCACTCGATGAAATATTCTTATCTGTTTATATGCTTACTTTATGTCTGTTTCTTCCCTTTAGCATTACGCTTCATGTTAACAGGGACTTTTTTTGTATCTCAAGCATCTAAAAGCACAGCTGGCACAGAGTATAATAGATTATGCTGTATTATCAATACCAAAAGAATATACCGTATAACATAGGAATATTATAAGAAAACACATGAAATATATACTTCAAATAAAAAAAATCTATGTGTGTGGGGGACTAATAAGCCAAGGTCAAATCACACGAAACAAACAGCATAGATTTTTCTCTTATTAGTACAAAATTCCATCGCTTCTCGGCCTTTTGGCTAAGATCAAGTGTAGTACAAAATTCCTACTTAACAGCAACTTTCACTCAAATTCATAAATGAGTTTATTATATTTTCACATAAAATATTGCAATTTTTTAAAGATTTATTTATTTTTTATGATACACACACACACACAGAGAGAGAGAGAGAGAGAGAGAGGCAGAGACACAGGCAGAGGGAGAAGTAGGCTCCATGCAAGGAGCCTGACATGGGACTCGATCCCAGAACTCCAGGATCACACCCTGGGCCAAACGCAGGCACCAAACCACTGAGCCACCCAGGGATCCCAAAATATTGCAATTTTTAAGCTTAAATCCCCGACTTTAAAACTATGGCAGACTGCACATGAAACAATAAATAAACAGGAAAAATTGGACCCATAGGGTCTTGAGCCTAAACTCTGGCTGTGCCACTAACTACATGGTCCTTTGACAAGGAACTCAATCTTTATGTCTCTTCATTGGAAAATAGAGGTGATAGGTCTTGAAGAGTTATAGTAAATATTTACTGTATGGCTACAAAATACCTGACACATAGTAGGCATTCATTACAAGTCTCTGAATAGAAGTATGAATTAGTCTTTGGAGTGTTACACTGGGCTTATCAATTACTAGAGAAGATTAGTTATATGAATGTTAGTGGCTCATGTAATTATATATACACATATATTTGTAAATTAGCAGTGATGTGTCTTTATCAGTGTTTCTGTAATTACTCAATTAGAAAGCAGCATACCTCAAAGTAACACTCTACTTGAAGCCCTTTTCCATCTATTCTGTATCATTCCCAGTAAGCTCAGGGAGTAGTATGCAACTATTGCATTTCTCTTCTGTTTGGCCTTGTCCCAGACATACAAAAATTAGAAACTCTGTCAAAAGAAATGCTCCCTCAGCATTATCAGTAAATACTGTGTCCTGGAAATGTCAGTAATAGTACTTTTTAATTCTCAGATATGTAGAGCTGAAAACTACTAGAAAAAGTGAGAAAAATATCTCTGAATTCAGAAAAAATGAAGTCTTTGTTGAATCAAATACATCATTAAATATAACAGAGTTCCTTTCATAAATTCACATTTAGCCAATCATTTGGAGTTTAAAGTATGCATCATAGATTGTGAACTCCTTTGGTTTTTTAAAAGTTTTTTTTTTTTTTTAATCTATGAGAGAGAAAGAGAAAGCATGGCCAGGGGGAGAGGCAGAGGGAGAGGGAGTGGGATAAGCAGACTCCCCGCTGAGCAGGGAGCCTCAATGCCAGGACCCAAGATCATGACCTGAACCGAAATCAAGACACTTAGCGCACTGTGCCACCCAGGTGCCTCTCCTTTGATCTTTAATATCTTTTTGTTACTCATTCATTCATTCATTCATTGTGCATGAGCAAGGTTGGGAGCAGGGAGGAACAGAGGGAGAGAGAGAGAATCTTAAGCAGGCTCCACCCTCAGCACAGACCCCTCGGGGGGCTGGATCCCACAACCCTGAGATCATGATCTGAGCCAAAATAGAGTTGGGCGCTTAACTGACTGAGTCCCCCGGGCTCCCCTGATTTTTAGTATCTTTGTTTAAGAGAAATGTTTCGTGGTCAGATATTCTTGGAAAACAGTTTAAACAAAAATGCAACATGCTTCTTACTGAAAGATTTTTCAGTCTTTTGCATGTGACTAAGCTGACCCATGGCCTCAGTTTCAGCCGAACTGAGAAGTTTGCTGAATTTAATATGCTAAAATGGAAAAGACTTGGGCAAATGGAAACAAGTTGCTCATCCTATATGTGACTCTTCAAAAGGAGTGAAAATATCCTGCATTTCCCAGTCTCATTTACCTGGGTGCCCTCTGACAGGATAGCATCCTGAAGCATTCAAGTTCCACAGAACACATTTTCAAAAGTGCCAGGGGAGGGGAAGGTTGTCAGCTCCCTTACTCAGCAGTATTAAACATTGATTTCAATCTTTGTCTTGTCTGGCAAGAATGAAACCGATTTTTTCCTAATGAAATATGTTCTGGCAGCATTAAATGCTATTTTAGACAGTGGGGAAAATCTGTGTGTACTAGAGTTAGGAAGAAAATCTACATCTGGGACACAATTTTTCTCGATTTTCTTAAAACAAACACGTTAGGGGTATAGAAACAATTGAGAGAGCAAGTGCACTAAGTGAATAAATATTATATGGGCTCATCATGGGAAGAAAGGTGAGGAGTTGGAACACACACAAAAATACAGTCTACCCAAGCCGAAGCTACTTACAATTCCACCTGTTTTGTTTCTTACTTGGACACTAAAATTCTATTTCTAGAAAAATATTAAATACCACTGTTTTCTCCTTTCTTCTTCTGACATTTTTCATGGAAACATCCTTTTGTCTCTCATCAGGTTGTTCTATCTTGTTTCTCCAAACCCTCTTTTTTATCTCCTACAAATATCTTCTTTTCTATCTGAGCAAAGCATTACCACATTGCTCCAATTTCATTGATGAGGGAAATGGATGGGATAGAAAAGGATGGGTGAGAGCTGTGACTCTGAGTTGGTAAAAGAAATAGAATCACTCTCTCCCATTTCTTAAGGAATGATGTCTCTTCCGGTATTTTCATGACTGCTCTAAGTAAGTTGAGGGGCATAGTTAGCAGTGACTGAGAAGTAGAAGCCTGGACTCCATATTCATGCATATATCAATTAATTGTTATTGTGGGAGCTGATATCATTGCCCTGTCAGTACATTTATCTGCCCTATATTTCATCCAATATTTATCAAGCACCTACTACTTGTGAGGCACAGCTCTATGAAATCTGCTGGTTGCATCTTTTCTTGAACAGTGAAGTGATAGATATACTCTAAAATCACCGCCCTAGAATCCCCATGGCATCACATGTAGGGTCCATCTTCCTCTTCTTCATGTTGTTGAATATTTCATAACAGCTGAAGTTCAGAGTTCTCCCTTATTTCATTAGATTAAGAAAATTTCTAGATGGAAGGAACTAATATCCAGTGTTTTATTTTGCAAGTAATATTCTTTGATGCTAAAGTACAATTTATGTGGGGTAATCATTGTAATTCCTTGAAAACTCAGAAAAGACAGGCTTTTTTCACTGGTTCAATGTCAAATAAATGAAGGCATCAAATGGATTTCCAAATGATTCTATTCTCTGGCCAAAGTAATTTGGTATTTTAATAAGTAATTTGGATGTAAAGTATTCACATAGGGCAAAATTACCTAAATTACCTACAAACTAACTAGAATCTTAAAATAACTTCAATTTTTTTCTCTCTGAATATCACTTTTAGGAGAATGAAGTAAATCACAAGTGAACAAGTTGATATACTAGTATCAGATCATGCTCTTCAAAAATAATGAAAATACAAAGGAAAAAGCCTTTCAAAGTAAGCTTGCAGCCCATTTTTGCTAGACTCCTCTTTGATTATCTTGATTTTCCTTGGGTCTTGGATATATAAGTGGGTGCTTATTTTTGAAGCTGGTTTAAATTTTTGAGTATCATCTTCTTGCCTATTCTTGGTGGGATGGGTCATGCTGTAATTTTTTTGGTTTGTTGTTTTTCAGTCCTCTTGTAAAAATAATTTTACAGTTATTTTAGTGCACAAAGCCCTTCACATTCAACTTTTATTTCAGATTTCAAATAATTTAAGCTGCAATTTGTAATCATGAATGGAAACATTTTGAAATTCAAACACACTTTTTTTGCTGTTAGTGTCACAGTCTTAGTTCAGCTGAGCAAATATTTAATGAGATCCTACTAAGCACCAGGCCTGTGCATAGGGTTATTGCTAACAGTTATCTCCAGGCAAATATACACACAGGTTATTTCAGTGAATCAGGTTGATGATACAAAGTGGAATTGACAAGAGGTATTTAGAACAATGAGGAGATGGAAGGAAACCATCCTGTAGAATTGATCCCTGGTTTAGTCTTGGAAGATGAATAATAATTAAGCAAAAGCACAGGAAGTGTTCAGGAAGAAGGAAGAGCATTAACAAAGCAAAGAGGCATGAGATCAATTGCATTGTATCCCAATGAACTACTGTCAATGATAAAGTATGCTGGAGTGCGGAGTCTGAGGTGAAAAAGAATAATGATAAGGATGGAGAGGCAAGTACTGGACTAATTCTAGAGGTCTTTGTTTCTCCTCCTGGAAAACTGACTTTAGTTCCAAGGATGATGGACAGGCATTGTTGGATTGTAAGCAGGGCAATGATATGCTCAGGTAAGTGTTTTATATAAATCATTCTGTGTGAGTAAGAAAAATTTTAGGATGACGAGACTGAAAGCAGGGAGACCTGTTAGGAGGCTTTTTTTTTTTTTTTCAATGTTACAGATGAGGGATGACTAGGGACTGAAATAGAGGATTGGTGGATGGTCTGGAGATACAGATTTGAGAACTATCCACAATGGAAAAATCCAGAGCGTGCTGATTTACAGGATTGGCCTGGCTTTATTCTCTGCCACATCCTATTTCAAAGCACAGCGCGGCGTACGGGAGCTCTCTCTTAGTGAAAAGGCCAAGGGAGTTTCCTGAATCGACGCCTGAACATTGGACAGCATGGACCTCAAAAGCAGTGAGAGTGTGAGCTTCCAGGGTACAACCATTTCATGTCATCTCACCATTTAAGATGCAGTATAATAACTCTACTACTAATTCCCTTCTTTTTCTAAACTGCCAGCTGTGTTTCTCTTTAATTATATTTAAAAATAACACCTACTTTCAAAGACAACCACATTCAAGCTGCTATTATGGTTGTCTTTTGAGTAACTGAATAAAGTCCTCAACATTGTACACTCTCCAACTCTTAAAATCTCAAAAAGCATCATGAAGCTTGAAAGGCTGAGGAAAGATGATGCTCTCTAGTTCAACAGGTCTTCACCAACCAATACCCTTTAAATCAATGCATCAGAAATTCTACTTGCCAAATGTCATGTATTTCTGTTAGTGCTATGGTCTCTGGAGAGGATGGTCAGTGTATCTGGGATGACTGTGGTCCTAATTTAGTGCTTAGACGATCATGAGAAATTTCTCAGTTTTGCCAGGAACAAGTACGTGTAGAGCACATCTATTGTACACAGAAACCATCATAAAGATGGGATTCCTATTTAACTGATTTCATAATAATGATCTATTTATGGCTTTTACCCCCACCCCCAAAAAAGAAAGGTAATAACAAAACAGCCACCTATTCAGCCAAATTATGAGATTAAGAAGTCAGAAAAGCATCTGGAAAATGAGAAAATGGGAGGAAAGATTAAGATTATAAGAAATATTTAATTAGAAATAAAGTCAGTTTAAATGATTCATCTAAGGAACAGTTCTTGTAAACATCAGATGTTATTTAAAACCCAGTTAGTTCCCCTTTTATTCTCCTCAAAGAGATCAGTAAGGAATACAAAACGGAAAGATGTTTCAAAACCAGTTTACTAACCGATAGGCTCTGGAGTAATTCTTTTGGTTTGACTCATTGAGCCAGGATGCTAACATTATTTAAATGTTGTTTTCTATTTATCCCTGGATTTTTTTTTTAATTCTAAAGCCATAACAACTGTGTAATTTAGCAGAGAAAATGAAATTGCTCTTTGTTAAGTATACATTGAAAATCAAATGCTACAATATGTATTGTACATTTAGTACAGTAAAAAAAAAGCTATATTTTCAAATCCAAATTTGAAACCAATTCAGCGCAATTTGGCATGCACTGCAGCCTACAGAGGAATTCCTATGTATTGGTAACAAGTGAAATTTTCTGCTTGCTTAAAAATATCAAAGCAGAAGGACATTTTAAATAAAACCTCAAATAAAAAGTACCTTAAGAGAAAAAAATGGATTAGACTATGGCAGAATCTAAAATATCTGTTCAATAAAGGACCACAACGTCCCTCAGAGGGTTAGCAGGCTGATATATCTATGATAAGAATATACCACAAACTCCGGAAAATCAACAACCACCAGACAAAAGAAACTCTCTTTTCTTCCTCTCTTCCTCCCTTATTTCAACACAACGCATTCTCAACGTAGATCTCGTAAAATCACCAGTCAGATCACATTATCCTCTTCTGCTCCAGGCCCTCGAACGCTTCCAGTTCACTCACAGGAAAAGCCAAAGCCTGCATGAAGGTCTACAGGGTCAGCCCCACCTCTTTTTCATGTCCAAACACCCTCTCCCTCACTTCAGTCTAACTAACCTTAGATCTTGATCTTCTTGGATCTTCTTGGATCACCCAGGTAAGCTTTTGCATTTGCAATTATCCTGGAATGCCCTCTCTTAGCTTATCTGCAAGTTTTGCTCCTTCATTTCCTCCTTATCTTTGTCCAAGCCTTCTTGATCATCACAAACTAATTAGCAGCCTGCCCCCACTCTCCCCACACACAACCTTTCCTTATCCCACGTTTTCCCTCCTACACAGAAGTCATTATCATATGACAATCTATATTTCCCCTTGCTTATTTGTTTACTGTATCGGTCTCTTCACAAGAAATAAGCTCTACGAAGAAATGCTGTCTGCTTTTTTTTTCTTGTTTTCAATTTTGCAGATTATAAAGGATGTCATGGTGCAATGTTCACATTTTCCTCTTCTCCGCTACCAGGAGTGTTGTATATAGACAGCTCATAGCTGAATCTCTCTTGAGGGCTAGTGTGCAACTGAAGAGAACCACCTGGTCCAAGGTAACACTCGCTTTTCAGGATTGCCCACGTCAGTGGTGATCAATGGTGGGATGTGAAGGCCAGTCCCATTGTTCTGATTCAACACAACTAATAGGGGCCCTCCCATCTTGAGAGCACTACACCCACCCTGCCATGGCTTTTTCTTTTTTAATTGCACCAGTTCAGCTTCTCCCTCTGCCCAGTCCTACTTTCTATCCTTCCACAGACACTTATCTTGAGACCACTACTCAGTAAACTTTGCACAAATTTCAACCTCCAAGTCTACTTCCTAGGAAACCCTGACACAGGATCACAGATGAAGGAACCAAAAACAGAGTCTAAGTAAAAGTAACATGCCTGTGGTGGAGCCAGGATTGAACCTACAGATTCTAGCTACAGAGCTTGTGTTTTTAGTCATTACTTCCTGCTGCTACACACACAACTGTACTTCCCCCTCCCACCATCAATAATTTAAAGTATATTGAATACCTAAGAGTGAATATTTAGGATTGGGATTAGGGATAGAGGATGAAGGGGGAAATTAATAGAAGAGAATAAATGGCAAACATTATGCGCCATGGACTGAAGAGTGGTTTGAGTACTATGTTGAATAGACCAGATGATTTCAGAAATACAAAAAAAAAAAAAAGAAAAAGAAAGAAAGTGGGAAAAGGGCAAGGAGATGGAACAATGAAATCTCATGATTGTTGATAGGATTTATGATTTATATAAAAAACAGAATATAGGGTCTGGTGGACTTGGTGCAAACAGCTACCGCAAAAGGTAGAGTAAGTAACCTTGTGCCTTATAGTTTCCTTCATTTTTGAAGTTCAAGGACTGATTTAGTCATCATATTCCCTGTTGTTGGGTTTGTGGGTAAACTGTTCATCCTTCATGGTGATCATTCACACATTCAAAGGCTATGGTTGTGTATAAATAAATGTTATGATAGTGCTTTTTATAAATCAGAATATTTTACAAATAGTTATAAATGAGTATAGCATCCTAATAGATTTACCTAATGCTCTGACATCAAGTGGGACTATAATAAAATCTTTCCATCTATTTTCAAAGAATTTCTAAGAGTCTCAAGTCTCCTTAGAAAAAGAAAAACAAAACAAAAAAAGCAACTTTGCAATGCTTAGAATCCTAATGGAACTTCTTCCTTGTAAAAGTGTACTGAACCCCTCATACCGTGAATGCATCCCATTTCTTCTTTTCTAGTTTTATGTGGAGGCAATATGTCTGCCATTGTAGTTCCAAGAGTAATTATTTACTGTTCTGAAATTTTAAACATTATTCCTTATTTCTTGCCTATCTTGTGTAACTGCAATTCCTCTGATATCAACACCGATTACACTTCCCTGAGAGATGCAGAGTAAGCTGTCTCCTCTAAATAGTGAAAACTATGATTGGATTTGTAGAGTTCTTATTATCTCAGCATCAATACTTTAAACGACGGATTTAAAAATAACTGATTAAAAGATTCGAACTTCTAATTAAACTCTTCAGAGAAATTATATTCTTAGGATAAATGGGAATAAAGAGCAAAGGTAATATAAATTATTTTAATTTCATTTTTAATTTTTTGGAGTTCAAAGTTCCTTGCATTAGTTTGTTATAATCATCTTGCCTATAAGTAGATATCATTCTGTTTTACTGATAAGATAAATGACTCTCCAAGGAGACTGAGAGTAAAGATCAAATAGGCATCCTTTAAGCCAATTAAAAATTCAGAATACATATCTTCTGACTCATAATCCAAAGCCATTTCTATCACACTGCACACAACGATTGCATTTCTTTCCCCAGATATGGTTTAAAAAGAACATAAATAGATGATTCAGACAAAAGTTTGTATCATCCATTTGACATTCTCAAGCAATCTTCTCTAGAAATTCACACAACTATTACTATTCTACGGGAGAGGGAGGGAGTTATTTTTATTTTCAAGATGGTAGTCATGTGTGAAAACAAAGTACGGACAGGTTGGTAATGAAGGTTCCTTTCTCCTCCCTTTTCTCACTGTTTCCCCTCCCCTCTTCTGTTTGCTTTTTGTATTCTTTTCAATTTCATTCACCATTACATGGTTCCTCATTCATTCAACCTCTATTTCATTACTCCATTGCAATATTGCATCTCTTTGAGGTAAAGACAAAGTAAAAATCCCAGGAAAAGCTGGGATGAGGTTTCAGGTGCAGTTCAGATGGCTATACGCCCATTTCCAGGCAAAAGAGCAGCTCTCAGGTGTAGGACTGCAAAAGCAAGGATAGTTTCCACTTTCTCCCCATATGTATTGCCCTGGAAGACTCTCAGACTTTACATGGTAAAATTTCTTCATTGAGTCAGTATTTTAGCTGAACCTGCTTACAACTGATGCCTGTCAGGCTTTGGCTGTCATGGAGAAAATGCATGGTGAGGCATATCGCGTTTGCTAGAACTTTACCACGACAGTAAGGTAGAGAAGGTACAAACTGAGGTCAGGAAAGGGAATGTGTACAGCAATGAGTAAGAGAAAATTTACTTAGCCTTATATAAGAATGTTTTATGAAATAAATATTCAGCTCTTTGTTATTTACAGTATATTCAACATTTTATTTCTGCAGGGGATTATTTTTCTTTTGATAATTAGAATCATAATTCTTCCCATTGTGTGCTGAGAAGAGAATTTACATGTAATCCTCTTGAGAGTAAAAAAAAAAAAAAAAAAAAAAAAAAAAAAAAAAAATGTGTCGTAGTCCTTGTTACAGCTGCAGAAACCTTACCACAATACAATACGTATGTTTTATTAGGCTTGTTCAATTCAACCAAATTCCTGAATATCATCAAGTTCAGATAAGAAACATAAGGATTTTTAAAAAATAATTTCTTAGTTCTCAAACTTCTTACAATACTGTTTGCTAGTTTTTAGCAATCCACATAATCAGAAACAGCATCCTAGGGTCTAAAATTCATTGCAATGTAAACATCTCTTGCTCTACCCAAAATGTATATAAAGTGTGTGTCCTAATTATGGACATCTGAGTAATACCATAGGGCAATTCTACATTAAATAAAAATATATCATAACTGGTTTCACATAGTGAAGTTAACACAACAATTACCTGGGTATTAAAAAATCAGTTTTTATACTAATAATGGATATAAATTTGATTTCTCACTGTACATATCTAATATTCATCTATTAAATAATTCTCTTAAAACTATGTGATTATATAAGTTGTATAAGGCCCAGTGCTTCCTTTTACCTCATGAGATGAAAATATACCCATTGTACCTATGCTGTATGCCTTAGAGACATTTCATTTTTATAGATGTTATCATACAACTTCCCATAAGATGTTATTAAAATTTAATTGTGGATTTTCTTAGACCCATAGCAAGATAATACATTCATAATTATTTTAATAATTAAAATATAATTTTCATTTTACTGGACTTATTTTTTGTTTTTGGGAGCCTATCAAAAGTCTAATCAGTCCAGAAATATTTTAAAAAGAGAATAATGGAAAATATTCATAGTGTTGTCTTCATAATATGATTAAAAGACCTTGAGAGGAAAGCAGGGGTTAAAAATTATCCTTTAACCACCCACACATCTCTGGATTTTGAGAGGAGGTTTCTTTAATACTTTCTTACTTGCTGCAGTATTTGTTGCTTAAGGAAGTCTGTGGGTGGATAAGATGTTATTATCCCTCCTACACAGACCCGTTTTCTTATTTACAACATTAAATCTCCATATATAAAAGTACTTAAAACACCAACTCTTTCCTTTCAACTATGTTCTGAAATTCTTTGGAATTTGGTCCCCATGTTACCACACATTACCTTCCTATAGGACACATTTATAGTTAAGTATAGTTTATCCTGATTTTTTTTTTCAAGTGCGAGTCTATCAGGAAAGGGTCTTTGAAGTAGATGCCCTTCCAACTTTTTGTATGAAAACAACAAGTCTGATGTTCAAAACTAATAATACAAAATTATTTTTTTATATTAAAGAGTTTCCTTAAACACGAAGAGGTTACAGTCATTGACATGGGAAAAGCCAACCTTTAGGATTTGCATGCAATATTTCTTACTACACTACAGACTACCCTTATAAGTGAACATACATTTGTAGATCATTAAATGCATTTTATCTAAATTACATTAGCCCCTTGAATTATTTAGATCAATAGATAAAAATTTTAAAACTCCTTATAAAATGTGAACTA
Organism: Nyctereutes procyonoides; assembly: GCF_905146905.1. NCBI lineage: Eukaryota > Metazoa > Chordata > Mammalia > Carnivora > Canidae > Nyctereutes > Nyctereutes procyonoides. The sequence continues at coordinate 2,650,803 of NW_026575132.1, forward strand.
ACCAACGTCATGAAACCTTTAAATCTCTTTCATATTGTAGTAAAAATGTTCTCTCAAATGCAGTAAATGACGGATATGCCCTTGTGCAAATGGGATAAACTTATTTTAAAGTAATCAGGTCTAATCTTCATTGCTAATATAAAATTCATTAATTTGAAAAATACTGGACAGTTTTTTAAAAAGTAATAAATTAATGTATTTTGAAGTGATTTTAGATTTGGAGGTTTAATGATATCATTTACAATAGCCATACATACAATGTGTTTTGTAAATAAATTTGTTCACTTCACTATTCAGATCAATGCATTCCATTTGGGAATTATGTTAACTTTTGTTAAAAGAAATTAGAAAAATAATAATTAACCACCCAAAGTACTTACAAAGATGCCCCAATTATTAACTAAATACACATTATTGAGAATATATCCTACAGAGACCAGTTAGAACAATCACTAGCTAGGATTGATGGATTAACCAAACAATCACAGGTAATTTAATCACTTCTGGTTAATTCAAAGGAAACTGATTCTGGCTCCTCTGATACCTTGGTAATAGGCACTATCAAAATACAGAGGCAAGTTCATCCTCTGTACAACAGAGGTGGTAAGTCAAATATAGGTTATGTACAATCCACTGGATATGTGAATTGTAATTCTTCAGGTTAAACTAGGTTTTTAGGTTATAGTTATTCAGCTTTTTTGGCACCTTATGATAATAGACTAAAAAATTAACGAAAATTAAAATCGTTAGTATTTCAGAGCAATGTAAGACAAAGACTAGAAAAAAAGGAATTTAGTTAAAAAATTGTTTTGTCTCTGATTAAAAAAAATAGTTTATGTAGTAGGAATAAATATTCATTATCACAACTTTCAGAACAACTACTATTTAAAGAGTACAACTCAAAATTAAGTGGGTTATATGTTCTTCTCTTTTTCTAAAGCAATGATTTTTAAGAAGTTGCTTTGTTTTTCCTCGAAGTTACTATAAAGTACCTATAGTTGAAAGGAAGGGTAAAAAGCAAACAGGAGAAGAGAATAAGAAAAGGAAAGTGGTTTCCAACTTACGTATAAAGTTCAAGTTATAAACATATCCTTGACATCAAAATTATCTCCTAAAATATTACCTTATTTAGATCCCTGGATAACTTAATAAACCCCAAATTTCAATACAGAATGCAACAAGGAAGAGTGAAGTTGACTTCATTTTCACTTGCATGAGCTAATTATAATGAATGAAAGCTGGAAGCCAGTGTCTGAGATATAAACTATGTCTTCTTAAAAAATAAATTAAAATGAAGAGATTATATATGATATGATAGGGGACTCAAACATAAAACAGTATATCATTACATTTTAATAGAAAGAGCAATGAAGATTTTCTGTGTTCTAGCTTGTTTTGGTCTACGGCCATACCACCCTGAACCCACCCGATCTCGTCTAGCTTGTTTTGTTTTTGAAGATGCTAAAAAATTAACAAGACTTGTTGCATGAATAGTGAAACGTTGAAACTCAACATAATATATGCAAAATTAGGTAATCTATATATAAAGATTAAATGTATCTGGGAAATAAACAGGGTTTTGCATAGTAACTACTTCCTTCCAAAATCAGCATTTTTTTAAAAAAAGATTTTATTTATTTATTTCACAGAGAGAGAGAGATAGAGTGTGTGCAAGCAAGCGCGGGCACACAAGCAGGGGGAGTGGTAGGCAGAGGGAGAGGGAGAAGCTGACTCCCCGCTGAGCAGGGAACCCTGGGATCGGGAACAGAGCTGAAGGCAGACAGATGCTTAACCAGGCGCCCCAAAAGCAACTCTTTTAAAATTGATGAATTCTTTAATATTCCAATGGTGAAACAGCTACTCAAGCAACTCTCTTTTTTCCTTTCTTTTTCTCTTTAAGATTTAATTTGTTCTATTAAGCTCTTCTTTTCAAACAGCTAGAGAAGCTTTCTTAAGAATACTATATTAATCAGCCAGAGGGTTGGCAGGAAAACAGTTTCTTAGACGTGTGAATGACTGTCCTAACATCAAATGACTGTCCCATGACATGTGACATTGAAATAAATTTCATGCTCTCATGGTACTAAATCTTGACTCCTGTTCAGTCTCAGTCTTTATGGGAAAAACTGTGCTCCAATATTTTGCTGTAATTGTGTTCTCTGGGTATTGCTTATTTAAGCTAGTTAAGCCTTTCATTACATAAAGCAACTTGGTAAATCTTTGGAATATTGTCCAAACTAGATAATAAAGTGTGATAAGTCAGATCTTTCCTGAACCCAAGGCCTTCTTTTCTTTATCTTTTATAAAATTCTGCTTTTAAAAACTAAAATTTACTTAGAATCATACATTTGATCATTTTATACAACTTAAGCAAGGCCTTAAGAATGTAGGTCTTCGTTCATTCTTTTTATTACTTTTGTTGAAATTTTATCTAATTTTGTTTTCTTGCTGTGCATAAAGGTGGAACTTTGAATTTCATTTGAAAAAGCATTTTGGGATTTACAATTAAGATTCAATTCATAAATAAAGTCTTATTTGGCAGTACCTCAGACCAAATTTTAAAAGTTTCTGCCTCTTTTATCTTCTATGTCTCCCTAAACACACAATTTAATGTTAAAAATATGTTTTGCTTTAGTAAAAATAAATATAAATTAATCAAAGAAGTAATATAGTGAATTAATTTCATTGTCTTAAATTCTGTTTATCATTCTTATTTTCTTTTATGAAAAGAAAGCTTTCCATTTCAAATTATTGATTTGGTAATTAAGACCTTGTTTACATGATATGTGTTAATACCAGTACCTGGCAATTTAGGGCGCTGCTATATGCTTTAAATCTCTGTATTTAAGTGATTTCTTCAAGAATTCTTTCTGCTCTGCCAAATGATCTTGGAAGCTTCTGTTAAGAAGTTTGACATGCATATCTATCTCAAAGAAAAGTAGGGCACAAACAATAAATAAACTAATAAAAAATATTAGATGACAAAGTTCTTAAGTAAGATTCATAAATATTTTACTTTTCATGGTATATACATTTACTTAATAAGTAGAATGCTACTTTTTCATTTGCCTCTTTTCTAAAATGCAAAATATGAATTTGTCTCAGAAATCTATAATGGTAAATACATAAGTAAATATACATAAATAACATCCACAAATAATTCTTCAAATATATAAAAAGGCAAACCTTACCTCCATCTCCAGATCCTGATCCTGCATCTAGGGGGAGAAAAGAAATACTTTGGTTTTGTTTGAAAAACATATTCAAAAACTATTTATGACTTTATTTAGTTCATGTTTACTTCCTTTATTAAGACAGTAATATAATGGAGAAAATGATTACTATTTATTCTGAAAATACATATTCACATCGATTTTATTTAATTTGTATAATATAACTTATAAAATAAATTATTATTTTCATTCTTAAACTTTGTAAAAAAACTATTATCTAACTGATATTATATCCTATTTTGATTATTATATTCTAAAATTGATTATGTAAAATCTCTCATATTTTTACTTTAACCAGGATGAATTTTGTGCCATTGACAAAAAAAAAAAATTGAAAATGAAATGCTTATAACAGTGAGATTCAGAAATTAAACAGGCTTAGACATGTGGCAAATAAACTCATAATTAAGGCCTATATTATTGTAAATCACATACACACAAAAAGAAAAACAATTCATAGATGATTATCTTTTTATATGATTGCTAATATGTTTTCCAAATACCACAATTGTGGAGGAGTTTATCTGCCACCACCAACATACTTCATTTTTGAAATCAATAGAAGAGTGAGATTAATTTTTGTTTTTGTGCTTAAAATTGGATAAACTCTAAGTGATGTTGGCAGAAAAAGCCAGTACCCTCCTGCATTCTCTTACTTCATTTCTTCTCTCCCCTCCTTCCTACGTAATTGCAGTCGGTCAAAGTTGTCTGTTTCAGACAACTTAGTTCCCAGAGACACCCAGTTTTCTAGTTGGGAGTCAAGACCGTTGAGTTTCCAACTGGTTCCACCTATTAAGTGTAGACATCATCTTCTTTCTGCCTCTCCACTTCTTTTCATTCTAAATACATTTTGTTCTGTATTTTTAATGTTAATATTGGGGAATCAGACTAATATTGATATTTTCTGTCTGAAATGCTCTCATCTCACACTAAAATCTCAACCAGGATTCAAGAACTATACCAAATGCCACCACAATGAATTTGTGTTTGATGCTTTAGTCCAATTTAAAAAACAAAATAAAGCAAAAACCCATTACTTCTACTTGTTTGCCTCCATGACAGTTTATGAGAGGCATGGCATAAAAAATGATAGGGCATATGAAAATCCATAGAAGGCTGACATATAGAAGAGTGGTTGCCTCCCCAACAGTCATGCTTGCCATCATGCTAGGCATTAGCAGTGTCAAGACGGAGCAGTAATTTAAATAATATGTCTTCGTGGAGACTCATATTAACTAAATTCACAGGGTCTAACAGATCAGGCCAGCAGATTCTTTTCTTAAGGCAATCTAATTGGTAAAACAAGTTAAAATAAAAACCCTACTTAGTAAATGTATAATCAAAGAAGGATGTTGATCATATGCCTTCACCGTTTAATGATAACAGATCAAGAAAGGCTGAAGCTGAAGCATTTGTCACCCTAATAGAATGGTCCTGTTAGGGCAGCCCCGGTGGCGCAGCGGTTTAGCACCACCTGCAGCCCAGGGCGTGATCCTGGAGGCCCTGGATTGAGTCCCACATCGGGCTCTCTGTATAATGCCTGCTTCTCCCTCTGCCTGTGTCTCTGCCTCTCTCTCTCTCTCTCTCTCTCTCTCTCTCTCTCTCTCTGTCTCTATGAATAAAATAAATAAAATCTTTAAAAAAAAAAAAAAAGAATGGTCCTGTTAACTGAACTGGTAACCCTAACTCATGGAACCATCACTTTTGGACAGGACAATGCATTAATGGTCAATATTTGTATAATTTCACTGCTAAAATTTTAACTAAATTTATTTTGATTAATTTGAAAGCTTAATTTAGTATCACTTACAATCATCAGAGGCTAGCAGGTCGTACTATGATAACACTAATACATTCCACAAGGTTTAGTTGAATGTGTATAGTTTCTCTTTTCTTTCTAAGACTGTAAATCAAGAACCATGTCTTGTTCAGCTTTTTATACTTATATGCATGTAAGAGGAAATACATAAAACCTTACAGATTCAAACCTCCGAAAGTTACTCATTTGACAACATAAGGAATGTTACATAAGCTTCCTAAGCTTATCTGTCCTCTATTCAATGAATATAGTGATGTCTATCTCATTGGGTTATTTTGAGGCTTACAGCACAATAGCATATTTTAAATGCTTATCACTGTGTCTAGAACATAAAAATTAAGATTCTGAATAAACATTTAGCCTATTCATCTATGGATATTCTAATAAGTACATAATGGCTTGGGAAAAGAAAAAAAAAATGGTAGTAGTATACTGGCTTGTCTTTCTCGTGTATCTTTCTAAAAAGTCAAAGGGCATAGCTCTTAAGACAATTTTGTTTGATGTGACCCAAATTAAGTAAGTAGGAAAGAAAGAAGTGATAGTGAAAAAAAATAATCACAAGTCCAACACATCATTATGAGATAGTGATGGGAAGCTTTAATGGTTTCTTTAGTATAAGATAAATACGTAGCCTACTGAAGTCTTACTGGTGAGACACCTAAAGAAGTCATGCTTTTGAATCTAAGAGTCTGAACGCCTCGTTAATGCATTTCTTATAACACAAAAAAGTGAAGTTGACATTGAGGCTGTTGAGCAGACTGCCCAATCGGAAACCATTTGGGAACAAAAAAAAAAAGATTTGTAAATTCAATGAAATATAACAAAGTTATATTTTCTACTGTCTTTTATTCCTAGAGATCACAATTTGCCATCTTTATTCAGTGTCAAATAGCATTAAAAGATAAATGGAAAAATCTGCAAAGAAAAGAATGAGAATTTCTTTTGGTTCAAACGTCAGAACTCTAATTTATTTACAGTCGGACCCAGCTAATCAAAATTACTTTGGTTCCTCTATCATTATTCAGCTCAAAATCCTTTTAGATTTACAAGTCAATAGGACACACATTCAGTAAAACTGGCTTTTACTAAATCAATCCTACAGAAATCTAAGTATGTGAATCAGCTAGGTATGGATCACTCAATTGTGGTTCAATGTTCTAGTTGGCTATGTATGTATTTTCATAGTGCAAATAACACATTAGGGACTAGAATGTAAAGTCTTGAATAAATCAGGAGAATGTGAGTGCCTGAGCCTACAAGAACCTGGAAGTTGGCAAGTAAGAAAGAGAGATTTTGGTACCAAATACTATTAGCCTTACCATAACTTCATAACTCTTTATTATGACAACTGCCAGCGGAGAATTTGGCTACGTCAGTGACAGGCTGGTATCCTATGTGATCTTGGAATAGGCGAACCTTTCCTCAGTACTCCCTGGAGTTGGCCTCCATCATTCTTGGTTTCTTAGAGTGTTTCCATTATTTTTCCCTATGCAATTTGTCTTTACATCTCACTTTAAGTGTTCTTCTCCAAGGGTATGGCAGATTGATTTTTTATAACTAGTTTGCTCCTTCTCTTTCTGTTTCCCCCATTTTTACTTTGAGAGCAGAATGCTGGTCCTCCTCCCTCCCCACCGGGGAAGCAAGTCCACTGACTCTCCCCTGTTACTGTCATTTTCATTCATTATTTTTCAGACAAATGGAGTGGCAGTGATCCCTTTGCGTTAGCAAATCAGAAGCAAGTGGGGCACCAGCAAGGACATTTAGTTCACGAGGCAAAGAATCATATAAAAGACTACTTAAAAATCAAAACCAAAACAAAGGCCTACATCATCATCTGTGAATAATAATACCATTCTTTTCTGCGAGTTCTTAGGAACTTAATTAATCACTGGTAACATCTGGAACACTATCGATTACTAATAATCAATAGGCTTAAGATAATCTTTAAAGAATACAAGCCTTCCTCTTTGCTTGTCTTCCAACCCGCCTCATCTACATGTGACTATTAACATGGTTCCCTGGAACACTAATACCTGTTATCCGAAAAATATGTGTTATCTAACACTTGTTATCTTTCCAATAAATTAGATTTTTTTTTCTTGGCACTATTTTGTCTTTTCACTTTTGAAGGAAGTTCCTACTTTGGGTTATTATAATTTTCCCTGACATGCTTATGCCATCCAATTCTTCGGAAATTATGACTTTCTAGAAAGATGCTTGTGTGCCATTAAAGACAGCTATCACGGACACTAAAGTCTGTAATATATGTGATTTTAATGTGTCAAGCCTAATCTGTAAACTCAGCTGTTATTTTAAAGCATTACTCTCTCAAGCTGGGCTTTGTTGCCCTTGTTTATTGTTCTTCCTGTAATACTGTTCAGCTCTAACAATCACTGCACACGAAAGGAAAACCTGAGAAACTCACTCTTCTTCCTCACTCCCTTCAGAGCACTCTTGGTAAAGACAACTTAAAAGAGCTTTGTGGAATCCCAGGCTGACTGTGTTAGAAAGGATAGATGTCCCTCACAAATACATTCTTCAATATAATCATCTAAATGGTTAAGAATAATATTTTATAGTGCTGCGGAGGTCACCCACATTTTTATTTTCAAACCCAGATCTGCAAAACTGCCCTCCAGCAGACGATGCTGTTGTTCAAAACAAACCGACCAACCTTTTTTGTGAGTAGATAGGTTTCTCTATATTTGGGACTTGGGCAATAAATCTAGACTTCTAATTATATTATTCAACTGTCTGCATTTCATTAAATAACATATGCATTAAAATCAACATCCTTATGGCAGATTTTCTTTTTCTTCCAGAAGTGATTTGAAATGTAAAAAAAAAGACAAAATAAGGATAATGTATGCTTTGTACAAAAGAATGAGGCTTATCCAGCCAGTATATAGTCTGAATTATTTATCTGGAGATAATAGAAAAAGCAAGACACAGTTTCCCAAGGTTTCAGGGAGTCCTTGGGATCACACACGTACCTGTGGCGCATGACCCTTCAGACACCACAAGAATCTCGCTCTGCTGTTTGCATGCAGCCTGCCGCAAGTAGCACTCATTCTGGTAGCTCTCCCCATTGGAGCCACACACAGGCACGTAGTCACTGTTGCACTGAGGGACACACAGAGAGAAGCGTAGGTTAGTACTGGAGGCCCTGACACCTTGAACAGAAATAATCATTTACCAAAGAAGGCATTTGTTTTCATTTTCAGCAATCCCATTGTATCCACTAAAGTCTTTAACCTTGTAAGAGCATCATTCAAAGATACACAGAAGTAATGTTAAGTCAGCCAATCAGTCATTTGATTCTGTTGAGGGGCGGGAGCTTTTAAATTGGTCAGGTGATTCCAACAAAGTGATTGGCAAGCAATACTAAAATACTAAATACTTTTAGCAATACTAAAAAGGTATAGCAACAAATGTTATCAACATTTTTTAATACTGGTTTTCAGATATACACCCATCTGGCTTGGCGGGGGGAAAAAAATCAAAACATGCTACAATATTCAAGTTATTAAAAATAGGTAATGCCTATCTGTGTTTAGAGCAGATGTATATCGCCAAAATGCCAATGAAATCAGTTACTCTTTAGTATGGTTTTTTTCTCTGTTGAAGTTTAATCTTTACAAACTTCTATAAGTTGGATAAGACATTTGGGTTACTAATTAATCTGTCACATATCTTTAGATATTGACAGATATACTGCAAGAAAAACCAAAAGAATATGGAACACAGGAAAAAAACAACAACTGTTGAAATCTATGTAAGTGGTATTGATTATTGAAAAGCATGACTATTAATATATATTTCATAAAGAGAAGAGTTCATTTTTAAAACAGCCTCATTACAAAAAAAGTACACATTTCACAATGGAAATTAGGCAACCTACAGGGTATACTCATCATAATATAATCACACTCTAAGGCATTAGCGATCCTTGGCTGTGTCCTATACCTGCTAATTACACTAGAGATGTGATTATCTCATGATTACTACTACTGATGTGTTTCATTGCTTAATTGTAACAAATGCAATAACTAAGATGATTATTTATGAATACACACATATGCCAGAAACTAAGTAAAGCAAATCATACGTACACATGCATGTGAAAACACTTTCCTATTTTCTAGTTCTTATTAAAATACTTGTATTTTTCATGGCTGTAAATTTATAACACATACAAAATAAACCCATGATCTAGTGAGATGGCTAGGAAACTTTTAACATATACGATAATAAACCTAAAACTCTATCATAAGGTAAATTCAACTCAAAGATTTATACCAAAAAAAGTACAAATTACCAATAAAAGTATAAACTTATCATAAAAACCTGGTATTTATTTTTTTACTCTATTTCCTTAGAATATCTGGACTTTCTCCTTCTTTATCAATCATTTAACTCTTGCTCTTTGCCTTTATGTAACAATGGCTTAATCATCCGAGTAATTTATATATGAAATAGGATAAGCCAATGTTGTCTGCAATGAAAGTCTTATTTTATGAGTCTTTGTATCTGTTATTAAAAAACTGAAACATAGCTTAGTAATAGCGATATACTTTTTCTTGTGATAGTAAATCCAAATTGTATGATACTCATATTATGATCTCCATTAACTGCTAACATGATGATTTAGATATTAAATCATAACTACTTAGAAATCACTTCCATGTGATTAAAATGATTTAAATATTTTAAATATGACATGTTTTAGAAATCTTCTCTATTATTCCTAATTTAGATATTCTGGAAGCCCTCTCTGCAGTAATTCCTTTCCACAGTTACATTCTTGGCTCCCAAACTCAGTCTACCTGTGTTACTATATTTAAAAACTGTTTTGATAAATAAATAAATAAATAAATAAATAAATAAATAAATAAATATAAAAACTGTTTTGATTAGAACCTTTCACTAATGAGGATCTTTAAGTCAATAGGCATTCACTTCTGATCAGGTAATATGTGTGTAAGGGCTGCCTTCCACAAGCTTTCTAAATACATATGTATTTTTTAGCTTACATCTGAGAATTGCCCTACCACAGGACCCAAAACATTATCATTAGTGAAGAAGAAAGGCAATGGCCAAACGTCAGTAAGGAGTCGAATTCTCCAGTGAGCAGTACGGAGGGAACACCAACTACATGGGGCTTCTGCTCCATGGTCAGAACCATAGCCTGGGAGGCAGGTGGATGGACAGGTGCTTGATAAATGTGCCGTGTTCAGGACCAGGGAGGATTTATGAAGACCCACTAACACCACAGTGATTACCTGAGCACACGGAGGAGAGATCAGAAAGCAGGGAACAACTGTAACCTATCACAGTCAATGGACCTGGTGACACTTGCAGTAGGCAGAAAATAGTTAAAATTAGTGTGATGGCTGGACTATTAGCTTCTCCTGTTCAGGTCCTAGAATTCTAGTCTTTGGCTACCTTTTAATCTCCATCTTCAGACCTGCCTACAACAATGTGTAGATTATTTGGGCCCACATTTTCTTCTCTCCAATCCCTGGAACCTCTCTATTTATCTTTCTCATCTACTTCTGCCAAGTATTTAGATATAGTGAGTGGACAGGGGCTAAGGGGAGGTAGGTATTTACCATCTCTGTCAAGTGCTAACACACAATGCTGATGTGCATCTTAAAAGACAGAACAAACTGATAAAGTGCTCATATGCCACTTCTGAGGGATGCAGTAAGCCAAATGTGAACAGTGCTAAAAACAGAGCTGCCAAGTTCCATGCACAAGCCAAGAGGGAGATTTGTATGGAGCTGAAAAGAGCTTAACTGTAGATTATCAGCGCAATTTTTTTGGCCTTTAATACCATGCCTTGCACTCATTAATATGAAAAATACAAGGAGGAAGCACACTCTCAATCATTACGGCTCAGGAGTGGAAGTCTGGTCCTAGTTTCCTCAATTTCTCTCACTGCTCTGGTGGAGGGCCTTGTGTGTATCTCACAACTATTAAATATTTAACAAGCTTGTAGCTCAGTTTTCCCATTTGAAATGGTTACCTAAGGCATTTGGGAGGATTAACAGAGTCATGTCTTTAAAATACTTTGGAATACTCATTTATAAAAAGATATGTAAATTATTTGTGTCTCACGCTAAACATTTTTTTGTTGTTTGAGTATAGTTGACACACCATCTAAAACTGACACTAAACACACGTCTAAAATTATAGAAATAAAGGAAAACAGAATAACCCCCACACATAAAAATAATCTAAGTATGCTGTTAAAATATGCCAAATTATTGGAAGTAGTTTTTAGTGGCAATCATGATACTGCTCAGTTTCAGATGAAAGGACGGATTCAGATGTTAAGTGACTTGCTAAAGGCCACAGAGTTGGCTGGTAAGAGAAAAAACAACACTCAGGCCCAGATGGCTAGACCCATAAATGTATGTGTTGTACAAACTCCCTCTCAGGGGAGGAGTGATTCTATTTTTCTTAAGATGTTATAAAAATCTTAAGTTTATTTTCCAAATATGTGTTTTCCAGTGGAATGATTTTGCTCCAAAGTGTCCACATTGCTTAAGAAAGTAGCTACATATCACACTAGTGTATTCAATGACTTGACACTCTAGAATATATGGGATTCATTTTACTACAAATGAACAAAAATGTATGTGAGAAGTTTTTTCCTATGATTTATTGCTTGTTTGGTTAATAAGGATTTCTTTTAGCTGAGATTTCAGCATCTAGAAGCTATGTAGAACTTATATTTTATAGATTGTCGGCACCCTCCATAGAGTCTGGCATGTAGAAGGTACTCCACAGATGTTAAGTGAATTCTTGTTATATTCCCAGTTGTCAAAGGCTTAAGAATAATGGCTTAGGATATGGTAGGTTTCTCTTCCAAAAAAGAAAAAGATAAAAAACCTGCACATGTCCCAATCCTTTGATCGTTCCATAAGTAACTTTTTCTTCTCTGTAACCACATTTCTTTAAATGAAAGAAAATATGACTTTAAGAGTGGGCAAGCCTGTGGCTATGGTGAAAGTGACTCTGTGTGACTTCTCAAGCTAGGTCATTAAAGGATACAGCTTCTATCTGGCTCTTTCTCTCTTTCTGGACACTTGCCCCTGACACCAAGCCATTGTGGTCTGAGGAAACTCAAACTAGCACATACAGAGAGAGATCCACATTAAGGACCAGGGTGTCCAGCTGACAGACATATGAGTAGGAGCCCTGAGAAGAGTGCAGAACCAAGCCTTTGAATTCTCTCTCTCCCTCAGCTAATGCCAAGGGAAGCAGAGATGAGATGTTTCCCTTAAGCCCTGTCCTATTGTAGATTCATGAGCAGAAGAACTGTTCATTATTTTGGGGCCACTAAATTCTGGGCAATTTGTTATGCAGTTCTAGTAAGTGGAACAATTATAGATCTAAAGCATGCTTATTAAATACAAATAATGAATACTTGAAATAAAGGATATCTGAAAGACAGAAGGCTTCATCATATTTTTAAATTACAAACTGATTAAATAAATAAATAAATAAATAAATAAATAAATAAATAAATAAATAAATAAATGATAATTGGTCATTGTATGACCTATGCTATCTATGGATAACCACTATGCTTCTTCCTTTCGTCCTTTCTTCCTTCCTTCTTCCTTTCATTCATCTATCCATCCATCCCTCTAATTATCTCTAAATTTTCCTCTCCACAATTGATATATCATATTGACCAGCATGCCATCTGGTATTCTGATAGGAACATGGCTCCAGGCCGTATCTGGAACTCACATCATCACCTAAAAAACAGCTGTACTACCTTGGGTACTGAATGATCTACGATAACTTGGTATTGCTGTTGCTGATATTTTCACTTGCACGTATAATAATATTTGGGGAAAAAATTAGATTTGGTGTCAAAGGACTTAGGTTCTTACTTTAAGATCACCACTTAATGATGGTTATTTATATTCTGGGCCTTAATTTCCTCATCTGTAAAAGGAGGAGGAAATAATTACCACTCACTCAGTTCTGACAAATAAAGGGGGGAATATGTTTATTTTCAATCATCTAAGAGAAGTTAAGGCAAATATATGTTCACTTTAATGTTCCAAGTTGGAAAACTGTAGATCACACGCACACACACACACACACACACACACACACACACTTTGAAATTTCTCTCTCCAGCCAGAATGACCAGGATTTCCATCCTATTTGAATGAAAGAATTTCTGTAAACAGAATAAACAGAGAGTAGACAATCTAAGCTAGTTTAGTATTTAGGAAAATAAATTATCAGGACATCTCCCTTTTCATCATAAAGGGGAAAAAAACAAACAAACAAACAAATAACAACAACCTCAAACTCAGTGGAATGTACCGGAAAAGGACTGAATCAAGATACTCTTAACCTAAAATATCCTATTATCCTTTGCACAATTTGTGCATTTTCTTTGATCTTCAACTTAATCCAGCCATTCTATATTCTTACTATGTGTAGAGTCTAAATTTTCCAGAAGGAAATGTTTATTTTCTCTGGACAGACTGACAACCATCACAAAGCACAAGCTAATAGCAGTAGTAATCTCGTAGTAAATTTAAATGTTACAGGCATTAGGAAAAAAAAATACATTGTAGGTTCTTATTCAAACTTGCATTCATTGCCCACTCCCAAATCCACTCCACTCAAAAGGTATTTAAATTAGTGATGAACGTAACGGGCTGACCAAAGCACGAAAAACATAAAGATTTTTGTCGTTAAAAGTTTTACCAAAACCCTTTGTAGAACCTGAAAACCGAACATAATTTCTTTAATAAGAAAACCATGCGTCCCTTTTAGTAGCATGCATCCATTTAGAATGTTGTGAACTCTGTTATTTTTCTCTTGTTGAAATCGTATTAGAATTATGGCTTTCCATTTGAAGAACATTCTTTTTGGTTCATTTTATACCGTTTAGGAATTCACTTCTTATTTCTACCCTTGGTTATGAAAGTAAGACAAATTTATGGGAATCACAAACCAAATGGGGGGAAAATCCACAAAATACTTTGAGTCTTTAATTAATGATTTATCCACCTGTATTTTCTCCTTAGTTAGCATTTAGGGAAAGTACGAATTGGAGAGTTTTCATGCTCCATCTCTCTCATGTAGTTCATTGAAAGAACATAATTACATTGTTCAGTGTGGCTGGAGACCTTAGAGGTTGGTGTTACATGCATATTAAATATGCACAAATATGTTTCTAACACTCTAGTATGGTCTGAAAGACTGTAGTATGGTCACAACAATACTGACCCACCAGGAGGTGGTGCACTTTGCAAATATCATTTTATTGCTTTTCTTAGAAAGAAGAAAATAAAGTCCAAGCAGCTTTTAGCTTATCTACAAACCATTCAAACTATATTTAAATATGAATTCCCTTATCTCTCTCGCCGGGAGGTTGAATGCAACTTAAAATATTTAATTTCATCAACAATTCTAAATACTACATGCTGTATCAATTGTTTAGACCGAATTTGGGTTTAATATTTTCATTTCATTTATTCTGTATCGATTCTTCTTTTCTTTTCTTCCTTTTTAAATTTTACTTTTGCCTACAATCTTGGAAAAGTTTTCCCTGATCCCACTTATGTAGTTTTGTTTATTCGCATATTTCCTGGTTGAACCTTGTGTTAGAATTCATGTGCGTTTAAAAAAGTAATTCAGCAACACTCAAAGGTGAATAGAAGACATTAGTACGCCTATGATAGTTGAAGGTATATATGCTTGTATACACATTTTGAGAGAAAAGAAGGTTTATAATTTACATGGGGTAAAGCATTTGTTAAATGATGACTGAAGAGCTCTCTCTTCTATAGATACTCATAACCCAGTTTTGATGATACCAGTGCTGCAATCTTCCTCTCTTTTTTTTTAATATTTTTTATTTATTTTTTTAACATGAGGCAAAGTACATTTTTCTAACATTTATGAAATGACTTGCAGCTATTTGTACTCTTTTGGATTCCTGGGAGATTCAGCTAAAATTGAATGTGGTCCATGAGAAGTTGATATATATTAATAAGTTCCACGATTTCAAAAACTAGCACAGTGGTGTTGAAGTCACATTAATAAAGGAGTTTATTTAAATACTTAACCGGCTTGCCAGGATAATAAAACCTAAAGCCATTTAGGCAGAGCAACAGGATCAAAAAATGATAGCCCCAATGAAAAAAGAACAAAAGTACAAATCCACACTTCTTTTCCATTGATTATTTTGGCTATTAGCCCCAGCAGCTGATTTATAAAATGCATGCTAGACGGGACGCATAAGCATAATTTGCTCTGACACATCAAAAGAACAACCTGAAGCTTTCTACCGCCAGTGGCATTCATAACTCTGGCATACACATTTCTCCAAAAAGCTCTGTCTTTTCTGACATCCGTTGGCTCTCTTTGCAGTACAGTACTCTTGCTTGGTGCCAGCTTTCCTCTTAGCTTGCATAGCTATAAATTGCCAGGTGATGGGTTGTAAAGGGAGATCCCTCCTTTGTAGTCTCGTTAATGAATACGAAGATGCCAAAATCAGACTTCTTACCTTGAACTGACAGACGCAAGTCACAGTGTCTCCAATTCTTAAACATTCCCCATCAAATTTACAGGTGTTGGTGTCACAGAGGAAGAGATCATTTTCTCTGTCATCATAACCTCAAATTTAAAGAGAATACTCCAGTCATTAAAAAATGTTATAGACCTTAGGGGGGAAAAAAGAAAAAGCACTATCCTGAAGCTTTAAAAGGATTGCTCTAAATTTTAATTCCAATAACCACAGCTATACTGCAAGGTCATTCTCTACTGATAACCTCCAAAATCTAGTTAAGTGATCAATATTCATTTCTTTCTTTTCACAGTTCTTTTCTAGCCAATTCTCCTTTAATATTGTTTTTTGATATTGCTATTTTATTTTAGCCAGGGTTAATGCTGGCAGCAGTAAATGAAGGTTTCACACTTGCTTCCTAGCTTCATTATTTTTTTCTCATTAAGTAGACGGTAGTTTATGACCCCCACACTCCACATTTTAGAAATGAGCGGGTGATGGTCTCTGAATGTCATTTTACCAATTCTCCATTGTTAATCATTCTTTTACTTTAAGGTCTGGAACAGCCCCTTATATGGAATTTCTCCAGACAAAGAGGAAACAAAGCCCCAATAATAAAGATAAACAGGCACAGTGTTTGCCGTGATGGTCTGTCTGGCTCAAATGAAGATTGATCACCTCTAAGTTAACAGGGGTGGAGAGGTGTGCCAGGTTCTCAAAAATCGGCCAGGAAAACAAGTTTGTTCTCTTTAGTTTCTACAGATCTCTTTAAGATAGCTGGCTCACAATAATACATTTCTTAATTGTCAAACTCAATTTCACACTTAGGTTAGTTATTTCCTAAAACAATACTCGGCTTGGGAGGTAGCAGACCAAGTACGCGTTGGACCACAAAGCTGTGACCGTTTCAAACAAGTGATTTTGCAGGTTGTTGAACATGCCTATGATAAAGCACCAGAGAAGGGATTCAACACCTGCAGAGTGGAACTTAGCTTCTCACAAATATATATATACGAACCTACGTGTGTATATATATATTTGCACCTACGAACCAGGAAGGAGTTAAAGAAAACCTGTTCAATTTTACAGAGAATAACCAAATTTAGAAATTGCCAAAAACAGAACAAAGGCCATCTCTTTGACCCAAATTTAACAGGGCTGCAGAGCTCAACCTGTCTTTAGAAAGCACCAACTATGATGATGCCTAATCATTTTCCTGGTGGAATTTACAGCCCTTAGCAGCCTTGGACTGCGTGTTTTTTCATTCTGTGAGTTACAGTTGGCCGTTCCCACCTCCCCGAAGTTCCAGCCACTTGAGCTCGCATGCATCCCTGGGAACCACTTTATTCAGAGTCAGATTTAACTACAGCAGGATCCCATCTACAGAAGATGAGAAAATTCCATGCACACTCGCGAGCACAAGCAGACAGCAGACCTGGGGGACAATGCCCCGGGCAGGTTGACGCCGTTTGCAAAGCCAGAGAAATGGCACCACGACCCCGGCCGGGGGTTGCGCGCTGGGCCGGCTCCAGGAAGGACGGCCAAGGCCACTTGGGGTGCAGCGGCCCCAAACCCCCCGGCCCGGCTTCCCTCCGAGGCTTCGGGGCGCGGAGCCCGCCCAGCTCCCAGCTCCCAGCTCCGAAGGGGCCCGGGCGGGCCTGCAGGGCGCCTGGTCCCTGGAGCCGAGTCACCCCGCGCCCCCGGGTGAGGCCCGGCTGTGCGCACCCCCGCCCCCGCCCCGGGCCTGGGAGACCCGCGAACCGCCTCTTTCCTCAACTTCCCTCCGCCCCGGAGCAGCTCGGGGACGCCGGGGAGAAGCATCTCTGGGCTGCAGACGCGACGTCGTTTGCAGCCAAGTGGAGGAGGAGGAGGAGGAGGAGGAGAGGAGGAGGAGGAGGAGGAGGAGGAGGAGGAGGAGGAGGAGGATGTGAGAGAGGGAGCAAGGGGGGAGGAGGGATGGGAATCTCCCGAAACCTAAGCTCCAGGATCCGTGTGACCTGGGCTCGAGGGCCAGAGCAGGGCGCCTCGCTGGCACCCGGGATCCGCGCATCCCCTGCAGGGGCCCTATTTGATTGATCGCTTTCTCGCTGGTTCTCTCTCATAAAGTTATTTCTCGCTCCTTCTAGCTAGACTTTTTTTTTTCCTTCTTTCTTTTTTCTTTAATAACAGGAAAAGGGTCTGCTTTTAGGCTTTCCCACAAAGGTCGGTCGAGTGCTCTTTTGGGGGGATCCACAGAACCATCCCGTTTACTCTTTCTTAAAGGAAAAAAAAAAAAAAAAGCATCCGCAGTCCTAAGTGCAAGGATGCAAAGGTCCGTCCACCTGCACTTTCGGGCCTCCCAGCCCCGCCCACCCCCCCCACCCACCGTAGCGGCCTGCAACGGCTCCCGGAGCTCCTCGGAGTGCACGGGGGTCGGCTAAGGAATGGGGGGCCCCCGAGCAGACGCACGGAGGCAGGTGCCCGGGGCTGCAGACGCGGCTCCAAGGGGTGGACGGGGGTCGGGTCAGGAATGGGGGAGGCAGTGGGGGGGCCCCGAGCAGACGCACGGAGGCAGGTGGGGGGGGCTGCAAACTGGGCTCCTCCGGGTGGACGGGGGTCGACTCAGGAATGGGGGAGCCGAGCAGACGCACGGAGGCAGGTGCCCGGGCTGCAGACGCGGCTCCAAGTAGTGGACGGGGGTCGGCTCAGGAATGGGGGGGGGCAGTGGGGGCCGAGCAGATGCACGGAGGCAGGTGCTCGAGGCTGCAAATGGGGCTCCCCCGGGTGGACGGGGGTCAGCTCAGGAATGCGGGGGGCCGAACAGATGCGCCGAGGCAGGTGCTCGGGCTGCAAACGGGGCTCCTCGGGGTGGACGGGGGTCGACTAAGGAATGCGGGGGGCCGAGCAGACGCACGGAGGCAGGTGCCCCGGCTGCAAACGGGGCTCCCCGGGGTGGACGGGGGTCGGCTCAGGGATGCGGGGGGCCGAGCAGAGGCACGGTGGCAGGTGCCCCGGCTGCAAACGGGGCTCCCCGGGGTGGACGGGGGTCGGCTCAGGAATGCGGGGGGCCGAGCAGACGCGCGGAGGCAGGTGCCCCGGCTGCAAACGGGGCTCCCCGGGGTGGACGGGGGTCGGCTCAGGGATGCCGAGGCCCGAGCGGACGCACGTTGGCAGGCGCCCGGGCTGCAGACGCGGCTCCTCCGCGGGCCGGGGCGGGGCGGCGCTGGGGCGCCCGGACTCACCGGAGCAGTTCCAGCCGGTGGGCGTCTGGCAGTCGCTCAGGGAGGTAGGGAAAGCCGCGAGCCTGGCGGGGCGGGCGACGAGCAGCAGCGCGCCGGGCAGCAGCAGCAGCCAGCAGAAGCCCTCGCACAGGGTCCAGCCGCCGCCCGGCCGCGGGGGCTCCGCCAGCACCATGGCTACTCGGCGCGGCTCCGCAGCGGCCAGCGGCTTCCGGGCAACGCGCGATCGCGGGGGCCGGGCGGCGGGCTCCTGGGCATCCCGCGGGCGGCGGCGGCGGGGGAGGGGGCGCACCGGGCGGGGACGCGGCGGCCGGACCCGCGCGGCTCCGCCGGAGTTTCAGAAACATGCAGCGCCCCGGCCCTGGCCCGGCAGCGGGAGCGTCGTCGGCCGGCGGGCTGCGCCGGGGGCTCGGGGCGCTGCGGCCATGGGGGGCGCGGGGCGGGGCGCGGGCGCGGACGAGCCGGGACGCGGGCCGGGAGCACCGTCAGGGCGCCGCTCGGGCCCGCCGCCGCCGCTCGCGCTCTGCCGCCCGCATCCCCGGGCGCTCGGGAAGCAGCAGGTCCTCAGCCCGCCCGGGGTCACGTGGGCGGGGGCGGGCGGCCGCCGATTGGCCGAGCGGGATGCGGCCCGGGGGGCGGGGCCGGGGGCGGGGCGCGGCGGCGGCGGCGGCGCAGAGGGCGGCGGGGGGGCGGGGGGGAGCTGCGGGGGGCTGGGGGAGCGGCTGTCGGGCGGACCCCACGCCCCGCCGCCTGCCCTGCTCCCGCGCGCGACCCCGGGCCGCCTGTGCTGGAGCCGTGGCCGGGGGGGGGAGGGGGGCGGAGCGCACCCGGGCTCGCGCCGGGCGGACGCAGCGGGAGCGGGGACCGGGCCCCGTGGCCGGGGGGAGGGCGGCGGGCGGCCTGGAGGCGGCGGCACTTACCGCCGGAGCCCGCGACCCTGGACCGCCCGCCCCGCTGACCCAGCCGCCCGCCGGGCTCTCCTCTCCCTCCCTGCTTCCCCCCTCTCCCCCCTCTGTCTCACTGTCTCTCTCTCCCCCCTCTTCCTCTCTCCCCCTCTCCCCCCTCTCCCCGTCCCTCCCTCTCCCTGTCCCTCCCTCTCTCCCTCTCCCCCTCTCTCCTTATCTCCCTCCTTCCCTCTCTCCCTCTCCCTCCCTCCTTCCTTCTACCCCTCTCTCTCTCTCTCTCCCTCACTCTCCCTGTCTCTCCCTCCTTCCCTCTCTCCCTCTCCCTCCCTCTCCCTCCCTCTCCCTCCCCCTCCCTCCCCCTCTCCCTCTCCCTCCCTCCCTCTACCTTTCTCCCTCTCCCTCCTTCTCTCCCCCTCTCCCTCCCTCTCCCTGTCTCTCTCCTTCTCTCTCCCTCTATCTCTCTTCCTCTCCCTCCCTCTCTCCTTCTTCTCTCCTGCTCTCCCTCCCTCCCTTCCTCCCCTTTCCCCTCCCTCCCTCCCCCTCTCCTCCTCCCTCCTTCTCCCTCCCCTCCCTCCCCCTCTCCCCTCTCTCCCTCCCTCTATCTCTGTCCCTGTCTCTCTCTCCCTCTCTCCTTCTCTCCCTCCCTCCCTCTCCCCCTCCCTCCCTCCCTCCCTCCCTCCCCCCCCTTCTCTTCCCCCTCCCTCCTCCTCCCTCCCTGGAGTAGCCTCGACCCCCGCCCCGGGGGGAGCCGAGGTCTGGTGCCCGGGCAGGCGGGTCCCGGTGCAGCGGGGACCCTGCGGGCGGGGCCGCGGGGTGGGATCGGGGTGGGACCGGGCCGGGCCCCGCGGGGGAGGCGGCGGCGGCGGCAGGTGCAGCCTGGGGAAGCGGCTCCGAGGAGGCGTTGGGGCTCGGCAGCGCCCTAGGGCCCCGGGCGGGGGGGGGGGCGGCCCGCAGAGGCGCGCGGCCGCGGGCCGGAATGTCCCCGGCGCGGGCTCTGCGCTCGGGGACGCCGCCTCCTGCCGCGGCCACAGCCCCCGGAGCGCCCCGCGGAGTCGCAGCCCCGCCCGGGAGCTTCCCGGGACTCGGATGCGGAGCAGCATCCCCCGGGGACCCGGCGCCCCGGTGCGGCCGCGGTGTGGGGCTGACCTACGGGAAGAAAGCTCCTCCCGGGGCGATTGCTCAGTGATTCAAGGCTTCTTTCTCTCCCTTCCTTCCCCGGCACCCTCCTTGTAAGTCACCCCGTCCCTCCCTCTTCCCTCCCACCCCTTCCTTCCTCCTAGCCTGCCTTCCTCGCTCCCTCCTTCCTCCTCCTTCCCTCCCTTCTCCTAACTCCCCCACCCCTTTCCATCCTTCCTCCCTCTCCATCCTTCCTCCCTCTCCATCCTTCCTTCTTCTTTTCTTTTCTTCTCTTTCTCTATTTCTGGAGGCCTCATCTCCGTCTCGCCCTTTGCACCCCTCGTCTTCCCCTCCCTCCTTGGGGTCCCCCGGACTTGGGGGGGCATGCTTGATGGACCCCCGCGGGCAACCGGCGTCCACCCCGGGTCACTTCCAGGAGGCCCCGAGGGCCCTTGGTCGGTGGGGACCCTCCGTCTTCCGCAGGCCCCGCCAGAAGCACGACTTGCGCCCCAGCTCTCCTTTTAAGTACTTTAACCTCCAACCTCCTCCCACTCCCTTGCTTTCTAACTTCTCCTTTGAGAGATGCCATGTGCAGCACCTCAGAGCCTCAAACAAACCTCATTCCCGCCCCCCCCACCCCAGGTGAGACCCATCCCTTATCTTGCATCTCCACCTCCGCCCCTAGGTTGCACCCCCCGCCCCCCCCGCCCCCCAACCGCTCCTGATTATTTCGGATCCCGCGTGTCTCCCTCCCTGCGATGAAGCAGCAGGTCCCAGTTGTGGTCCGTGGCATCTCTCCCCCACACCGACAAGGACCCCATTAAGACAGATCAATTAGACCAGACGCTGGAAGAAGCATCGGAAAACCGGCTTGGAGACGGCGCAGGTGAATTCTCCAAGGAAACGGGAGGCGTGTTGGAGGAGCTCTAGTGTTGAGGCAGCGATTAGGGTCCTGCGAGGGGACCTGCTATAGGATTGGGCGCTGGGCCCACGAGTGGAACCCTCACCGACCCTCCTAGCGCGGTGGGAGTGCTCCTCAAGCCCCTGCTAACGAAACTCTGGCCTACTTTCTAATACTATGTATTCTTCCGAAGACATGTTGCCCAAAGTGACTTAAAACCCCAAAGGAAAGTTAATGACTGGTTGTGACTGGTTAACACATGCAGTTACCTCCACAGAGGTTCTTGAGATCATTACACAGTTGCCAGCAGAAGCCTTTCCCGGCAGGAATGCTGTGATCCCGGTTCAGCTGGCTTTGTGCTCCGGTGTTGGAGAGCCACCCAGAAGCACATTCCGAGGCTGGCAAGCACCACCAAGTGGCAGAAGAACATCACTCACCAGCAGAGTGTCGTGGAAATACATACGTTATTCAGCCTCATTATCAGCCCCACAGAAACAGACAGGAGTTGTGTTTTGGGGGCAGTGAGGATCAGATTAGTGATGGGATGAGGGTTTCAACTCCCCCCACCCCGCCCCTGACAGAGTCCAACCAGTTTACTCATTAGAACTGAATTAAAAACTAGGTCTACAAAACAAAAACAAAAAACAACCCCAAAAAACTAGGTCTACAAATTGCACTTTGCACCGTGCATTATATGAATACCAGCCATACAGTCCAGTCGGCTCATGCATTTGCAAAATTTCTCATTTTAAAAGTGTACAGAATATTTGCTTTCAATATCTCTTAGCTTAGAACAGTTTTGGGTTTTTTTGTTTGGTTTTGTTTTGTTTTGTTTGAGACATACACACTCTAGAATCGTCTTGGAGGGGGTAGAGTCAAGTCGTCATATTTTTTTTTTTAAGATTTTATTTATTTATTCATGAGAGACACAGAAAGAGGGGGAGAGAGAGAGAGAGAGAGAGAGAGAGAGAGAGGCAGAGACACAGGCAGAGGGAGAAGCAGGCTCCATGCAGGGAGCCCAACATGGGACTTGATCCCGGGTCACTGGGGTCACACCCTGGGCTGAAGGCGGTGCTCAACCGCTGAGCCACTGGGCCGCCCGTATTTTTTTTTTTTTTTCCGCCCGTATTTTTAAGTAGAAGTAGCCCAGAGATTTTTTTCCATGGAACTTTTTCAAAAAGATTTCCCCCCTCTGTGGAAAGGTCATTGATAAGAACCGTGAGGTTACTCAGAGCGTTAATGGGGGTGCAGTTGAGAGAAGGGGGGGAAGTGTTTCTAGAACCAAAATAATTTAAGATAAATAAATGAACCTGAAAAAATAAGACCCTGCCGATCAGACCTCTCTATCTCCTTTCTGATCTCTACTACTTTTGGATGTTTCAATAACGGTAAGACACATAGTGTGCTTCTTAAGTGTCGTGCAGGGGGGAACACGTTTTTCATCCCCACAAAACCCCTATGAGACAAGGAATTCCTTATCTCCATTTTATAGAAAAGACACATAGCTTTCAAAGCATCAGGGGACTTGGCCAATGTAACAAACCTGGCCAGTGGCACAGCTAGGACTCAGCACAGTTTTGTCTGAGGTCAGAGCTCAAAACCTGTATCACCATTGTCTGCTGCACCACGATTACCTTTCAGCCTCTGAAAAAGGGAACCAACCAGGAATGTATTAATTCTGTCCATGCAGTCTCTGTCTACAGAGTACCAGTAAGACCCAAACATTAAATCTCAACCCTGAGCAATCAGATGTAGTGGTTTCCATACTTGCAAATCTTATGAATTAATTCATGCGAATTATTTATGAAGCCTTTTAAAAGATAGACAAATTCCAGGTCTCACTAGCAGGGATGTTAATTCAGAAAGTTTGGAGTTGGACCATGGAAACTATATTTTAATACTCATCCTTGTTTGAGAACAGAGGTCTACATATAGTTCTACACCTATATGACAAATGAAAGGATATCTAGATTCTTGCCCAGTTTTCACAGAACTTTTGGTAGAGAAGTTTCTAAGACAAGGGTTTATTCTAAAAAAAAAATAATAATAATAAGATGGGAAGGATGCCTGGCTGGCTCAGTCCAGTAGAGCATGAGACTCTTGATCTCCAGGTCTTGAGTTTGAGCCCCATGTTGGGCATACAGATTACTTAAAAAAAAAATTTGTTAAAGATAAAGTCTTATACTCAGTGTGTAGATGAGCTGTTATACACATCTGTCTCTATAGCTATAATTATTGAATTTCCTTATGCATATATTTACCAAATATGTAATAAGCATCTATTATGTCTGACTTAGTAGTTTTGTGACCATGGACAGTTGCCTCATTTGTAAAATAGAGGTAATAAAACCTACCTCCAAGTGTTTTTCTGAAGATTAAGGGAGATATAACATGTGATATAATGATAATGGGATGAATATATATATATTCATTATATATATATATGTTCATTCATTATATATATTTATATACATATGGGATGAATCCTTATATAAATGAACGAATGAATACCTAAATACGTATGTATGTAGTCAGCTATGTATTTATATATATAATCATATATAAATATATAATCAAAAATAATTAAGGTTATGCAAGTTATATATGTGTGGCATTAAAGTGTATATGTTGATTGTTAATAATGAGATATAGTATCATTTTCATATCTAACCCAAAACCTTAACATTTTATCTCTTAATTTCTAGCCTACCTAAGATATGTAGACACAAATCATTATTTCATTAGCTTTCATTTATAACAATATAAAAAGTACATATTATATTATCAGTAACAAATATATTGGTATATCAGGTGTTTAATTTATAGCTCAAATGCTATTGATAATGTTTCCAAGAAGTCATCTTCATTTCGGGTTGATTTTTTTTTTTTTAACTGAGGGTAAATTTGCTAATTTTCCATCCTTCGTTGTAATTATTTAATGATGCATAAATAACAAGCCATGATTTAAAGAAATTATCTTATAATGTAAGTTTTCCCATGCCTTATTGAAACCTGTACCTTTAGGTTTTTTTGATAGTTTACGTGTAGATTTATCATTTCAGTGCTAGAGAAATAGTATATTTCCTCCCATGGTAGTGGGCCCCAGTCATGACTGTACATTGTAATCATCTGGGGGATTAAAAATAATAAATGCAGAGTCTTACTTCAAAGCCTTAAATCTCTGGAGGTGAGGTGGGGGCATTGGATTCTTAAGTTTCAAGATGACTCTAATGCATAGCCTTGGTTGATAGCCACTGCCCTGGGGAACGTAAAGGAGTGGGTGTTTCCTCATTACCCAAACATCCAAGTTTCAGCAAGTAAAAGGGTGATTGTTTTTCCCTTAAAACTTTAAAATAAACATCTCGCAAAAGATGTTGTCTGATTTTTAACCAAAGCAATATGCAGCAGTTAATGTTTGCCACTAGCTTGGCAATAGTTTGAAAAAAAAAGACCCACTGTTATTTTCTAAAATCTACCTAATAAAAGCAGTAGGCATCTCAATACAGTTTAGTGTCTTTTTATTTACAAATTCAGTTTTCTTTTTTTTTTTTTTTTTTATTTATGATAGTCACAGAGAGAGAGAGAGAGAAGCAGAGACACAGGCAGAGGGAGAAGCAGGCTCCATGCACCAGGAGCCCGACGTGGGATTGGATCCCGGATCTCCGGGATCGCGCCCTGGGCCAAAGGCAGGCGCCAAACCACTGCGCCACCCAGGGATCCCCAAATTCAGTTTTCAATCATTAATTTAATCATAGCCTTTCTTAGAGCTCAAGACTTTTCTTCAAATCATTATGAAATTTTTATTTTATTTTTTATTTTATTATTTTATTTTATTTATTTTATTTTATTTATTTTTTGCTGTTAGAACCAGAAGTTTGAATCAATTTGGAATGAAACTTCATATCTCTCTTTTTCAGTTGAGTGGGAGTTTTTAGGGTTTGTTTTTCGTTTTCGTTTTGTTTTGTTTGTTTTTAGCCCATCTTGCTTGTCAGTTGGCAGAGTCTCTTAGGAACTAACCTTCTGAGCTATTTTGATGCTCTGCTATCCAAGTGTTTCTTCCTCATCTCCCCTACTCCTCCAAGAAGAGAAAGAAAAATGGAAGTGGAGAGGCTTCTGTCCTAACAGAAATTTGGGAAACACTTAAGACAGACTACTTAGCTTCACAATGCACATTTGCATATTAAAGGCTCTGAGGAGCCCTGCTGTAAAATCAAACCAAAACATCAAATAAAACTCAACACCTATTTAGCTTTATTGAACTCAGGTTTTACAATATTATTTGATCATGGAATCTCTTTTAGCAAGAGAACACCGCAATAAACTATGGCAATGGATTTTCATTTATTACACCATTAGTAACAATAGTTTAAAGGAATGAGGCGCTAAAAAAAAATATTGTCTGCACGTTAGATAAGGCTGGTCATTTCCTCGGACTTCTGTTTCACAGAAACAGTAGTAGAGCCAGTACACAGTAGGGTAAATGTTCCTCAGTCCCTCTCTTCTGATACAACTTTCCCTGTCGGTATAAACATTTACAACCTTTCGATTTTTTTCCTCAATTTTATCTCACATACCAGTGATTGTAACATAGGATCAGATACAGATGGTGTCTAATAACACTGCTTTCTGAAAAGCGGTGTATTACGTTGGTGAACATGCTACAAGTGTTCAAATAGAAAATTCTGCAAGATTTTGAAAAGAGTTTGATTGACTTCTTTACACTTCTATACTTACCTCTTTGCAGCATAAATCTGGACAGCATTTTAGAGCTTCTTATATCTTGGCGAGGGAGGCAAAGCTCTAGGCCAGGGGGCCTGGACAGGCGTGGCTTGGCATCCTCGCCCTGACACTTCCAAGCCGGGTATCCATGGACACGTTATTAGTTTCTTTGAGTCTCAGTTTTCTCTTGTCCAGGGTTATTTTTATTACTTAAGTAACAAGAAAGTTAGCCTGGTGTAATAGAATGGAGAATCGGGGGCTCCAGAGGAGGAGGAAGGCAAGTTACAGGAAAGACTGAAGTCTATAAATAGAAAGCCATCCAGAGAGTTAAGGTGGACATTCATTTTATCTTTCTGGGGCAGCAGCATCTTTCTTTCTTTTTCTTTTCCTTTTTTTTTTTTTAACTTTGTTAGCTATTTCCATTGCTCTTTTTCCTTATAGTTTTCTCTGCAATCCCAACATCCCCATCTCAGATGTGTTTATAGATTGCATTTAACTGTATTAGATGTCTGCTGAACGTTAGACACGTATCATCGTGAAATTGTATATATTTGAAATTTTAGTACATCTGATAACGAAGTAAAGATGTTTCCTTGGCAAATTATTTAAATTATTCAATAACTATAAAACTAGTTTATTTTTTAGTTTATATAAATTCATTTTCTTTATTTAATAACAATAAGACTAGTTTATTTTTTTAGTTTATATAAATTCTCCTATTTTCTTTATTTAATGACTATAAAACTAGTTTATTTTTTAGTTTATATAAATTCTCCTATTTATTTTCTTTCTTTCTTTCTTAGTTTTTGTAAATAAGAAATTTACTTGTTTTAAAAAAAATCCAAATGCTGACATTGCCCAGGAAAATTTAACGGGTTTATAATTGTTATAAAGTTGAACTGCTGAGACTTGTTCCCTGAAACATTTTGACTTTAAATAATACTTTATGTCCCCACTTTTGTATTAAAAATTCACACACAAATGAAAATGGAAAAGCTGCCAAGACCTGATTTCTGTTCCCTATTTTTCCACTTACAATCATGTACTTAGGTGCTTTTTGATCCCATAGAGAAAAAAAAAAATCTAACGTTCAGAACTACCAATAACAGTAAGAAAATAAATTTTGTTTAGAGAATGAAATGTTGGGATGCCTGGGTGGCTCAGTGGTTGAGCGCCTGCCTTTGGCTCAGGTCGTGACCCCGGAGTCCTGGGATCGAGTCCCACATTGGGGTCCCCACAGGTAGCCTGCTTCCTCCTCTGCCTATGTCTCTGTCTCTCTCTGTATCTTTCATGAATAAATACCTAAAATATATAAAAAAAAGAATGAAATGTTTTCCATCATAGTGGTTTTGTAAGCATATTCTCCACCTAGGCAGCATGCTCTCTGGGTGTCTTTGGCATAATTGTTACACATTTAGCACACAGGTTGGTGTCTTCAAAAAAGGCCCACCGATTAGGCCTCAGTTGCCTCCTGCAAAGCATCAACAGCTGCATCCCAGAAGTGCAGATCTGTTTGAAGTCCTGGGCAATTTTTCACACCAAACTCTAGAAAGGAAGCTAGCGAATCAGAAGCCCAGTCAACTTTGGAGAAGGTCTGGCTTCACAGCGAGCCACAGTCCCATGCCGGTACCACGCCTCCAGGAGAGGACCCACTCTTGGGAACGGGTTTTGAAACCCACTTCCTGGGTGCTGTACCACAGGTGGATTGACCATCAGTTTTGGCTTTGTAGGAGCCATGTTAGAGACCTCCTTGCTTAGCCCCCTTCTCCTTAGGCTGGACTTTGGTGAGCTAGGGGTGGCGCTGGTGTGAGACAGCGACCTTCCCTATTTACTTTTTATAAATCCTGACTTTCATATATAAGATTTACTTTCCATGCACAATTATTAGTCAAATAATATTGAATTTCAAAGATCTTTAATTTCAGCTTAGGGACATCATTTTTTGTCTCTTCTAAGGATGTGGCCAAATGCTTTAAACATAGCTGGCAATCAACAGCTGATACTAAATTAAGTTAAAATGCTAAAGCTGAGCACAGAAATCAACACATTCCATAAAGAATGAACCTATTTACACTTTTACCAGGAAAGATAGTAAAATCCCTTTGGAATAACCTGGAAGTTCTCAGTAAAACCTGCATTTAAAAGACAAGACTTACTTTGGAGTAAGAAGCCGGTACTGAGAAGGTGATGTTTAAAGCTCATCAAGGAGCACCTCAGTGGTGTTGAACTTCTTCTCCTTCTTTCACCCAAGTGTTGCCTACTAAGTCCCTATGTGGTCTCAGCGCCTCCAGTGGGCAGTACTTTATTCTGATTCCAGCCTATAATTGTGCTTTTATTTTTTACCAGCTTTGAATTTCCCATTGTTCAAGTCAGGAGATCAACCACTCAGTTCATCAGACTGTGAAAAAAATAATAATTATTTTGTTGTGAAATTTGAGTGATATGAATAAAGGAAGATGGTAGGCAACAGGTAGTATTTTGGGGGCCTCTCTCTCACACAGATACCATATATATGTACATGTGTATATATATGTATATATATACCTACGTGTTTATCATATTAACATATATGTATGAATGTTTGTGTGCGTGCACACCTCTACACATGATAAACAATTCAAATCATAAACAAATTATACAGAGCCGTCCCAGCATTATAGCTTCCAGGTCTTCTCATTATATAAAGTTGACTGCTGCCACTAGCTTTTTAGAATCTTCTAGATTTGTCCAGGCATATTTTCTCTATCTTCCATAGATAAAATATAGAGAGACATAATTAAAAATGTGCTGAGCACATGGATCTGCCATGAATAGGTAGAGAACTGGATAGACATAGAGATACATGAAAGAGAGGAATCAAAGGGATACACACACATAAAAATACAGATAAATATGTATCTTTTTGATTTACAAATGGATATATACACATTGTTCTCTATCTTGCTTTTATTCACTTAATAAACACAGGAAGTTCTACTCCACGAAGCTTGGTAGCAATGCATGATGAATGTCTCAAAATTTATTCAGGGCCTTAATTATGGACATTTAACTTATTTTACTCTCAAATAAAAATTAATGCAGCAGTATTATATGTTGCACTGTCTTTTCAATAAGGGTATCTACCCCACTCTTCCAATGAAGAGAGGAAAAACAGCACAACTCTGTTTTTAGAGAGAAATACTGAGGTAGCTAACAAAAACAAAGCCTCCCATTTTGGTTCTTAACTACTTGCAGTAAGAAATGTATGTAGCCTGAGTATAGTATTGGAAATATTAGAAATATTTTTCTGATTTAACTCTGATATTCTTGCACACAAATGTTACAGCTAGAACGTAATTTCTTACAAGCTGATTTTCTTTCTTTTGCTGTCGTAGTACATAATGACACTGCTGAAATCTAATGTAATATCAGTTGCCATATTATGAAATTCAATGTAATGTAAGTTGGTCTTGAACTCCTTCCAAGGAAGTTTAATTATATCATACAAAGATAGTTGCATCTGTTATACATACAAAGAACAGTGTTTAACATGATACACCAGGGTAGACAGTGAATTAGCTCTTTCCTCTCCTAAAGCAAAATCTTTGTCTGGTTACAGAATCTTTAAAAATGGCACCTTTCCCTCTTGCACAGACAATTGTCTAGGGATTAGCAATGACACAAACCTCTTTAGGGTGATGGGTAGGACTCTGAATTTAAGTTGGAATCTGATTTCAAATTCTGGCTCTGACCCTCAAAGTCAATGTGAAGCCTCATCTCACTGATCCTCTTTATGCCCTTTTTATATATGTAACTTGACAGTTACAATATAAGGATTAAATGAGATCTGTAATCTGCAAGGTTCTCTGTAATAGGACAGGTATTATTTGCTGAAGTGTGTATAAAACAGAGGCAGTTTATGTGATTTGGTCTTTGCTGCTGAAGTCTGAGTCAGAAACCATGACAATGACTGTTGACATCTCAGCCCCTAGCACTCTGCATTGAGAAATTACTCCTAATTGAAGAGCAGGGTAGATAGAATGGAATGTAAATATTGGGAACTGTTGCTTGAGTATGTGGCAAATCATCTTTTAAATGAGATTTTCCAGTTTTATATGTGAACTAAATCCATTAATTCCAGGAAACTAAGAAATTTTATAAAATAAGACTTATGTGCTTTAAACACAAGTAAGTCATTTTGTCTAAAGCAGAAAATGATGGGTTTTTGTCATAAATTCCTCATTGTTTTGAAAGTTTGATCTGTGATTTTTCCTTAAATAAATGAAACTTAATTACTTACAGGTTTTTTAAAAACACCTTTGTAAGAGTTTCGTATATGACTTTTCCATCCCTAATACATCTGTGATATAGGATGCCATGAAGAGATGAGGAGAGAAACAGTGTCATCAGAGAATGTGGGGAAAGCCAATGTCAATTTTATGATCAAATATATTTTTTGTAGGTCAACTGTTTAATTATATATTAGTTCTAATGTTAACAATATCCACACAGCATTTGCTTCTTACAATAGTGTTTAAATAATTCCCACCATCCTTACAACATAGGTATTTTTTTTTATTTCTATGTTAGAGGACTGGAAATTAATACTAAAAGATTTAATCCAATGTTTTCTAACCTAAGATTCAATGTTCTTTAATATTGAACTTACTTTTTTGGGTTGTCAGGATACCTACCAAGGACTTGCAGAAAGCGTCTCTAGCCAGCTTACATGGGTCGCAAGTATCAGTTTTTTAAACTGTTATTATTATGAGGTAAGTGATCACTTCCTTCTTGCACACATTCTCTCACTTGCCAAGCTGTACTGGAAATGGATGCTAATAACTTGCATTTGGCTTGTGCTTTAATGCAGTAGAATAGCACATTTCTTAATTGCATATCACTTAGAATGGTCTACCATTTAGAAGAAAGCTCTGTTCAGAGGCAGTGCACACATGACCGGGAGGATATTGTGGTAAAAAGATTCAACAATAGCTCCATTAATGTTTAGCTTATACCTGCATCTAATGGGTGCTAATGCATCTTACATGACATATGTGAAGATAAATTTACTGCATTAATAGACTAACATTCCATAACAATAACCTATTTCTCTAACAAGTTCTATTCTCTAATAAAATATTGTCTTGCCAGTGTCATCTGATTGAAAGGTACAGGGTTAGATGATGCTGCTCTTATTGACTTGCAACAAAATGCCCTCATCTGGGCATACAGTATATATTTGTATTACATGTAAACATGTTAAGAGCATTATCCGTTTTGTAGAAAGTTACATTTCATGAAAATGCACATTTAAGAAACATTAAGTTATCTGGAGACCTAGGTCATCTCCATATAACATCTAAGATTTCAATCCAATTTTTAAATGTTATTTATTTTTACTCCACTTTCTGTCAAAGAAGATTTAAGACAATTTAAGCCAGTTGATTTGTCATTTTGATATCTCTGAAATTGTGCACATGAGGTAGCAATCAATCATTTCAACCATTTTAAAATATGACTTCTATAGACACACCTAAAGTTATTTCAGTCATAGATTCCTGGCCTTAAAATCGTTTATCATGAATTTTAAACACATGAAAGTCTAAATAATGTTAATTCACAGATGAAATAAATCTTAAATTTATTGTTTTTCCCATTTTACTATTATGATGATAACTGTGTATAAAAGGTCTTCTGAAATCTCATTAATTTCACTAACTGTTTCACTGTGGACTTGTAGATCTTTTTCTATATATTATTGGTACTTATATTTTAGACAATCACATAACTGAAAAGTGCTTAGAAAATAAGGTCCGTCTTCCAGAAAAATACTCATGAACTTATACCACAATATTTTTTAGTGTGGTTTCAGGAAATCAAAACCTCTTCCAAAATCCATTCATGACCCTTAGGATAAACATTCTATTTTATATTAGTCATTTTTTTATTACTTATGGGGAAAATAGCATCACAAAATTATGTAAACCATTTTCATTTTCATTTCAAAAAAAGGCAATTTGGTATGGAAACATAATAGTTCATTCCCATATTACTTGGTTCACTTTCTATTTCTATGATATAGAACTGTTCTTTGATTTAAAAAAAAAAGTAGCCCTTTTAAGAAGTTCAACTGAGGAAGTTGATTGCATATGATTAACGAACTAGTTAGCATTACATGATATCATTATTATTTTATTATTATATAATATGTAGCTATTGTATGTATGACAATTATATTAAATTGTATAAGATTTCAAATTGGGGAATATAGGAGGTGAAATAAAATATGAGGAAATACTATGTTGAATGCATATCTTAATACCAAAGAACATACTGGTATATATGTCTGTGATTGTTTCAATATTTGTATATATGTCAATCTAGACTTAAGTAAGAGGACAAATACATTTCAAATATATGTACACTGGTATAGCTTATAAAGTACATATATTGATAGCATCGTCCCACTTCTATCACTATCCAGTGCCTTCTTTTGAAGTAAAATTTCTAATAAAAACAAAAAATCAGTATTACCAAAAGGATTTGTAGACCATGTTTAAAATTAAGATGACTTTGAAAAATATCTCTGTATCTTTGAATAAATTACGTCTTAGAATCTTGAATTAGATAGTTATTACTAACAAGTACACACACGAAAGTTTGCTCTTATTGTTGTTTAGTGTATGATTCTGCATGTTTTGTCTTGATTCACATTACTTGTATAAGAACATCCAGTGAATTTATGATAGGACAAAATAAGCAAAACAAAGAGACACCTCCTATAACGAGAGGGAGGTGAGAATGCACTTTGGATCTCTTATCAGGGTCTTGTATTTAATATTCTCAGCTTTTGGCCTCGTTTCTCTTATATACTCTCATCTGCAATAGTTTAATCACTATCTGTTTTTACTTTCTAAGTTAAGATTTAATTAGGAAAGATTATTAGAACAGTAAAATAACAGAAATACTTAAATCCCTTATCAATTATCTTGGGTAAAATTAGTAAAGACTATTTTGCTGCCAGAGTAACCATAACTTATAAATACTTTTTATTTTCATTTGTTGGGTGCCCACCTTGGGAGTTCCCCGGGTGAAATCTGAAACTGGCCCTTTGTATGGAAAACAATGACAGAAGACCAGAAAAATAGGCAACAGGCCACTCGAGGTAAAAGACAAGGGAACCTACGTACAAGGCTTGTTTTGGTTTGTCTTGGGTGGCCTCAGAATGAATCTTCACAGTGGCCCATCACTAACTTAAAAGTTTATGTAGAGGCCTTCACCATCCACATGGTCTCAATAACATATTGCTCTCTCTCAAGACTGAATCCTTGAGACCAGATCCCCCTCGGGAACAGTGGGCAAAGCATACTTCCTGTGGACTAGCAAGGAGGTGAGGACCCTCCGCCTGCTTGGGCCCCGCTAAAAGGTCAACCAGTGGTCGCATTCTCTTGATGACCCCCTCCATCACTTCGCTCCTCATGACTGGCTCTTACAATCCTATGCTCCCTTTTTCTATGATGTGCCCTGCAAGGGTTTGTTTGTTTGTTTGTTTGTTTAGCATGGAGGTGGGTTGTTTGGTTGCTATTTGGCTGTGCTGGAGGCAGATGCAGAAGAAAACACATGCAAGAGAAAACACAGATTAAGATAATGATTCCCAAAATAAGTAACATTTTTTTTTAATCAAGAACCCTATGATCTGAAATGCTGATTTATTAAGCCCCCTAGGCTGAGGGCCAAGTCAAACAAGGCATTCACCTGTGCCTTCATGTGATTTAATAAATATAATAAATTAGCAGTCTCTCAGCAGTCTCATTCTGTTTGGAAAATAGCACAGGTACCTTCCTGCAAGGGAATATTAATGTTCAAGGCCGTTCTATTTTGGAGGATAGCTTTTCTCATTAGAGGTATTTCAGTATTAGCTAAACATAGATTTTATTTGCTATCATTTAAGTCTTGCTGGGTAAATTTAGTAAGAG
Source organism: Nyctereutes procyonoides (assembly GCF_905146905.1). Taxonomy (NCBI): domain Eukaryota; kingdom Metazoa; phylum Chordata; class Mammalia; order Carnivora; family Canidae; genus Nyctereutes; species Nyctereutes procyonoides. The sequence continues at coordinate 2,685,221 of NW_026575132.1, forward strand.
CCTCCATATGTACTATAAGATGCAACAAAAGCTTAAGGTCTAAGGGCGCCTGGGTGGCTCAGTTGTCTGGGCATCTACCTTTGGCTCGAGTCATGTTCCCAGGGTCCTGGAATCAAGTCTCACGTCAGGCTCCCTGCTCAGTGAGGAGTCTGCTTGTCCCTCTCCCTCTGCTTGTACTCTCTCTCTCTCTCAAGTAAATAAATAAATAAATAAATAAATAAATAAATAAATAAATAAAATCTTAAAAAATCTGTAAAGCATAGTGACAGGTATTTAATAGAAACATGTATGAGAAGTATTCCCCTTTTCATGAAAATTACAAATGTGCTCTGATCCTTAGGACCCTCAGCTTCTCCTTTCTTTCAATGGTGCATGTTCCATTTCAGGTAGTGCATTTCAACACTTCTAGCTTGCAGCTATTTCACACAAGTAAACAACTCCTAAAACCTTTGCAGCAGTGCTTGCTTGGGCCTTAAATTTTCTGTGCTTGACTGTTCATCTTCTTCCTCATAGATGGTTCAGTAAAGTCTGCAGAATGTTCTGCAATGGAGGCAAGTCTTCACCTGTAAACATTATGCATCAACCCTGGGCCCATTTTACTGATGTGGAGAAAGGGAACGGGAACAGGTCTTGGGCTACCATCCCGTGACATATTGTGGGCCTGTGCAGGTAGCTTTGGGGGAGTATTCGAAAGACCCATTTTTTGCCTTTCTCATGTGAGGGCATATTGATCCTGTGACGCAGAGGCCATACTCAGAGGTATACTTGAAAAAAAAGAAAAAAGAAAAAAAAATTGGTCAGTTCAATACAGCAGAGTCAACTCCCCGGATCATGGGCAAAGTATCTAAGATGGTGACAATTTTGGACATGGCTGCATAGTTGAGAGGATACCTCTTTATTCAATCCTCAGTAGTCCATGGTGATTTGCCGTGAGTCATCTGGCTTTTTTACTGGCCATACTGAGATGTTGAAAGCACTATGTGCAGGGTGTATAATACCCACTCAGTGCAATTCTTGGATAGTTTCTCCTCTCTTCATGCTCCCAGGAAGTTTGTATTATTTGATGGTTATAGCTCTTTGAGCGGCCAGTAGACTTACTTGTTCCCCGTTGGTGTTCCTTTCAGCACTGGTTTGGTTACTCTAACTCAGAGATAGAATTCACTGATAGAACCCTCTTGCACTGTTGGTGGGAATGGAAACTGGCATATCTACTCTGGAAAACAGTATGGAGTTTCCTCAAAAAGTTAAAAATAGAGCTGCTCTATGATCTAGCAATTGTACTACTAGGTATTTACACAAAGAATGCAAAAACGCTAATTCAAAGAGATACATGCACCCTGATTTTTTAAAAGATTTTATTTATTCATGAGAGACACAGAGAGAGAGGCAGAGACATAGGAAGAGGTAAAAGCAGGGAGCCTAATGCAGGACTCGATCCCAGGACCTCGGGATCACGACCTGAGCTAAAGGCAGATGCTCCACCATTGAGCCACCTGGCAGCCCCACACCCTAATATATTAATAGCATATTAATATTAATATTAATATTTATAGCAACATTATCTACAATAGCCAAATTATGGAAACAGCCTGTGTCCATAGACTGATGAAAGGATAAAGAAGATGTGGTATATAAATACAATGGAATATTATGCATCCACAAAAAAGAATGAAATCTTGGCATTTGTAACAACATGGATGGAGGTAGAGAGTAAGTATTATGCTAACGAACCAAAATAAGTCACTCAGAGAAAAACAAATACCATATGATTTCACTCATATGTAGAATTTAAGAAACAAATGAACAAATAGGGAAAATAGAGAGGGAGAGGCACTCAGTCAGTTAAACATCCGATTCTTGGTATTAGCTCAGGTCATGATCTCAGGGTCCCGAGCTGCAGATTGGGCTCCTTGTTCAGGAGGAGTCTGCTTCCCCTCTCTCTTTCCCTCTGCTCTTCTCCCCACTTGTGAGCTCTCTCTCTCTTTCTCAAATAAATAAATAAATCTTTTTTTTTTTTTTAATTTAAGAAAAAGAGAGAAAGGGAGGCAAACTAAGAAACAGACTCTTAGGGGATCCCTGGGTGGCTCAGTGGTTGAGCATCTGCCTTCAGCCCAGGGCGTGATCCTGGAGTCCTAGGATCAAGTCCTACATTGGGCTCCCTGTGTGGAGCCTGCTTCTCCCTCTGCCTGTGTCTCTGCCTCTCTCTCTCACTCTTTCTCTCTGTCTCTCATGAATAAATAAATAAAATCTTAAAAAAAAAAAAAAGAAACAGACTCTTAACTATAGAGAACAAACTGGTGGTTACCAGAAGGGAAGTGGGGGGATGGGTAAAATAGATGATGGAGATTAAGGAGGGCACTTGTTGTGATGAGTACCAGGTGTCCTATGGAAGTGTTAAATCACTATTGTACACCTGAAACTAACATTACACTGCATGTTAGCTAACTGAAATTTAAATTAAAAAAAAAAAAAAGATGTTTGCAGAGTTTGACCTTGTAGGGTATCAGCACCTAATATGTCCTCCAGCACTGCATGGATAAAAACTTCATATTCTCAATTTAGCATCAGAGGGACTCTCCTGGCCATAACAATTTGTCCTCTGTAACCATTGAAGGCACTGAGGAGGCCAGAAAACTTTTGAGGTTACCACGTGTTAGAGTCTATTTGCTCTAGTATCAACCAGAGCCACCACTTTGTGTTTATTTCTGGGGACCAGTGAACACTAAAGTCAACATGAGACTTATGATGACTTCCAGGGCTCATCTGGAGGCAATCTTGGCCGACATCCTACCCTGAATCGGACAATGCCCCTGAATCGGACAATGCCCCTGAGGCCTCTTCTGGAGCAGGGCAGTGGGGATGGTAGAGGCAGGTAGGGTAGATGTGAACTGATGTTCAAGTTGTAAGGCTCTCCACAGGCTGACCAGCACAGTGTCAAGTCGCCAGTTTATCTTTTGAAACGGGGGCCTGGCAGCCATGAGGTCAAACCACATCTATGTCTAAGTTACTTTTACTGGACACTTGACAGCTGATTGGGGGAACCTTTGACTTCTTAAGTTCACTCTCTGTCTTAAGCCTCTTCCACAGCCCGTACCCATTCCTGAGACCTGCCCCTTTCCCTCAGATCAGTAGAGGCGATGCACATCAAACCAGCCAGCTTTTTGGGGCATCCCTGTATGTATGGTGGCCTACAAGCATCAAAAGCTTGGGCCGCCCCTCCTCACACGGAGGATATTGGTCAACTCAGGATCTCCCTTGCAGTTGCTTCTTTCCTAAGGTCTACTTCTTTGGTCTCCATGCTGGCTCACCAATTGTTGGTCCCCAAAATGGACCCCATATGTGGAGGACAAGGTTAGGCCTAGTTAACATAGGCAAATCACCCCAGATTGGTGGGTGGCAGCTTTTGGCCTGGAAACTTACATATGATGCTTGTCTTGGGCAGCTGCAAACCCAAAATCTCCACCCCAACATGCCAGAATCTTAAAAGTTTATCGAGAGTCCTTTTAATGGGGTTCAGTCACACTGAGGTGGCCTCAACAACCCATAGCGTTCTCAAGGCTGCATCCTTGAAACCAGTTCCTCAGGAGCAGTGGGCAAAACATATATTCCAAAGACAGGGGAAGGAGGAGGAGCCTCTAACTGCCCAGATCCAGCTCAAGGGTCAACCATCCTCTCAGTGACCTCTTCCAATGTCAGGATATTGATTTATTGTTAGTAATTTAAGGGCATGAAGCTACCTTTCTTTTAAATAAAAATTTTATTTATTTATAATTAGAGATACACACAGAGAGAGAAAGAGAGGCAGAGACACAAGCAGAGGGAAAAGCAGGCTCTCTGCCGGGAGCCCGACGTGGGACTCGATCCCGGGACTCTGGGGTCACACCCTGAACCAAAGGCAGATGCCCAACTGCTGAGCCACCCAGGTGCCCCATGAAGCTACCTGTTTTACCCCCTGGGTATCACACACACACACACAGCCATACAGCTATGTACTGAAAAGTATGCAGATGAGTGTACAAACATGGTAGGATGTACATTCATTTATTCCCCAATATTAAACATTTGCTATGAATCAAATCTTAAGCTACGTCTGAGGATGCAACAGGGAACAAGATTGACAACTTTAGGGGGTTTAATGGGGAAATAGGGTTAGTGGGGAAGATAAAGATGAAATAAGTAATTACACAGATAAGAAACTGAAAATTTCCATGGAGGACTAGTGCAGGCTCCTACTGCACAGGAGTATGTAGGCTACGTGTACAATAGTCAATTGATCTGATCTGGGGGCTCAGGCAGTGATTCATTCTTTTCTTAATCTACTCATTTAAATAGTAAAGCTTCTGGGGGCTTCATTCTCTCTCCAAACTTTTCTCATCTTCTGCCTTGGGTGAATTGGTCCAGGAGCTGGAGAATGTGTCACTGTTTGGGTAGGGAAAAACCCAGGACACAAGAATGTTTATAGGGGAAATTTTACCATAGGTTTGGGAGATGCTAAGTAAGATGAGGGTTAAAAATATCCCACTTGATTTTTCATTGTGATGTTCATTGTGACTAATTAAGCACAGTATTAATGGGATGGAATCCAGAGAGGAGATGGTGGGTTGGGAGGTGGTATAAAGAGTGTGATTTAGCTTCATCCGACCAGCAAAGCAAACTCTGTGAGGGCAGGAAATCTGCATCCACAGAACTAACTAAAACAATATCTAGCATATACTGTTGTCATAAATATTTGTCAAAGTTATGGAGCTAAAGTGTGAGTCAAATTGTATAGATTACACATGGTCTTGAAAATCATGTTAAGGATTTTGGCTTGCTGATTTCAGAGTATAATGCTTTCAAGGGTTTAATTCAGAGCCTAGCCGGACTGGATTTATGTTCTAAAATGATCCATGAGGCTCCTTGGTGTAAAATGGATTTTATGGCAGTAGGCAGGCCAGTTTATAAGAATCTTGAAAAAAGAGAATCTGGAGTGATAGATCAAGCCATCTATGCAAAATCTATGGCAAATGGCCTGAGAAAGGATGGTTAGAAAGTGGTATGTTTGAATCTGTTTTGGCTAGTGACCAGATTAATGATATTATCATGCAAAAAAAGGATAGAATGTGGAATCTCTACTTTTTGGATTACTAATATTTACAGGGGGGATAATTCCTGATGCTTTTATCATTTAGCAAATATGACCACTCTGTGAGGAATGGCACTGCCACAGTATAACTCTGAACTTGCAAGGACTGTTCCAAACTTGTCCTAGAATGTGAAATCATTCACTATTTCCATAAATCAGTAATTCTGTACTGATTTATTTAGCTCCTACCATATTCTAAGCAGTATTTTAAGTATTGTGGATAAAATAGTAAAAAAAAAAAAAAAAAAAGAGAGAGAGAGAGAGAGAATGAGAGACATGGTCTCCATGGTTTAGAAGGAAGGACAAAGATGAAATTAAAATCAAGTGTGAGGGGCACCTGAGTGGCTCAGTTGATAAAGTGTCTGGTTTCAGCTCAGGTCGTGATCCTGGGGTCTGGGATTGAACCCTGCATCGGGCTCCCCACAGGGAGCCTACTTCTCTCTCTGTCTCTGTCTCTCTCTTTCATAAGTAAATAAATAAAATTAAAAAATTTTTAAAAAAATAAAACGAAGTATGAGGAGCAGTATGAAAGAGTTAGAACCAGAAGATGTTTTGGGACAGAATAAAACATGGAGACTAAACCTAGTCTACAGGGTCAGGAAAGCCCAACTGGAGAAAAAACTTTAAGCCGAGACTCTGTCGTTAAGGGTCAAATGGAAATCGGTAGGGGTAGCTTTTTGGTAAAGAAAAGGTGAAATATTGGGTCCAGGATTAATAGAGAGTCTGACTTACTAAAAGGAATTTAATCGTTAGAAGGGTGTGAACAATGATGATGTTTTGATGGACGAGGGCTAGATGAAGGAGTCTTATAATTCATGTCAACGACTGTGGGTGTTATTTTCAGGAAAATGGGTAAATAAAGAGGCTTCAAGCAGAGCAAAGATGCAACTCACAATTTAAATTGTAAGCCAGATATCATATCATGGTTTCTTGCTCTTGAAGATTTTGTTTGGCTTGGCCTGAGTTCCAATTCCTCCATCTGTGATGGAATTCAGATCCTTCCCCACGGTTTCTGCGAATTTCAAAAGCTTACTATTTTATGCTTCTCTCTGATTCTGTGCTCTGGGCTGCTTGTGGATTGTATCTGCTCTTCCCAGTGCAGGGATTTACAAGTCAACCCCTGAATCGATTCCATAAGTAATTTCCAAAGTAAGTATTTCCTGGCTCTAGTGGGCTTTCCCATGGCTCTCAGAGGTTACTGCAAAGAGATTCATCTCAAAATAAGTTCCCTTTGGCATCTTCCTTGTTTAATCTCATTTTCTCATCTTTCGTCTTTCAAGGAGCCATACGCATTGTTTTCTCATGTCTTATTTAGAATCATTTCACTCATAATAATAACTCTTAGTTTCTTATCTTCTATAATCAAACGCTTATCAATATATTTTTCCAAACAATACAGTTCTCTACCTAAGCTGAATTTTGGTGATGGCTATTTACATAGACTATATTTTTTTATCCTGTAATAAAATTAACACTCTAGCCTCTATGTACAACAGTTAGAGCTTATTAGCAGTAAATGGAATTTTCCACAAAGGTAATCTAATCTAATTTTTTAACATAAAAGATGAAGACATTTAAGCTCAAAGAGGTCAAGTTACTTGCCATATTGATAGCAGCAGGGTCTGGGCAAAGATTTAGGTACTTCTCTTAATTCAGTGTTCTATCTGTTGGGATAGTGGTCCTTCTTAGTGCGCCTTTTATATTTCAAGAGAACACATCTAGGCTCCTAAGCTCTCTCCATAAATATATCTTTGCCCCTAACGCCAAGTTGCCTGTATGTCTTGGTCAAAATATTCATCTATCCAAGGGAATGGTAGAGAGTAGCTTTTATTATACCAAATGTGTTGCAGAATAATGCCCACTCCTTTACATACCAATTTTCCACCATCATAAGTTTGTTTCCCATAATACAAGCTATTTCAATGTACTAATGTGTAATTTTGAGGTTGTAACAAAGTAAGGAAATAACAAGGTTAAGATTTAAAACTAAAGACCTCAGTACAGGGACCCTTGAACTAGAGATACAAAAGAAGTGAAATTCCATATGAGGAGATGTTATAAAAATTATCCATTAGAAGGACTCTTTTAATGGGATGAAGCTAAATCTGTAAAAGGCACACAGATATGAGGCAAGGTACCATCTTCTGGTTTGGCTTGTCAAGGTTTTATTTCCTGGCAAATAGTACTGTATAGTAGGTAAATCTTAGAAATACAGAAGTAAAATAACCTGTTGCATTTGGGAAACATAACAAGTATAAGGTAGATAATGCCTGAACTTTAAGGTTTAATCCTTGACCTGTCCTCTAACTCTCCTGTCTCCTTCTGATTCTGTACTCTAGGCTATTATTTTCTTCTAGTTTCAAGATTAAATTCTTCCTACCAAATGAATGATTCTTATATCTACATAGATGGCATCATTTTTATCATTTTCAAATACTAATTTGCATTTTTAACAATATTTTGGATTCTGATGAGGGTGTACAATTATCAATCTCAATATGTTTAAAATATTCCCTGTCATTGTCTCCAATTTTTCTCCTAAGTGTTCTTCTAATGTGACTCTTCTACTGTGTCTTTTGTGGTATCATCTTATTAACCTTTCATAAAAATAAATCCTATCATGACCCTACCATCAGGAAGGGATTGAAAAAGACTTTATAGTAAAGGATTTCTCCAGGGTCTGTACTGAGAAACTCCACCTGGTACCCCATTTGCCTGATAAAGAAGAGAGCATGGTCATTATTTCATCTTCTCAAGTGAGATCATCAATGCAGCAGAGGCCTCTAAATTCTGAAGAAAGGCTGAAACATATTTTATATATTGTATCATTCTTTTTATATCTTATCATTGAGCTTATTGAACCCACATAGAATGCTGCCAAGGTGAGGCAGCGAAATTGCAAATATTCCAAGTTAAACTATTGCTATAGGTAATATCTATGGCAATAGGTAAATTTGGTTTCTTCTTTTTGCTTTGTTTCCTGAATTATTTATTTTTGCTCTTTTACAAACAACCCCATGTTCTATTTTAAGGATTATAATGCATAACATAAGTACATAACTTTTTCTCTGCTTACATTTATTACATATTAAATTGCCTTAGAGAAAAAAAATAAATATTTAATGAGTAACAAATTTATTGAGCTTTTCCCCAAACAGAAGGCTTCTGTAGTAGCTGTCTTCAAATGCTAGTTTTCAATTTTTCATTGATCCTTTATAGTCAAGGAAACTTACCCAAACATAATTGTTGAAATACAGATTTTTTAAATTGGAGAATTATCAAGAGCATTGACTCCAATCTCTACATGATCTGAATATCAGTTAAACAGTAAATTGAAGAACAAATAACATACAATGTACTTAAGTGTTCTGATTTTTTCTCTCTCTTTAATGAAAAATCTTTTGAAAAAAAAATCTTTAACCACTTTACTATCCTTGGATAGATATCAAATTCTATATAGACTGGGTTTGAATTTCAAGTTTCACCACTTAGCAGCTGTATGACTGTGCAGATTACTTCACCCCTCTATTTTTCATTTTCTCACATATGAAAAATGGGGGTAAAATGAAGACTATACAGAAAATCACACGGAATAACATAATACATGACACTAAAAAATTTTGCCCAGTATCTGGCACATAGTAAATATTCACTAAATGTTATCTACTATTCTTAATTATAAAGAAAATACTAAAGGGTAAAGACTTAGGAACATCTTAAAAAAGAAATTCTCTAATTTCATTCATATCACAGAATGGCATAATTGTTCTATTAACTAGCATGAAGAGTGGAAAATGAATGTACTTAGCACATTTTTTAATGAGTCTGTATAGGTTGTCTTAATCCATGACAGGTGTTTTCACATTCCTCCTTTACCCAATTCCTGGTATCCAATACAGAGCTTTCAGGCCTTCAGTCTCTTTTCATATTTTTATTTGCAAAGGAAAATATATCTAAGTCATGGTAAGAGGAACATTAAGATATAAGTTCATATACCCAGCTTAATACAAAAAGAGTATCATAAAATTAACTGTATTTAATAAAGTGCAAAGTCATCAATATATCATCTGTTTTGAAACTTTACTGGAACATGTAAAATTATCATAATCAATAATGACATTAATTCTGAGAAATTATAGAATCTAAAGCTTTTTTCCTAAAGTTGAACCATGTGTCATTGACTGTTTTAAATTATGGAGCAGATTATTCACAAATATCATAAATCCTAAAGAAATGCAATACTGATTTGCACCCAGGAGCCAATACAAATGTTAACAACAACAACAAAAAAATTAATCAAGACTACAATTAAGCTATTTTTAGCCAATTAGTTATTCTCTAGCAAGCATTTCATTTGTGCTAGGCAATAGCATTTTGTGTTTGTATCAAATTTCTTTCTTACTAGGAAACAAAGGACAAACACTAAAATTTTTTGATGGGCATTTATTTATCCTTTTCAATGCTTACTTAAAAATTAAAAGGAAAAAATTAATGTAATGCTTCTATTTTATGGTTTCAAAGAGATCACCTCTCTGCCTTTAGTAAAATGGAAGAACTTCGCAGGAATTCTTAGCTATCACCCTTAAAATGTATAGTTCACTGCTCAGATTGTGCCAGGGAGAGGAGGTGACGTTGCTTTTTACGGGTCCAGCTCCCTGCTTCATCCACAGGCTTCCTTAGAAGAGCAAGTTGGCCTGGATATTCCATGGCAGCTTCACTATTTACAATTGCCCAAGTTGAATAAAAACCCAAGGATTTTATCTAGTCATTCTGCTGAATATCTTAATAGTATTAGGATGAAGGAGGTTTGTTTTTGAGGTTGATTTCTTTTTTCTTCTGAAAGCATGAAATCTGAACAGATGGGATCGCAGATTCGGCTTAGTGAGAACTGAAGTTGTTTCATACACTTTTTCTTTTCTTTTCTTTTCTTTTCTTTCTTTTCTTTCTTTTTTTCTTTCTTTTTTTTTTGTATTCAGAAACAAAATGCACAGCATTAATGTAGCCTGAATCTGTACAGTGCCAGTATTGTCCATCACAGCTCAACGATGGAGTGTTAACTGCAGCTGTAGATTCAGTAACTTGGGCTTTGTTGTATTTTTTAGGAAGCAATTAATAGGCACTCTTTTTCGGTTTAGGGCTTTTCCCCCTTTTTATTTGCGTATGCTCTTTCCACACACACAAAAAAAAAACTGAATTTGCTGAAAGCTGGCATCAGTAATAACAGGCATACTTCAATGAACTATTTTGCAATTAAACTTGAATTAATTCTCAGTTATCTCTTACTTCCCTAAGAAGGGAGAAAAAAAAAGATTACGTGTTGTTAAATTTATGATTATATTTATTGGCAACTATTTGTAAACTTCTATCTTGCAGTTGACCAGTGGGTTGTAAAAGATTTCTGTTATTTCCTTCCTTACTGGGTAAATCATTATAATTAAGTCTCAGAATGTCTCTTCTATTAGGTGTGATATAACTTAGAATCTCTTGGGTTCTCATTTACCAAAAATGTATTTTATATTCTTACACTTTGAGAGTCTTTCAGAGTATATCTCAAGATAGTTAGGGTGTTAATTAGAGATTTAAAAAATGGCCCGTGTTACTTCACACAGTACTTTTCTGAACGGTGATCATATATTCGCTCATCAGGCAATAAAAATGGCTGCATCACAGAATTTTAGAACCCAAAGGAAACATAGAGATGATGTAGATCTACCCCTTTGGTTTTCAGAGAGGCAGCACTTTTTCAGGTAAGTTAAGTGATAGACAGCAGGTCACATACTGGCCCAGGGACAAAGCCCAAGTGAGGTTTCTGGGTGCCAGTATAATCTGTTTTTGTGGTATCTCATGAATGTTTTCAGTGGGTGTGATCCCTTGTTGTTGCTTTCCACCGTAATATACTGTTATTCATTGTTTGACACTCTAGTTATGTTAATTATATAAACTACAATTCATCCATTGCAAGAAAGCAGAATAAAGCCATTCATACATGCCAAGGTTGAAGCACACTTTGGACAATGAATTTTATTATGTTTCATGAATAAAGACATTAAAACTTTCAGATCCTGTGAGCTAAGGGCTCACATGTACCTCTCAAACCAAGAAAGAATGCTTCTCCAAAATTATAAGATTCTTGAAAATACCATGAAATTCTTGAAAATACTTGATGTCAATAGGTTTTGTTATTGTTTTTATTTACTGCCAGGTCGTCCTTAGTTCTTTATAGTTTTAATCACTTATCTAGACTTTTTGATGTAGTTCTGTATTTCCTTTACATGACAGGTAAAACAAACGTGAATTAACCTTAATGAGATTTATTAATTCTGGAAGCTACTTCCAAAGTTGTTACTGACCCAAACGTTTTGGTAAAAAGAGTTTAATTTTTAAGTCTCAGTTCTATGAAAATAATACATTCTTTATTGTCACTATGAAAGTGTTGCAATGGGTAGAACCAGCATACTAGGTGGTAAATGGATTTTGAAGTCTGGGATACTTAAGGTGAAACACTGGATTCTAATATGTTTGTATTGCCACTTTATCAAGGTGTGTTCAGCAAATATTATCACATATCTACATAGAACTAGATATCTGTCCATATAGATCTCTCTTCCTCTCTGATATTTATTATATATATTATATATAGTATATAATATAGTATAGAATTATATATAGTGTATATATAACATACATCTCTGTATTTGTATACAAATACACACAAATATGCATGATATACATATATTTGTATAAATGCATACATAATTTATACATATAGAAATACATATGAATGCATACAAATATATACATATGTATATATAACACATATACAAATGTATGTCACCTCTATTCATGCTTCAAAATCCCACCTGCATGCTTTTTTTAAAAATATTTTATTTATTTATTTGCACGTGTGGGAGAGAGTGAAAGAGAGCACAAGAAGGGAGAGGAGAGGGAGAATGAGGCTCCCCGCTGAGCAGAGAGCCTGATGGGCTCAATCCCAGGACTCTGGAATCATGAATTGAGCTGAGGGCAGATGCTTAACCAACTGAGCCACCAAGGCAACCCCACCTACATGTTATTTTTAAGAAGAATATTGTCCAGCCCCCTCTCCAAAGCCAACTTAATTGTTCTCTTTGCTGTATCCTGCCAGCAAGATGCTCAATTATAATTGTCTACTTACTTTTCTGAAATTTCATCTGATCTGTGATCTCTTCAGTGATGGACCCCAATCATATTTCTATTCATCATATTGCCTGGAATAAAACAGACACTTAACATTTTTGCTGATACTAAAATAATGAATAATACAAATTACTTAATAAATCAATATTGTAGTACTTGTATAACTAAATAGAAGCTTCAGGAACTTCAAATAGGAGGAAAAAATATGTATGGATGATAAGCAGTGCCATAAAACCCAGATCACATAATGTAAAGGTTTGTAATTATCAGACTTCCAAAATTGCAAATAATTTTGCATTTTTTTTGTATAGTAATGGTTTAAATATTACTTACCAGTTTAGAAACATCTTATTTTACTATTGGTCACTGACCACATTTACAGTCTCTTATTTTATAAATCATAAATAAGATAAAATTATTAATCTCTAAGTACCATCAGAAACACAGTTTTCCTGAAAAAAAAATTCTGTTCTTTTTTGTTCCTGGAATAACATGCTAAAAATTATTCTAATATCTTTGAAATGTTTACTCCTAATATTAAGAAAAATATTTTACATAAGTATTATTTTAAAAATTTTAATGTATTAAATTGTATTTATTTTAAAATATTGAGATTAAAATAGGACACCTGAGTGGCTCAGTTGGTTGAGCATTGGACTCATGATTTGGCCTCAGGTCATGATCTCATAGGTCATGAGATCAAGCCATGTGTGGGGCTCTGTGCTCAGTGGGGAGTCTACTTAAAGATTCTCTCCCTCTGTCCCTACCCCCATTACATGCACATGTGCATACTGTCTCTCTCTCTCAAATAAATAAAGAAATCTTAATAATGAATAAAATATTGATATCAAAATAAGTAAATGTTTTTTTTTAAGTTAATGTTTATAATTTAGTTATCTGCTATTTCAATCTCTTCATGAATTAAAAGAATGAAATCTCATGTGTGAATCTGGTGGTACTTAAAAGTTGAAAAGCCAGAGATTGGAGTTTGTGGAGGTGAAAATAGCTCAAATTTGCAGTGGGAAATACCTAAAAGGAAAGAAGAGAAAGACAGTTATAGAAATCTACAAAGAAGTTTCCCTGAGTCTTTCGCTGAACAGCAATCTACATGCAGAGGGAGAGACTCCATGAGGCCAGTTAAGCACAACTTCTGATGAAACAACAATTATGCTGGGACTTAAGCTAGAAAATTGTCAGAACTCACACAGGGTTGGGTATTGTTTTACCTTTCACCTTGTTAAATATGTGGACATTCAGTAGCTATCCTAGAAGGATCAGGTCTTACACACAAGGTTTATTCAACCCTAGAATAAAGGCCACTCTAGATCTACCCTAAAATATTATAAAAGAAAGGATCCAAAGGTCATGGGACACTGCAAGTAATTTTAGTGCCTGCCCCAAAAAATTAATCACTTAAAAGAATACCAAAAAAACACAACACTCAACATAAATACATAATGTCTATAATAAAAAATTACTAGATAACAAAGAAACAGAAAAATGCAAACCAAATCCAAATGTAAGTTTTAAGCTTCTTCAATATCAATAGGTCAAAAGTGGGAATTCAGGGGTGCCTGTCTGGTTCACTTGACAGAGTATGTGACTTTTGACCTTTGGGTTGTGAGTTTGAGTCCCACATTGGGTGTAGAGATTATTTAGATAAATAAAGTTCAAAAAAAATGGGAATTCAATCATTAAATTAATAGCTATAATTTTACTGTCACTAGAGTTTATATAAATACCACATGTTGTGAACACTTTTCAGATAAAAGCAAGCAATATAATATAATGAAGAGCTTTCTCTCAATAAATAGTAAAATCATTCACAAAAAGCTGTGTGGTCACTACTATTATTTGCTAAATTTATACTTTGGGCCAGGCAGTCTCAAAAATGTAACAATACTTGAATTGTAATAACTAGGACTTCAATACTGTCCCCAATATACTTTATTTTTTATCCCAGTCCGTTATGCCAAGTAGGTGTATAATTGTTAAAAGTTTCAGGATATTCCACTGAATAAATATTCCAGACAATAATGGTATAATAGGTTGTCTCGTAAACATATGTCTCTATAACTTGATGGTGATACCTTCCACTCTAAAAGATTGTTCCTAAAAAACTTAAAATCAAATCTCAAAGGATCATAGTAGAAAAGTTAATACTATATTATATATATTTTAGATGTCTCATTGCAATATCAAAAGGGATTTATAAAATTACAAAGAGAAATGATTGACAGCATTACTTTGGGATTATTATATCCTACATGAATGGTAAATATTGTAAAGCAATTATTTATGAAGAAAAGAAAAACTGACATTGGTTATTTATAATGTGCCTGGTTTTTCCTCTATATCACCAGCTGATTCTTCTCAGTTTCCTTTATTACTTTGTTTCTAAATCCAGTCCTATTAGATTATACTAATGCTAATCTGGCCTGGTTAGTTGTGTTCTTTTTTCTAATTATTTACTTATATATTGAATCTATCATGTAGATTTTGTCTATTGGTTTTGTTAGGAGTGAAATCATTATTTTAGGATTCTGTTAAGAATGACAGGACTGGGTTTGATGCAACCATAAGATAGAAAATAATGGAGAGATATACATGTATATAAGTTTATACATACATGAATTATTCTGAAGTATTAAAATAATAACATATCTAATGAAATTTCATGCATACTTTTTTTTTCTTTTAAAGATTTTATTTATTCATTTGAAAGAGAGAGTGAGTGCACAAGTGGCAAGGGAGGGGCAGAGCGAGAGAGAGGAGGAGACTCCCCTCTGAGTAGGGAGCCTGACCCTGGGGCTCAATCCCACCCTGAAATTATGACCTGAGCCAAAGGCAGACTTAAGTAACTAAGCCACCCAGGCGCCCCTCACATATACTTTCAAGAAGTGCTAGTCATGCTCATGAAAGTGACAAGTTCACATATATATAGGTAAGTCAATTGGAGCTTCAGTGATGATTTCAAACTCGATTTCAAAGAAACGAACAAGTGATTATTAAGTATTCGTAAATCTTAAGTAGGTCAGAATAGGATATTGAGAAGAAAGAGTGAAATTCAAATAAAGAAAGATTTCCTGGAGAAATCTGAAAATCACCTGTGAGGAAACACAGCCAAGGGTAATTGACCTCCTGATGGTGAAATACATAACAGAACAGACACTTATCTACCTAGTAGCTTAAGTGTTTTGTTGATTTTCTTATTTTAAACCTGACAATAAAAGTTTTTAATTTCTAGTGCTTTCCAACTTTTTGTTATCTTTGCAAAAAAAAAATAATTTAGATCATAAAAATCACTCCCAAACTCAAAAATTTTATTCCCGATCTCAGACTACACAATTGCCATCAAGAAGCAAATGAAAAGCAATGATTTTGATATGCAAATTAGAATATCAAACAGCCAATTTTGTGTATACTTCATATATTCTGAAATGTCATAACACTTTGTAGAAGACCAGGTGTGCAATCAGAGATAAGCTTTCTATCCTAGTAATAGTAATCAATATGACTTAGTATTTTAACTTGATAAAAGTGAACTTGACTATATGATTCCATTCCAAAGAAATCACAATAAGAAAAATCTAAACAAATGGATTTGTGTTGTCACTAATTTTTATGCTTCTAGGTCTATTACTATCATCAGTGTTCTCTTTGTCTCATTTGATATCTCATTTTCTATTTTATTTTACTGGTAGGAAGATAAAGCTTTCTATAAGGCCTGTAAGAAATAAAATAAGTAAGCGTTTAGATACATTAGACACCAAAGTAATTTTTTGTGTAGGAAGTAAAAAGTTACAAAAATCCACTTGCTTATGTTATCTGATTTATGGCACTATATTTGACCCACCTAAATATATGTCAGTGGTGAAGACAGTTATCTAAAAATCCATTTGATAGAACTTTCAAGTAGTTCATTTTAATGGCTCATTTAACTATTACAAGAAATATAAAGATGTGATTCAGAGGAATCCTAGTTTGGGTGACCTGGCTTTTTAATCCTTATTCCAATCATCTCTGCATGTACCTGAGCAAATTACTTAATATTCTTGGGTCTCAGATTCCATATTTGGAAGATGGGAGAGTTGGCCTTTATGATCTCTTTGTATAAAAGTTACTGTTCTCTCCAAATACCAAATACATGGCTTTTAATTAATATGAGGTAGTTTATGATGTTTTCCCCCTTAGCTTGTTAATATTAGTGCCAGAATCTGATTAGAATGACAAGATATGACTTCAAAAGATCGGAAGCAACCCTAGAATGTGTCCTTTCAGATAACCAACAAGTGATGATTGAATTCTTTTTGTTGCAAAAAACACATAAAATATAGTTGCTACTCCCAAGAAATTTGAAATCCCCCATATATAGAGAGACTGATAAAAGTGTGATATCCTATAATTTTAAAGAATGATATCATCATATTAATTTGCTACCTTTTAATTTCTAGTATAGAAATCTACTTTGAAAAACTCATAAGGGTGCAAGGGTATAGCCAGACTTCACCCATGATTAAAATTGAGATTATAATCACTGTACTCCAAAACTCTCAATCTCTGTCTCTCTGTCTCTTTTTCCTGTGTGCACACCCTCTTCATGGCGTGTCAGTTTTATTCTCTGGTATTAGCTGCTTCTACACAAGTACTAGAAGATGGGTCCCAAGATCACATTTCTTATACTAAGTATAATAGATGGATTCAATAATATTTCTTGTCCCAAGTTAAAAAACAAAAGAAACACACCAACTAACACCAAGAAGGAAGCAAACTGGCCAGGTACGGGAATGTAATAACACGATTGGCCTGGTGTTGGTCAGGGACTGACACTGGTTGCTCCACATTGGCCAAATGACAGTGGGAGCTGTGAAAAGAGGCCAGGTCCAGGTTGAACAGCAAGGTTCAGCAGGAAGCAAGCAAGGAAGGAGCTTGCACTAGAAGAGAAGAAGTACTGTCCTGGGAAACTGAAAAATAGCTACCAATAAAAATAGATAATAAGCTTATTCAGAGAATAAAACGATCAGCTCCAGTTCCCAAACAAGCAGAGCATTATCCAATGGCTAAAGACTGGATGCCATCCAGCTGGGCGACAGCACAAAACTGGGAGAAGACCAAGAGCACCAGCATGGAGGAGAGCAGGTGAAAATGTGCCTGGGGACGGTGAGTGGGTTAGTTTGGTGGGAACCCTGCACAAATCCAATCAAGCAGGGTCAGTTCCTCTGGAAACGCTATTATTTTATTCCCTCTTCATGTTTCCACTTCAGAGCACATTGCCAATTTCTCTATCTTTAGAGCTTTCTGTGTGGTTGCTCTTTTCCTTTGTGATAAATGATATGATGCCTGCGAAGAAACACGTATCCTTGTTTTCAGAAGATACCAGGATTAGTATAACCTGCGAAGACAGAATTGATCTAATAAGAAAGGCTTGGGGTGCTTGTAAGAAGAAAAAGAGTACTCGACTTAGAGGATCTGAGCCAGAAGAGAAGAAGGCTTAAGATTATTATAGGCATCAGGCAGAGAGCAGTGGTCTGCTGGTAATTCTAGTGAAACACAAAGAACTTAGACTTGATAGAATAAATACAACATTTACTCTCCACTGGGGAAAATTATTTACATAGGAATAATCATCTTTCTCTACTAGATACCCAGGGAACCTAAATGTCAGGGGAAAATTTGCATGTTTGGGTTAGTTTAAAATATACATTTTAAGCCAAGTCATTGTGATGATTATTTTATTTTATTTTTGACCTCATTTCATATTTTCTAAGAACATTGACTTCTTTTATGTAAAATAAAAGCACATTACTCAGAGATAGGAGCAGAACAGCAACAGAAATATAGCCCCAAATTGATTATCTTCAATAAGAAACTATCTTTTGCGATCAAAATTATTCTTTCAATCCAGAATAAATATGTCTTTCTAGTCTTTTAGGAATAATCCTTTGATTATCTAGCACTTTCATCGTTCTTCCTCTGAAGTATTAACTATTATGCTTCCCTCTTTTCCTTGATTAATTCCCTTCCAATTGAAGACCAATGAAATGCCTATCAAAACCAGAGATTTGTTTTTATTGGCAGGAATTGCAGGTTCTTTTGTGACTTAGAGAACAAAAGAGAACCAATATCAAGAATGAGTTTATCAAAATTTACAAGCAATCACTACTACAGCTGAGAGAATTGGAATGGGAAGGGTAGTGTGAAATCAGTGCGGTTTTCCAATAGGCCTGGTTATGTAACTTTAGACTCAGGCTCTGTCCTTATGGTAAATCTGAGGTTCACTAATATTCACATTTGCTACATCAGCCTCCCTGTGTCTTGATATGTTGAAATATCACATCAGGCCACACATCAAATTACATCCTAACCGTTTCTTATGTCCTCATAACTTTCTTTCTCTTTCAGATGTGGAATTTATTCTTTCTTGGTTTCTGTGCAATTCATTGGGACTTTCTACCGAAACAAGAGTAAGAGTAAACAAAGACTATTTCCAGAGAAATGTAAATTAGTGCATAATTACTATTTAGTGAGAAGGTTGTTAAAGAGAGTCTGGGGGGGGTGATATCTAGGATGAAGACGAAGGAACACCCTGGACTCCCAGCCATTCTCAATCTATCTGTGGAATCATCAAATTTCCTATTTGTTGATAAATATTGAAGCAAGTAAAGAATATTAAAATAGCATCACACGTATTTTGGAGAACCGAAATTAAATTTTATTAACAAGACAAGTTTTTATAAACTTTAATAAAACTACATTTTTTCCTAAGATTTAATTTATTTATTCATGAGAGATACACAGAGAAAGGCAGAGACACAGGCAGAGGGAGAAACAGGCTCCCTGTGGGGAGCCCAGTGTGGGACTTGATCCCAGGACCCCGGGATCACGACTTGAGCCAAAAGCAGATACCCAACCACTGAGTCACCCAGGCACCCTAAAACTACATTTATGTAATATAATTATATCTAAAATATGTTCAACATTTTACCAAAATTTTACAGGAGACTATTGAGCCAACAGTGATGAAATGTTATTAAGAGGCATACATAAACTGTGTTTTTCATCATCCAATGAACACTGAAAGAAATAGAAAATTTAAAAATTAATTTTAAAAAATCTGAGTCAGGCATCAACAGGCAGCTTGTTGATATCAGAAATCACTCATTAAACTTCATCTCTGTATGAGGTAAGGAGACAGTCTTACTGTTTGTGATTTTTCTAGAAATAAAAGAAATAAACATATTATCTATCATTTATACATTATACATTCATCTCAATTAAAATATTTTATGCTAGGCAAATAATAATTGATGTCTAAACACACAGAACTTATAATTTAGTAGTTTATTATTCTATTTCCCACAAAATTAAGGATGTATAAAATGGTGGTGCAAGAAAAATTTCCATAAGAATGCAAACAGGGGAGATTCTAATTTTAATGTGAAGATTGAAGAAAAGGCTTCACACAGAAGAAAAATTTGAGGGAAAGGGGAATAACAACAGTTAGGAAGAGAGGCCCAAAAATCACATGAAGAAACAAGTATATGTGTTAACTTATTATTAATTTTTTAAAAGGATGGAATGCATGGAAATAATCGATTCTCAAAGAGTTCTTTCACCTACAGAATCAGAATTACATGCATTCAAGGAAACTCTGAAGAGTTTAGTTTGGCTAGAAATTGAAGAAAAACAACAAAACTAATATTTACTGACCATATAATATATGACAAAGATCAGTTTTAGGTGTTTAATATACGTTTCCTTATTAATTACTATAATGATGTCTAAGTTAAACACAATTCTCCCTATTTTTCTGGCAAGAAACACAAATCTAAAGTTTTACTTGTCCATAGTCAAATCATTGGTGAGAACTGGGGTTAGGATTTGACTCCAAGGCTATCAGATTTCAAACTGTGTGCTCTTCTCAACATCTGCTTTTTTCCTCAACTATGTCCTTCAATGCAGTTCTCAACAGGTACTTGATAAAAAAGATATTTTTTGAAAAAATGCATTTAGGAAATATTTCACTCTACATGCAATCCCTGACCATTCTTAATTCTAGGTTCTAGGATCCTAAAGAGTCTGAAAATTATAGAAAAGAAAATTGATTAACTGCCCAAATGCATTTTTGGAGACTTTTTAAAAATTAAAATGCAACACCTGTTAGTCCCCTCAAATTAGTGCTTTTAGGGAATCCTGTGGGCAACACTACCTTATTGGAAACAAGCATAGAGCGTATGAGTGGGATTGTTAGGACATTTTTTAAGAGTTAAAATCAAAATACCAAATCAGCAGCACATTACAGAATGCTTACGAGGAAAAGCTGTGGAGAATGGACTTATTTCCGCAAATATAGGAAAGAATTCTTGAAGGATTTTGGAAAAAGAAAGTGATATGGTAAATATAATATGCCATATACCCCATGTATCTTGAATATTTAATAATAACTATAGATTTTTCAGCAATAATTTTTCAGACATCACAACCTCTGCTAACATTTAATGCCTCCATCTTCATATAAGAAAATTTGCATCTCTTGAGTATAGTGAATGCCAAACTTTACTAGAATAATGATTCTACTGTTTTGGTTTGCCATCATCCATCTTTTAAAATCATTATTTTAATGGATTTATGATTTACCATGATGAAAAATTGTTGAATACTAGTACTCAGAATAACTTTAGTAGAGGCAGCTCTATGCAATTAATGGCTAAAATGCTTTCATTCTTGACACGTCAATTAAAGTTTGCTTTTCTATAAATTGTGTGAATTGTTTCTATGGATAAATAATGTACTAAATGGAAAGTTTATAGCTATTCATATTATACCTGCCTGTGCCACAGAACTGCACACCCATATGGAAAGAGATGGCTTCTAACCAAGTTTTCTAAACCACCAAAGTGCCCCAATTTTGTGAGGCTTATCATTTGCAGTTGATACAATGTCAAAATGCAATGTCAAAAGTGTAGTCATTGGGAGGACCTTCTCATACTGGTGAAAAGTACAGATTGTGGGGCTGCTCTTCAGAACAATCGAAACAATATCTTGGATGGGGGCAAAATATAGGCATTTAAGAGAGTTTCCAGGGGAGGTAGATGCTCACAAAGACTTCAAAAATTCTGGCCTATTAGATCAGAGAGAGAGGAAAAAAAAATCTCACTTGAATTTCAAAAGTAGTTGTATAAGAGCTGTAAACCAGCTAGACTTACTACAACCATTTTACGTAAAAACTCCACTGAAACTCCATAAGATGCCCTCATTAAAAAAATTGTAAAAGCAGAAGAAACTTGGCATAAATGAAAAAGACAATAAACATTAGGTGTAATCTTATAAATACACAGGATTCATATGTGCAAATAACATATATGAGTCTCAGATTTTTATAAATAGTGATAAATTGCCCAACCAGCACATTTTAAAAACAAGAAGGCCAAGACTCAAGAACCTAGCCATAGCTCAGCAATGCAGGCATGCTCCCAACCCAAGGACTTGAAAACCTCCCCCTGCCTGCAGGCTCTTTCACTTGGAACTTTCCCTGGGTTTCTCACCCAGCAAAGCCTAAGACAAAGCTTTATGTGTTATGTTATAATTTGGGAGTGCAATCCCAGGGATGCAGGAGTGCAGGATAAAGAGACAAAGAAGATGAGAAACTGAGGCAAGGAGTGGAGAGAGGAAACAAAAAAGATGGTGTAACAGTTGACCACTGTTTGTTATCAAGGCAAGCTAATGTCTCCATCTCAAGGAGGTCATAAAAGACTGCTTCAGGATTTACTTCTGAGATGCTAAAGTTAGAATACTTCATATGTCATAAATATTCATATAATATGCCTTTATGCCTTCATTTATCTAGGTGAGTACTGTCCAATAGAAATTTATGTGATGAAAATGTTCTGTATCTGTACTCGTCAATAGTATGGTAGCTACCAGCCGCATGAAGTTATGGAGCACTTGAAATGTGACTAGTGTGACTAAGTAACTAGATTTTATGTTTTTAAAAAATATTTTATTTATTTATTCATGAAAGACACAGAGAGAGAGGCAGAAACATAGGCAGAGAGAGAAGCAGGCTCCTCGCAGGGAGCCCGATGTAGGACTTGATCCCAGGACCCTAGGATTACGCCCTGGGCCGAGGGCAGATGCTCAACTGCTGAGCCACCCAGGCGTCCCAGTAACTAGATTTTAAATTTAATTTAAATGTAATTGACCTAATTTTAATTAATTCATTTAAATTTAATTAATTAATTCATTTAAGCCACGTATGGCAACTGGCTTTCATATTAGTGTGTCTATAGAAATTCATTGATAATTTGCCAAACTAATTTTTAAAATAACAGCCAACTACAAATGAGTCACTTTTAAAGACTGAAATCATGTAGGAACAACAGTTTGACCCACATTTTATATTTCCCTTCTAGAATCTTGCTTGAGGATTCAATAAATGAAGGATGAGTTTGATTTAGAACATTGGAACTAGAAGCGTTTCGGGGGACAGAGTTCATTGAATTGTTTGAATGGTCTAAGGCTTTCTATTTTCTCCCTGAATTCTCTGATTAGACTCAGTACTAGCAAGACCAGGACAAAGGTTCCTGAAAATGGAGTTTAAAATTCTTAAACTTAAAAAAAAAATCTTTTTTACTCCCCCCCAAAAGTCTTCCTTAAGTCTAAAGATACCTGCTAAGGGATCCCTGGGGGCATGATCCTGGAGACCCGGGTTTGAATCCCACGTCGGGCTCCCAGTGCATGGAGCCTGCTTTTCCCTCTGCCTGTGTCTCTGCCTCTCTCTCTGTGTGTGTGTGTGACTATCATAAATAAATTAAAAAAAAAAGATACCTGCTAAAAATAAAATAAAATAAATAAAAATAAATAAAGATATCTGCTTCTTTGGTGTCCTGACTTGCTAGAAGTAGCCTCCCTCCTAAGGGAAAGAAACCCCAGGCATACTGGTCATGGGAGGGCGCAGTGCAGTGTCTTCTCCACAACTGCCCTCAATACCACCCACCAGGAGCTAGAAGAAGAGTTGGAAACTCTACATAGCACTAGCTTAATGAATACTTGGAATAATTTTTATTTTCTTCCAGATTTCAGTCTTCCTAGAAGCAGACAAGCTGTCCTAACCTTTTCTAAAAGTGAAATCCATGTGGAGATAAGAATATTCCCTAAAATATCTCTACAGAAAAGAACAAAGAGAAAGGCACTGGGCTGGCACAAGCCATTTTGATTTTATTCCTTGTATCTTTTGCACATATTAAAAACAGAGTGAAAGTCATTCAGTCAAAGGAATAGATGCCATCATAATAAAAATATAATTTGTTAGATTGCCAAAATAACAGGGGCAGCAATTTAACAGCACTGAAGGAAACGTGATAGAAAATTACAGAGGCAGCATTAGGCTTAACCCAATTATGATGGCAGACATTTAATGACCTCCAGAGAAAGTTAATTTTTTAAACCACTCTCTCTCTCTCTACCTGGAAATCTCTTTACGTCTAACTTAAATATCTCATGGTGCAATTTAAATTCATTTCCTTTTTGTGATACTCAATGGAGTAAGAAGTATAGACTACTTTCCTTTGAGGGATAAGCCATAATTTGTTTACAGATCGATAAATATGCAGCTTCTCAGATTTCTCCAGGCTAATGACTCTATTTAATGTTTCCTTAGAGGTCTCCATTATTGTTGTCATTCTACCCTGAACTCTGTCTCAGTTCTTTGCCTTCCTTTTAGGTTGATGAGCCTCGCAGTCATTTTCATAGATGGTGACTCTGTGGGCCCAGGGCAGGGGCACAGCACTCCACGAGGAGGCCTGGCTGCCACACACACCTGCCCGGGGTTCAGGGTCCTCCAAAGGTCCTGGACTGGAGAGGAGTCAAGTATGAGCAGAGATGCCACGCATCTGACTCCATTTCAGTGATATTTGTAGAGACCTGTAGGTAAAAGCAGTCTTTCCAGTATTTGCCTTTCTCCCTTAATTTTTCCCCTTTTCTTTTTTGCCCTCTTACAGGGTAAATTGCTGAGATCTGGCTGTTTATGTATATAACTCGGTTGCTATGTTTTAAAGTCTCCCCCTGTGTTGTTCTTTGAAAACCCTAGCAAATAGATTAGAATACCCAATTTCCTGCATTTTCCTTACTTATTGCTATTTTCTTTTTCAAGCCCTGAGAAAATGACTTGACATGGTGTAGGAATGCACACCTTTCGTGCCTGTATGCTTACCTCCGAGGTTTATGGCTCTATTTTTCTTAAAATTATTATTTCATCAGTTATCCTACTGCTTCTCTAGCTTTTCAGAAGCAAATTTCTTTTACTTCCTGATAGTTGTACAAAAAGGTAGTGAAATCATGAATACCCTGGAGCTTTTAAATATAGAATGGGTAGTAACTGGACTCAGGTAACTATTTTGTCTAGTCTGGAAAAAATTATTGAATGTGGAGGACTGGCTACAAGCTCTGGAAGAAAGAGTCATTACTTTGTATTTGTGCTTCTCTCTTCCCTCTTATGAATATGGTGTAATAAGTTACAAATTCTCACTTAATTTGTATTTTTTCTAGGGAATGACTGATATCGCCGGATAGTTTTCTTAACTTTTTCAGATTATATATTCCTTTGTGATGTGGTCAATAGCTTATGCTTGATGACCCTACAAGCACACTGAAGAATTCAGCTTTAAAAAACGAGTAGATATGTGCAACATACTATGTGTTGTCAAGGCATGTCTTCCACAAGGTCTTTTAATTTCACAATTTCTTGAGTAATTTTCACTCCAAGCTCTGGAATGCTGACAATTTTCACCTATTTTAGTACAATTGTTATAATTCATTATTCTTGTTAGGAGATCCGTTATATTCAGAGTTAAATTTAAGCTTACTGGTTTTCTTAGAATCAACACAATGTCTTCTAATGAAACAAAATTTATGCATTTTTGAGAATGTAGATCGTCATTTCCTAACCAAAAGAGTTCTGGATTGCAATTGAAAATGCTAAGTACAAAAATTTACTTCAGAAAAAAATACTTTATCATAAAAAAAATGAGATGGGTAATCACTTTCATTTTAGTTAATGTCCTTATCAACAACCACACCCCTTTACAGTGGCAATCATTAATGGCTAATATTAGATTACTAAGGATAACAGCAGATGCTATCGGGATAAGAATTAACCTAATAAAATAGCAATAATGTTTTACACGTAGTTCAGATAGGTAAATTTCCATTGCTAGTTTTTCCACGGGACTACTATAAATGCATTATTCAACCAGACACTAAAATTGATTTTTTTTTTTAAGAGAGGGATAGAGAGAAGGGTGGGAGGAGCAGAGAGAGAGAATCTTAAGCGTGCTTCATGCCCAATGTGGGGCCCAACATGGGGCCCTTTGCGGGGCTCGATCACTGTACCCTGAGATCATGACCTGAGCTGAAATCAAGAGTCAGAGGCCTAGTTCCTGAGCCACCCAGGTGCCCCTAAAACCGATTCTTAAAAAATAAAGAGGCATTTCTGCAGTTCTAAAAGTGGTGAAGGTTTATGTTTAGCAAAATTGACATTACCCATAAAGTAAATATGAGGTGATGTACAACAAAATGCTGGACCAAAAACCGGGGCTTGTTTACCTTATGAATATATTTATTATATAGTCATGAAGCTAGCAGAACCTTAGTCAACGTGTATGGCAAAAGAAGGAGGGGTTTTTGATCAAAATACATGCAATGCCACTTAATAATTGTGTGATCATGAAGAAATGCTACAGAGTGATTTGTTCATGTAGCATTTCTTTCTTCCCCACCCAATGAAGTAGTTTTTGCATTGGGATCTGAGGCAACAAGAGGAGGCATTAGCCTGGTCAAGATTCAGAGTCTTTCTATCAGGGGGAAAAAAAAAAGGCTGAACATTCTCAGATCCAAAGCTGCTTGTCATGATCCAGAAATGATATGAAGATCAGTGAAGCCATGAGAGGCTCTAAATTTCACTTTTCCATAACTCACCTGTTTGCAAACTCCCTAACATTGCTTAAAGTATTTTTACCCTGCTTAAGCAATGTTTAATATTGTAGTTTTGTTTACAACAGAGATGAAAAAATTACTAACTTGAAGTCCAGCTATTTCATGTGGTAGGCCCAACCTAAGTATGCTTTCCCAAGCATCAAACTTAGCCATAACTATATTTTCATTTGAAAAAAAAAAGATTGTGCACATTTATATTAATAAGAATTCTTTTTTTAAAAAAGATTGTATTTATTTATTCATGAGAGACACACACAGAGAGAGAGAGAGAGAGAGAGAGAGAGAGGCAGAGACACAGGCAGAGGGAGAAGCAGGCTCCATGCAGGGAGCCCGATGCGGGACTTGATCCCAGGTCTTCAGGATCACACCCTGGGCTGAAGGCAGGCACTAAACCGTTGAGCCACCCAGGGATCCCCTATACTAATAAGAATTCATTGACTGCCAGACTGGACCCCTCAGGAATTACCGGAATCTCATGGGCCTATTCCATATTTTAAAATTTGCTGTTGTTCATAGTCAACAGCAGTCAAAAATGTGCCTATGTACTTAGAGCTCCATTTTTCAGCAAATCAACTGGGATCTCTCCAGTTGAAAGTATTTTTTTAAAACATGAAGATTTTTCATTAAACATATACATTTTACTTCTTTCTTTTCAATCCTCTAAAGGATTCGTGAATTCGTCAAATTCTTTATATAGGAGACTATTTAACATTTTGCTTTAGAAAAAAAGAAAAGAAAAAATGAAGATTGCTGAGCATCTTCCAGAGGCCCTATCACTAAACAATGCACTCATTATTTTTAGTTTAAGCATGAACAGATGTGGATTTTTCTTTATTTATTTCAACTAAGAACTACCAGTGTCATAAGCAATTTAACAGCCATTCTGCTTGAAGCCAAAGGACTCAATAAATGTTTATTGCAGTTGTCCGAAGGAGCCACTTCTAAATTAACCTTTTTCTATTACTATTGACCTTTAACACAGTGCCTTAAATATGGAATTCAGAAAAAAAATTAGCAAATGACACACAGTATCAAAATCAAGTTGTTTTAGTTTTTATACTTCTTTGGTATTTTGTAAATCCTAATTACATATCCCATATGTTTTGTGAGGGCACGAAACACTAAAAGAACTTTCTTGATTGTTTAGTTTAAAAGCTTTATTGCTAAACAGCAAATATATTCAGACTGAAATCTATCAAGTCAACCATCATTTAAATGAACAGGGAAAAGTGTGACAATAGATGTGCTAAAATTGCTTCTTCTAAATCAGTAACATTGGTACCAGTTGAAGTAGACTCTAATTGAAATGCATTTTCATGTATTCAATTCATTCCAAATACAAGCTTTATGCAATTACCTCGTTAGCCAAGAATGGGCAAACATGAAAACACATTATTTCCGTTGACATTTAAAAGTTTGGATATTATTGACATACACTGATTGATTGCTTAAGCTTTGCAGATACTTCCAATTTTTTAGGAGTAAAATTGCAAATCTGTCTGTGAATTTTTGTTATATTATGATTTTTTTTTTTGGTAGAATGTCATGCTTTCTCTTCCTCATAACACTTTCTTATCTCATTATATCCTGTTATTTCATTTTCCTTGGCTCTTTCTTTTTACCAATCTGGCTTTCAGTGTTTTTTTGTAATTTAAAATCTTCCCAACCTAACAAGGAACTTTCTTCTTTTTCTTTCATTTCACTCTTTGGTGTTTTATTGTTCAAATTGGCTCTTGATTTTCCTTGACACTCGGTCCTGTATAAGAGTGTGTTTATTTCCATCATCTGAAATATTTATTCTAATAGTTTGAACAAGGAAAAGGCAATGCTAAATGGAATATAACGTGATTTTTCCTCAGTTGCAAGCAGAGAACCTACTCCTTTTTCCCTTTACAGATACTCTGTAAATAAATAAAACACATTACTCGATATTTTAATTATGCTTTAATTCCTTAAATATTTAACATTTTATAGTTATAGTTTCACATTGTTATTATTAACAACTCCTTAATTGTCAACATTTTTCTTATACTTTCGCTCCCTTGCAAATATGAATGAATGCTGCTTGACATTTCAGGATTCCTATGCCCTGACATGCCTAATGGATTAAGAATTGAACAGGTATTATATGTGAAATATTATAAGGATGCTTCCCTTTCCTGGCTAATTCAGTGGCTGTAATTTTAACTTTTTTCTTTCCCACAGTACTTGAAATCTTTTATTTAATCAGGTGACTTTCTGATTTCTCAGCTAAGGTGAGACGAAACATTTTTTTTTCCTGTTGTTTGTCACATGTTTATTTCTTTTTTTTGTTTTTTATTTTTTAATAATATTTTTTATTAGTGTTCAATTTACCAACATACAGAATAACACGAGTGCTCATCCTGTCAAGTGCCCCCCTCAGTGCCTGTCACCCAGTCACCCCCACCCCCCGCCATCCTCCCCTTCCACCACCCCTAGTTCGTTTCCCAGAGTTAGGAGTCTTCATGTTCTGTCTCCCTTTCTGATATTTCCCACACATTTCTTCTCCCTTCCCTTATATTCCCTTTCACTATTATTTATATTCCCCAAATGAATGAGAACATATAATGTTTGTCCTTCTCCAATGGACTTACAGTGGAACAGTAATTATATATATATATATATATATATATATATATATAATTATCTCAGCATAATACCCTCCAGTTCCAAAAAAAAAAAAAAAATACCCTCCAGTTCCATCCAGGTTGAAGCAAATGGTGGGTATTTGTCGTTTCTAATGGCTGAGGAATATTCCATCGTATACATAAACCACATCTTCTTTATCCATTCATCTTTCGATGGACACCGAGGCTCCTTCCACAGTTTGGCTATTGTGGACATTGTTGCTATAAACATCGGGTGCAGGTGTCCCGACGTTTCATTGCATCTGTATCTTTGGGGTAAATCCTCAACAGTGCAATTGCTGGGTCGTAGGGCAGGTCTATTTTTAACTCTTTGAGGAACCTCCACACAGTTTTCCAGAGTGGCTGCACCAGTTCACATTCCCACCGACAGTGCAGTGGGTTCCCTTTTCTCCGCATCCTCTCCAACATTTGTAGTTTCCTGCCTTGTTAATTTTCCCCATTCTCACTGGTGTGAGGTGGGATCTCATTGTGGTTTTGATTTGTATTTCCCTGATGGCAAGTGATGCAGAGCATTTCCTAATGTGTGTGTTGGCCATGTCTATGTCTTCCTCTGTGAGATTTCTCTTCATGCCTTTTGTCCATTTCATGATTGGATTGTTTGTTTCTTTGGTGTTGAGTTTAATAAGTTCTTTATAGATCTTGGAAAGTAGCCCTTTATCTGATACGTCATGTGCAAATATCTTCTCCCATTCTGTAGGTTGTCTTTTAGTTTTGTTGACTGTATCCTTTGCTGTGCAAAAGTTTCTTATCTTGATGAAGTCCCAATAGTTCCTTTTTGCTTTTGTTTCTTTTGCCTTAGTGGATGTATCTTGCAAGAAGTTACTGTGGCCAAGTTCAAAAGGGTGTTGCCTGTGTTCTCCTCTAGGATTTTGATGGAATCTTGTCTCACATTTAGATCTTTCATCCATTTTGAGTTTATCTTTGTGTATGGTGCAAGAGAGTGGTCTAGTTTCATTCTTCTGCATGTGGATGTCCAATTTTCCTAGCACCATTTATTGAAGAGACTGTCTTTCTTCCAATGGATAGTCTTTCCTCCTTTATCGAATATTAGTTGGCCATAAAGTTCAGGGTCCACTTCTGGGTTCTCTATTCTGTTCCATTGATCTATGTGTCTGTTTTTGTGCCAGTACCACACTGTCTTGATGACCACAGCTTTGTAGTACAACCTGAAATCTGGCATTGTGATGCCCCCAGCTATGGTTTTCTTTTTTAAAATTCCCCTGGCTATTTGGGGTCTTTTCTGATTCCACACAAATCTTCAAATAATTTGTTCTAACTCTCTGAAGAAAGTCCATGGTATTTTGATAGGGATTGCATTAAATGTGTAAATTGCCCTGGGTAACATTGACATTTTCACAATATTAATTCTGCCAATCCATGAGCATGGAATATTTTTCCATCTCTTTGTGTCTTCCTCAATTTCTTTCAGATGGGTTCTATAGTTTTTAGGGTATAGATCCTTTACCTCTTTGGTTAGGTTTATTCCGAGGTATCTTATGCTTTTGGGTGCAATTGTAAATGGGATTGACTCCTTAATTTCTCTTTCTTAAGTCTCATTGTTAGTGTATAGAAATGCCACTGACTTCTGGGCATTGATTTTGTATCCTGCCACACTGCCAAATTGCTGTATGAGTTCTAGCAATCTTGGGGTGGAGGCTTTTGGGTTTTCTACGTAGAGTATAATGTCATCAGCGAAGAGGGAGAGTTTGACTTCTTCTTTGCCAGTTTGAATGCCTTTAATGTCTTTTTGATGTCTAATTGCTGAGGCTAGGACTTCCAGTACTATGTTGAATAGCAGTGTGGAGAGTGGACATCCCTGTCTTGTTCCTGATCTTAGGGGAAAGGCTCCCAGTGCTTCCCCATTGAGAATGATATTTGCTGTGGGCTTTTTGTAGATGGCTTTTAAGATGTTGAGGAAAGTTCCCTCTATCCCTACACTCTGAAGAGTTTTGATCAGGAATGGATGCTGTATTTTGTCAAATGCTTTCTCTGCATCTAATGAGAGGATCATATGGTTCTTGATTTTTCTCTTGCTGATATGATGAATCACACTGATTGTTTTACGAATATTGAACCAGCCTTGTGTCCCGGGGATAAATCCTACTTGGTCATGGTGAATAATTTTCTTAATGTACTGTTGGATCCTATTGGCTAGTATCTTGCTGAGAATTTTTACATCCATGTTCATCAGGGATATTGGTCTATAATTCTCCTTTTTGGTGGGGTCTTTGTCTGGTTTTGTAATTAAGGTGATGCCGGCCTCATAGAACAAATTCGGAAGTACTCCATTTCTTTCTGTCTTTCCAAACAGCTCTAGTAGAATAGGTATGGTTTCTTCTTTAAACGTTTGATAGAATTCCCCTGGGAAGCCATCTGGCCCTGGACTCTTGTGTCTTGGGAGGTTTTTGATGACTTCTTCAATTTCCTCCCTGGTTATTGGCCTGTTCAGGTTTTCTATTGCTTCCTGTTCCAGTTTTGGTAGTTTGTGGCTTTCCAGGAATGCGTCCATTTCTTCTAGATTGCCTAATTTATTGGCATATAGCTGTTCATAATATGTTTTTAAAATCGTTTGTATTTCCTTGGTGTTGGTAGTGATCTCTCCTTTCTCATTCATGTTTTTATTAATTTGAGTCTTCTCTCTCTTCTTTTTAATAAGGCTGGCTAACGGTTTATCTATCTTATTAATTCTTTTAAAGAACCAACTCCTGGTTCTGTTGACCTGTTCCACAGCTCTTCTGGTCTCGATTTCATTGAGTTCTGCTCGAATCTTTATTAACTCTCTTCTTCTCCTGGGCATCGGGTCGATTTGCTGCTTCTTCTCTAGCTCCTTTATTTGTAAGGTTAGCTTTTGTATTTGAGTTCTTTCCAGTTTTTGAATGGATGCTTGTATTGCGATGTATTTCCCCCTCAGGACTGCTTTTGCTGTAACCCAAAGATTTTGAATGGTTGTATCTTCATTCTCATTAGTTTCCATGAATCTTTTTAATTCTTCCTTAATTTCCTGGTTGACCCTTTCATCTTTAAGCAGGATGGTCCTTAACCTCCACGTGTTTGAGGTCCTTCCAAACTTCTTGTTGTGATTTAGTTCTAATTTCAAGGCATTATGGTCTGAGAATATGCAGGGGACGATCCCAATCTTTTGGTATCGGTTCAGACCCGATTTGTGACCCAGTATGTGGTCTATTCTGGAGAAAGTTCCATGTGCACTTGAGAAGAATGTGTATTCAGTTGAGTTTGGATGTAAAGTTCTATAGATATCTGTGAAATCCATCTGGTCCAGTGTATCATTTAAAGCTCTCGTTTCTTTGGAGATGTTGTGCTTAGAAGACCTATCGAGGGTAGAAAGTGCTAGATTGAAGTCACCAAGTATAAGTGTATTATTATCTAAGTATTTCTTCACTTTGTTTATTAATTGATAAATTTGGTAACTCCCACATTCGGGGCATATATATTGAGGATTGTTAAGTCCTCTTGTTGGATAGATCCTTTAAGTATGAGATAGTGTCCCTCTTCATCTCTCACTACAGTCTTCGGGGTAAATTTTAGTTTATCTGATATAAGGATGGCTACCCCTGCTTTCTTTTCAGGACCATTTGAATGGTAAATGGTTCTCCAACCTTTTATTTTCAGGCTGTAGGTGTCCTTCCATCTAAAATGAGTCTCTTGTAGACAGCAAATAGATGGGTCCTGCTTTTTTATCCAGTCTGAAACCCTGCGCCTTTTGATGGGGTCATTAAGCCCGTTCACGTTCAGAGTTACTATTGAAAGGTATGAGTTTAGTGTCACCATGATATCTATTCAGTCATTGTTTTTGTGGATTGTTCCACTGAACTTCTTCTTAAAGGGGAATTTTAAGAGTCCCCCTTAAAATTTCTTGCAGAGCTGGTTTGGAGGTCACATATTCTTTCAGTTCCTGCCTGTCTTGGAAGCTCTTTATCTCTCCTTCCATTTTGAATGAGAGCCTTGCTGGATAAAGTATTCTTGGTTGCATGTTCTTCTCATTTAGGACCCTGAATACATCCTGCCAGCCCTTTCTGGACTGCCACGTCTCTGTGGAGAGGTCTGCTGTTACCCTAATACTCCTCCCCATAAAAGTCAGGGACTTCTTGTCTCTTGCTGCTTTAAGGATCTTCTCTTTATCTTTGGAATTTGCAAGCTTCACTATTAGATGTCGAGGTGTTGAACGGTTTTTATTGATTTTAGGGGGGGAGATCTCTCTATTTCCTGGATCTGAATGCCTGTTTCCCTTCCCAGATTAGGAAAGTTTTTAGCTAAGATTTGTTCAAATACATATTCTGGCCCTCTGGCCCTTTTGGTGCCCTCGGGAACCCCAGTTAAACGTAGGTTTTTCTTCCTCAGGCTGTCGTTTATTTCCCTTAATCTATCCTCATGGTCTTTTAGTTGTTTGTCTCTTTTTTCCTCAGTTTCCCTCTTTGCCATCAACTTGTCTTCTATGTCACTCACTCGTTCTTCCACCTCGTTAACCCTCATCGTTAGGACTTCTAGTTTGGATTGCATCTCATTCAATTGATTTTTAATTTCTGCCTGATTAGATCTAAATTATGCAGTCATGAAGTCTCTTGAGTCCTTTATGCTTTTTTCTAGAGCCACCAGTAGCTGTATAATAGTGCTTCTGAATTGGCTTTCTGACATTGGATTGTAATCCAGATTTTGTAACTCTGTGGGAGAGAGGACTGTTTCTGATTCTTTCTTTTGAGGTGAGGCTTCCCTTCTAGTCATTTTGCTCAGTGCAGAGTGGCCAAAAACAAGTTGTACTGGGAAAAGGAGAAAAAGAGAGGAGAGAAAGAAGGAAAGAAAAGAGAAAAAGAAAAAAGAAAAAAGGAAGAAAAAAAAAGAGAAGAAAAAGAGAAAGAAAAAGAAAGAAAGGAAAAAAAAGGTGGGGGAAGCAAACAAATCAAAAAGCAAGAAAACAACAACAACAAAACAAAACACAGGGTAGTATCCTCTGATTCTGTATACTGGAAGTCCCTTGACTCCCCCTGGAACTGGTCCGTCTAGCTGGTCTTCTGGGGGAGGGGCCTGTTGTGCTGATTTTCAGGTGTTAGCACTTGGGGGAGCTGCTCTGCCCCTGCCTGGTGCAGGGCTCAGTGGGGGTTGTTTACCCCGTGAGGCCCCAGGAGGAACAACCGCAGTGGCGGGGCCAGCTCTGCAGCCCTGGAGTCAGCTCCCGCAGTAGCTCCAGAGCTCTCCATCTGCAGGGCCTGGAGGCTCCGGGGCGGGCCGCTGATCTGCTCAGCTGGGACAGGAGCGTCCTTGCTGTCCTGGGCCCTCCCGGCCTCTGCCTGTCCCGGGGGAGGCCGGATCCTGGGTTGTGTCCCGGCGCCCTGTGCCCCGGGGTCTGCACTGTTGGATTCGCGCTCCTGCCCCGCAGCCCCCTCCGCGGAGCCGCCGCCCGAGTCCCTCTGAGCTGCTCCGGGTCCCGTCGTGCGTGCTGCAGCCCTTAGGGAGCTCGGCGCACTCTCCCGGGGCGCAGGTGTCTGTTAGTGTCCCAGGGAGCCCGAGGGCATCCCCGCCCTCCTGGGTCCTGCTGTAACTCCCTGCGAGCCCCTTTCCGCCCGGGAAGGTTGGTGCAGCTCCTGCTTCTCCGGGACGGGGCTCTCCTGTCCTGGGGACACTCGCCCCGGCCTCAGCCCGGCTCCTCGCAGGGCCCCTCCCCCTCGGAGGCCTTTTGTTTCTTTATTTCTTTTTCCCCGTCTTCCTACCTTGATAGAAGCGCGGACTCTTCTCACTGTAGCGTTCCAGCTGGTCTCTCTTTAAATCTCAGGCCGAATTCATAGATTTTCAGGATGATTTGAAGGTTATCTAGGTAATTTGGTGGGGACAGGTGACCTGGGGACCCTACTCCTCCCCCGTCTTGCCCCTACACCTGTAATTTTAACTGTTAATCAATTATGAAACCATGTTAACATGAAATTGTTATCAAATGTCCTATCAGTCTTTTAAAGAACATTTTCAGTCTAATGCAAGAGCCGTAACAGGCTAGAATATAAATCATTTACATTTTGTTGGTGCAGTTTATTATTATTATATTGAGTGGGGTGGATAAAATGTTATAATGGAGAATAATTGTTGGCTTTTCAGGGTAGTAGAGGATCGAGAGTGGCTGGGTGAGAATGTCAAGGTACAAGGTTGTCATCCTTTGGACCTTAGGTGAACAGTGAAGAGACCTTACTTATTTTCTAATTTTATTTGAGTATGACAATGGAAGAAAGGCACTTTATTATTCTTACCTTTCCTCTGTACCTCTCACTCTTTCATTTTTAGTATCTCATATTTTTAACTCTGAACCTACCTCTTTTTACTCTCTAAGAAGTAATTAATATAAATGTTTGAAAAAATATCTGGGCACAAATGATTATAAAGTTACCCCTGTCCAACAAAAAGACTGTTTCTATACGTGACAACATTTATACTTAAAATTCAGTTCTTTTTTTAAAGATTTTACTTATTCACCAGAGAGAGAAAGAGATGAAAGGAAGTGGGGAGGGGGGGAGGAAGAAGTAAACCCCACCCCCCACCTCAGCAGTGAGCCTGACACAGGGCTCAGTCCCAGGATTCTGAGGTCATGACCTGAGCCAAAGGCAGATGCTTAACCGATTGAACCACCCAGGCACCCCTTAAAATTCAGTTCTTTGTAGTAACCACCAAATTTCTGACATATTTTTGGTACAGTTCATTTTTTTTCCCTTTGGGAAATGATAAACTTATATAAAGATTGATTTTCCCCTTGATTTTTGTTAGCATTTCTTTACATGTAGGAAATGTACCCTTAAGATGGAACATTCACTTTGATTTTGAGTTTCCTAATACAAAATTTTCTAAAATAAGACTTGAATTTTTATATATCAAGAACATGTCATCAGGATTAAATTAATCTAATTTTATTCTCCCCTTTTCCTTGAAATCCTAATGCTCATTGTATATCTTGGTACTGTATCCAACAATGCTTTGTGAAAACAAAATGTGGCTAATATAATTGTAATCATTTTCCATAGGAATAATCTACTTTTTCATCATATTAACAATAAAAGTAAAATATCTTTAAAATGTTAGATGCATTATTAATAATTAAAATTAGAAAACAGAAAAATACTATACCATGTCTAATTATAACTGCATAGAATATTTCTGGAAGAATAAACAATAAACTATTAAGAATGTTATTCTCTTGAGAAGGGGACTTGGAGTCTAGACTCAGAGATTTATTATTGCATCCCCCTCATTGTTTCATTTAAATGGTTTGGCTATAATAAAGCAAGCAATTGGTTTTTATTTTTGAGTAATAAATGATAAAGATCACTGAATAGCACATGACATGAAAAATACAAATTTGCATCTTAAACAATAACAGAACTACCAAGATAGCCATAAACATATTTGTTTGATGAGTAAACTGTATTCTCCAGGATGTATTTACATTGTGCACACACACACACACACTTATTGTTCAAATATTTACTTATTTGTACTTATCGTTCAAATATATGCTAGAAAATTGTTATATGATTTCATATGTATAGTGTGTGTATATAAAATATTTACTCAAAATTCTGAATAATGGATATCAATGATCATTATTTAGAAAGATCTACTAATCTCTTTGAAGTGTGATTGTATAGATTTGTTTCCAATGTTGATTGTATTTCTGATTGGCTATTATCTTCTCTCATCAGAGACTAGCCTCAAATTCAGCTGTTCAATCCCACGCAAAGATAGTACATACCAGAAATATTGTAGAGCATCATTAACTCATTGGAGGTGAAAGGCCTCACTCCTTCTGAAAGACTAAACTTGCTCTTTACCACCCTGATGACAAGCAAGCTGTGGTCCCTCTGGAGAAAACAGGACCAGAGAGTGCTGTGTCAGCCTCATCAGGATAACTTCACTTCATTAGGCCAAAGCCCTCTGCCTGTTGAGAGAGAGAAAGATAGTCACTTTTCAAAACCATTATGACTTTACTGCTCTTTGGAAATGCATTCTTGGCTGAGAATCTATATAAAATGATCATATTTTAAACTACAAAGAATTCAAAAATAGTTTATGTTGGGAAGAAAATAGGAATCACCAGTGGTATTCTTATAATGTTAATTTGATTGCATGTTGGTCTGCTTACAGCCAGATGTCCTCCTTTGCTATTGAGCACACTGAGAAATTAAGATTCCATGCACTTCTCTAATTGCTCCCTTGAAATGAAAACTTCTGTGCCTTTCTCGCAGCCATAATCAAAGACAAAACACTACACATCTATGTTAGTAGGGTCATCTTTATCAACAAAGATTGAGAGATAACAGTATTATTAGTTTAATGATGAGTATGTATGAGGATAGCAATTATATTTTCTCCCGGAAAGTGTCAGCTGCCCATATTAAGTGAAACTCTGAAAGTTACAGCTACATTTTCTCACTTTCTGAGGGACTACAGATGCATATATAGAGGAAACAGTGCTCTTGGCTAATTATTTCATCAGTAGTCATGCCAATATTCCCAACTAAGAATCAATTTTTAAAAGTCAGGAGGAGATATAATAAACACAGCTTCAGTCATTGACCAGCAAAAAGACATGCGAAGTAGAATAGTCTTGGCCTAGGAAGAAGGGTGATAAAATGTAAATACAGAGGAGAATTTAGTTAAAATTCATTTTTAAAAATTTATCCGATTGCCGCATAGTCAGTTCTCTGCAAAAATGCTACTTTGTGATAGTTTAACTGGGTTGCTTTAAGTTAAAAAAAAAACATTTAATATATTAGCTTCACTTTTTTCTTTTAAAAGTATTAATTGAAAGCATTGAATCATTAAATTCCAAGCTATTTTCTGCCTCTGTATAACTGAATAGGTTAAGAAACTTAATTACTAAAATCAAAATAATTTATTTAGAATTACAGAAATATTGTGCATGTTATCTTCATATTCTCTAAAAGAACTAATTATGGATTTAAAAAATATTATTAATTATGGCTCTTTAATTGCATTTTATCAATATGATGAGGTCTGTTAACTTTCATTTAGATAACTATTTCATTTGCTACAACTACTCTTTTCATAATTGCTTTTGTAATATTAATTCTCTGGTTTACAATCTGAGGAAGATGAAGAGAGAAAAATAGACAAGTTACCATTATGTGTATGTTAGAAACAGGCAAAGGGGGTATTATTTTCTTACAATGGAATATTGAAATACATATCATAAAATTATCAAATTATCACTATAAATAGGATGCATGAATCAAAAATTATTTTAAAAATCACTATAAATAGGATGCATGAATCAGTAAAATTATAAAAAATTGAGTATAAGATTTTAAGAACCTTGAAAAATTGACCATATCTGGAGGACAGCCATCAAGATGATAAGGGAAAAATGATGACATATGATAAATAATTAAAGAGAATAAATATATCTGGCCTGGAAAATTATAGATTTAAAAGAAAAAATCATATTGATATATATATTTCAAATATATATATATATATATATATATATATATATATATATATATGTATGTAATTTTTATGTAAGAATCCCGGGGCAGAAATCACAGCTACCACAGAATAACTAAATATATAGTGAAGCAATTTTGACTCTTCATAAAATATGATGTTTTAATAGTTGCTTTTACTTCTTTGATTTGTTTATGTCTCTTTCTACTGCCCACTCCTCCCTCCATCCTCACTCCAGGTTTAAGACAGACCCTATTTATTTCTCACTTGGTCTATTCTGTTTTTAAAATATAGATTTATTTATTTTTTAGAGAGACAGAGAGAGATTGAGAGCACATGTACAAGTAGGGGAGGGGCAGAGAGAGAGGGAGAGAATGTCAGGTAGACTCCCTGCTGAGCATGAAGCCCTACCTGGGGCTCCATTTCTCAACATTGAGATCAGGTCCCTGAGATCAAGATCTGAGCCAAAATCAAGAGTCAGTAGGTCAACCTACTGTGCCACCCCATGCCCAGATGCTGATATCCATGCCTCATGTTTGCCAACTTGAATGTTCATCTTTTACTCTGCTGTCAAAAGAATTTTCTGAAATAGAAATATGAACATGTCTTTCCCTTCGGAAATTTTCAATGGTTTTCTTTTCTTAGAGGATAACATTCAAACCCTGAAATACATTGAGACCCTTAACAATCCAGAGAGAAATACAATTCAGATGTCTTCTTTTATCCTGCCAATTACTTCATGCATCCTGCATATAAGTTCTGGGAACTTGGGATGCCCAGGTGCCTCAGTGGTTAAGCATCTGCCTTCAGCTCAGGGCGTGATCCTGGAGTCCCAGGATCGAGTCCTGCATTGGGCTCCCTGCATGGAGCCTGCTTCTCTCTCTGCCTGTGTCTCTGCCTCTCTCTCTCTCTCTCTCTCTCTCTCTGTGTGTGTGTGTCTCTCATGAATAAATAAATAAAATATTTAAGTTCTGGAAACTTGATTTATTTGGATTGTCATGCATGTTCATACTTCTAAACATTTACTACTTCTGTGCTTATGTGGACTACATTCTCTCCTTTATTTTTCTATCACTTGGCAAAAATTGTTTAGAATCTATCCCAAATATTATTTCTTCTATAAAATCTTTTCTGACTTTCCAAAGAAGAGATTGTCTTCCTTTTCCTTCTATTGATTTGACTCCATTTTGATTCCTTCCGTTGATTTGATTCCATTAACTATTATCTAGTTATTCACTTACTGGTTTATTTCTCCAAGGAAAAAGGAAGCTCTCTGGGAACCAACACACACAGTATTCGTGTTGATAATTCTGGCAAGAGGACAATGCCTAGAGCATAGCTGATGCCACATTTTTTTTTTTAATGAAAAATAGAAGTGTTTGTCCAGAAGTAGTTGTTGGTTTTCAGGGATCTTAGAGGAATTAGCTTCATCTACATGAGTCTGGATGTTGAATCTCCCGAGAACACCAGCAAAGCATGAAGATTTTATGTTTTCAGAGTAATTTCAGAAAATCATACCCAAAACACACACATAAACATACATGCACGATTACAGCACCAGCAACAAGGTCTTTCCATAGAGTGTCATTAGGATCAACAACTTTCATGAAGTCATCTGCACTGGAGACAACTGCTTTTTGCCTAGTGTGTGGAGAAAAGTCATTGAAAGAGAAGATAAGCATCGTGTGATATGGATAATACTCTTCATTAGACACTCTTGACTCACTGGTATGGTAAAACAGAAAGTCTCAAGAATTGAAACAACTTCTTTACCAATGAATGATATATTTTTTTTACTCTATCAATATACATTACAAAATAGAAATAAATTCTAATTATGTACTGCCTAAGAAAAAAATGTGTTTCTGTAAAAGACTTGTGGAGAGCAATATGTGTGTGTACACACACACATACACACACACATAAACTAGGTCACTTTAAGTTAAAATGAAACTTTTAATATATTTTAACCATTTAATAAATAATTTATTTAGAACTAAGAAATATTATGTATACTGATTATCTTCATATTCTCTAAAAAGAACTAAGCTAATTAGGACTTCTTAATTGCATTTATCAATATGATAATGTGTATATATATATATATAGTGTATTATAATGTAATGTGTATATATATGTAATGTGTATGTGTATATATATAATATATACAATACACAATATATACATTTACACAATATGTAATGTGTATATATATAATGTGTGTATACACACACACACACACACACACACATTTTATCTCCCGAATAACAACTAGATGAGAAAAAAAGAACTTTCAGAAACGTATAAAATACGCCCTAAGGGGAAACAGACTATATTAATATTTGATTTCAACTGTGATCAAATGAAAGCAACATATATTAAGATAAACACTAACATATAAGCATAAAGAGAATTGCATAAAAGAAGTAGAAGGCTACATATTTAAGATTTAGATAAAATTCAAAATTTGGTTTTGTTACAGAGCAGTATTTTAATATGGCCTAATGTCTACTATATTTTAGTTCTCTGCCAGTGTTCTACTTTATCCCTAACTTTAAAAAGATGTATAATATAAATATATGACTTAAAAACAGCAATAATGACAAATCGGTGTATTTCAACTTTGCCTGTAATAGGGAGATGTGTGAATCCAGTGATAGGTCCTTGAGGAAGCGGTGCTAGCATTCTAAAGCTATTATTTCCATTGTGGCACTAGGTATCTACTCTCTCTACTTAAAGAAGAACAAATAATCATGTTGCAGGAAAAGAAATGTACAGATGGAGGTGGACAGCAGCGTCTTGACTCTTGAATTAGTTCTTTACAACTTAGCTCCCAGATGTTTGTTTCTCATCCCCCCTGCTATCTTGCGAAGAATTTGCTATTGTCTGTCAATGAGTCATATACCGTCTTCTCCAATTTGGAGAAAATGCAAAGCTGCAGTTGGATATAGTATGAGTCACTCACAGACAATGGAAAGCTCCGAGATGAGGCACTCAGAGCTACTTTGCATTTTGAAGAATAGTGATCAGTCTCTCTCTCTCTCTCTTTTTTCCGCTGACGACAGCATCCAAATAGTCAAGGTTTTACTTCCTTGTCAAAGAATGCAGCCATCAAGAACAGGTATCCCATTCACAGTGATAAATATGTTTTAAATACAAGCCATCCTTTTTCTTTCTGTCCTGTTCATCTCTCACTGCGAACCATTTTTTACTGTATATGCTGAACATCTTTTTCTATCCTCAAAGCACAGTCCATCACCTCTGACAAGGCATTCAGATGGGCGCTCTTTGTTGATTCTACGTATTCATGGCACAGGGAATGGGTCCTTCTCACTACATTGGGTCATCCGTGCCAGATTTTGGAACAACCTCTTCACAAGTTCATGAGAACCGCACTTGAACTTTGAGTGTACCAAGGATAAAATAGGACATCTTATCTGCATCTTTAAAAGGGATGTAACTTGAAAATTCCATTTTCCGACAATGAAACATTTAAAAGTAGATACTGTCTTTATAGCTCATGCCATATTAACATGTACAAGGGAAACACCTTCACATGAGATGTTAGGATATTTTAGAGTTTATCATAGAGCAAAAATGCACAGACATAGAAATCCACTTAGCCTGAAGCAACTGCTGTATTTTAAATTACAGATATTTGGATTATCAAAAGCATATCTAAAGTTACTAAAGTTTTAACCTGGTTAAAAACATGGGGGAGTAGGTGAGATACTGTGAGAGAATGTAAGAGCCATCTTTCAGATATTTGAAGGGCAGCTGAATCCAACAAAGAGGGTGCAGGCACGCCGTGTGTCATTTAGAGGAAACAGTTAAAACTAAGAAATGTCACTCATAGGAAGGCAGACATCTGCATAATAAAAACAAATATTTTGTCCTATGAAGAAACATGACTTACATGGGGTAATAACCCTGACATTGGCTAAAGAGTCTGTTACCCATCTGTCATGAATACTTTGTAGAATTTACCAGAATGTAAACGTCTTGAGGGCAGGATTGGCTTTGTTTTGTTTTGTTTATTGCTGTCTTACTCTCTTTGCCTAGAACAGTATCTGCCTCTTGGTAGACACCTAATTTGTCCCATAAAGAATCTCAAGAATTAAAGGACTCTGATGATTTTGATAGAACATCTTTTAGATTTCCCTGAGATATCCCCATTATGCTCAATATCTTTGCTTATAAGCGTAGACTTCAATAGAAAACCAAAATAATTTTGATTGTACTTTAAAACCAAAAGATATTATTAAGGTGTGTGTGTGTGTGTGTGTGTGTGTGTGTGTGTATTTAAATATATATACCTTAACATATATTTATATATAATATATATATTTAGCAGTGA
This sequence comes from Nyctereutes procyonoides, assembly GCF_905146905.1. Classification (NCBI taxonomy): domain Eukaryota; kingdom Metazoa; phylum Chordata; class Mammalia; order Carnivora; family Canidae; genus Nyctereutes; species Nyctereutes procyonoides. The sequence goes on from NW_026575132.1 coordinate 2,727,999, forward strand.
TATATATACATATATATATATATACCTTAACATATAAATTATATCTATCTATCTATCTATCTATCTATCTATCTATCTATCTAAATGCATGGAGGACTTTGTTTAAGAAATGTTCAAAATTGCTTAATCCTCCTTGATTTTAGTTATTATCACCAATAGCTAAACATGAATTATAGATGAAATTCAAGATAGAGGTACTGATCATTGATAATAGTGACTAAGCATCTCCTTTCTGATGCCCTGCACGCAAACCAAATGTATATGTGGACAATTTTAATTTTCACAACAAAATCTTTCTATCAGATTAGCACCATGGAAATGGTACTAGCTTTCTGTTGTTTGTGACAAGTTATTGCAAAACTTAGCAACTGAAAACAACAAATGCATATTGTCTCACGTGGTTTCTGAGGACCAGGAACCCAAGCCTGGCTTAGTTGGGTGGTTCTGGCCTACAAGGTTGTGGTCAAACAGTTAACTAGAATTGCAGTCAGCTCAAAGCTCAAAATACTCATGTTGTTGTTGGCATGCCTCAGTTTCTCAGGTCTGTGCTGCTTGTTGGTCAGAAGTGTCAGGCCCTTGCCACATAGACTTTTTACAACATGAAGGTGGGGGAGTAGAATATCCGAAAAGGAAGTGGCAGTCCTTTATAGCCTAATCCGAGGAGTAGAATACTTATACTGTGTATTATAACACTGTACTGATCACACAAGCTATGCCTAGCACAGTACGGGAGACAGTGGGCCCACACTAGAGCGTGAGCCTACACATGGGCGCATCGACATAAGAATGTGAGTAACAGGAGAAGGGAGTCACTGGGGACCTTCTTGGAGGCTGTCTACCGTTGAAATCACTCAATGAATAATTTGTTAGTTACTTATGAACACTCTGATTTATCACACAATTAGGAGACTTGGAAACCATGATGGCAGGAGGGGGAGGCCAAAGTGAATTTTCTAACTTAGTTGTCTAAATGGATCAAATCTTATAGCTTACATTTATGTGATTTTTCTTCTATTTTGTTTAAAAAAATGCTTATTTTTTAAAAAGCATACAGAGGCGTAAAATAGCTGGCCATTTTCACTGTGTATTACGAGACTGCATGCTCTCAAAGACAGAAAAACTGAAATAATGACGAGTAACAGTCCACAATGTCAAAACAATAGAGCATATAGCAAAAATAGGCCTGCCCTGGCTCTTCAGATAAGGATCCAAGTAGTTGAAATAACAAAAGGTCTGATTCTAGAGCTTTTTCTTCTATAATACATACATGTAGCATTAAAATATCACCCTTATGATTATTAATATCATCAAGTGAGCAAAAGAATGTTCTTTTAGCTGTGGGTCAGAAGCAAGAATCTCTTCATTTCTATTCACATGTAACAATTCATTGGCAATTTTTCTAGAAATACGTATTCTCCTCAAGTGTAATATCCTTGGGAATAATAGCCACAGAACAAAATGCTGGGTTTGTAAAACATTTTCAGCTCTGTGGGGAACAAAAGTTGCAAGGAAAGTACAAATTATTATTAGCATCAGATTCACAATTTATTCCAATTCTCTTCCCAAATCCTTTTGTCTGCCCTAAGAGAAGAAAGTTCCAATAAAGAACAGTTAGGGGTCCCAGCTGGTAAGTCTGGCTGCGTCCCTGGGATGAAACCTCCTCTGGGCTTCAAGGAGCACAGGGATCTTCCGTCGGAATTCTTACTTTTCAACAACAAAAAGTGTCTCTGACAAATTTAAGAACTGGGCAGCTCAGAGAGTCCCTCGGAGGTCTAGAGAAGTGGGCTTGGAAGACAAGCAGCCAGCGATCATTCCAAACTAAATAAAGAGGAGAGGGATAAGGAAGCATGGCTTTCCCAATTAGCATAAAAAAATTTTCAGCCTTTGGCATATATGTCATAACTAAAGTAACCACAGAGTAATGCAGGGAAGCAGGAAAGATTACCCACATGTTCACTATTCAGCACGCACTTAACTATATATATTGAACCATGGGCCAGGTATTGCTTAGGGATCGAGAATACAATCACTAAAAAAAATTCAAAGCTCTTGCCCGCATGGGGTTTATATTTTACCAAATTTTATCAGATAAAATCTTGCTTTTGCCATTTTATCAATTGATAAATTTCTTATTGATTGACTTTTATCAATGACTATTTCAATTACATTCACCTCATTAGATTTTTGTCCACTTCTTGTATTCCACTTCTGTATGCTTGCTGGAATGTGAAAGCTAGATCTCTATCATGGCTTTCTCAATATGATCCCGTAACACCAGACACAGTAAAAGAATAACAAGATCCGATGTAAGCATTCAAAAAATTTCCTTCAAAATAAAATGATAAGCAAAATCTTCATTGTAGTATTTTCTAAAGGTTGTTTTATGGTATAAAAAGTAGGTAAGTATTATTTTTAGTCATTACAGGGGAGAAAGTTTCCATAATTGCAAATATCAGTATTCTGTGGACTGATATATATATTTATATATTTAATAAATAATATTTAGTTTTAGTTTAGAAGTTTAATAAATTCCACCTTCTATGAACTAATATAAAATGTTCTACATGAGGGACAGTCCCATCTGGATATTATTAATAGATCCTTTGGAAATTATATGATTAGTCTAACGTGTTAAAGCAGGAGACATGATTCTTTTATTGTTTTAGATTTACTTCAGTTTGATTTGAAGTGTGTTGGAATCAGATGATAAAGCTCTTTTGAGAAATTGGGAGCTGGGGAGCTGAGGGACAGAGTGGTTGTGAGGACTCCTAGGCCTGAGGAAAAACTCATTACATCTGACTCATGATTTTCTCATAGTAAACTCACACAGGATGTTACTTCTCATAATGTATCATCTATTTTTGAAAGGTAATTGTGTAGCAAATTGCCAAATTATGAGATATATGGATGACTTAGCAAGTGGAAGGAGAGACAAGTTACTTTGGCACTAAAAGAACAAGATGTCACAATATTAAAAAGTATATCCACCGAACCTAGAAGAACTGGAAAGCCATTTTGTAAGGCAAGACTTTTCTCCATCATGAAAGAAGAGAACTTAGTAATGTTCCAAAATTTAGTGGTACACAATCAGAAAAATATTCCACGTAATCCCACCGTCCTTCCTTACCCCTGTCTTCCAGTATATTTTTTGGGAAAACTGTTGATCTTAGTAATGTTCAGACCCTTCTCTTATGCATCAGATCTCATTCCCTTGCTTCTACTCAAAGACATATCTCCAGCAATTATTCTAGCTGACTCTTGTATTATAGCAAAGCGTGCTATGACCTCCCTTTTTACTACCCTGTCTTACACACTCTGTTAAGCCCCATTTCCTCTTCTGCTGCCAGCACGCTTCTCTGCCCCTTTTATTATAAAATTTATTAACAATTTTGTTTCCAGTTTGACTCTGACTTCTTCCTTGATCTCACCCTAGTTTTTCTTTTTTGCCCACACAATCCCAAAACTACTCCTATCAAGTCGACCAATGGCATATATATATTAATATAAATATCATATTTAGTAATATGATATATACATATTGCTAAATCCAATAGCCAATACTGAGTCCTTATCTTACTTGACTTAGCAGCAGTGTTGGAAAAAGCAGATTTTTTTGGGAAATATTTCTTTGACCTTTTTCCCATTACTCTACCAGCCAGTTCCCTTCTTCCCTCATTGGTCACTCATATCCCTTCTATTTCAGTGGCAGCCAGATCTCACACATCGTTTTTTTTCATTGTGCTCACTCTTTAGGTGCTCTCATACAGTCTCTTGGTTTTAAAATCATTTATTTCTTGGTGACTTACAGATGTATGTCTCCAGCTTAGATGTCTCCAGAGAATCTGGGTTCTAGACCTGATTACCTACTTCACAGTCTGGATATTTTTACTTAGCGCTATGCTTGGCTATTCTTAGAGACATAAGAGACTTAGCAATTTGACAAGCATCTCACAATATTCCTTTCTAAGCTTCCTTCCCCATCCTTCTCAATTTCCATTATGGCAACTTCAACCTTCCCAGACTCAAATTTTGAAGTTATTGTTGATTCTCTTCTTCTGTCACAGACATTTGATGCACTAGCAAGTCCTGTTGACTCTCTTTTCTGAATATAGAGTCAGAAAATGACCACTTCTCATCTCCACTACTCCCCCTCTAGTCCATGCCACCATCTTCTCTCACTTGAATTATTGTCAAAGCCCACAAATGGTCTCCTTACTTATGACCTTAGCACTGCTATCCACAATTTATTTTCCACAAATATGACATAATTTAAAATGTAAGTAGGATAATGCCACTTCTCTGATAAAAACATTCTCTTACCCCAAGTAGATTAAGCCATTACAATAGCCAGCAAGCCCATAGTTCAGTGGTTCTTGACACAGACTATATATTCAAATCACTTTGGAAGATTCTAAAAGACCAGTATCTGGGCCTCATAGTCAGAGATCCTAAATTAACAAGTCTTAATTAGTTTTTATTTATTTACTTACTTATTTATAAAAGATTTTATTTGTTTATTCATGAGACACACACACACAGAGGCAGACATACAGACAGAGGCAGAAGCAGGCTCCCTGCAGGGAGCCCAATGTGGAACTCAATCCCAGGACCCCGGCATCAGCCCTGAGCCAAAGGCACACACTCAACCACTGAGCCACCCAGGTGCCCCTTAAGTAGTATTAGAAAAAATATTTTCTTAGATATTAACAAACAGCCTGGATTGAGAACAACTGTAACTCATGATCTGGTCTCACTACATCTTTGAACTAATTTCTTTTCCTGGTTCATTCTGCTTCAGTCCCATTAGGCTTCTTTGCTATTTGTAAAACATATCAAACATTTGCTCACCTCCGAGCCTTTTCATTTGCTTAATTTTCCCCATAACTTTATTACATTATGACATAGTATATGTTTGACTTGTTTATTTTCTATCACAATCAAGTAGAATATAAACTCAGTTGGGCTAGGGTGGTTTTTCTGTTTTGTCACTGGTATGTTCCCACCTCCAGCACAGTTTCTTTTCTATTATTGGCCCTCGATAAATATTTGCTGAATAAATGATCTACTTTTTAATATTTAGCCCAGTACAAATATGTGAAATACATTAAAAAAATTTTTTAAAGATGAGCTTAAGAGAGTGGAGATGGAAACCTTTTTTTTTTTTAATTTTGTGCTGATCTGAGTCATCAGTTGAATATCCATGTGAAGATGTTCACTAGGAAGACAAAAATATAGCTTTCTAGTTTATGAGTGAAGTCAGGTGTTTAGGCACAATTTTGTTAGCTCTCCAATTACAGTTGACAGCTAAAGCTATGGGAGTGGATTAGAGCCCCAGTGGAGGGTGTTTAGAGGGGGAAAGAATGATTGATTTAGAAAAAAATAAAAACAAAAGCAAAACCCTAGCATTCACAAGAAGTTAAATAGGAAGATAAATAAAAGAGACTCTAAGGCTGTAGAGACAGTCAAGAGGTACAGTGGAAGCCCACTGACTAGAACTTTCTGCATGAAACGACAGGGTTTACTCTACTTCCCTGACCGTAGGTCTCAGTCTCTCTCTTTGGTCCCTCTGTTTTCTCATGATCACTGAATGCAGGAAGGATCACAAGTGTTTTTTTTTTCTCTAAACATGATGCAGTATGAGATAACTGAAGCTAAAAGAGGCTTCAATTTCTCTTTATCAATGGGGGACTAATAAATAGTCTTCTCAGGTGAAATCTGGGACTGCACCATGTGAATTTATCCTGTGCTTTGAGTTCCTATGAGGTAATAATACTACTTTGTATTCAAAATGGAGTTTAACTGGTAATGATAAGCATCTGCAAAGACTTCACAGCACCCTTAGCAGCAGGGAAATGTGGAGTGGAAGGTGCTAAAACTGTAATTAGAACAAGGCATCTGTCTCCCAGCTCCTACCGAGCAGCTACTAATCAACGTGATCACTTGCTTTGAGTAAGGAAGTGCTCACCCATGGTTCTGCTGGACATTTTCCCAGCCACTAGCAGACTGGATGCTGGTGGAAAGTACCCTTGGCTTGGAGAGACAGAAGAAAGTATTACTGCTTAGGAAATGTTGCAGTTTACTTTTAAAAAGGTGTTTGGTAGGGGCATGTGCTGATTTACATTTCCTGTAAATAGCATATTTGCAGAACAATCTGGAGACCAATTATTACTAAAAGTATGGTTCACTCTGAAGCATTTGCAGACTGATTATCCAGAACTTTTGATTTCTCCTCCCATATGTTTACTTGCCCTTAGGATTTTTGCTCTTTTGGCAGGTTTATCAAGGAAGATAAAGAAGATTTAGTGCAATCATATAAACTTTCTATCTATTGCCAATTCTGATTTGAGCACCACTTACCAATGTATGATCTATAAAATTCTTCTCTGAGAAACTTCTTGGAAAAAAAAAGTGTTTAAATTCAATACGTTAGAGAAATGTTTCATAATATATCTCCCTTTTTAGAAATTCACAATGCACAGTAGGGTATTAAAGACTTCTAGCTGTCCTGCAATAAAGAACTGGTTTAAACTCTATTGAACCCAGCATTTCCCAAACTTACTCCTCTAGAGACTTTTTTCTTTTTCTTTTCTTTTTTTTTTTTTTTTTTTTAGGACATAAAACAGAATTAATGTTCCAAAGAAAAGGCTTTAGTAAAAAGCTAGATTAAATATTTCTTATCATTGACATTTAAATTATGCCTAAAATGAGGTACAGATATTTCCTGAGAATTTCTTCATCTTCATTCTCTATTACACTGATGACTGCACATTATGTAATCATTCAGGATAAGTGGGCCAGGATTCCAGCTCATTCTTCTTCTCAAAAGAATAAAAATATGTCAGTTCTTTTATCATAATGATCAGCCAACTTAAAAGTTGACTCCTGTTTAGCCCTAGAGACACAGTCCTAGCGTATAGTCTGTGTCCCCAACAGGTACTGATGCCCTGTGTCTCTGAGAACTCCACTTGCAGGCTAAGACCATCTTCTCCTTCTCCTCTTTGAAATCTTCACAACGGAGGATGCTCAGGAGCAGATTGCACCAGAATCTAGAACTTAGAATAATTTCCTAGGAAGCTGAAAAGGAAGATTCACCTACCCCTGGATTAGACTGTATGGTTAAGATTTAAGAGAGGCAGAGATTAAACAGTGCAGCATATTATCCACTTCTATAAAGAATGAAAGTGAGAATAACTATAAAGTAAAGGATAAAAAGATTAAACATGCTGACAAAATAGGTAGTAGGAAAAATAGGGCCAACGATTGCTGTGACATTAGACGAGATTGGGCGCATTCAGGGTGGTATGGCCGTAGACTCCTGTGACATTAATGGTCTAACTGCACATGGTAAAATACTGCTCAAGAGAATAATTAGACATTTCTGAAGTGGAAACCACATGGCTCAAGACAGAATAAGTCAATATGAAAGGTTAGAAAAGTTGGGGAAGCCAGCAAAAATATATAGGCATTATATTAGGAGGGCCAGAGAAGAAAACAGGACAAGTCACCAAAGGATTAAGAAGTTTATGTTTGTAACTTTGAATTAAGTTAAATACAGTCCTTTTTGCCTTAGAAAGATGATGGCTAGCAGGAACATCCTTTTACTTTGCCAAATGAGGAAATATTTGGGCTGCAGAAGGAAAGTTCAGCCTTGTTACCATTTTTTTTTTTTTTTTAGATAATCTGGAGAAATAAAATGTCCTAGAGATGGTTTGGAGGGTGTGTGTGTGTCTGTGTGTGAGTGTGTGTGGGTCAATGGGAATGATTTGAGGAGGAAGGACAGGAGCGAAATCTCGAAGGTGTGAGATGACTAAAAGACCAAAATATGTATTTATAAGTATACTTGGCTTTGTAACTCTCCTTTCTCAATATCCTGAAGGGCCTTCAGGAAACAAGTATTTCCAAGGCGTTATTTCTACAGCTGGATATGTGTTTCTATTTAATGCGAAGATATGTTGCAGAAGAAAGAAGATTGAGACATTTGGTTTCTGCCTAAATATGAAACAATAATGTGATTGAATTAAGGCAGGTTGACTATTTAACAGATTTAAGGAGCAGTGAAAAAGAATTCATATTTTGGTGCAAGAAATACTGTTAGAAAAGTTATCTGCATTCTTCCAAAAATAAAGACAAATATTGTTTGGATGCCAAACATATGTATTTTAGTTCACTTTAATCTTTAAAAAAAATATTTATTTCAGAGAGAGAGTGAGGGAGAATGAGCTGCAGGAACGGACAGAGGGAGAGTCCCTAGCAAGAGTTAGTCACTTAGTTGAACCACCGAGGCACCCCTAATTCATTTTAATTCAAATTCTTTGAAGAAAGTTTGCACAAAGACTATTCCATCTGTAAGGGTCTCACACTACTGGTAGGTGCTTGGGGGTAGACTCCAGGTGTTAGACATTCAATCACGTCGTCCATAGAATTTAACATTTTTTAAAAACAAACTTCACTGAAGTGAAAAATTGGTTGACCAATTTTGTTGATTATTTTTCCACACTCATAATCAATTTTCTCTGTACAGAACAGTAACTGTTTTAGTCATTGTTCTCCAGATACGTGGAACAAATTGGATACATGTGTGTGTGTACAGAGAAGGAGAGACCAAGCAACCCGAGAAATTTATTTTTAAGGAATTGGCTTAAGCAGTTATAAAGGTTGGCATGGGGGCCCCTGGTTGGCTCAGTGGTTGAGCATCAGCCTTTCGCTCAGGGCGTGACCCCGGGGTCCTGGGATCAAGTCCCACATTGGGCTCCCTGAATGGATCCTGTTCCTCCCTCTGCCTGTGTCTCTGTCTCTCTCTCTGGGTCTCTCAGGAATAAATAAATAAAATCTTAAAAAAAAATAAAGGCTGGCATGTTAGAAATCTGGAGGGTAGGCCAGCAGAAAGAACTAATGCTACAATTCAAGTGCAAAGGTAGTTTGCTATGGATAATGAGAAGGCTAAATGATTTTTTAAAAAAGGCAAAAAGATAGTGGTGATGTAATTGAGAAAAAAACAACTGTAGAAAAGGAACACGGTCTATAATCAAGGCAAGAAGAAACAGTATACCGTACTTTTGGCATTAAAAACTAACAACATGCTAGTGAGAGGCTTTTTGGTTTTTTTTCCCCATATTTGGTATTATATATATTTGAAGAGAAATGCTAAAATTATTACACAGACACACATGCACACACACACAGTGGTCTTACAAATAATGACAAATGAAATAAAAAAATAGCTATTTATAAGTAAGAAGCACACACAGGCTTTTGTAGGCTGCTGACTCACTTGTTTTATTTGAACAACACATCATATGTTCCCTTATTTTCCAATCATACCCCTGAGGAGAAATTTTACCATGTTACCCCAGGCTCATAAAAATCTAAGATAAATTCTAGATCTTAGTAAATAGGATTTAAGTGTCACCTTGCCAGTAGAAAGTGGGATTGTGTGAATTTTTCCACCATTTCAATAAATGCTGTCAAAAACATTCTACTATGATATTCTTAAACCTAAAAGATTTAAATTCAGTTAATGTTTTCGGAAATATTGTATATGTTGTCTCTAGAAACACTCTCTGTTCTTTCCCCAATCCAACCCTAGTCTCCCAGGGATGTGTATGTTATTCTCAAAAATTATCCCACTTGCTTTAAACTCTCCAATAGTTGGGATGTCCACAGCAGGGCCCAGTAGCTACTTGTTCTAAATCCGTTCGAAATCCTTCCACCCTAACTGCTGGCACGGCCAGGTCCGGTGCCAATCAGATAGTTCATTGTTCGTGGTAGTCACACAGCTGCTCATCAAATGCACAGCTGTGGCACTGACCTTTAATAATATTATTCAGAGAATCAGCCTCATTTTATGAAATAGGCACATCCTCATTTAAAATTCCCAAGGATCTTCTATTGGCTTTGAATTGAATCTGTACTTTGTTAAACTGTCAAGGAAGATTTTTTTTTTATCAACAATCAAATATTAGTAAAACTTGTCTAGGACCTTGCACAATGCCAGCTAATATAACCAGGATCAAAATGGTCTTTCTGCACTATGAAATTCTGGGAAAGTAAAACAGAAGGAGCTTAAATGATTTGAGAAAATGTTCATATGTTGTGGTCTCAGCATTACGGAGGAAATAGACAATTATTATTATTATATAATAGCTAAGATATGGCTTGAAGCAAAAGAAAATAAGTCTATTTATTGAAACAAGGGAATGTTAGATAATCAAACATCCGTGATAGTTTAGGTCATATTTTTAGATAGTTTGAGGTCTATTTACAAGAATTGGATGAGGTGGTTTATTCCAGTAACATGACTATTCAAAAAATACGTATCCCTAAGGAGATGAATCCTAGAACTTCCCATTTTTAAATTTTATTTTTAAATTGCCATACTTTAAAATGGATTTTTTTGGTGTAGAGTTGTATGGGTTTTAACACATGCAGAAATTCCTATAACCACCACAATCAGAGACAAAATTCTTACATCTCCCTCCAAAATTCCCTCACGCTGTCTATAGCTACATTTCCCTCCACTTTTCTACCCTTAACCCTATTACTATACTTCTGTGTTCTTTGAGAATGTCATGTAAATAAACTTATAAACAAATGTGACCTTTTGAGACTGATTTCTTGCACTAGCATAATGTGTTTGAGACTTTCAATACCTTGTCCCCTTCTATTGCTGCAAAGCATTCCACACATGACTTGACCACATTTTTTTTTTTTTTCCATTCAAACCGTTACAGGACATATGGGTTGCTTCCAGTTTGGTATAATTATAGAGCTGCTATTAAAATTTTGTGTGCAGTTTTTGTTTTTGTGTGAGTTTGTTTTCATTTTTCTGGACTAAATACCCAAGCATGGTGATCTGGCAAGGGTATTTTTAACTTTGTAAAGCACTGCCAGATTACCTCTGGACAAGTTGTGTCACTACTGGTATGCCAGCAAGAGATGAGAATTCTAGTTTTTCTGTGTCCTCATCTGTACTTGATGTTGTCAAACAATACTTTGGTATCACACGGCTAAACCAATCTAATATGTAATCATATCACCTAGGGGTTTTAACTAGTATATCTATTAACTATTGGCATTGATAGTTAATGATGTTGCACAACTTTGCATGTGCTCATTAGCCATCCATACAATCTCTCAGATGAGGTATCTGCTCAAGTCTTTCACTCATTTTTGAATTATATTGTATGCTTTCTCATTTTGAGAGTTCTGCAACTACTTTTAACAGGTGTCCTTTAAAGATTTATAGTTGGCAAATTCTTTCAGTCTGTAGATTGTATTTTCATTCTCTCAACCATGTGTTTAACAGAGTAGAAGTTTTTTATTTTAATGAGTCATTTTTGTCATGTTTTTTATGTTCTTTTTCATTTTGCAGATTGAAATTTTGGTTGTATATCTAAGGTTTATGTATATAATCCCAAGTAATGATGGTATTTTCCTGTTTTGCCCACAATTTTGTTTTATATTTTCGGTTTACACCTATTCAGAGTGAATCTTGTGTGTAAGGTATGAGATTTAGGTTGTATTCTTTTATCTTTTAGATTCATGGGGATTTTCTATATGGACAATTATGCAGTCTTGAAACAGAAACCATTTTATTTCTTTAATTTCCTTCAGACTCCAATTACACATATCTTTTATGTTCTGATATCGTCACACAGGTCACCAACACCTTGTTTGGCTTTGCTTTTTTCCCCCTTTCTTTCAGTTTGGATAATCTCTGAGGATCCAATTTTAAGTTCAGTGATGTTTACTTTGACCATTTTCATTCTTTGGGTAAGCTCATCTAGTAAAGTTTGTATTTCAGGTATGATACTTTTTAGTCCTACAACTTTTATTCTATTTATTTATATTATGTTGCTGTGTCATTGTTGAGATTCACCACTGTTCATTCATTAGGGCCTTAATCTTTTTCTTTTACTATCTTTGAACATTCTTTTAAAAAGTTAAATCAGATAATTCCAATACTTAAGTCATTTCAGTGTTGGTTTCTTTTTTTTTTTTTTTCAGTGTTGGTTTCTAATTGCTGTTTCCATCTTAACTACAGACCACATTTTTTCTAGTAATTTTAGATTGTATTGAAGACATTGAGATGCATGTGGTAGACACTCTAGATTTTAAAATTCTGAAAATTATTAATTTTTGTTCTAGAAGGTAGTTAGCCTGTCTGGAAACAAATTCTAAAGGATGTCTCTTCAGGAATGGGGAGGCTGGAATTTGTATTTTATTCTTTCCAATTTCTGTTTTCCATTGAAACTTCCAATCTATAAATGTAAGGTTTAGGTGTCAGTCCAGGATAAGGTCAGGATTTATATACAGATTTTGGAGATCCACATAATATATCATTTTGTTTTCTAGAATATCTTTTTTTTTTTTTTTGAGCACTCTGGTAGCCACAAAATGTATCCACTGACTTCTCAAGCTAGTAAGATCATGGCTTTCTGCTTGAACTTCATCCACCTACTGTAGTATCTATGGGAGAGTGCCATCTGGTGAAAAGTTACATAACACAAATCCTACCCAATGTATTTCTCATAAAGTATTGACTCCCTCCAGTTTCTGTCTCCTTCTGGCTGCCACTCTCTAATTCCCTCTAATATGTTTTAAAAAATATTGCTCCAGAATTTAAAATTGTTAATTGTAGAATAATTAGTCTAGTACAAACCATGCCATTATCAGAGGCAGGTGTTCAAAGGGCCATTTTTGAAATTATTTAAGTACAAGACCAGAGTTGTTTGCTTGGAGAAACTATAATGAAGCTACTTTGTGAAAGGAAAAAAACAGTATAATTATATTGTAGTGAGTGTGGGCATAATGATGCTAGATAAGTTCAAAGAATTAAGTCATCTTTAACATTTTGAAAAAGAAAGTCAAGCTGAGGAGTATTTTAAGTAAGGAGCAATTTTATTTCACTGACATTCTAAAGGGTCACTTTAGTTACTATACAGGAGGTGAGAAGTAGACATAAAGAATGAAAACAAAGTTACTAGTTAGTCCTAATGAGAGATGGTTGCGGTATGATCCTTTTGTGACATACTTTGGAGGCTGGAGATAACTAATTAATGACTTGGTTTTGGGAATGCATATGGGGATGAATTAAAGATGTTCCTAGGCTTTGGTTTGAGTAACTAGGTATCTCCTAGGAATTTTAATTGAAATGGAAGATGTGAGGGACAAAAGAAATGTGATGAGATTTCAAGATTTCTACTTTAGACATATTGAGTTGCCTGTTTGATATCCAAGGAATGATATCCCATAAATAGCTTCATTTAAGTCTGGAGGTAAGTAAAGAAGTTAAGGTTGAGATATAAAATTGGTAGTTATAAAATCATAAAAAATTGGTAGTTATTACATAGAATGACTATTTAAAACACATGGGACTGAAGTAGAGAAAGAGAGAGAGAGAAGAAGAAGGGAAGAGAAAGAAAGAGAGACAGAGAAGCCCTGGAATGCTCCAATACTTAGAAGTAAGGTAGAAGAGGTCTTGAAGGAGTAGCCACTTAGATAATGAATCAAAAGACTATTATCATAAAATATGGAGGAAAAACATTTTAAAAACCAACATGTGAGAAACTGGAAAGTATTGCTGAGAGTTGTAGGAAACTAAGCATAATAAAATGGATATTCTACTCAGTATCAGGGAAGTCATTTATGATTTTCACAAGCATATTTTCATGCAATGAGGGGGAAAATCTTAATTTTCATAGTTAAGAGTGAACAGGAATTGAGGAAAATGAGCTGAATAATATCCATAAACTTTTAAAAGAAGTTTTAGTGTGAAAGGTAGCACTAAAATGGAGAATTAGCTGAAGTGTAATAGCAAGGTAAAGAGGGGTTTGGGGTTTTTGTTTGGGTACTTACTACAAGATCCTGTTTGGTACAAATAAACATGACCTAACTGAGCAGATAAAATTGTTGATTCAAAAATGAGGCACTGGATATGTCTTTATACTGCTGAGTATGATCTAATAAGGAGAAATTGCTGATGGGAGAGGAAGACAAAATACAGAAAGGGAATATTTTGGGAAATAAAGGATGGGAATCTAGAGCACAAATAAGATCCGACTCGGGAGGAGCAAGAATCTTCTCAGTTTAACAAAAGGCAAGGCCAATTAGTGGGTGGGGCAGGGAGAGATTAATATTTAATTTCTATCTTCAACTATGGATCAAAAAACAATTACAGGTGTATTAATAGCGGTAATTATTTCAGGTACTTAAATGCTGAAATTATTTCCAGTAATGTAAATGTTAAAAAAAAGAGAGAATACAAGGAAAATAAAGAAGAATATAATGATCTTGAAGCAGATATATGCTTTCTAAACATGAGACTCAAGACAGAAAACATAAAGGATTATGCATATCATGACCGTTTAGGTTACGTGTCCTCATTGGGTGTACCTGGGGAAGTTAAATGATCTTCTTTAAAAAGCTTTAATTTAGCTTTAGAGATAATAATAGCACCTACTTAGTAAGGCTGTTGTGAAATTAAGATAAATATATGAAGTACTACCACAGTGTTTGGGAACAGTTAGTGCTTGATTATTGCTAGCTATTTTTTATTGATTTAAAAACAAAAAATTCAAAATTTCTGAATTTTTTGTATTTCCAAATGTTTATGTCAAAGGACTATAATTAAATTTAAAAGGCAAAAGGCAAGTTAGAAAAATAATCTACTAAGCTAACAATATCATTCAAATATAAAAATATCTTATTAATAGTGCATGAAAACATCAATAACTAAAATTAACACTTTAAAGGAATAATAAGCACATATAATTAACCTTGACATAAATTTAAAAAAATCAAATTATAGAGTAGAATAGTGGGTGCCAAGGGCTGGGTAGTGGAGGAAACAGGGAGATATTGGTGAAAGATAGAAACTTTCAGTTTTAGATTAGGCATTTCTATGGATCTAAGGTAAAACAGAGTGATTACAGTTCATGATACTGTATTTTATGTATGAAATTTGCTACAAATTTGCCACAAAAAATTGTTCACTATGTGAGGTTATGGTGTTATTAGTTTGTTGTAATCATTTCACAACATATACAAATACTAAGTCATCCCCTGTATACTTTAAACATATGCAATTTTAGGGGTGCCTCGGTAGCTCAGTTGGTTAAGCATCTGACTCTTGATTTGGTTTCAGGTCATGATCTCATGGTCATAAGATCAAGCCCCCCGTTGGGCTCCATGTTCACCAAAGAGTTTGCATATTATCTCTCTCTCTCTCTCTCTCTCTCGCCCCCTCTCTCTGCTACCTCTCGCTTTCTCTCTTTCTCTCAAATAAATAAATAAATCTTTAAAAAATATATGCAACTTTGTCAATTATACATCAATAAAGCAAAAAAAAATCAAAACAAAATTGATGGAATTTTTTTAAAGAGCATCAATGTGGTACTTGTTTTTGCTTACCAAGTTAGTAAAGATTAAAGTGAAATATAATGGCATGCTAGCAACATATATGGGTAAACAATTAGAAATCCACAGCAAATAAAACCACTTTGATCCTGCACGAAAAGTAAATGAGGCAGATCTGTGAATAGTATTCGATGTGGAGACATGAGCTTCTAGCCCTCCCTGCCGTGCCATCAGGCAATGACTAAGTAGCTCTTATCAATGCCTAGTGCAGCACTGTTTACATAGGAGATATTAGAAACATTCAAAGAAACTTTGAATCTAAAAAGTTAGTAAATATAGAAACATTTATCAAATAAAAATAAAATCATTTAACCCAAAGTAGTTTTTATCAAATAAGAAAATAAACAAAGGATACAATACAATGTCCTTGTACAATGACTGAGGACTTGCATGGTTTCTTGATGCAAATGTAGATAGTAAATTTGGTGGCAAGATAGATGATGATTAGGGAAATAGAAAAAATAATATATGAGAGCTAGGGCATATCAAAAAAATTATTCCAAAATAAAAATGACGGTTTTTCCTACCATTCTTTTTTTAAGGAATTATGACCACTCTGATTTCATAACTAAATAATCTATTTTGTCTGTGTAACATGATTGCAAACTATTTTCTGTGCAGGGAGAGGAGGAAAAAAATTGGCTTTTCTATGTCCTGTATATTGGTACACATCTATCTTGCTTTTTTGCTGGAGAGATTTATATCAATAGTTCTATAGATGGTATAGGCTATACAGAGCATAAAAAGCATTCAATTAAAACTGTTGCAAACAAATTTACTGGCAGCATAAACTCTATTGATTGGGTCCTGTAAATTCATAAATCAGATTTTCCCTCATACGCTCAGTCAAAACACAAGGCCAAAAATGCATGTGAATTCCCATGTTTTTTTTTTTTTCTTTATATTTTTCTAAATGATTTTTGAAACATGTGAAGTTTTTTCTTGGGGGAGGGGGAGCAATTCAGATAATGAAAACTTAATACCTACATCAGTTATCCTCTCTAAACACTACTTGTATAAGTTTTATTCATGTGAAAGTCATGGTTTTATATTAAATAAATTCAGTAAATATGTTTTTAATAAGTAATATCACCACTTATTTTGTTCCTTCTGAGTAGCATATTCTTTTGTTCCCAGATAATGTCTTATGACCATATGGTGACTCATTTCAAATAATTCTTGGCAATCGAAGTGACAATAGCTATTTCCTCATAATTCCCAACAGAGATTAAAAAGTGAAAAACTCAATCTCATGAATCTTTTCAGAGATCTTGGCATCTAATTAAAAAAAAACAGGTGAATTTATTTTTCAGGTTTTGGTTCATTTATCTGGCATTATTTAGACAAGGTCATTGCTAAACTCCTATTTTCCTCAAAAGTAAAACCCAACAGAACACTTAGGGCTTTTACATTTTACATTTTTACACAAATGAGAATATATGTGGAGGAACAAGTCCTGGAACTGAAGTCAGAGGAACTGGATTTCAAGGGTAGGCTATTACTTTCTAGGTATATTCCCTTAATTCACTCCATCTCTCTAATTCAATTTTCTCAACTGCAGATGAGTGTAGTAGTGTTGTAGTGGCATGTGTTTCCTATGTCACAGAGTGGTGGCACTTATCAGACTAGAATAAATAATTCATAATCACTACCATTAACCGGGTGCCTAATGGGGGCCAGGTGCTGCGATGAGTACTTCTTCACATGGCCAATCTCTCTTAAATCTCTGAACAAGCCTTCGAGGTATGTATTTTGCTTATCTCATTTTTTGAGTGGAGAAAGTCACCTTAAGAGGGTGTAAACAACTTTTCCAGATCACGCAATGATTGGTCACAGGTTTTGTGTGTAGGAGCCCATGCTCTAGACACTTACCATGCCTGGGAGGATTTGCTCACTCATGCTCCCACCCTTAAGAGATTTCAAATGTTCTCAATAAAGAGATTCAAGTTATTTGAGAGCAATTTCTATCAAGTAATATACTATAATGGAATTTAAAAAAAAAAGAACAAACACTGGGGAGTCAGATGAATTTGGTTCTTTCCTAATCTCGAACAAGACACTCTCAGCCTTAGTTTCTGCCAGTAAACAGTAAGGGAACTACTAGAATGTAACCTCCTCTGAATTCAACTAATGCACCACCAGACTGAAGAGAAGAGAGAGAAAAATTGTCAATTTTTTTCCAAGGACCTTGTTTTTATGGAAATAATGTGGTTTTAATTAAATCTTGGAAGTAGGGTGACCACCGTCCCAATTTTCCCAGGATTCAGAGAGTTCCTGGATATGAGACATTGAATGCTGAACCTGGGAAAATCCCAGGCAAATCAAATGGGTTGGTCACTATACTTACAAGCTTAGATCCAATCTTCTTTTATTAAATAGATCCAAGCTTCGTTTTTACCACACCAGGTATCCCTTAATGTCCTAATCCCTTCCAGTTGATCTGAGAGGCTCTGCTCTATTACTTAATGTGCATTGTACTCTGCTAAAGAGAACTTTTACTGGATTTCCGACTCTCATGTGTTGTTCAACTGAACTGGAATATAAGAAATATCAAGTGTTATATTACAAATCATTCACATTCATTTTTGTTTTGTTTTGTTTTGGTGCAAGCAAGAAAAACAAATTCAAGGTAGCATAAACAAGAAAAACAATTCCTTTTGTCCTTTAATATAGTGGCATGGGGCATTTCACCAGGGCAAATGCAATGGAAGGTGAACCTGAGCCTTAAGAATGAATTGAACCAAAGACCAGGGGACTTTTTTTATGTTTCTCATTTGCTCTTGTATTTACTTCGACCTTCTTCTTCCCAGTCTTGTAAGTCTCAAGTTCACATGGTGAAAAACATGACAAGTACAGCTAAGGTGTTAATGTATTATAGGTCAGGTGACAGACCTTAAAAGAGAAATTGGGTCCCAGTTTCAAATTCCTAGGAAGGAGCTGGATGCCAGTCCTTAATCATTGGCTCTGTCATCATCTGAACTCAGGATGCAGGATCATGCTGTTGGAACAAGACTGCCAAGAATCACTCCTATAACCAAATGGATATGCTTAGGCGGGGGCAGGTCCCAGAACAAGGAGAGACTGGACAGAAAAGACTTAGTTTACAGTAATAAAGTTTAAAAGAGGGAAAAAAGGGCAGCCCCGGTGGCCCAGTGGGTTAGCCCTGCCTTCAACCCAGGGCATGATCCTGGAGACCCAGGATCAAATCCCACGTCAGGCTCCCTGTGTAGAACCTGCTTCTCCCTTTGTCTGTGTCTCTGCCTCTCTCTCTCTCTTTGTGTCTCTCATGAATAAATAAATAAAATCTTTAAAAATAAATAAATAAATAAATAAATAAATAAATAAATAAATAAAAATATAAAAGAAAAATAGCACATGCATGTTTGATAAAAACGAAAATACTAAAATAAAACCATGGGTTCATAACTGGCGGTCACCAAGAGCATCTCTGGGTGTTTCTTGCCTTCAACTTGAAGTCATTACTTTTTCAAACTGAAAATTCTGGTGCAGAATTATCGTCACACAGATGCACAAAGGATCCAACCCTAGAATTTGTCATAATTCTGGGAAAACCAGAACTCACATCTTTCTCTCTTTCTTTTTGTTTAGGATCTTTTTTATTTTTATACACATGACAAGATTTTATACCAAGAAAAGTCAGTTAAGTTGTACAAATTTATATTCATGAGGAACATTAAAAAATTCAACTAGAAAACCCACTTCTTTCTGTGACCTACAATCCCAACATTTTACAGGGCCGGGGGGAAGTAATGGGGGGAGCATCCAAAACAAGTCTCTCCCAAAAGAAATGACTTAAATTTCACATTCCCTCTCCACACAGGATGCAAATGATGAGAGCGTAATTTATCATTCGTCTTTTTCAGCTGTGGATTTCTTTGCTATTTCTTGTTCTTCATCATCTGACAAATGGAATACTTCAATTTGCAAATAAGGAAAATAATCTTTAGATAGCTTAACCAAATTAAAATGGTTGTGTGATATAATTCAGTTTCTTTTGGTTTTGTATTTCAGGAGAAATGGAAGATTTAGAGAAGCAAATACTATTTTGCCACCGATACCTGGAAATCACAGGACCAGGGTCGGTTTCTTTGAGAAGACTTCTCTGATAATTCTGGCTCATTTTTTTTTTCCTTTCTCTGAAATTGCTTATATTTAGAGTGAGTACCATTATGTATTACTTGACTATATCTTAATTGATCCTAGTAGGGTATCATCCTTACCTTAGCCAGGACATAACTTACTTGAAAGAGGGCCCAAGATGTTTAGAATTTTTAATCTCTCCTTTTCTTCTTGATCTTTATTTTTCTTTTCCTCTTAGTATCTTTTCTGATGATTTCTTCTTCACTATTTATGGAACAATAAATACATTTATAGAGCTATGTACCTTTTCATAGCTTGCATGTTGAAGCAAACACACAGAATAGGTAAGAACAAGTATTTGTTGAATGGCTGCTATGTATCTGCAACTTTCTAAGTGTTTTACGCTGATTGCCTCATTTAATTCTTCCAAAAACCTAAGGTGTAGGTGTTATATTATTCCTCTCACTTTACAGATGAAGAAATTGAGAAATAAAGTTTAGTAATCTGTCCAGAACCGCAGGTAATAAGGAGCTTTATAAACTTGGCATACTCTTAATCACCATATAATGGGCCATTTCTACACTTATAGAAATTTTATACTCAAATAACTATTTGAAAATTTAGGATTAGTACCCCAGTAATTTTATTCTCTACTTCATTCTTGCATCCCATCCTGCCTAGTAGCTAATTCGAGCTGTGACTATAGTTAGAGTCTAGTAAATATTTTTCTTAAGTAAACTCTAGGCCCAACATGGGGCTTAAACTCATGACCCTGAGATCAAGAGTCACATGTCCCACCAACTGAGCCAACCAAATGCCCTTAATAAATAGTTTTTGATGGATTAACACTTTACAATAAAAAGTATATAGTAATTAAATTGGATTAAGCTGGAATTTGCTTGCTTTGATCTGATATTCTGTTATAGAGGTTTGCTATTTGTACTCAGAAATCTTGTACAGTTTAAATACTGATGACATACTGTGTTTCAATGCCAATATCTGACTAACTCCTACAACAGAGATGAAACCAAAATTATTCATTTCCTGCACAAAGCTTATGTATACAGGAATTAGTTTTAACCTAGTTGGGTCACAGAATGTGAAAAATGAGGCACATTCCCCTGTGAGGTCAGGGAGCATGCATTCTCCAGAACCAAGAATTAATAATTAATGGAGTGATCAAGTTAATACAAAAATATTTACATTATATATAATTCAACTCCAAGTCATATTTTCCAGCACATTTGTAAGTACAGATGTTCTTTTAGGTTTGGAATATTAAGATATGGAATTTAGTAAGAGAACAAGGATAACATTTGGAGTGGAGAAATTTTATTTTATTAAGATTTTATTTCTTTGCATAAAGTATCTTTTATGCTATATATGCTATCTTCAGCTCTCTTTCAATTATACCCAGATAATCTTCGAAGTCCTTCTAACATAAGTTACTTAAATTAGTGTTATTTCAATCAGAAATAAGGAGAAGTTATGGTAAACTTTACTGGATTCATGTGAAGCCTTTGTTAACTTCCTTTTAGAAAAACAAAATTAATTACCCAGTGAAAATAAGGAGATCTATTTAAAAAGAGATAAATTGGGGCACCTGGGTGGCTCAGTGGTTGAGCGTCTGCCTTTGGCCCAGGTTGTGATCCTGGAGTCCTGGGATCAAGTCCCGCTTCAGGCTGTCTGCTCAGGGGGCAGCCCGCAGAAATTGCTTCTCCCTCTGCCTGTGTCTCTGCCTCTTTCATGAATAAATAAGTAAAACGTTTAAAATAAAATAAAAAGAGATAAATTGTCCATAGCATAATGTTCTACTAAGGTTTTACTTGAATAGCAAAAATTTATCAGTAGAGTGTTTTTTTGAATCATTAAGACTCGAAAATTGTTAATGCTTCATTTTATTGGAGATTTTATTTATTTATTTGAGAGAGAAAGAGACAGAACAGAGGGGAGGGACAGAAGGAGAAGTAGTCTCCCTGCTGATCAAGGAGCCTGATGTTGAACTCTATCCCAGGACCCTGGGGTCATGACCTGAGCAGAAGGCAGACACTTCACTGACTGGGCCACACGAGTGCCCTTTAATCCTCTATTTTATTTATTTTATTTTATTTTATTTTATTTTATTTTATTTTATTTTATTTTATTTTATTTTATTTTATTTTATTTATTTTATTTTTTAAAAGATTTTATTTATTTATTCATGAGAGACACACACACAGAGAGAGAGAGAGAGAGAGAGAGAGAGAGAGAGAGAGAGAGAGAGGCAGAGACACAGGCAGAGGGAGAAGCAGGCTCCAAGCAGGGAGCCCGACTTGGGACTCGATCCCGGGTCTCCAGGATCACGCCGTGGGCTGAAGATGGTGCTAAACTGCCGAGCCACCCAGGCTGCCCTAATGCTCTATTTTAAATGATGATGAAGAACTAACCATTTGGCATAGAATTACACATCTTATGAGTTTCACCTAATGCTTCAAAAGAAACTGAAATCTTTGTCCCCACAGGAGCCAGGAAAATATGGCAAAAAGTGCTCAGTTGTTACAACAAAATTGGCCAGCCATGGTCCCTCAGAGTAGAGGTGTGCTCAGAGGAGAGGGTGGAGAAGGATGGAATATTCAAACAGTCCCAATTGTTTCTGTTGGTAGCAAGGCAAACATCGACAGCAAGGCTGTATAGAAAATACATGCCACTATGGAGGTCCAGAATTCTCTAAAATCTTGGTAGAAGAGAATCTGTGGAGGGAGGAGGAGCAGAAAATCATCAAATGTCAGCTTTGCAAGTCAACTAGATCATTTTGCCCAAGGGGAAGTTGAAGCCCAGAGAGATTAAATGTAGAGCTCAAAGTCCCATAGCTCATAAAGGAAGGTGTTTCTGCCTTCCAGCTTCCAGAGTCTTCCTACCACATCATGGGTTGCATATCGCATGTGTTCCTATTAGCAAGTGAAAAGCCTCCTCTCCTATACCTCACCCCTTAAATTCCTTGCACCACATGCAATTTACAATTCCAGGAAAAGTGGCTACAAACATTCTTTGAACCTCTATAAGCTAATCAGTTGAACCTCTACTCTTTTTAAGCATAAGAGAATGTTTGTTATGCTACTATCTACTTATTCCATACATAAGATGCTTTCTTTAGTTAAAAGGTCTCTTTTTTGGGAAATTCATTGATTTATTACAGAATTAAGGTAACCAGTTATGCAGTAGCACAGAGATAAAAATATTCTCTCTTGAAGCTTAATATCTGTTGGGAAGATTATTAAGATACTGAATTCTCCAAGCATAAAATCTTTGACTATTTATGGGATTATATTCTGTATAATATTCTAGGACTGAATTTGGGTGCATGTGCAGATGATCATTCTGAGATCTTTTAAGATTTCCCAGTCTGACTCCACTCTAACTTTGCAACTTGTTATCCAACTTTATGACTCAAAATCCACCCAAGCCATGCAAGCATTATTGAATGTGCTATTTTATATGTATACTAGGTCTTGTGCTAACCACATTTCATACATTATTCCATTCCATGTTCATTGTAGCCTTATAGGTTGTGTTGTATTATGTTTCTCATTTTCAGATACAGAAATCAGGGTGTGGGATTCACACTACATTTATAGGAAGTGGAAGAACCAATGTCGGTACCTACATCGGTCTGAATCTAGTGTGCCTGCACTTAATCACTATATTATGCTGAAATACAAATTAACTTTTATGCCCCATTTGCCCCTATGTCCTTAGTTGTACTATACAGTGTTGTCACACACTCTGTGTCAGTCCTGTCAGGAAGCAGGAAACAGTTCAGAGGGATTCACAACAGAGATGGAACTTGGGCTAGTCATACTTAGTCTCTAGAATTCAATTGACCGATGTTTGGTCTGACATTTTCTACTATAACTTTACACCTTAAACCGTTCACCACTGTCAATTTTTATATGAAACTTACTTGAAGTCTCTAATTAGAATGAATTATATCCACTTATTTTCAAGTAGCATCGTACAACCTATAAGAGTTTGAAGTCTATACATCAAATTATAAACTGCTTAGTGGTAGAACTAGAATTTGCTTGTCTTTGAATATCCATGACCTAGGTCAACATATAGACATAGATATGGACTCAATGTAAATTGATTGGATCTAATTGAACAAGGGCTGGTACTTGAATATACTTCATAGCCCCTTTCCTATTTGTTATCTGATGTTACATCGAAAAAGAACATTTTCGTGCTTAAGTAAGATATCTATTTCCCCTTGGCGAGAAACTATTGTCTGTTTTCCTTGCAATTTTTTATTTCCCGTGCTAAATCCTAAATAGACTTATTTCCATACGGAAAAATTCACATAAGAATGAACCAAAGATGAACAATTAGATATTCAAAACAATGTGTGAACACACATATGTGTCACGTGAATGCGGATGTGTATAATCAAGGAGTTACCTCTCAAGAACTGGGATATCTTTAGATATGCTGATTATCACCCACGCACCCTGGGAAAGATCTTTTTGTCCTCCTGCCAGTTTCTGATTTTGTGATGGGTGTGAAATGACAAGATGCCATTAAAATTTTGTTTGCTGTCAATGTCCTTATGGGATTTGATGAATGTGTCAAACAGGAGAGTATATAACATGCTTTAAGAAATAGAACATTTGTTTCATGAGGTAAATGTTGACACTCTTCAATTTTGTTAGGGAAACTCCTGGAACATCTCAGAAGGTGAAATTCTTGTAAGGAGTCTGTTGGGCATTTAATTTTCTAATCCTTTACTCCATGTAAAGCTAATTTAGAGTATGCCCAGATTTTCAGACATCTTAACCAAAAGAATAGCAGTAGTTATTAGAAGAGCAGATTGGCAGCAATTCAAATGCACCTCCTTTGGGATTGTATTTGAAATTTGATAGGGACTGTATATGTGAAGGTGCCAAATCTAGTCAAACGGGCCAAATCAAACTGAGCTTGTTTCTGGTTCTCAGAACTACTGATCCTGTTGTTACAGAAAGAGATATGTATCCATGCTGGTGCCCTCAAGTGCTGAAATATTTGTAAAGTGCTGCCGAGCTTATGAAACAAATGTATCTTCATAAACTAGCAAATACGGTAATGTGTTAAAACTCTTCAGAGGAGGTTAAGGGTGACATCAAGGGGCTTCCTGTCACTATGGAATATGATCTGAGGACGTTGTCACACCCTTCCTATGTCAGTCCTTTCAGGGAGCAGGATCCAATTTAGAGAGATTCACAACACGAGATTGAAATTAAGGAATTATTTATGGAAATTTAGGCAGGGGAAGGTATTATCAGCCCTAACCCTAAAGGAAGGAGAGGAAGAAGTTATGTGAAACTAAAGTCTTTGAGGAAAGACCTCAGGACACAAGTGGATGGAGGCCTAGTTATGGAGGGACACAGCCTCTGATAGGAGTATGGTTCAGAACTGAGTGGGGGCAAGGAAGATATAGATTCTTTCTGTTTTGCTTTCTGATCTCCTTCTCGTGTCTGTCTTGAAAAAAATCCAAGGATCCTGGGTAACAGATTGTGTAAGATTCAGCCTTTGGAAGTATGGGGACAGAGAAGGTCGGATAATCAACCTGAGAAGAGAGGATGCTAACAAAATAGAACCAGTACATTCTCTGGTCAGTGCTAAGCATGAGAAAAAAAAAAAATAATTAAAAAGGGAAAGCCAAAGCTTAAACCTAGAAACAAACAAATGAACTTCTGTATGGAGCAGAAGTTGAACAACAATATTAAAAAGTGACCAGGAATAAACCTGCAGACCAACTACTAGTCATTTAGTACCTATGGCGACCATGGCTATAAAAAATGTTTAGTGTCTTCATTAGAGAAGGGGGTAGAGATAATGCACCTGAATTACTGTTGTTAAGTGTCACCTTCTCTCAAAGGGCCAGCTCAAAGAATTTTCTGTCCCCTGAGACACAGCCTCGGGGATCAGCAAATGACTCAAGTTCAAAATGAGCAATTCTTACAAATCTTATGAAGAAAATACTGTTAAGAAAGATAGTGAGCAAAAAAATCAATAATAAAGATGATTCACTACATTTTCAAATGACTTTAGGTTAAAATTTGCAAAATAATTGAATGCAAGTATAATCAGGATTCTCAACATGATATTTAAACACAGTAATATAAATTGTAAAAAAAAAAACCATGAATTTATCAGCCAAAAATTGAGAAATGAAACAAAAAAATGCTAATAAAATATTGAACATAAATATATTTGGACAGTTGAAACTCCATAGACTCAAAGTTTAATACAACAGTTGATACAAGATAATTAATAAATTTGAAGGTAATATTATGGCTTTCTCTCCAAGGCATAAAGAGATGTATGTGTGTAAATGTATACTTATTCACATAGAAATTAAGAAACTCTGAGGCTAAGATTGAGAGCCCCAACATATAATGAATGAGAGTTGCTGGGAAAGAAAATAGAAAAAATAGCAGGGAGGTTACAGGTAAAGAGGTAGTTGAACTTTTTTTCAGAATTGAAAAAAAACCTGAGTTTTTAGGTGAAAGTGCATGCCAACAACGAAGCAATGAAAACAAATAAGCCCAGTTTTGATACAGTTGAGCGAAACTGCAAACATCAAGGATAAAAAGACAGTCTTAAAACTTACCACAGTCATTTCCTACTAAGGAATGGCAAGTAGGATATTGGCAGACTTCTCATCAGCAACAACATATGTTGGATAACAGCAGATATATCTACAAAGTACTGATGAAACCAGAAATTGTACTTATCAAAATTAGCATTTAATAGTAAAAGATTAACATATTTTAGATATTTCAAAGATTAAGAGAATTTACCATACAGAGATCACCATAAAAAATTATTAAAGGAATTTTTTTTTTTTTTTTTTTAGTTGGAAACGAGCAAGTAAAGCAGGCAGGGAGGGGTTCTGGGAGTTTCCTCGGGTAGATATATTTCATTTGATGCTTTTTATTTTTTGTAAAATCTTACCATACTTAGTACTTGCTAAATAGCACTCCAAGAGACTCAGATGGATCTGAGTGCTTGTGATGTCTTAGTATAGACTTCTGATTATATACAGGCATATACTTATCAGATAAGACAAGTGCCACTATTAGACAAATCAAACAGGAGGGAAAGTGTGTGTGTGTGTGTGTCTTAATTATTTGTTTCTTTGTCTACAAGTTCCACAGGGGCTGAGGATCTTACCAAATTACTTTTTTTAAAACTGAGATATAATTGACATATAACAGGATATTATTGTAAGGAGGAAAAAAAGCCAGAGGGAAGGAATGAGTTATAAGAAACAGGAAGGAAAAAACCAACTAATGGGTATAACATGATGGTGCGTTCAGTTGAATATATTATGAAATATGAAATATATAATGAATACATTATAAAAAGGAACAATATTATGTGTGTGTAAAAATAAGTAAAATTAAGACTTTAGGCAACCATAAAAAGACTGAATAAGGTGGAGTTACGTAATAGTTTAAACTTGTTAAGATTCACATTGTCTTTGAAAAGGACATTAGAAAAAAATGAATAACTTCAAGAGTTTTAGAAATAAATATTTATAACTAAGAGTGAAGTTTAAAAAAATATCCTTTCCAGGTTTTAAAAAGTTGGGAGAAACCACAGAGAAATACATTCATAGCATCCAAAGTATAGAAAGATACAGAGGCATAATGCAAAATATTATTCATTTAACAAGGTAAAAAGGAATAAAAGAAACAGTGAAACTATGTGATATGCAGAAAATATAAAAGAAGTACAATTTTATCAATAACCTTAATACATGTAGAATATATCATATTAATTGTATAAAATTAAAATCCAGTTATAAGTTGTTTGCAAGAAAATATTTTAAGATAGAAGCATACAGGACAACTAAATCAATGAAGGAAAGATGATATATCTTCCAATCTGTGGATGAGTCTGTGAAAAAGGAATAAACATTTTTGAAATAACATGATGATAAACTTTATGTTTTGCAAAAATTTTTCATGTAAAATGACAGGGCATGATTAAAGTAAATTTCATGTTACATGTCTTTTACCAAACTAAAAAATTGTAAATCTATATGATTCCATTTAAATAAAGTCCAACACAGATTCACACACACACACACACACACACACACACATGACAGGGCTTATTGGAAAAATAATGTTGGAGTAGAGTACTCAAAGTCTATGTAATTTAATAATTAAGAAGTAAAAAATCACCAATAATGTAAGTGGACCAAACTAGCAAGTTAAAAATACAGATTGTTATAGTATAATAATAGTGTAACAATAGATTGTCATATTTTAAAATATCCAAACCCAATTCAATAAATGTTAATTTATAAACTAAATAAACTAAATGCTAAATTAACATTTACTGAATTGGGTTTGAATATTTTAAAATACGACTACTACTTCATTTTGTATCTATATCACATATTTTTCAATCTTTCCATGCTCCCTAAAAATATGTGATATAGATACAAAATGAAGTAGAATAGTGGAAAAAGATAATTAGGGAAATGCTAACATTTAAAAAGACTAACAGTACTAAAGATTGTGGAGGATGTGGAAAAATTGCACAACTCGAAGGAATGCTATTGGCATTTAGTGGGGGAGAGGCCAGGTTTGCTGCCAAATATCCTATAATACGCAGGACAGCCTCCCACAACCAAGATCTAGCTTGTCAATGTGTTAATAGTGCTGAGGTTGAAAAACCCTCATATGGACTCAATGGAGATGCGAAGAATTAGATGCCTAAAGTGGTTGCATCACTGAGTGCTTAAGAATATAGAGCACTTTGCAATTGAATTTTGAATTTACTTGCAATGTATTTTGACATTTTTTTTGTCAAAGCGCCAGAGTTCCACATCAAAATTTTATTGATAGCACAGGTGGCAGTATCTGTTTCCTTGTCAAGAAAGTAAAACCAGAATTTCTTATTTTTCACAGGAGCAAGGTGAGATAAGAACTTATCTCTCCGGATTGTTTATTGGTAAAATTGGATAATGCTAACAATTTAGGATAGCCCATCACAGATGGTTAAGATAGGTGTGTTTTACTTTCTGTGCCCAGGAAGTGACAGTTGTAGCAAGAACTGACCTCATCACATTTACTCAGGTGGTTAAACACGAGATGCTGTCATTGAAAAGCAATAGAGTTTTATTTTCAGAGAACACAAACACCAGTTAACCATGGAGATTTTTGCCATGTTTATATTCTTGGTACAAATAAAAAGACCACTTTTAAAATCATAGAAAAATGTGATGATTACAAGTGAAGATATTTTTTTTCAATCACAATACTTTCACAATCAGGGTGAATTAAAGATCCACTAATAAATAGCAAAAATTGATATAATCACATGGGCTATTTAATTAAATATGCTCAGTGCCCAACTTATCACACAAACAATAACTGCAGTATTTGGTATTTGAAATGAACAGAATGACTGAATCATCCACAACAAAGTTTTCAATCATCTATCTATCTATCTATCTATCTATCTATCTATCTATCTATCCATCTACCACCTATCTATCATCTGTAAGAGTATATTTATCTATTATTATATCTATATCTATATCTATATATCTATAGATATATACCTACAAACAGATACACTTTTTAAAAAAGTCATGACTCCTACGTTGGCAATTAAGCATAGCGACCGTCTTATGGTGAGGAATGATGTTTTATATTTACTTTACACATTTTCATGTAACATGGTGTCAAGAGCAAATATAAGTAATCGGTAGACACACTAAATACGTATCTATCATAGTAGTTGAACAAATTCCGTGTAATACTTCTTTCTGACAATTTTATAGATAATTCGCCATATAATGGAGAAAGATCTGTAAAACAAAACCAAGCCTCCTAGGTCTTCTCACAATTTATATTAATGTACAAATTGTACAAGGTCTTGGAAAATATTCCATTCTACCTTATTATAGAAGTTATCATTGCAGTTGGATACACTTGAAAACCACACACCCAGTGGTGGAATTGGTTGGAATTTGGGGACAAGGACAGAAATTTGTTGAATCAAATGGCAGACCTAAGGGGCACCTGGGGGGCTCAGCTGGTTAAGCGTCTGCCTTCAGCTTGGTTCATGATCCCAGGGCCCTGGGATTGAGCCTCGACTCTGGCTCTCTGCTCATGGGGAGGCTGCTCCTCCCTCTCCTTCCCCTTCTGCTGGCTTGTGATCTCTGTCTCTCTCACTCACTCTCTCTCAAGTAAATAAATCTTTTAGAAAAAACGACAGACTTAATAGGCTGCAAAACTGCCATACAGATTAGCTATAGAAATCTAGGAAGCAACGGAAAAACCAAAACCATGTCATTTAGATATATAGATTCTGTTGGTCAGCAAGAGACGTATGAAATCCTAATTTCTGTAGCCTATGCTGCTCTTCTTTTTCTGAATGGTTAGAATATTCTACTCACAGCTTGGCTTTGCATGCGAGGTTTAGTTCTTCTTATCAAGTTAGAAAACAGCTAAAGAAATACATAGCTGCAGAGAATCCTGTTGCCTAAATATCACTCATATACAAGAATCATCTAAATATAGTTTTGAAATCACCAAGTGGGAGGGTGTCATAATCCTGCTTGTGAATTTGAGAGGTGTAAGACACCAAGGAAGCTGTCTTAAGAAGAATCAGAACATTATTTCCAGATTTTCAATTCTTTGCACTGTAGGCAATATTGCTGTGCTGGAAACTTTGTGAAACATAACCGATCGAGACTGTTATTGCTCATGGTAGTTTGTCCAAGGAAAACACGATGGTTTGTTATCTTAGCCATGAAAATTACTTGCATAGTGAATCGCCCATCTGCATGGGCTTGGAATAGGAATTATACAAATGCTACATTTGAACTGATTTTACCATTTTACATGTTTTCCTTGCAAACCATTCATAAAATCCATCTTTGCAGTTGATCTTAGTGACTGGGTTTCCTGAACATTTTTCTTAGAAAGGAGCTTTCTACTTTTTTATTTGTTTTCTTTTTTGCGCTGTGAACAGAGGACTGAGCTTGGCCTTAAACAAACTGAGGACCTAATTGTCACATTACTTGTTGTATGTGGGATATGGGTCAACATGGCAATTGCATGCTATGCATGGCACCCTGGGCTGCTCAAGTCCCTGATGCTCGCTGCTCTCTTTATGCCAAGAGAGAGGATTCTAAGGGGAAAAACAAAAACAGAAACAACAGACTAGTCTATGCTCTAATGTAAGAATTCTCATCCCTTAAGGTTCACTATTTCTAGATTCACTGAGATAAATATTATACTGAGGTGAAAATTTAATTTTCTCTATGCATTTCTTGCCTAGCCATCATGTCTCATGTTCACAATAGGCAACTAGGCAGAGACAAAATATTGATTCTGTGCTTAGACCTAGGGTTGATGAAGGATGGGGGGATAATAGCCAAAGTGTACAATGTTTCTTGAGGTGATGAAAATGTCCTAAAATTGATCGTGTGATGGTTGCCCAATTCTGGGGCTATGTTAAAAGCCATTAAATCGTACACATTGAATGGGCGTGTTATATAAATTGCATCTCAAAAAGGTGTTAAAAATAACCTCTTTCCAGACACACTGCATAACATGTTATTTAATCTAGTGAAAAGTGTAATTAATATATACTGAATGCTTTTATATGTCCCAGCCAGGGTCCTAAATACAGTAGGCCTATTTAATGCCTTTCATGTGGTAATCTCATTTAATCCTAACAACCCTATGGTACTGATGAATTGTTATTATTACTATTCTTCTTATTTTATTGATTAGAAAACTGAGACACAGAGAAATGAAGTGACTTCAGCAAGGGCATGAAATTAAATTCGCTATCTCCTTCCTGGTGGAAAGCAGCAAATTCAATAGACTGGAACATACTATAGTGACTTCTAGTAGTCCTTATCCATATTGTTTAGCTTTCAGCACTCTCCTAAAGCACTGAGCAAGAGCTGTGGACTCCGTCTTTTCCCATGTGACAAAGCTTCATTTGAACCTTTCAGAGCAAAATGGCTTCAAATAATAAAATTGATACACGAGCCAGTACACCTGTAAAGTTTCTCTAAAATCGCTCCTACATGTGTTTCTATAAACCACAAATTCTGTGTATTGTTTGTAAATGCACTTTAAAATTTGATTTGGTTTATCAAAGGAACAATTTTATGAACCAGGCTTTCAGCCGACTTCAATATCCAAGCAAAGTCTTTGTATGGGGTACGTGGTTATGGACATAAGGATATGAAAGTAATACACGATGCGTAATTTCCAGAGTAAGAAATGAAACTGAAAGGTGATGAAATTAGGGACTGACAGACAAATTAGTCTCTTTATCTGTGAACTAAGTCATCTATCCCATACTAATCTGGGTTTTATGGTCATGATTCAAGCTCTCTAGTGAGTTTAAGAGAAGAGATTTATTAAAGGATGTAACAGGTAAACACAAGCATTCAGGGGGAGGAAATGAAGTGCAAGTGAACTTTGAGCTGAGAGGTCTCATAGGAATCACAGCTTCTTCCTCCAGTTTTTAGCGGCCACACTACCTCCCACGAATCTAGATCTCTTCTGGTCTTGTCTCTATCTTTTATCCTCTGTTTATCTGCTTCTTGGAGTGACTTGTCTTCCCTATGTCCAAACGTGGCAGCTTCTGTCCCAAATTTATTTTATATCATGAGCTCCAAACACTGGTCAACTATTGGCTGCATCTTTTAATTCTGAATCTTGAAAGAAGGAACCTGAGGAATCACCACTAAGACAATGGATTATCTTTATTACTATTTATTATGGGGCCAAATGTGTCTCCCATCGTGGCTGAGGGGTAAGTGTGCTCCTCAGAAGTGTAGAGACAGAATAATTTTCTAGAAGGAAGGCTGGGATGGGCATCAACAATGAAAGATTTGAGAAAATACAGTTTTACCTTTTTGTCTAATGTTGCAGCCTGGAGGAGTCAGCAGGCCGTATTTCCAGAAGCTTCCCTAGCTTTTTGTTCTTTGTTACAGGTGTGTAAAGAAAGAAGGTTAGTATCTTCTGGTCTGAACTATTGCCAAATATCGATCCCATTATAAAGTGCGATCTGAGACTTAAATTTTATGTTTGAGAAAACAAAATTCCCCTAAGCAATAATTAAAATAAAAATCAAAAAGGAAGCATGCCTGGGTGGCTCAGTGGTTGAGCCTTCGGCTCAGGGCGTGACCCCGGGGTCCTGGGATCGAGTCCTGCATCGGGCTCCTTGCAGGGAGCCTGCTTCTCCCTCTGCCTGTGTCTCTGCCCCCCTCTCTCTCTCTGTCTCTCATGAAAAAATAAATAAAATATTTTTTAAAAAGAAAGCTAAAACAAGGAAAAATTCCTAGTACTATTGCTAGTCAACTTTTTGTATATTAAAACAAATTATCACAATGTGCCTATTATAGGAAAATCACAGCAACGATAATGATGTGATAATAAAGACTGGGATCCTGCCACAATTTCCTGTGATGTACACCTGTTTTTCTCCAATGCAGAGTTAGTCATGGCCCAAGTTTTCAAAGACTTAAAAGAAAACTTACAAAATAACAGCTTACAAGAATTAGATTATATTAGAAACTTTCAGACATTAACAAAAATATCTTTTGTCGACTTATCGTATAAAGTCTTGTCATGCTCCTTTTCCTCTAAGCACATTGCTGATGTATTCAAAGTAATTTAATTTGATTTTATATTTGATGAAGACTATTACATCAGTGAAAACTCAATTGTCAGAGAAAGTTCTTTACTATATTAAGACATGCAATATTAACTATAGCCTTTTTTGTCAAGAATTTCTATTCTGTAAATGAAATATCTCTATCTTATGTCAGATACCTCTATCACAGTCCTACTCCAATCACATCTTGGGTACGGACAAGATGGGAAGATCCTGATGTTCCTTGCAGAGAACAGCTAGGATAAAGTGACCAGTTCTCCAAAACCTGGGTTCTAGAATGAGAAATTACAAAGAGAAAGACTCAGGGCTACTAAATAAATATTTTAAAAGGGTGATTATCTTTCCAAATATGTGTACTGTCTGGATCACCAAAAGTACACACTCTAGCATCTGCTTTCCAGACATGCACTGTTGTTAAAAGAGGTGGGACTATATATAGATATACACAGATACGTATAGCTA
Source organism: Nyctereutes procyonoides (assembly GCF_905146905.1). Taxonomy (NCBI): domain Eukaryota; kingdom Metazoa; phylum Chordata; class Mammalia; order Carnivora; family Canidae; genus Nyctereutes; species Nyctereutes procyonoides. Next base: position 2,761,662 of record NW_026575132.1, read on the forward strand.
TATAATTATTTATTCTATGATAGCAGATTGCATAAAATTATAAGGTCCGAATGACTATATGAGAATTTAGGCCATTTTCTAGGGAGGAGATTATGTATTATCTCTTGTTACATGGTCTCTCAATACTTGGGGAAGTCTTCCTAAATTTTTTCTATTCAACTTTAAGTTTAGTCTTCCTAATTCCTTCTTCAGTAGACAAAAAATAAGAATGATGGCAACAACTAATATTTATATCATACTCTGTGCCCTTGCAAAATGTGCTTACACGCTATGTCCCTCATCTGGTCCTTTCAGTAATCTTTTGTGATAAGTATTGTGATTTGCAAAATAAATAAATAAAACCCTACAATGTATCTTGTTTCACGCACCCACTTGAAGACTACTAGGAATAGTTATATTACATTTTCTCCTTGAGAAAACATTCCAGTACCAGGCCATTTCCAAAGGCCAAATATTTTGGTTAATTGCTTCTAGATTTAATTTGCAGATGTTTCCCTGACCATAAATATAACAACAAAGTTGAATCATATATGAATTCTAGGGAAGAAAAGATGTCATTCTTAATCAAAACACTTGAGAACATTTATAAGCCATTTGCCATATTTCCTTTTAGTCTTAGATAACTTTTATTGTCAACTTTGAAGATACTTTATGCATATGTGTGAAAAACATATTGGATATTCACATATCCAAATATGTGAATATTTACCACTATGCTTGAGAGTGAGAAAATGACCAATACCTTTGAAATTCCCTAGGCCTTTCCAGATCTTATCCCCTCTGTTCCTAGGTAAATAATGCTATCTTAAATACTATGCTCTCATTGCATTGTGTCTTACAGTGCCATTTCCCAATCCCCATTCACACCTGTGAACAGGTATCTTAGCAAAGATTGTTTGGCTTTGCATCATTTTGAACTTTATATAAATGAAACCATACTATATCTTTCTGGACTTGCTTTTTTCTCTCAATTTTATGTTCATAAATTTTATCAATGTGATATCTGTGACTATACGTCATTCATTTTCACTATAATATATTCTATTTATGAATCTGCTAAAATTTATATATGTACTCTTCAGTAGATTAATTATACATCTAAACCTGTACATATTTTCAGGTATATGTTTGAGATCAGAATATATCTATAACTGATGACTTTTTTACGATCTACATTGTAAGGTAATTTTGTATGTCAAAAACTCCTTGTGAACATAATTTTTAATGACTATGTAACCTTTATTTTTGTGTCATATTTTTTTTTGTGTGTGTGTGTGTGTGTCATAATTTCTTAAAGACATTCTCTAACAACAGGATTTGATTTTCTTCCAGATTTTCCCTAATAAGAGTGACATCATAAATGTCTTCACATTATTATTTTACTTTAATGTTTTATTTCTTATTATTTTCTAAAGATAAATTCCTAGGAATAGAAATATTGATTCAAAGGAATTAAGCTTTTTATAACATTTTAATACTCATTGCAAATTGCCTTTATAAGAGATTAAATTTTACTTCTACAAATTCTATGTGAAAATAAATTTTTCACTGTACCTTCTCATCTTTGGGTATTTTCAAAAACAAACAAAAGGCACACAAACTTTGCCAATTTATTTGGCAAAAAATTTTGTTATATTGCCTTTCTCATTTGCATTAGTAAAACAAATGGTAATTCATTATTTCTTTTCTCCTCTTTTATACAATATGTTTATATAATTTGTCCATTTAATCCTGCTGCATAATTCTTTTTTATATATGTATAATATAAATATATGTATATTTTACAAAGGAGGCAGGACTGCTAATCTTCAGTGACTCATTTGATCGTGCAGATGGTGCCAACCATAAGATAGTTTGTTTTCTTGAACTGAATTGATTACTTTCTTATGAAAGAACCCAGGGAAATGAATTGTAAGTGATGTGACTTGCCCAAGTCCCAGAAGCATAATGATTTCTGTAGGAAGAGTTATTTTTGATGATGGAGTTTTCAGAAGAAAATATTTATATATCTCTGAAAAGTCAGTCTTCACATGCAAATTTCCTCTTCCACATTATATAAAGAGTCCAGTTGTGCAATTGCCTCATGTATTTTCATCACTGACATTTTAATATCCTTTTATTTCTTTCTAATCTCTTTTTCTGTTCTACTCGGCTCATGCAAACCAACAAACATTGGACCCAGACCAAATTTCTAAAGATATTTACTTAACGTGTTTCTCCACTCTCACAAGCAAGTAAGAATTGCTTTCAAAAACCCAAGTACATGAGTTAGATTTCAGAATTACATCCGTGACACTCACTTTTCTTTTCTAATGACTTCTCTCATAGCCCTACACATTTTAAACGACTCCCATTTCTACTCACTCAGTGCAATGATGTCTTTCTAATCATAATTAGTTTTACTACAGATGTTCACTAAACAAAGAGAGGTTTTAAGCATGTTCAAACAGATGATAAATTCCAGTATTTTATTGATGTTTAATTCAAGGATTTTGGAGTCAGATCATCTTGGGTTAAAATCCCATCTTTACCACTTTTTAGCTGTTGTAATCTTGTGGTTGAAGAACACCGACACCTCTTTGAGCTTCAGCGTTGTGAGAAAAGGAGATGAGCATGGGGGATGGCAGAGAGAAGGCACCCAGTAACTGGTGGCTCTCATAAGTCATCTCAATACTTTAAATATCTTCCATTTGCTATCTCTGGAAAGAAGAGACCAAAAAACCACCAGTTAGAAAATGAAAAACAAGCAAACAAAACCTCCCCAAAACAAACAGCTTATTTAAGGAAGCATGGCCAAATTTTAGTTGCTAGATTAGTGGACTACCAATTAGTTATTTATTTTTTTTCTGTTGTCATTAGGATAAATTCTAAGGCAATGGTTTCTAACCTGTGTTTGACAGATTGTGAAGATTCTGCAGACTTCATTTAGGGGCTCATGGCAGCAAGGACCAAATGGGTCTGATTGTGCCCTTGCCCTTCCAGAACAGCTCCACTTTTACATGTAGAGAGCATTTTATTATTTTTAAGAGGCTGCCAGTTTGCCTCCAGATGTCAAAACTTGTCTGACATTGGTCTCTCAATACTCTGACGTTATCAGAGATTTTGGAAAATGGTCAGGAGAAGCCACACAAAATGAAAGTGCCAAGCCTCTTGTTGAAAAATTATTAGGATTTCAAGACAGTGACGGCAAAGTATTAACCTGCGTCTAGGGCTCTTGTAGGTGTAGGGCCAAGTGTTACTGCATGTGTTGTGCACCTGTGAAGCCTGCCCTGAAGATGGGACAAGAAGAGGCCCAGACAGACACACACGTACAGGATTCTACGCAGGGTTTGGCCAAAGGCTGTGGGAAGGAGGCATCATGCTCCCAGGAGCTCATCAGAATCTGTAGGTTCCTCCTTCCCACTCTGGGGTTCAGTACTGCTGAGCTTCTCAGCCATTAGCCACCATGCCTGCCTCACTTGCAAAAATCAAGTTGTAATGGAAAACGGTGGAAAGTAAACCAGCCTTAATGTGTCAAACTGAGAGAAATGGAAAGTATTTGAATAACTGTTTGTAAATTACATATGTTCTTAGAGTGTTCTTTGCTTCATTAAAAAAAACATATTTTAAAACATTCATTTAAAACTGGGCAGATTGACTCTGGCATGCACCTACCTCCTAATAGAAAGTCACTCGAGCCTGAGTGTCCAGCAGACTACGGCTTCGTGTTGTTTTATCCCTTAATGCAGACATGGCTGAGTCCTGTTTACTGCATTGGACCGATGGCCCAGCAATGCCAATGACGCACAGTGCAAGTGGTGGCGCTAAAGCTAAAGCTTTGATTATGTGTCTCCACCTTACCTTGGGATAAAAGCCCTCATGGCAAAACAAAACACACAAACGCGAATGATTGTTTTCCTAATCAGGTGTTCATTTTTCGGCCTCTTTCTCCAGCATCTACTGCAAGGATGTCATATCCGAAGGATTTTCAGAGTCCTCTATCTAAAAGCGTTGATTTAGGAGGCTCACTCTGTGAGATATCAAGCTGCCAGATGTGACACTTCCTAATTTCTCTTTGATGGTTATTCCCTTGCAATGTGGAAACTGTATTGCAAAGAATTTAGGGTCAGGAGACTGTCCTACAGGTAGCACAAAATTAAAACAATACCACCCGAAACTAGTTAGAGATGCACACCATGATGACCTCTGACATGGGTGCAAACTCATTTGCTGGCCTGGAAGCTGTGTTGCTTTGCCCCCAGCTGCCCTGCAGGACAGAGGCATCCATTGGCCCACTCAGGGCTCCGATGCCAGCCTTTGATGACTGGCAAACCCAGCTTGGGTCTGAGCCAGGAACACTCTGGAAGGCCAGGACTGCTTGAAGGCATCCTGAGGACTGAGCTGAGGCTGCTGTTGGAGCCCTACTGGCCTTCCCCCTGTGCCCATCCTGTTTGCTTCCCTTTCTTCCGTGAGTGTTAATCCCATGACCAGCAACATATTTTGTGGCACCCAGTGCAAAGTGAAAACATGGGCCCCTTGTTCCCCCCAAAAATTCCGTTAAAGGTTTACTAAAATATAAAGCTTTTATATTTTTTTAATAATCTCTCTCAACTTGTCTGTTTTTTTTTTTGTATTTGCTTTAATTTAATCTTTTAAATTCGATGTCATTCTAAATAAAGGAAACTTAAACATTTAAATTATCAGCATGGATTAATGTTTATATTGCACAATGCCTGTTTTAAAAGCTTACATAAAAGCATCTAATACACATGTAGAATCACTGAAATGACACAATTTATTGTTCCATACCTCGTGCATGCATGGATACCTTGTCATTCTTTCCTTTCTGTTTCCCTTTTATCTTTATATTCCTCTATGGAAGGAATCTGACCCAGAATTACATAGGAGACAGTGAAGGCATAATTTAGACAGACAGGGGTTGAAAAGTATACAGAGCTCACTAACTGTTCTGGAAAATCTTTTTTTTTTTTTCCAATACTTTTTTCCTGAAAAATGTTTATTAGCTGTAATTCCATAGAAAGAGAAACATACCCAGAGACTAGAAATACTGCTTTCCTTTTAAAAATTCCATGCCAGCACATACTATTGTTTATAAAAACCACTTACGACATCTAACATATTTTGATTGAGTATAATTATTTAGGTAACAGGTACAGTAAGGGAAATTGTAAGCATTTGTGTCAAAGTAATTCAATTTGAAGAATAAGAATTTTAATTATTTATGGGCTAGATAAATGAGATTGGAACCTATTCTTTATGAGGTAATATGCAGCTTTGTGAAGTCCTTTTACAAGTCTCAAAAATAATGAGTTACATATCATTTGTCACCAATTATATGAATCAGAATTATATGAAAGTCTTCACAATTTCAGTGCTATATACTTTATTTCCAAGACATAATTTTAATGTACCTATCACTCCTATTATACTTCATTAGCAGAAAATAAAAATATATTTGTTAAAAACACTACCATAATAACTTCGGTAGAAATAGAAAATATTGGAAGAGCATCTTTTGAGAAATATTTTGTTCTTTTATTTGGAAGGTAGTATTGATACTCCACCATTTAATTATCTTAAGAAAGGCAAGCAAGTACAATAATGCTCTGTTCATTCATCAGTACCAATTATTACTGAGGTAATTAATTAAGGTCCTGTTTATAAGTTGTTGTTTTTTTTTTCCCCTAAGTTCAGCAGAGAATTTATATTGGAGCTTCTCTCTAAGGTAAAAAAAAAAAAAAAAAAAAAAAAAAAAATCTCCATTTTATTGATTCGAAAGGCAATCATTTTAGAAGTTTTTTCACTATCAATGTGTCTCCTAGAAGGAGACAAGCCTGCACACCATTCTTCAGTGCTTTTGATCTCCAGGGCACTTGAATTTTTTTTTTTATTTTTTTATAAATTAATTTTTATTGGTGTTCAATTTACCAACATACAGAATAACACCCAGTGCTCATCCCGTCAAGTGTCCCCCTCCGTGCCCGTCACCCATTCACCCCCACCCCCCGCCCTCCTCCCCTTCCACCACCCCTAGTTCATTTCCCAGAGTTAGAAGTCTTTATGTTCTGTGTCCCTTTCTGATATCTCCCACACATTTCTTCTCCCTTCCCTTATATTCCCCTTCACTATTATTCATATTCCCCAAATGAGTGAGAACATACACTGTTTGTCCTTCTCCGACTGACTTACTTCACTCAGCATAATACCCTCCAGTTCCATCCACGTTGAAGCAAATGGTGGGTATTTGTCGTTTCTAATGGCTGAGTAATATTCCATTGTATACATAAACCACATCTTCTTTATCCATTCATCTTTCGATGGGCACCGAGGCTCCTTCCACAGTTTGGCTATTGTGGACATGGCTGCTAGAAACATCGGGGTGCAGGTGCCCCGGCGTTTCATTGCATCTGAATCTTCGGGGTAAATCCCTAACAGTGCAATTGCTGGGTCGTAGGGCAGGTCTATTTTTAACTCTTTGAGGAACCTCCACACAGTTTTCCAGAGTGGCTGCTGATAGTTTTCACTACCCAAAAATAGTCTTACTTAACCTGGTCTATAGACAATTGTCTTTCACACTAGAATCACAATCGGGATCCTAATTACCTTAGTAATGATTGTTTCCTATTTAGAAACATCAGTGTGATTTCTTTAGCGTTAAGATGTACAAAGGAAAAGTTTCAGGAAATGGCAATTCAGTTTTAATCAAATGCTTTCTGGAGAAGGCAACTTTAGAGGTTCTTAGTATGGCATCATTATTCTTTCCAGAGCATTCAATTGTTTCATACTTAGGTTTTGATTGCTGAGGTTACCTGCTGCCTTAACTGATGTCGCCTTAAGATAGTAGGAGGGCCCGTGGACAAGGTTTACTGCCAGAGAATAGGAATAAGAAATCATCCAAAAATCTATCCACTTTCTTAACTTTGATGAATCTTAGGCTACCATCATTACAAAAATAGACTTATTCATGAATGGGAAAATAGGTTCAAATTCAACCCTCTAAAAATGAACTTACAGCAGGGTGCCTGGGTGGCTCAGTTGGTTAAATGCCCAACTCTTGATTGCAGCTCAGGTCATAATCTCAGGGTCTTAAGATTGAGCCCTACATTGGGCTCTGAGCTGAGCATGGAGCCTGCTTAAGATTCTCTCTCTCCCTCTCTCTCTGTCCCTTCTTCCTACTCATGCTCACTCTTTCTCTCTTAAAAAAAAAAAAAAAAGATTTTTCAGAAAAGTACATTTTAGAGTTTTCATTTAGGGTGGCCAAAATTAAATCAATTTAATTTAATTCATTTCAAGGTACATTGCAGTAATCAGGTCCTGGGTATTTTGATTCAGTGTCCCTTGGAAGGTTGCATTTAATGGCAGAAGCAACAAGAAAAGGAAGAGCAAGATGGGCATAACCCATAGCTGGGACCAGCTGATAGTGTATCTGTCTGTATCTGTAGGTCTATCCATACATCAATGCCTATGTCTATATTTAAGATCATTCCCATGGGGAACAGTAAGATGAGAGGCTGGTGAGTGCTAGGCGTATAGAGAGCCGATCCAAGGTAGGGGATATCTAAGTAGGCATGAAGATAGAGGATGGTGGTTCAAATCAGCGAGCCAGCTTTAGCTCCCTCAATCTGTAAGAGGATAAAAGCAGAGTCTGGGTATAAAACTTTCATACTGGGAATGAGACAATAGAGGTTGGCAAAGTCAAGATTAAAATAAAAAAAATTATATTCAATATAGGTAAAACATTTTATTAGAAGTATAATCAGATTGGATTATTTCTATTTTAGGAGCTGCCTACTTCTAGTTATTGGTAATTCGCCTGGCAAATGTGTGCCGATCCTGGGTGAGGCAGTCTCTATGCGGGGTGTACTCAGACACTTAAGATGTACAGAGATGGGGTGGCCACGCTGTTTCAACCATTAGAGCAAATCTCATTTGGCTCAGTAAGAGTAAATAAGCCTAATGGTCCTGAATGACCTATATGACACTTTGAATCGGGTCACTGATCCTTCTTAAGTAGATTTTGTCTATCTTATAGTGGATACGTTTCTACACACAAGATATAGCATGTTTACAATGCTTTCACTTAGAAATATCAGGTCCTACATGTTTGTATGGCGCTTTAGATATTGCAACGTATTTAATATGATTTCGACAATATCTGTTAAAAAAAAAAAAGGACAGGCGGTACTGTTATTTCCATTTTGTAGATAAATAAATGTTTCAGAGATAACATACCCAACAATTTTCATATGCCTAACATAGAAGGAAGCCAAGAATAAACACAGGAAATACATCTTTTGATCACTGGTTAAATACCGCTTGTGTAAAGCAAACTTACATTCACCAAAGCTACTAGATTCCGGTCACTCATGTTTTCCTTACTGCTTACCTGATTTCATTTCTGTTTATTTAAAGGTATCTAGGATACATATAATTTACAATTTAATTATCTTAAAATAGAATATCAATGATATCTGTTCCACTGTTGGTATGAAAATAAGGAACTCTAGGCCCAGTATCGGCAAACTTTTAACTCTGTAAGGGACCAGAGACAAAATAGTGTGGGTTTTGTTGACACATGTTCTCTATCACAACTATTCAACTCTGTATAGATAGCACATAAACACACGGGCGTGCCTGTGTTCCAATAACATTTGTGAACCCAACCAGACCTTTGCTCTAGAGGATGAAGGGAGCAGTTTTTTTTGTTTTTTGTTTTTTAATGACTGCCAAATACCTAAATTTTTCCAAAGCAAGGAAAATTCTGGTCTACTACTTACAACCTTTAGGAATAATTTTAACATCATTTGTCTATAGCTTATAGTCTCTAACTGAGAACTTTGCATGGAAAATGAAACTGATAAATAAAGGATGAAGTCAGATCACATAGAAAAAAATAAAAAAGATATTTCTGAGATGGCATATGCATTTTTATATATGTACTTATTTAGAGCATATGATTTATTAGTCATATTGTTATCTGAATTTAAGTTCATTTTAATGAGAACAATGGAATTTCTAGGAAAAGCTTTTGGAGTAATGAACATGAGCAGTTAAAAATGTCTCTGGAATAATATGTGATTGAGCCATTAAAATTTTAGAAATAGAAAGAATAAACTTGAAATGCTTAGATGTTGGCAAATTCTAGTAATAGATATTTTTTAAAATGTTTTTGTGATATATAATTTTCTGAGATTAATCTAACTTGATTTTTTATTTTATTTTTCTATCTTTCATTTTCTCCAAGGTTCTCAACTTTTAAGAAATACTTTAATTCTCCCAGAAATTTTAAACAGGCACAAAATAGTGAATAATTATTGCATTGAATTTTTTTAATTTATGCAAATTTCTCTGAAATGATCATCAATGTTATTTTCTTTAGGTGTATCTTGACTACAAATCTGGAAAAAGTTGATGCCATTTAGAAATAAATCACCTTCATCTATGATGCCAGACATTTTCATGGCCGAAACACTTTAGGCATATCCTAGCAAAATAGTCTCTTGCTTTGTCCCATGAACATTTTCTACACTCATTAAAGGCTAAGATACTTTGATGACCACTTTCCTACTTAGTCTAATTTATAATATCTTTAGCAATATACTAAAAAATCATACACATAATTTAACAATGTAAATTTTGTTATATATTATATATTATTATATTGAATCCAGTGAAAGAGATGATTATCATAGGAAGACAACCTAGTTGCCTAGTGCACACACACATATCTCATTTTTTCACAGAGCCTTTCTCCTTTTTATAACATCTGTAAAAGAACTTGCAGTTTACTTACTAATAATATTTTTCTCATTTATGCCCTTTTTCTGATTTTACGTTTTTATACATTTTAAATATTTGGAATAATACATAAAGGAAAATAATTCTTTTACATATATCTATAATTTCAGTGTAGAATGCACATTGTTTGGTTGATTTTTCTCTCCAGCAGCCATTCCTCTTTTTTTCTGGGTACAGCTCAGTGATTTCCTATGGAAACTTCTAACTTCCTACTTCTTACTTTATATGTTGGAAGAGTAAGCATTCAACCTAGACTAAGCTAATCAACTTTATTCCTTTCTTGTGTGGGACCAACACATAGAGTTTGAGAATGAAGAAAAGAAAGAAAATCAGGCACTGATAACATCATGGAAGTTTTTCATTATTTCAGCTAATAAAGCCCACCTTCCCTCGCCCTTTTAGCTTTTTATTCATTTTTTGCTTAAGCAAGTTTGAAATTGCTTTTGTCACATAAAACTGAAAAGGTCCTGACTAGTATACACAGCATTTACAGATGCTTTCTATGAGCAGTTTATTTTTTCCTTCAGGTGTTTATGGAAAAATGTACAAATATATTTATCATCATGATTTTTTTAACAAAATTATATGGTTATTTATGGCAATTGAATAGTAAATCATATGGTTTTATTCCTTTTATTCTATATAGCTTTAATTAAACAAAATGGCATATTGATAGAAAAGCACAGGTAAATTTTCTTTCCTTTATTTTTAGCACAGTAAAATTTTCTTTTTCTTTTTTTTTTTTTTTTTTTTTTATCAATTAATTTTTATTGGTGTTCAATTTAACCACATACAGAATAACACCCATGCTCAACCCGTCAAGTGTACCCTCATGCACGTTCACCCATTCACCTCCAAAACCTCCAAAGACAAATATTTACGTAAAGAGTCCACACCCTCCTCCCCCTCCACCACCCCCAGTTCATTTCCCCAGAGTTAGGAGTCCTCTATGTTCGTCTCCCTTTCTGATATTTCTCACACATTTCTTCTCCTTCCCTTATATTCCCTTTCGCTATTATTCATATTCCCCAAATAATGAGAACATACACTGGTTTGTCCTTCTCATTACTGTGGCCAAGTTCAAAAAGGGTGTTCCCTGAGTTCTTCTCTGGATTTTGATGAATCTTGTCCTCACATTATAATCTTTCATCTATTTTGAGTTTATCTTTGTGTATGGTGTCAAGAGAGTGGTCCAGTTTCCATTCTTCGCATGGATTTCCAATTTCCAGCACACATTTATTGAAGAGACTGTCTTTCTTTTATGGATCGTCCGTTCCTCCTTTATCTATATTAGTTGTGCATAAAGTTCAGGGTCCGCGTCTGGGTTCTCTGTTCTGTTCCATGATCTATATGTCTGTTTTTGTGCCAGTACCACACTGTCTTGATGATCACAGCCTTTGTAGTACAACTGAAATCTGGCATTGTTGATGCCCCAATATGGTTTCTTTTTTAAAATTCCCCTGGCTGTTTGGGGTCTTTTCTGATCCACACAAATCTTAAAATAATTTGTCTAATCCCTTCTGAAGAAAGTCATTGGTAATTTGGATAAGATTGCAATATACTGTAAATTGCCCTGGGGTAACATTGACATTTCCACAATATTAATTCAGCCAATCCCATGAGCATGGAATATTTTTCCATCTCTTTGTTCTTCCTCAATTTTCTTCAGAAGTTTCTGTAGTTTTTTAGGTATATTTTGAGAACCATTTGAATGGAAAATGGTTTCTCCACCTTTTATTTTCAGGTTGAAGTGTCCTTCTGTCTAAAATGAGTCCTGTAGACAGCAAATAGATGGGTCCCTGTTTTTTTATCCAGTCTGAAACTCTGCGCCTTTGATGGGGTCATTAAGCCCATTCACGTTCAGAGTTACTTGATCTTCATCTTAAAGGGGAGTTTTAAGAGTCCCCCTTAAAATTTTCTTGCAGAGCTGGTTTTGGAGGTCACATATTCTTTCAGTTTCCTGGCCTTTCTTAGGAAGCTCTTTATCTCTCCTTCTATCTGAATGAAGCCTGCAGGATAAAGTCATTCTGGTTGCATGTTCTCCTCATTTATGGACCCTAATAATCTGCCATCCTTTCTGGCCTGCCAGTCTCTGTTGGAGAGGTCTCTGTTACCCTAATATTCCTCCCCATGAAAGTCAGGGACTTCTGTCTCTTGCTGCCTTTAAGGATCTTCTCTTTATCTTTGGAATTTGCAAGCTTCCAATTAGATGTCGAGGTGTTGAACGGTTTTTATTGATTTAAGGGGGGGATCTCTCTATTTCCTGGATCTGAATGCCTGTTTCCCTTCCCAGATTGGGAAAGTTTTTCAGCTAGGATTTGTTCAATACATATTCTGCCCTCTGTCCTTTCGGCGCCCTCCGGGAACCCCAATTAAAAGTAGTTTTTCTTCCTTAAGTGTCCATTATTTGCCTATCTGTCTTTCATGGTTCTTTAATTGTTTATCTCTTTTTCCTCAGTATTCCCTCTTTTGCCATTAACTGCTTCTATTTCACTCACTCGTTCTTCCAACCCGTTAACCCTCTCGTTAGGACTTCTATTTGGATTGCCATCTCATCAATGATTTTTAATTTCTGCCTGAATTGGATCAAAATCTGCAGTCATGAAGTCTCGTGAGGCTTAATGCTTTTTTTCTAGAGCCACCAGTAGCTGTAGAATAGTCGTCTTAATTGGCTTCTGAGCATTGAGTGTAATCCAGATTTTTGTAACTCTGTGGGAGAGAGGCTGTTTCTGATTCTTTCTTTGGAAGTGAGGTTTTTCCTTCTAGTCATTTTGCTCAGTGGCAGAGTGGCCCAAAAAAAAACAAGTTAATTGGAACACGGGGAGTATCACTGGTCCCTCTACTGACTTCTGGGGGAGGTCCTGTTGCGCTGAATTTTTCAGGTGTTAGCACTTGGGGAGCTGCTCTGCCCCTCCAGCTGCCGGGGCTCACGGGGTTTTTACCCCGTGAGGTCTCAGGAGGAACAGATGCAGTTGCTATGGCACTCTGGAAGCTGGATTCACCTCCGACAGAACTACGGGGCCTCGGGGCTCTCCGCTCTCCGTCCCGCATGCCCGGAGCTCCGGGGCGGGGCCGCTGAGCGCTCAGCTCGGCAGGAGCGTCCTCGAATTCTCGGGCCCTCCCGACCTCTGCCTGTCCCCGGGGGGAGCCGGATCCAGCTTGTCCCGGCGCCCTGTGCTCCGGCCTTGTTGTTGGATTTGAGCTCCCGCCCCCAGCACCCTCCCTTGAGCCGCTCCCGAGCCCCTCCAACTGCTCCGGTGCCTTAGGGAGCTCTGCGCACTCTCCCGGGCACAGGTGTGTGTGAGTGTCCCGGAACCTGAGGGCATCCCGCTCTCCTGGGTCCTGCTCCCAACTCCTCGAGCCCTTTCCGCCCCCGGGAAGTTTGGTGCAGCTCCTGCTTCTCCCGACGGGGCTCGTCCTGTCCTGGGGACACTCGCCCCGGCCCTCAGCCCGGCATTCCTCCTGGGCCCCTCCCCTCAGAGGCCTTTTTTTTCTTTATTTCTTTTTCCCCGTCTTTCCTTCCGGATAGAAGCGCGAACTCTCTCACTGTAGCATCCAGCTGGTCTCTCTTTACATACAGGCCGAATTCGTAAATTTCAGGATGGTTTGAGAGGTTATCTAGTAATTTGGTGGGACAGGTATTTGGGGACCCTGCTCTTCGCCTCTAGCACAGGCAAAATTTTCAAGAACTTCTGTTAGTAGACAAAATATCAATATCCATCTCTCAATTTAATACAATAAAGACAAGACAAAATGAAAAGTAGAACATTAGACATAAAACATAGCCAGCAACAGATAATATGAATCAAGAAGGTAGAGAAAGACCAAATACATAAATAGTAAAAAATATAAATGATTTAACATTTCTCATAGAAGGGAAATATTTCATAAAGGAGACATTTCATTTTATTAGTTTTGAAAAGATTTAAAAATATCAGTGTTGTTAGGGGTTTAATAAATTTATTATTCTTACATGTCTAGAGGGAACTGATATTATTTTAAGCTTTCTAGAAGACATTTGGTAAAAGATATTGTTTGTTATGAGTTTTGGGTTAGAGATCATTCCCCTTTTTTTCCTGAATTTGGGACAAATTCTTAAGGTAATATTCTATATTCTATATTTATTTTTGATTAGTACCATTTCATTTCTAATCTTTTTTTTTTCATTTCTAATCTTATGAACATGTGTCTGATATCCCAAAGTGCAAACAAAACTTGGAAGGGCAAGTAGTATTCAATGCTTAATTTTATATCCATTAAAAACTAGAAAATGTCTTTCATGCAGTATGTTGTAAATAAGTTTATTTTGATGCTAATATTTTATTTTATTTTTTAAAGATATATTTATTTATTTGAGAGAGAAAAAGAGTGTGTGTGCACTGGCACACGCCATGCATGAGTGAGGGAAGGGCAGAGGGAGAAAATTCTCAAGCAGACTCCAATGGAGCGCAGAGCCTGAGACCAGGATGGATCCCATGACCCATGAGATCATGACCTGAGCTGAAACCAGGAGCCCATCACTTAACTGGCTGAGACAGCCAGGTGCTCTGATGCTGATATTTTAGAAACATGATTTATGTGAACAAAATATTCTAATCTACTATCTTAAATAACTCATTCATAAAATGCTTTTTTACTCAAGATAATAATTGCATGTATTGGTTGGTTTGAGATATTTTTCATTCACAGAGTAAAGTTAAACCACTATTTTAATATACGTGATACTCATGTAAACTTAGCAGAAAATGTTAGCAGTGAAAAATATTTCTCCTTCCAACACAACTTTATTGTTTTATGTAAGAGTATATGTCACTTTAACCTTTGCATCCCATAAAATATTATTGCGTACTGAATACATTGAGTGCACACATCATTTTTAGTATTACACATAAACACATAGCTGATCTAGTTGGTGTCAACAGATTGATTCTGTTTGAATGATTATTTCTAAACACTGATGGAACATTGTAACATATATTGTAATTGAATATGTTATACAGACAGTTGTAGTGATACCTAAGTAAACCATAATTAATAAAAAAGAAAATATTATTTATATTTATTATAATTGAATTTTTAAATGATTAAAAAATTACTTTAGAATAATTATGCACTATTGACGCAGAATCAAGTGGAGATACAAAACCTGATAGTTACAACAAGAAAAAATAAATGAAAAAGAGACCAGTAGGAGGTATATCATAAATCTTATGAGGAATGGCAATATGACTTATAGAAGAACAAAATGAAAAAGCTGTAGTGAAAAAAAATACTTAGTGATAATAAAGTGGACAAGAGTTATTTTCATCAAGTAGTGAATTTGATAAGATGTTTTCTCTTAACAGTCAAAAAAGGAACAATAAAATGATTCACCTGAAATAAAAATTAAATTTCTCATAAAACAATTTTTATAATTATAAACAGTATCTGATCTTTCAACTTTGGTCACCTGTAAAATTCCTTAGGTTCTTGTATGTGTACAGACACACAGTAACACATAAGCAAACACACAGACACATTTTTAAATCAAAGGATGGCAAATTATTACTTCATTTTAAAAGTGTTATTACAAAATTATAAGGAAAATATTAAAATTGGTATATTTTTTTAAAAAGTGAAAGATCTTAGGGAGACTTGGATGGCTCAGTTGGTTAAGTGTCTGACATTGCCTCAGGTCATGATCTCAGGGTCTTGAGATCCAGCCCTGCATCAGGCTCTGCACTCAGCAGGAAGTTGCCTCTCCTTCTCCCTCTTCCCTTCCACCCACTTGTGCTCTCTTTCTCTCTCTCCCTCAAATAAATAACATCTTAAAAATAATAAAATGAAATGAAAGATCTTTAATTAAGCCACCAAATATTTGCTTGTGGAATATAAATCTTTTCTAACTTTCTAAAAGAGTAATTGATCCAAAGAACTTAAAACTTACAAATGCTGGGTGAATCATGCAATATAAGAGATGCTGCTCAAATAATATTTTAATTGCATGTTGTCTTAGAAGTCTTACAAATGTATGGTGACATGTAAACTTGCAGCCTAAAAACAATCAAATTTATGGAGTAAATGTTTTGAAACTTCAACGAGAATTTTACCTAGCTATTTATTTAAAAAAATATTTCTATTTTGATAGGCAGTGTCCCAGGTACGGTAAGAAAAAAAAATCCAAATTTATTAGAATTTTAGACAAGAGATTGAGATTTATTTCACTGCTTCATGTCACTGTAAGACACACATTAAATATTGGTACTCAGTTTCCTGAGGAAGATTCTGTGTGTCATGGTTACAGTTGTTAAAAATTGTTCAGAATATTTGAAGGCTATGGACCTACACCAGTTTATAAAATAGAAGACAATGACTTTAATGATTTTGTTCCTTCCTGATGCTTGTTGACTGAGCTATGGAGAAGCTTTACAATGAGTAATTCCACTGTTATTTCCATTTCAAGATTTTCCTAGAGCAAAAGAATGATTTCCAAATATTCAATAACCATAGAAAGAAACAAAGCGGCAGCATGCCTTACATTCTGTCGTTGATATCACACTATATATGAACAAGATACTTGCAAAGTTTCCAGAAAAGGCAAAGCTTATCTGTGATCTAGCTAGATAGATTCAGGAATTTACCTTAAAATTTTAAATTTTCATAATACAAATCAATAATAAAGATTTTATATTTTTTTATCTTGAATCTGTGTGCAGATTTAAGTTATAATCAAGTATTATGTAAATTGACTGCAAATATTATAATACATTTTTGAATAACAGTTATTAATACATTTAGAGTTACTTTTCAACTTCCTCATACTCTGAATTTAATGTTAATATATCGAGTTGACATACTAGTTGGTGAAATTACTTGGACAGACATAGATTTAAAACTGATACACATTTGCATGAGAGTAAAATCAATTATTCTAAAAAATGGTGATATTTTGAACATATTTGATTTAATAAAATATATTATTTAAATTAATTTCATGTATCACTTTACTTTTTCACCATGCTACTAGAAAAATTTAAATAATAAATGGTGCTCACGTTATACTTTTATTGAATGGCACTACCCTACATAAGCTAAAGGGATTTTGATTGTTCTAACATTGCCAATGAATGGATATTTTCTTCTTTATAATATTTGATCAGAAAATCAGATAAGGTTGTGCAAATTCCTCTTCTACTTATTACTTTTAAGTATCCTTGAGGCAGAAAAGACTCATTACATAACTGGCTCTGTACCAAATAGTCACTTTTTAGGCTTTTTCCAAGTACAGCATATGAAAATGCTTTGTGAACTAGACAATAAGAGAATTACAAGGTTGGGAAAAGCCTAAGTTTATTTACATGTGGAATTATCATAACTGCAAAAAATAATTTTCATTAAGTTGTCTGATTCACAGATCAGTTTTCATATCTTCAATCTTTGTATACCTTATTAACTTAGTTCCTTTACATCTGTTTTCTAAATTGTTGGTTTAGAATTTTTTAGAATCTCCCATTTTACCTGCTCTTCACCTCATTGAAGTTCCTCTTTATATTTTGTTTTCAGGATCTAGTTAAATTACAGTGATGTGAAGATTATGAAATAAAACAGGAGGGCACTTGAGTGGCTCAGTTGGTTAAGCCTCAGACTCTTGATTTCCGCTCAGGTCATGATCTCGGGTCCTGAGATCAATCCCTGCATGGACCTCTGTGCTGGGCATAGAGCCTCCCTGAGATTCTCTCTCTCCCTCTCTCCCTCTACCCTTCCCTTGCTTGTGTGCACTCTCTCTCTCTCAAATAAATAAATAAATAAATAAATCTTTAAGGGAAAAACAAGGGAACATTTTTCAAATGTACTGATAACTACTCTTTTGCCTAAATTATCCAGTGAGCTAAATGTACACATCTATCTGCTTTGAGAAACTTGTAGAAACTCTCAGAGGTGCTTATGCAGAAACTGATCTCTCTGTTTCCTTTCTTTTCCCTTTTGCTGAAGGTTTTGTAGCAGTGACAAAGCTCCTTCTCTCTTTGTATGTGAAATGCTACTTTTCCACTCTACGATAAGGGAATACATTGGGGAAAACCATTTCGGTAGGCTACATTTTTCTTAGCTAAAGGTAAAATAGTTTCTTTTCATCCTGTTTAAATCTAGAAGGACACCATATTTATACTCCTTTTAGATCAGTGCACCTATTCTGCTGGCCAGGTTACCCATGACAAACCCTCCAGTTTATTATATTGAACAATTTTTTGAGAAAAAGATTTCAAGAAAAAAAAAAGATTTATAATTGGAAACTACCTTGGAAGTATGTGTACCTATCATTGTACTCACTTAACCCTTTGTTTTATTTATTTGACAACGAAGTCAAGAGTCAAATTATTTTAAAGATTTTATTTATTCATGAGAGACACAGAGAGAGAGAGGCAGAGACACAGGCAGAGGGAGAAGCAGGCTCCATGCAGGGAGCCCCATGCAGGACTCGATCCCAGGACCCCGGGATCATGACCTGAGCCAAAGGCAGGCACTCAATTGTGGAGCCACCCAGGTGTCCAAGAGTCAATTTTTAATAGGTTATAGTACTGCACTATATTTCAATTTGGCCCCAAGTATATGGGAAGGTGACAGGTTAAGGTCACTGATCTTGCTTTTAGTTGTCTTCAGTTTATAAGTAGCTGGCTTGGCCAATATGTATTTTATATGCACACACGCACACACACACACACACACACACAAGTTTATACAATTCAAATCCCCTTGGGTCCTCTTGTATTGGCCTAAGGTCGTTGATTTCCAATTATGAAATGTTCCTCCATTTAAAGCATGTTTTGCAAAACCAAGCTGACACATGGGAATTTTAGACAGAGCTCCTGCAGGAGGTCCCTTAACATTTTCCTTTTGAAGCCTTGGGGATGCATTAAATAAAGTTCATAAACCACTTCTGAAAACAAAATTCTATTTTGAGAGCAACCAAATGACTGCCCTCAAATAGTTTAATTTAATAAGAGTATGCAAATTTTAATTATGTTTCTAAGGAGACTGTGCCTAGAGTTCTGAAAGAAATAACAACCATAGCAGTATTTGCATATACAAAGTATTTGCTTATCAAGAGTTTAAAGTTTTTTTTTTAAGTTTTTTAATAAATACTATTGTGTTTGCCCTGATAATTCCTAGAAAGAGGCATCTGCGTAACATTACCAGAAGGCCTAATTTTATCTATTTATCTTCTGTATTTTTTAAGGAGAGATTTTCTTTTCCTTATAGCCTCAGAAATTGAATCATTCCGCCTATCAATAAAGGAGAAAAATGAATTTTATGTCAAATGTCATTAGGTAATAGAAATATTTGCTGTCAATATCTTGCAATTTAGACTCATGATGAAAATCATTAGGCAATAATACATTCATAACCATTTTTTACAAAATACATTTGCTTGATTTCAATCTTTAAGTCTTCAGCTTAAACCAGTGTTTTCTAGCTCTTTTCAAATTTTAGCAGAAATAACATTATGATAAGTCTGTATTAATAGAAATCCTTAATAGTTTTGTGACCTTCTCAGTCAGGTCGTTACACTATTACTATGTGATTCATCCTATCTTTTTATTAAATGTATTGCTACAAATACAGAAAAAAACAGGAGTTTTTTCCCCATTAGACTTTGGGTCATCTTTCTATATCTTCCATTTATCTCTATGAATATATTAAGTTGGGGGAAGTTGAATATTATTTTCTCAAATATACTAACAATTTAGTCACAAATATTGCCATAATACCTTTTATGCATGAGGATATATGGATGGACCATAAAATGACATACCTAAAAAAGCAATCATAAATAAAACACTGGTTTCTAGTGTGATAACCATTTTTCTCTCTCATCCTTTGTATTTGCTCTAATTTTAAATTTCAATATAAATCAATGATGCTAGTACTTTTTTTAAGTGCCTAGCATATTACTTATCTTCATAGCCAAACAATAAATGTGAGTTTCATTTCTCCTTGCTTCCAAAGGAAAATAGGCTAGAGAATAAAGGTTGAGATTTGCTCCCTGGGATTTAAACTGCTGAAATATAACTAGTTTCAAAGCAATGAGCTATTTCATAGGTATTTATCTCTATATAACAAATCAGGGATCCCTGGGTGGCGCAGCAGTTTGGCGCCTGCCTTTGACCCAGGGCGCGATCCTGGAGACCCGGAATCAAATCCCACATCGGGCTCCCGGTGCATGGAACCTGCTTCTCCCTCTGCCTGTGTCTCTGCCTCTCTCTCTCTCTCTGTGTGGCTATCATAAAAAATAAAAATAAAAAAATAAAAATAAAATAAAAAAATCACTTTATACCCTAATTCTTTAAAAATAGTAATGATGATCCTTAAAGAAACTAAAAGATAGGAAAGGTTATGCAGATTGGAATTTTAAAAATATTCTTATAGTTTCTGAAATAAGAACTCAGAGCATGGATTATAGAATAGACTCATAAAAGGAAGCTCTATAAGCACCAAGACAGATTGGAGAACATTCTGCAAATTGGGAGGAGTTTGTCAGAAGACTGTGGGCAGCAATAATTTGGAAGTCACTTCCCCCCACCAACTAACACTTGAGGAGCATGAGCACACAGTGGGAAACATTGCATGTGGTAAAAAATATTACTGCTTGAAGTGCTTGCAGGTACATTCAGTGAGATGAAGGCTGAAATCACTGGGGAAAATGTTAGCAAGGAGAACATTTTGACATACCTGCTTTCTTTCTCCTGGGTTTCAGACACTATGATCAGAGATAGAGAAGCCAACTGTGACTATGAACTATGAAAATGAAACCCCACAACTAACGATGACAGAGTAGAAAGGTAAAAAAACCTCTATGAACTGAATTTTGGATTTGTTGCACCTCCATCAAACGGCTACCTACATCAGATATCTTGTTACCTGTTGACCACTCCAGGTTTGAATGTTCAGAATGTTAAATGTAAGAAAATAGCATGATGTGACCCCCCACACACACACAAAAGTTAATGTAATTTGGTCTGCATTAACACAATTATAATGTTGAGAACCAGAAAATGTTATAATGATTTGGGTTGCATTAATTAAATCTGTTAATTATATTGCTTTTTTTGTGATAAGAACGTGTAACATGAAATCTACCCTCTTAAATTTTTAAGTGTGGAATACACTATTGTTAATTGTTAAGTGTGTGATACACTATTGTTAATTAGGTATGATTCTGTACAACAGATCTCTAGAAGTTTTCTATCTAGCTCAACTGAAACTTTACGTCCATTGATTAGCAAATATCCATTACCCCTCCCCCCAGGTACTGGTAACTACCATTGTACTCTTTAATTCTTTAAATTTGACTATTTTAGATACCTCATATAAGAGGAATCATGAGGTAGTTGACCTTCTGTGACTGATGTTTTACTTATAACAATGCAGTCAAGGTTGATCAATGTTGTTACATATTACAGATTTCCTTCTTTTTAAATGCTAAATAATATTCTATTGTTTGTATATACCACATTTTCTTTATCCATTCATTTTTGGTGGACAGGTTGTTTCCACACTTTGGCTACTATGAATAATGCTGCAATAAACATGGGAGTGCTAATATCTCTTTGAGAATCAGACTTCAATTCTTTGATTAAATTGACTTCCCAAATATATAAGGAACACAAATAACAAAAAAACTAATAACCTGATTCTTAAAAAAAAATGCGGTAAAGACCTGGTTAGATGTTTCTCAAAGAAGGCATACAAGTGCCCAAAAGGTATGTGAAAAGATGCTCAACTTATTTAATCATCAGGGAAATGCAAATCAAAACTTCAATGAGATATCACTTCATATATGTCAGGATGGCTATTATTAAGAAAGAGAGAGAAGTTTTGGCAAGAATGCAGAGAAATCAAAACTTTGAAAATTCAGTTTTGAGGACTTCACTTGAAAGATAATATATACAAACTATATTATACTTATATGTTAGCAGGATGATGAAAAGACACAAAATCTCAAAAAGGAAAAATTAAAGAAATGATAATTTTTAACTTAAGAAACATTGTTTTCTTTTTGAGGAAGAAGTAGTCATTGCTTGAATTTAGGAAGTAGTGAAACTTGATTTGAAGGGACAGCCAGAGAAGTTGTCACAAAGTTGTCTTTGAATAGGAAATGCTGAAGAGGTATATATTGACTAAATCTAAACATATCAATAATTACATTAAATATTGATGGCCTAAACACCTCAATTAAAAGGCAGATATTTGCAGAGTGGCCAACCAGATGTTGCTTGCAAGACACTCATTTTATTATTTTTTTAATTTTTAAAAGATTTTATTTATTTATTCATGAGAGACACAGACAGAGACAGAAAAGGCAGAGGGAGAAGGAGGCTCCCCACAGGGAACCCGACACAGGACTTAATCCCAGATTCTGGGATCATGCTCTGAGCAAAAGGCAAACACTCAACCACTGAGCCACTCAGGCATCTCAAGGCACTCATTCTAAATGTAAAAGTAATATAAATATGAAGTTTATAGGTTGAATGTAAGTGGATTTAAAAAGAAATATCATTAAAACTAAATATAAGAAGGCAGGAGTAACTATTTTAATATCAGATGAAATAGACTTCAAGAGAAAAGATTTTACTCAACAAAAAGAACTTTTTGTAATAATAAAATGAACAACGCACTAGCAAGACATAACAAAAATAAATGTGTATGTAAAAATAAAGCCCCAAAATACATAAAGAAAAAACCTGGTAGATTTAAAGGGCTAAATCTATAAGCCCATAACTGTGGCATATTTGACATCCTTTTTTCTAAAACTGACAGGGAAAAATTTTAGTAAAATTACAGAAGAACTGAAGAACACTCAAACATTATTATTTAATTGACATTTGTGGAACAATACTTCTAATAACTGAAGAATTTATATCATCTTTAACTGTACATGGTAAATTCACCACGATACATTTACTGGGCCAGAGAACAATTCTCAATAAACACAGAGTGATTAAAATTTTACAGAGTATATTCTCTGAACCCAATGAGATTAGGAAATCAATAACAGACATTTATGAAAGTCCCAATATATGGAAATGAAACAACACACTTTTAAATAATTCCTATATCAAATACAAAAATAATGAGTGATTACTTTTGAACTGAATGGCAATAAAAATAAAACATATAAAAATTTATGGGATGTAGCTACAACACTATTACAGAGAAAGGTATAAATTTAAATGGTTATGTTAAAAAGAAATATGTAAAATAAATGAAGTAGTTTTCCATGTTAAAAAATAGAAGATGGGACACCTGGGTGGCTCAGCGGTTGAGCGCCTGCCTTTGGTCCAGGGTGTGATCCTGGAGTCCCTGGATCGAGTCCCACGTGGGGCTCCCTGCATGGAGCCTGCTTCTCTCTCTGCCTCTCTCTCTGTGTTTTTCATGAATAAATAAATAAAATATTTTTTTAAAAAAAGATAGAAGATGGATAAAGACATCCAAAGCACATAGAAGAAAAAACTAATACAGAATGGAAATCAATGACATAGAAAAAAATCAATACAGAAAAAAATAACAGTTCTTAAAATTGGATATCTGAGAAAATCAACATAACTGATATATTTGTAGCAGTACTGAATAAGACAAAAAGAAAGAGAACATAAATCACCAATATCATGAATGAGAAAGAATTCATAGCCACAGATTCCACAGGTATTTAAAGAATGAGAGGAAAGTCTGGACTAATTTATGCCAACAAGTTGGACAGCTTAGACGGTATGAACAAATTTCTTGAGAAAAATCTTACCAAATATGATACAGGAAGAAACAGACAACCTGAATAGCTCTGTATTTAGTAAAGATACTGAATTTATTGGGGTGCCTGGGTGGCTCAGTTGGTTAAGTGGTTAAGCATCAGCCTTCAGCTCAGGCCATAGTCCCAGGGTTCTGGGATGGAGCCTCATGGCAGGCTCCCTGCTCAGTGGGGAGCCTGCTTCTCCCTCTCCCCACCTGCTTGTGCTCCCTCTCTGTCAAATGAATAAATAAAATCTTTTTAAAAAAGGATATTGAATTTATTAAAGAAACTTTTTTCCAAAAGAAATTCCAGTCGTGAGATCCCTGGGTGGCGCAGCGGTTTGGCGCCTGCCTTTGGCCCAGGGCGCGATCCTGGAGACCCGGGATCGAATCCAATGTCGGGCTCCCGATGCATGGAGCCTGCTTCTCCCTCTGCCTGTATCTGTGCCTCTCTCTCTCTCTGTGACTATCATAAATAAATAAAAATTAAAAAAAAAAAGAAATTCCAGTCATACGTGGTTTCTCTGATGAATTCTACCAAATATATATAAAAAAAAAGCTTATACAAACTTTTCAGAAAACAGAGAAGGAAGACTGTCCAACTTGCTCGAGGCAGGGCTCTAGCATAACCCCAATGCCAAGCATAACTAATAAGTTACCAAAAAAGAAATCATGAATCACTATTCAGCCTAAATACAGAGGCAGAAATACTTAACAAATAAAGGATTTATTAAGAAATCCTTAATAAATCATACTGGTACCAAAAAAGAGGAAAAAACATGATAATTCTAATAGAAGCAACAAACATATATGAAATATTTAATAATATCTATTTATAAAAACTCTCAGCAAATTTGAAATATTTGGAAACTTTTTCAAAATGAAAAAAAGGAATGTAAGAAAAACTTGGAGTTAACAATACATTTAATGGTTAAAAGACTTAATTGTTTTCTCTGGTATCTGGGACCAGGAAAGGATGCTGGTTCTGGATAGCTTACCTATTACTGTAATAAGACCAGAAGAAAAAAAAAAAAGCCTAAAATTCAAAAAGAAAAACCTAAAATTTCCCCCATCGTCACATGATGTTATTGTTTATATGGAATATGCTAGACAATCTATAAAACAATTACCAGCAAACAACTGAAAAAGGATTTTAACCCATTTATAGTAGTTCCCAAGCCCCTACCTAATATAACTAAGAAAAAATCTAAGAAAATATGCCCCAAATTTTCTCACTGATGACTACAAAACAGTGGTGAGATAAATTTAAAGAAGACCTAAATAACTGTAGAGATATATTAGGTACAGGGATTGGAAGACTACACATAATCAAGAGATAATTTGGCAATTGATCTACACATACAATTCAATCTCAATTAAAATTGCAGTAGTATTTGCCTTGTGGAAATTGTCAGGCTGACTGTAAAAATTATATGGGAATGTTACATTTTTATAATTACCAAAGCAATTTATAAAAGGAAGATAAAGTTGTGCTAGATATATAGATAGACCCACACATGTATGATGTATTAATTTTTGACAAATGTGACAAATATATAGAAAAAGATAAACTTTATAACAAATGATATAGAATCAACTAGGTATCTATGCAGGAACAAATAAGTACTAATTTTTACCTTACACCATATGAAATTAAGTAAAAATGGATAATAGGCTTAAATGTGAAACCTAGAATCTTAGAAGTTTTAGAAAAAATATGGGGGAGCAAAGTTTATGACTGGTAGGTATGAAACAAAGAAAGAAAAGTTGATAAGTTGGACTTTCTCAAGATTTAAAAATTTTTGTTTTAAAAGTCATTATTAAAAAAAGCCTGTGACACTCTGGAAGAAAATGTTCACAACACAGAAATTAATGGCCCTGTATTAGGAATTTATGAAAAACTTATATCTCAATAATAGGATTAACAATCTAAATAACAAATGGAGAGATAATGTGAACAAACACTTCATAGGAGAAAATATGTCCATAATAAATAAACAAACACAGAAAAGAATGCCTACCATCATCACTTGGAGAAATGCAATTTAAAATGATGAGATTCCTCATTAAAACTACAACTGAACACAGTGAGACACACTCACTAGATTGGCTCACAATAGGAAGGTTGACCATACAAAGTATGGGTGAGGGTCTGGAGCAACTGGACCTTTCATACCTGATAACTTGTAAAATGGTGCAGCCACTTTTGAAAACTATTAGCATTTTTAAAAGTTTAAAAAAAAAAGGAAGAAAGAAAGAAACACATCTTCCATACCACCCAGCCATTCTATTTATAGGTATTTAGCCAAGACACAAAGACATGTTCAAAAATGCTCGTATTTTTACCTGTAATAGGCAAAACCTAAAAACTAGTCAAATGTCCACCGACAGATAGATTAGAGATTATAATATATCTTACTATTGAACACTGCTTAGCCGAAAAAAGTGGATACATAACATAAGCAGATGAGCTAACCCTCAACGTTATCATGTTGAGTAAAATAATTCAGGCAAAAAAGAAGTATACATGCTGTATGTATTCACTATCAGAATTTTTAAATTTCTTTTTTACTTAAAAAAAGTAAAATTTACTTAAAAAAAGTAAAATTTTACTTAAATGCAAAGTAAACCACGTCAGAAAACAGAACATGTTTTAGGGTAGGAGGGGTTGCAAAGGGACATGAGGAGAGTTTTGGAAGTGATGGAAGTAATTTTTATCTTGATCGTGGTGATTATTTGACAGATCTGTATTTCAAGACTAATTAAATACACAATTTAAATATGTGCAGTTTATGATACTTCAGGTACACTTCAATAAAGTTTAGATAAATACAGCTATACTTTCATCAAAGACACATGGAGTTAAACTTCTACAACAATTGAAAAATATGGTCCCTTTTAAATTTTAATCTGATGCAATCTTTTCACTGAATAATTTAAATATTTCATTTATAATTATCCCATTTACATTTGCACCTAATGTACATTTATTTTATAAACTCAGTCTATAAATATTACAAATATCTAAATGTTTCTTCTTTGCTTCCTTCCTTCTACCATTTTCCCTCTCTCTCACTACCTCCTAGATGATTTTAAATTAAAATGATGGATTTTCAACAATTTTTACTTGTCTCTCTTTGCAGATTATGCTCCCAGTGTCTGATATAAAAATGTTTCCCTTGTTAAGGTTACAAATACTTTCCCAAAATTTTCAGCAAAAATCTTACAATTTTAGGTATTATATTCAGACCTATGATCCATATTAACTAACTTTTTGTTTATGGTTCAAGATATGGGTTGAAGTTTATTTTTTATATGAGTATTCAGTTGTTCCAACAGCATTTATTGAAACAGTTATCTTTTTCAATTGAATGATTTTATCATCTTTATAAAGAAAAATCATTGACCATAAACAATGATACCATTTCTGGTCTCTTTGTTCTCTTCTGTTATCAAGTTGTCACTGAGAACACCAATTCTACACTGTCTTGATTACGTTGGCTTTGGAGTAAGTCTTGTAATTCAGTGATGCAAATCCTTTAAGATGTTTTTTCTTTTTTAAAAGATTTAAATTATTTATTCATGAGAGACACAGAGAGAGACAGAGACACAGGCAGAGAGAGAAGCAGGCTCCCTGCAGGCAGCCTGATGCAAGACTTGATCCCAGGACCTCAGGATCGTGCCCTGAGCTGGACAGAGGCTTGACCACTGAGCCACCCAGGCGTCCCTAAGATGTTTTTTCAAAGTGGTTTTAGTTTGTCAATTTCTTTTTTTTTTTTATTTATTTATGATAGTCACAGAGAGAGAGAGAGAGAGAGAGAGAGAGAGAGAGAGAGGCAGAGACATAGGCAGAGGGAGAAGCAGGCTCCATGCACCGGGAGCCCGATGTGGGATTCGATCCCGGGTCTCCAGGACCGCGCCCTGGGCCAAAGGCAGGCGCCAAACCGCTGCGCCACCCAGGGATCCCCTAGTTTGTCAATTTCTACACAAAAAAACCTACTGACATTTTCACTGGAATTTTGTTGAATCTATCGGCCAATTTGGAGATGCCTTAATGATATTGAATCTTTGGAGCTATAGTGCAATATATCGCTTTGTTTATCTAATTTTTCTCAACAATGTTTTGTATTTGTAAGTATACAGTATAGATATTGCACATCTTTTGTCAGATTTAACCCTAAATATTTTATTATAAATGGTGTTTTTTAAATATCCTTTTCTGATTTCTAATTGCTATTGTGTAGAAATACAATTGATTTTGTATATCGATCTTGTTTTTTTACCTAAGCAATATTTCTGCAAGAGAAAGGCAAATTTATGTCCATACAAAGATTTGTACATGAGTGTTTCCAGGTCTTTATTTGTAATGGCCTCAAACTGGATGCAGTCTAATGTCCATCAGCAAGTAAATGGATAACCAATTTGTGATATATCCAAACAATAAAATATTAATCAGCAATAAAAATCAATGAACAGTTGTTACACTCAAAATACTTGAACAAATTTCAAAATATTTATGCTGTGTGAAAGAATCCACATAAAGAGGTACATATTGTATGATTCTATTTTTATAAAATGTTAGAAAATGTAAACTAATTTATAATGACACAAGGAAATTCAGTGGTTGATGGGATTGGGGTAGGAGGAGAGGTGTGTAGGAGAGATTGCAAAAGAGGTTAAGGCAACATTTATGGTAATGGATATGTTCAATATTTTGACTGTGATAATGACACACATAAGCAAAATTTTACAAATGCTACAAGTTAAATATGTGAGGTTTGTTTATTTATTTGTTTGTTTATTTTTTACAAATTTTTTACATACCTTACTGATTTAGGGGCCAAACAAGGCAGCATTTGGTCGGTTAAGAAAGGCACCTCACTGAAAATAATACATCACAGTGCTGATGAGTGATCCCAGTCACAGGATTTGAGGATGGAAAGGACAATCTTTGGATGATGTTGCTTAGGACACTTGCTCTTATTAACAAGGGTCCCTTCCCACATCATGGATGGAAGATGGCAAGAGCGCAGGGATGCTGAGTGGCTGCTGAGAACTGACCCATGAGAACAGGTGGACCGGTACATAGCGGTGCATCATTAAGGAGGGAAACCAGCTTCACTTTCCCCACAACTCCAGGAAACTTGATTAGCTGAGCCACCAGCTCCATGAACATGCCCCTCCCCCCCAATTTCTTTCCAATGTGGAGACAATCTTTTTGTATAATTGACAAACTTGTCAATTATACAAAAAAAAAAAAGACATCTATAGATGTCTCAAAATATAAGGCTGCAAAAGGGAAGAATCTAAAAATGTCATAAATAGAAAAAAAAGCACCATTGGGGTCATGGTTACTTTTCTAATTAATCATGAATTTCCTGACTGAATGAAATACAATTATTGTAAATTCAGGATATCATTATAGTTTTATTTTTTAGAAGACATTGTGTTAGTTTGTGATCTTACTTTTATGTTAATTTTATCGTATTCACTTCTGATCTCACTTTCACACTAGTGAAATTTTAAAATAAAATACCACATTCAAAAAATCAGGATAGCTCATGGAAAACAGAGCCCCAATTTATTTTTTTCTTTTCTTTCTTTCTTTCTTTCTTTCTTTCTTTCTTTTTTTTTTGTGGGGGGAGCAAAGGTATGAGATTAAGTGATACTCCATTATTCAAGATAAATGTTAGTGGAGCAAAAAATTTCTAACAATACACATTATGTGATTGCCTGCCTCATGCTACATTTAAACATAAACACCCTGAAGTTACCTATAATGAACTATATTAGCCATTTGAATTTCAAACTTGAAAATGAAGCCAAAACAGATTTCCATGATAACCTTAATTATTTCTATTCCCTAATTACTCTGATAGCACCACTGATAGTGCCAAATTTTCAATGAGACTATTGGCAGAAATACAGGCTTTAAAAAAAAAAAATTCAGAAGCATTTACAATGTGATTAGCTGAAATATATCAGTGTATATTAGTGACCAATAATGAAGTAAGTAGTCAGGGAAGGGCATATTCAGAATCATTATGTATTGTACCTTCCTAGTATGTTTCTCTTAAATTGTTTTTTTTTTTTTGCTTTGTTTTCTTTTTCTTTTCTTTTTTTTTTTTTACAACCAGGACCTTGAGGTATTTAATTTTCCTCTTGCAAATGATAATTGTTTTCAGACTGCAAAGAATTTTATTCCAAAAATGTACTTTATTATTGTGCTGCAGAAAACCCCTCCTTTACACATGGAAGGTATTTACTATATTCAGTATAACTTATTAAAAACAAAACAAAATAAAATAAATTTATGCCTTAGGCTTCTCATTTCTAGTTAAAATATATTCTTTCATGGGTAGATATATTTTTTCTGAAAATAATGATTAATTATGGAGTATTTTTCATAGAGGTACACAAAGTGATTTTGAATATTGAGGCAAAATGAATATGGGGACCTTGTCATCAGCCATAAACTATTGGCTATGTGAAGTGCTTAAGAAACTAAGAAAACTCTGCTTATTCTCTCATAATTATAAATACATAAAAATTCACTTACCTAAGCATGCAGTAAGGGGCATTTTGACTTATATTATTGGTTCACCTCCAGTTCAGGTTAATAATGATTAAGAGTTTCAATATTCATGACGAATGGAATTTCCAACATAGCAACACTTTTTCAACATTTTTATTACCAAATCTCTATTTTAAGAAGCTTCAGATCATTTGAACATCCAGATTTTTTCCTCTTTTCCCAGAGCCTAAGCTTTAAATTAAATTATCAAACAATGACTTAATAAATTTCTGAATAAATGCCCTATGGAGAAATGTCTTTTAGCTTAACTTTTAATGCAAAACAGACTTACTTTATAAATAATCATTATTCTGGAAGAACACACATTTAAAAAAAGTCTGAGAAACCCAATATAAATTGTTGGAAATAAATGACATTGAACAATGACTGTTAAATTTAACAGAATTTTGGGATTATAAATGTTTTATTTTCCTCTGAAATAAGAAAAAAGAAGTATAAAAGTCAGGGTTTGACTACTGATAGGATATTGTAATTTTTTAGTTTGAAAAATTACAAGGATTAAACATTTTCAACAGAAATGGAAATACTCAAAAATATTTTGTTACATTTTCAGCAGTCAGTAGGTAATAAATACTTTCTACAGGAAATCTATATGGTTAATATTT
The DNA here is from genome assembly GCF_905146905.1 of Nyctereutes procyonoides. Lineage (NCBI taxonomy): Eukaryota > Metazoa > Chordata > Mammalia > Carnivora > Canidae > Nyctereutes > Nyctereutes procyonoides. The sequence continues at coordinate 2,792,421 of NW_026575132.1, forward strand.
TATAATAATTATAGTTTTAATGTAGACATTTTAATATTAGCTATGATAAATCTCTTTGGTGAAAGGATAATATATAGAGTGTATATTTTTCCCTTTGGAATTCTGAAATTGAATGAGAAACACATTATGCAAGTATCAATTTATAACATGACACTGATAACTGATTACACACATATATTCTCTAAAGTACCTCTGGCTCAAACCCTTGGGAGGATTCAACAAATTTGTTCACTATCATATACACTGGAAGTGTCACTGCTGTCACTACGCACCAGGCAATGTTTGCCTCAAGTATTTTGCCTCATTTTATCATCATAACAACTCCTTGGTACATATTTTATGATTCTCAAGCTGTGAACTTAGAAACTGAGGAAGAGCAATTAGTTTTGCAAAATTCTAATGTTTGTGATATAAACCCCACTCTGTTTTGTCTCCAGAACCCATTCTCTTCCATTTTTTTCCTTCTATTATGTTCTGGGACAAAGACAAAAAAGGAAGTGAATTCCTTGTTTTCTAGAGTTTATAGTGAAGACCTGATCTAGAGAAACCAATAGGGAAAAAAATGAAAAGTAGAGTTTAATATATTGTAACTTAAATATACTATATATACAGCATAAAAATTTTATAGTTTATATAGATGTACATATACATATAGTAACCTAATGATTAAAAGAGAAGAAAAGCCTGGTAAGATAGCAGAGAAGGGTAATTAACTCTACCATTGGAGGATTAGACGGTGAACAGGGAAGGTGTTGTGGTGACTTCCCTAAGGATGAGGGAGCATCAGTGACTCTAAAATATGCAAACGAATGTGCAATATCAGGAAGAGCAATAGGTTTGATGGCTCAAGGGCAACATAAAGCATGACTCCCGAGTTCTTACTAATAGGTCAGAAATCTAGAATGTTGTACAGTCAGGACATTGACAAGAATGCAGTTTGGAGAGATATTCAGGACTCATGAAAAAGAGTTTGAATGACCATGGTAAGGGGGCTTGACTATCTCCTAAGCCTTGGCAGAAAAAGTGAAAAATTTAAACCAGGTGTGCATGGGCATTGTTGGGACACAGAAAGTTATCCAATTATATTTGCAAAATAATTACTCTGGAGGCTCTGTAGTACATGGATGGAGATGGCAAGACTACAGATAGAGAGGTCAGCTGGTTCACCACAATATGTAGCCCTTCAATGGCAATGTTTACTTAATGGAAGCTATTTGGCAATTGGGTGGAGATAGTATAGCATGAATTAAACAAGTATCAGTTGTTAAAATACTAGATTTAATATCCTTTTATTTTTTAGTGCCATTTTAAAAAAATCACATTATTTCTCAACAATTATTTATTTACTGCATTCCTACTACATGCCAGTCAATCTTGTAGAGCTTGACCAAGACAGCCTTAAAGATCCCCTCAGCTTGACTGAAATTTAGACAGGCTTCTTCCTGACTCTAGGCCCTGTACCTACCTTTTCTTAGAGAATTTATTTTAGAAAATGCTCTTTTGAAATGTATGCAGATCTTCCCCCAGACTCTTGCCCATTTTACTACACAGGAAATGTGAAACATCTCTTAGAAATGTAATCAATGAGGAAGAAAGAGTTCATATCTTGCAGTCTATGTGGAAGAGTAGTGAGTGAACTTGGGATGGACCAAGTGAAAATAGCTCCAATCATGAAAACAGAGGAAAGTTTATTTTTCCTTTGAGTAAGGTCAATATTAACAAATAGGTATGGACTATTTGCCACCTCCCTCCCTCCCAGTCTTTAAAGCTCTTCAGCCCATTGGGGTGTCTGGGTGGCTCAGTGGGTTAAGTGGCTTACTCTTGATCTTGGCTCAGGACGTGATCTCAGGATTGTGATCTCAAGAGTCCTGATACTGAGCCCTGCATTGGTCTCCATGCTGGTGTGGAGTCTGCCTAGGAGTCTCTCTCCCTCTCCCTCTGCCTTTCCTCTCGTTCATACACACACTATCTCTCAAAATAAATAGGTGAAAGATCTTTAAATTTTTTTAACATAAAATAAAATAAAACTCTCACCCTTTGTGTCTCCATGGAGCTGTGTATCCAGATTTGAACTATGCTATCTTACCTATTGCTGGCAGTAGTATCAGAATAAAATCAGCCTCTGTCTTCTCCTTTTGTCTACTGTGATTTTTTTCTTTAACATTCCTCATGGTATAACGATTAAAAAACAAAAAATATATATACCTATATAAGTTGATAGACAAAGTGTTGAGAGTATGTATAGAGGAGTTATTATAAGTCCTGGACAATTACCTTAAACTTAAGCTATAAAGATAACAAGCCAGAAGGTGGGTGAATATTAAAAAAAAAAAAAGATCGTCAGATTGTTAATTCAATAGATTATAGATTCTGATCGAGTTGAAGTATTTTTTTTTTTTGAGTTGAAGTATTGATGGAATTGGAATACTAGAAGGAGTTCATTGGACAAACAGAAGCTGGTGGCCAAAAAATAATTCATGAAATTAGAATTATGGAAGCAAAGCATTTATTGTTAAAAATGCACTGCAGCCTATCACCATGGGGGTAAATGAGGGAGATAATATAAACGACATGATGAGTTAAGGGAAAGAATTCAAGGAACTGAGAGGTCAGTGTGTTGAAGAAACTCCTTACATTGTTTAAAATTTTTAAATCTAAAACGTGGTAATATTGGAGAAAGATTTGAGACAGTGCGTGCTAGAATTTAATTCAGAACTCTCAAGAGCCAAAGCTTGGGCCTGAGGATAAGCATACGTGGAAAAACGAATGTGGGGAAGAATCCTAAAGACCCAGGACTGTCTACAGTCCCTTCATCATTGGCAAACCTGGAAAATATACATATATACCTTATGGTTCTGAGCTGTTACGCTGCTTGCTAACATGTTAGCTTATCACCATTGCATGCATGCTGAGAGATAGTGTGACCCTAGGTCGGAGGCCACACTTTTTCATCCACAGCAATAGCAGTAGCCAGTGTATTAGCATTTGGGGGCTTGCTCTTCCCCAGTTCCCTCAAGGTAACACTAAGAGGGCCAAGTTATAGCTGCCACACAAGGGATGATCTGATAGGTTAGGGAACCTGAATCTTTTCTAATGGGCAATAAATACACCTACCCTTTGCTCCTAAGGGACGTACTCTCTCTTACAATGCACTTTACTATACAAACATCTTTGAAAAGATAGTCCCCAACAAATCTACTTAGCACCTCACATACAAGATTTGAAGAAATGCATAAGAAATTGTTTTGCAACACCAACAGCTATACCAAATAATCAATTTAACTATTTTTAATACCTGACTTGTTGATATTTTTATGGGAAAAAATGATTTTAAAGAGGATATATTAAAAAAATAAATAAAGAGGATATATTTGTTAATATAAAATGAGCTGTTCAATCATTTAAAAGAACTAAATGCTAGTTGCAGTTAGGTTTTACCATTTTAAAGATAATTTTCTCAATCCTAGAATGTTGTAGAACTGAACTTAAAATGTTATCTGTAACTAATGTTTTCATGGTCTGACTGCTGTCCCTTTTCATTTAGTAAAATTTTACATTTTTAACAACACAAACAACATAACAGTGAACTCAGGCTTTCCCCATTTTTTTCCCTCAGGTTTTTAAAGACTTTTTAAAATTTACTTATTCATGAGAGACACACACAGAGAGAGAGGCAGAAACATAGGTAGAGGGAGAGACAAACATAGGCAGAGGCAGATGAAGGACTCAGTCTCAGGACCCCCAGATCACGACCTGAGCCAAATGCAGGTGCTTAACCACTGAGTCACCCAGGTGTCCCTCCCTCAGTTTTTTTTTTTTTTTAAAACTTAACTTCATTCTTTTCTCTTAACTTGGCCATCCAAAATTTGACACCTCATCTGGCTTTGCAGATGTTACATATTCACTCCAGATTTGAGAATTTTAATCGTAGCTATTACAGGATTTATCCAACAAGAACTAGACAATTAAAAACACCGCACATCTAATGAAACTAAAGAAATTTAGAAACAAACGCTTAAACACATGTGAAAAAGTGACAGAGTTTTAATTAGGAATACACATTGTAGTTCAGAGAATACTGGCACTTCATCCAACACTGCTGAAAAGACAAAGCACCTCATTGTATGACCTGGTGTCTTCATAGCTGGGAACCAACAGTAGAAAGAATCTTACATTTTCTACTGAATGGGACTGGTGTTCTTTCCTTGGCATCTGATTTCTTTCACTGAGCAGTGGGTCAATAGCTCCAATCAAGTACAACACATCCTGCTGCTGATGGCAACTTCTGAAATATCTTATTATAATAAGGCTGTGTTTAGAAATCACCTTGCAAACAGAAGGGTCTCGAGGCATCTTGAAAAACTTTGACAACTAATTTACAATATACATATGATAGCAGTGACATTGCCTGCTTCTGGGATGCAGACATCTCTTGGGTGAAACATGACAAGTGATTAACAGAACACAGCAACATTGCACAACTGGTAAAGGATTCTTCATTTAGTGGGAGTTGGAGGGGAAATCTTAAGATCCACAGAATACGTATTAATGATTAGTGGTTGGCCAAGGTGCTAGGGTGAACATTCTTACTTTTGAAAAGTTCTAGGATTTTAATAAGCACAGAAGGTGTGAGTTCTTAGAAAGTAGATTTGTAGAAGAACATTGTTCCGAATAAATAAAAATCCCACTTTATCGAGCCACTAGAGTATGGAGGCACATGTTTAAATGTAAATGCCTCCTCTAGTTGTCAACCACTTAAAAGATTCTTTTTCTCCATGTGAATTTCTGATTGCTTTTTCTTATAAACAATAAAGCTCAATTCAGTGACTATTTCTGCGGCATTTACAAAGTGACAGATATTCTAGAAGAATTAGGAATATAAATATGAATAAGGCATGGACTCTGAGCTTGAGAAATTTATCTCATCTGTACATTTAACAGGTTCTTAGTGTCAGAATTTCCCAGATGAGGTGTTAGAAAGATTGGAATGAAACATACATTAAAAAAATTATTCAAGGGATCCCTGGGTGGCGCAGCGGTTTGGCGCCTGCCTTTGGCCCAGGGCACGATCCTGGAGACCCGGGATCAAATCTCCCTGCATGGAGCCTGCTTCTCCCTCTGCCTGTGTCTCTGCCTCTCTCTCTGTGTGTGACTATCATGAATAAATAAATAAAATCTTTAAAAAAATATTCAAAAATCATTCAATTATAGAATGTTAGTATGAATATTTTTAGAATAAAAGGTAGTTTCACTTTTTAAAATGTAATAGTTTTTTTTACTGATTATTGTAGTTTCTTTTAAAAAATCAAATATCGATAGTGACCTATTTTTATTTCCTAGTAAGTAGCATAGCACTATAGTAAAAAAAAAAATCAATACTTTAGACAAGATTAGTAGCTTTTTGTTAATTTACTATTATATAAAGTGGTGATTGTTGGTGACACTATCCTGGGTCTGCTTGAAGATAACAAATATATATACTGAATTGACATAAATTAATTTTTAGTGTGTGAAAATGTCAGACAGGAATGTATCTTGCTGAGGCCCCACAATGTAAGAGCTGATTCTGAATCAATTTGCACCCTCTTCACACTCAGTAATTAATGGTAATTATATTCTGGACCCATTTGACTACATAAGGGAATCTCTTGCTTAAGATTCTACAAAAAAGGGGCACCTGGGTGGCCCAATGGCTGAGCATCTGCCTTTGGCTCAGGTGGTGACCCTGGGGTCCCGGAATCGAGTCCCACCTCGGGCTCCCTGCATGGAGCCTGCTTCTCCCCCTGTCTGTGTCTCTGCCTCTCTCTCTCTGTGCTTCTCATGAATAAATAAATAAAATGTTAAAAAAGGATTCTACAAAAATACACACACACACACACGTATATAGCTTTTGGAGAATGATTGAAACTATATTTGAATTGAAATATAAGCTTTAAAAAGTGTGCTGATGTATCGAGAACATCTCCACCTTATGGGAGAATGGGTAAAGAGCTACACCTAACTGTTCTCTGCTCAAGTTTTTTGTTTTGTTTTTGTTCTTGTGTTTCTGCATCATTTGATAATGCTCTTCTGTGCTTTAGTGGTGCTGCTGTTGCTACTGATGATAATAATTTGCTTTAATGTTTTTATACTAATTATAAGGATTTATTAGCACTTGCAAGAAATCACTCGTTAATCAATAAAAAGGAAATCTCTGAACTGGGGGAGAAAGGAAGGACCTTCTGGGATTCATTCTTCTGCCTCCTCTACTACCCTAAAACTAACTGGTATACTGTATAAATAGGTGCTTTTACATCTTTAGGTTACCTGCTTTGTTTGAGATATTTGAGATTAGAGGCCAAGAGTGAATAGAAGGTTAATGTTTGTGTGATTGCAGGTGTACAGACCAAAAGGCCTCTCAATTCCCAGAACCTATAAATATGTTGCCTTTTGTGGAAAGAGGGGCTTTGCAAATGTGATCAAATTGAGGACCTAGAGATGGGGAGATTGGCCTGGATTTCCTGGGTGGTAATTGTGATCACAATGGTCCTTGTAACGGGAGATAGGAGAAGCAGATTCCATTCCGAGAAGGTGATGTAACATGACAAAGGTTGCAGAGGATGGAGTATAGCCACGGACCAAAGCGTGCTAGTAGCCCACAGAAGCTGAAAAATGCAAAAAAAGCAACCAAAAGATATGTAGCCAAGCCAACATTTTGATTCTAGGGCTTCTGATCTCCGGTACTGTAAGACAATACGTGTATGTTGTGTTTAGTCACTAAATTCTGGGCAACTTGTAACAACAATGATAAGAAACTAATAAAGCAACAAAATAAAGAATGCTCTGATTAAATCTTTATTCTTTACCCAGGAAATTTATTTAATATGATAATCAATCACCTTCACTAAAACAAAACTAAAGCTTTAACTATACAAGGTGAGTAACTAATGGAAATTCTTTTTTTTTTTTAGATGAACAGAAAAGTGGTCCTATTTTGCATGCGGGCATATGATTATTACTTTATGTATACCCCTCCCATGACTGGCATTTGGGCTCATGGAAAGGTATTCATTCATCCAAAGCCATCTGGCATTCTCTGTGAAATATTGTCCTGGTAGTTTAGGACTTAAGCAATTTTCAAGATTATATCTTGCTCCCATCTTCTTGAAAATTTCAGGTAGTATGAAATAAAGTAGCTGCCAACTGCTCGAATAGCAAGCTCAAAGTCAAAGTCAATTATGACTCAAATAAGAATTATCACAGAGCTGGGTTACAGAAAGAACTTTAAAGGCAAGAACTTCACTTTTTCTTAGCTTGGCAATATTAATATTCTAGAGTTGGACATTAACATGCCGAATGGCCTAAAAGATTAATGAGCAACTTCAAAGAACCATTAGTGACAAAATGAAATCTCTCATTATGTTTTCTTTCTTTCCTTCTTCTGTGTTTTTCCATATCACACCTGTGAGATGCTCAGATGAGAATGGGTATACATTTGGCCAGATGTTTTCAGTTGTGGGTCCTTTGTCTTTGAAAACACCACATAGAGGTGAGATAAAGGAATAGAACAGTGTAACACCTGCAACAGGTATCCATTAATTGTCTTTCTGCATCCAGTTTCCCCTTGAATAATAAAAAACATGAAGAAATTAGACCATTTTTGTTCTCCAGGAAATTCAATGAATGGTTTTCCAAATTACTGGGTGCTTATATAAACACCTGAAATTCTGAAGGGTAAGCTCACCAAAACTTTTACAGTGCTTATTAGGAAAGCTGGCAGTCATTTTCACCCCATGCCCTGTGAGAGGTCAAATCTGAAGGTTAGATTGGGATCAGTGTATTGTCAGTTATACACTGAATATCATTCAATGTGTTAGAGATGGCAAAGAGAGGTGAGCAGCATCAAAGAAAGCCATAGGCAGCGATGAAAGCCTGCAAAGACAGTGGTGAAATTCAGACAAGATGAGTGATCTTTAATGAATAATATCCTTATTATGTGGCCTGGATGAATCAGGGATGTTATTGGAGGGGGCAGAGAGACCAATACGCCGTGACTCCTTTTGTTTTTACTTTTCATATAAATCCTGTTTCATTAATTAGTGAAAAGACAGATGTTGTGTTACCATTTTCGATCATTTATTGTCTTCCAAAGTTCCTTTCATAGGTTTTTGTTTAAAAGGACAGCATTTCCCTTTGTATAATTCACTTCTCTTAGTGCCTTAAGTCTTTCAGTTTGGAAGCCATGAAAGGTTGTTAAAGGAAGTACTCTATTCTTTAGCAAGATTAAGTTAAAGGAGTTGCCAGATTTTTCTCACAAGCTAGTGTGTGAAGAGGGTCCTACGACTACCCACTCATCCGTCTATCATCAATGGGCTGCCATTCCTATTTTCCTCCTTTGTCTCTGTCTTCTTCTTCTCTTAGGTTAGGAGTAAAAGTTAAAAAATTAACACCCTTTCAACTGCAGCTGGAGACATGAGCAATGAGCTGGGGCGATAATAGATGCTTAATCTGCTGTCTCATGAGACAAAGGTGTCAAGGAAGCTGGGACTGCAAAAGAAGGAAAATTTTAGATGGAAATACTACTTCGTAATCATCTTATGGTTCTTGTCAGTTTTTCTTCCACTCTCCCTTCTTACAAAGCCATACCTCACATAAAACTGCATTTTTTTTTTGAGACATACTTCAAGAACCAAAGAATTACTCAAGTAAGGGAGAATTAGTAGGAAATTTGATTTCTACTTAGATTTGCTATTACTTGGTGGGTAATTGTGGGGAAACCATTGTTTCCAGTAGAGATAGTGAAAAATTCTGAGGTTAGTAGTAGTAATCAAGTGTTTACCAGGATCTAATTGTTTTAATATTACCAAAATCTAGGACCCAGGTATTGAGAAATTCACCCATTCCTCTTTCTAAAGCCTTTCTATTCTGCCTTAAAAATAACTCGAGGCACATGGGGATGTAGAATGAGATTATATGCACAAAGGTATGATATACTTATGTATTACATATAATACCCTTGAAGAAAATTGGGAAGAAAATCCCATAGAAATAGTCTTAAAATATACAAAAAATATTCTGAAAACACAAAAAAGGTGTATTATGCTGAGAATTATATCCAGATTTCTTTAAATTATTTTTCCATTCTTCTTTTTCTTAATACTCTAATAGAGATCTGTCTCAAAGACTGTCCTCTCCTTTTCCAAATTCTCCAAACTATCTCCACAAAGAGCTCACTTTCTCGTTCTTTCAACTCTCCCTCCCTTCTTTTCTTGAATATTTATTCTTGTCTCTAGTAAGTAATCTGCTTTCAAATATAAATCTCTCCAGCTTTCCCACCAACTTTATACCTCCATCTGCTGCATAATAAAACACAAGACCTAGCAGGTTAGCACCATATCTTAGAAGGTACTAAAATTGAAGAGAAAAGGTCAAGAAGACACTAATGAATTATCCTTAGTGGGCATAAGAACCACATGGTCTGATTTCTTTTCTTCCTTTCTTTCTTCTTTCCCTTTCTTTACCTATACATTGCCTTCTCACCTTTTTTTTTTTTGCCATTCTAATACTTATCATATTTTACGATTTTAAGGGCAGTTATACCTCACTTGATATATTAAGCTAATCACAACTATTTATCATCTGCTTACCTGCCTATTTTGCACAAGTAATCTTTTTTTTTTTAAAGAGTATTATTTATTTACTCATGAGAGACACAGAGAGAGGCCCAGGGAGAAGCAGGCTCCCTGCGGGGAGCCAGATGTAGGACTGGATCCTAGGACCCCAGGATCACGACTTGAGCCAAAGGCAGATGCTCAACCGCTGAGCTACCCAGGTGCCCTTGCACACATAATCTTAATTTTTTAAATGTAGTGTTCTTTCTCCACCAATTATTCACTTTGAACCCTTTATGTTCTTGCTCCTTACCTGGAATATAAATTATTTGAGAATGGGCTATGCTTTGTATTTTTATGCCCCACAGTGTCTAATGCAGCCTATGGCATGACATAGTGGTTAACACAGCTTTACCTGGTTTGTGTAAAGACTTGTGTAGGGTGTTTGCCAAGGGATTGGAGATTTGCAATCTTTGCCTAGTCTGAGATAATTATGTCCTCATAAATATCAGCATTAAACTACAGCTCTCTGTTGACTAATTTAAATAAAACTGCTGCTTGCTCTGTTCTCTAATGAGCTTAATTTACAGATGTATGCCCTAAACTCGTGAACTGGATGAGTTTATAATTAGAACTTAAAGGAGTGAGACATTGGTGATGACAAAACCCGGGACTAATACTGGTGTTGAAAAGTGATGAAAAAAGGACGGTGAACAGGTAAGAGAGGCAGAAGGGTAACTACGTGAAATGCTATAGCTCTGTTCATAGGCAGCTTTGGAATGTCTCTGTTCTCTCTGTCTTTCCTTATTTTCAAAGACAACTGGTTCACACTAAGGAAGTTTGTTGGGATAAATCTTTTTTTGGGGAAGAAAGTTTCAGCTGATCCTACCTGCACAACTGACAGCATTGTCCAACGTGTCTCCTCCTCATACCCTAAATTCCAAATCTGAGTGAAGATCACAGTACGTTTCTCAGTGTTTTGTAGTCATCAAGCCTGGATCTCCGTTTTAAAACATCTTGAAAAAAAAATCAAACATTTGAGTAATGGAAGGAAAATAGAAGTATTTGTAAATCCCAATGTAGAGTTCAGTTAGATAGTTGCTTTATGACTCTGGAGACCCATAAGCTACTAATTCTTTTCCTTTCTTGTGTTGAGTATATTACAAGTCTGCACTTTGCCTTTAGTGGAATTGTCTATCACATATTTTCAAGTATTGCTTAATAAATCATAGTACAAGTCCAGTTCTTACCCAGTTCATTCAGTTGAATAAAGTGAGTATCAGTTCTTTCACATAAATGTTATAGTTGATAATGACTTCAGAATTACCCACAATTGTGTCCTTGGCTCTAATACAACTGGATGATATGGCTAAAGGGGGGGGGTGTCTCTAATTTTAGCTAATCAGTATGATGAATACATAAGCTTTTTAGAAGATGGCTATGAAGTATAGCGTCAACTTCAGAGATACAAAGCACACTTGAAAAAAAGTTGCTGGATCGTTTTCTTAATTTTACTTTGTAATGTTTTCATTCAAAGCATTTCTGAATATGTAACTTATATTTACAGTAGAAATACATTAATCACACAGATAATGCCTATAACAAGATTTCTCTTTTAACCAATCTTAGATTGAAGTTTGGAAAATCTTTTTGTCAGCTCAGTTGTAATAGATAAAAACAGGATATCAAGAGGTACAAAAGCAAGTAAAGCATATATAAAAATCAGTTAAAACTAGACCTTGAAAAGCGAGAGGAACTTCAATATCCGTTATCTGATAGAGATGCATAAGACCAGAGGGAGAAAAAGTCACAGGTGTACAATCAAGCTGTCACACAGCAGTGGAACCTGTTCTAAATCTGAGCAGTAATAGTTGCCATTTCCTATTTAGAAAAATGCCTTCTCTCATCCTTTATATTCCCAAAGTGCGTATCTCCTGCAATCTTCTGTAGAACCATTGGACTTGCTGCTTGGTTTTGAATTTGGATGTTTTTAAACTACCACTGCCACCTAGAATTGCTCATGATCTGTCCTTTTCATCTTGTACACTACTAAACTATTATTATAATGCCATTATTTGACACGTGTAGATCAAGTTTCTAAGGAGGAGACAATAGGAAAGAAGTTTCAGGGTGAAATGACTGGAGGTCAAAAATTATGGGATTACTAGGACCAAGATGTGGGGGGTGGGAAGAGAGAGATAGAGAGGAAAAAGCAGAGCAGGGGACGAGATAACATAGCAGTGTGGTTAGAGAGAAAAAAAGAAATAAAATAAGTAGGCCGGAATAAAAAGTAAAAATTATCAGTTATTATTTAGTTGTTATTTTAGTGGACAAATGTATAAATACTACTATAAAAATGCAGATACTATCAAGTTTACTTTCACTATTTTCCCAAAATATAAAGTAACTGGCTACATTGCATTTACAAAAGACATGCTTATGATGACTTATGATGCAAAGGCAAAAGTGAAGGAATAAAAAAAATGCAGCAAAAATGAAAAAACGTGTTGCAAAACGTTCACTCATCAATACTAGCGTAAGATTAAAAATCAAAGTAAGCTGAGTTGTTTAAGAACAAAAGGATTATTTAAGTGATACGTGTTAGAGTATATTCACTCCATGAAGAAAATTTACCTGTAACTACACAGTCAGTAACAGTGGCAAAATACACAAAACCAGTCTGTCTCCATGTCACTGATGAAATGTTTTTCAATATTAGTTTCGCTTTATCTGCCTCCAATATTAATTTAATTAGGCTAATCTGCAGGACTCCCAGTCCTATTCATCTGTTTTACTGGGCTTGTACCCAGTGTACTCTGGTCCTACTGAGATGGCAACCCTCTCCCCTCCATGTGTTCCGTATCTGATAGAGCTCTTGTCAAGCCATGATTTTATGCATGCTCAGCTACGTGATTCCCTTTCTCTGTTACAAGTCTATAGTGCTGTTTATGTGGGGACTACAATGTCCAAGATATACACACTCATGTCTCTTCTGGTTATTTCCATTCAAGTATCATCTCTTTAAAATAAAGTGGTGATAGGATGTGACATGAAGGATCAAGACCTTGGAGCAATCACCTCATTGAGGAATAGACCACAGTGGCCTATCATCCTGTTGGCCTTTGTCCCATCTTCCCCAATCTCTGACGCATGAAATGATTTTGGAAATAGTATGAAGCTGATGTTTCTTATTCTGAATTCTGGTTAAATTGACCTGTGCAGTTCAAAATGGTCAATGTTTTCCAGAAGTCATTTCTGGCTTAGAAAGTCACATTAGACATTAATATCCTAAAGGCTCTGAGGGTTTCTAACATAATACAAACAAACAAATAAAAATGAAACTCCTCTAACTTTGTGTAACCAAGATTTTCTCAGAAGTATTTGCCAAATGCCCTTTAATGAATGTGTTAGGATCCTGATTTTAGAATTTATGGAGCTCACTTTGACAATTCTGATTTAGAACAATGTCTTTGTTAAAAGTAGCTTGGGCTGTTTAACACTTCCCTCTTTTTACCTGATCCATAGTTTTATTATTGAAATTGTCAATATGTAGGCCATTAAGAGCTCATTTTGTAATTTTTCCTACACATAAGAATTTTTAAACAATATCGGACAGATGGCTGTGTATCTAGTTAGGAATGTTTTCCTGAGAAGCTATTCCATAATCTTCTGCAACCACCTGTTCAAATATCCAGCTGTCCCTCCTAATCATGAAGTATTTATTCAGATTTAACCAAAGAAGAAAATTAAATGTTTAAAAGTAAAAAAATAAAAAAAAATCACAATGATTCTTTGACATGTCAGTCTTAGCAACTGATCCAAGGAAAATGAGGGAGACAGTTATTTTCGAGGAGATTTAGAATGTCTAGCTCCATTTTGAAAGTTCAGTTTCTGATTCTAGCAGTATTAATATTGAGATAAAAAGTAATGTTCAACTATACCTGTATTAAGACTATTCAAAAAATCTATAGTGGTTAATGTGTAGAGAAAAGTTTTGACGTAATTCACAGTGGTGACTGAATTAAAGGTCAACTGAGAACTGTTTGATACACTTCGTTGAATCCTAAGATATTACTAATTTTGTCAAAACAGTCAGTGGAATGTCATCATAGCAAAAGCTCTTTAACCACTTTCTGGAAGAAGAGAAGCTCAGATCAACGACCAGGAAGTCTGGGTGGTGGGAACCCAACCTCAGCATTGGATGGGGTGGGAAGACATGCTGAGATACTCAGGGGAGTTCTCAGAACTGCCTTTATTCTTACTGATGACATCAATGAGTCATGGTTCTTTGAGAAATTTGATTTATCACCATTTAGAGATGTGATGCTATAAAATCATACTCTTCTTCCTCAGTTGAAACTCTCAACCATAACCCGTTTTCAGATAAATGCTTTTGATATGTTGCTGAGACATTTATGCATTTTCATTTGAAAACACATTTCTCAGGTATCTCCTTCTGAATGTTGGAGTTGACATCTTTGTTTAGTACCTTATAAAGCATTACATATGTTCATGGATTTAACATACACCATTTTAATTATTTTGATTTGAATTTTATCTTAGTCATTTTAAACAACCTATTCTGTAGTCTTTGGAGACAGATTAAGACTGCTCTTCAATTCAACAAATACTTGTATAAGCTTAATATAAGCTCCTTGTATTTTAACCTCTATTATTCTCCCGACAAGAATTGAATGTGTTCTTCTTTTTCAGAACTTTTCTTTTAATCAGAATTTCTAGCCCATTCCTCCAGCAGTTATATCTGCTCTCTCCTAAAATTCCTAAGCCAAACTTGTCTCTGCCAACAAGATTTTTCAGATTAATTTTACCAATTTGAATCATCTAATGTTAGTTCCTTTTGGCACCTATATACATTGCTAGTCTGCATTTATTATTCTTCTTAATACATGTAATTTACATAATTATAACTCTATCTTTACAGGAAGCAGAAAATTGGCTGTGTCTCAGTGTGCTGTATCAGTGTTTTGAGAATGATGTCTCATGTCTGTCTGTGTAAACCAGCAAGCACTATAGTTACATCTTCCTGAGGATATCTTATCATTTCTTGCTTTAGAGTCTCTTAGTTTAATTATTAGTGTGAGGCCTGATCCCAAAGCAGGAGAACAAATGAATTCTGGGAGACATCTCACACTAGTACACGATTTTTCATGGAACAGGATACATTCTCAACTAAAAATCAACGTCCTAGATTTCAGGCGTCTACAAAAATTCATTGAGAATTCTCATAAGTTTCCACAACCCTGCCTCCTGTGTCCCTAGCTCCCTTCCCATCTTTTAATCAAATGAGGAAAATAGACAATGTATATTATCAAGAGTTTTAAGGTTTAAAGGAAATCTAATTAATAACCTTCCAGATTCTTTTTTTTTTTAACCTTCCAGATTCTGAATCAAATGATAAATGAAGAATCTAGGAGGAAATTTAGTGTTATTTTCCCCCCCTGGATTGGAGTCCCTTTTGGGCCCAAGAACAAAATAGCCTTCTCGTTACTTATTCAAGAGAAGAAGCTGGAGAGCTGCAGAGGTACAGCAGGGCTGGTGAGGGAGCAGAAGGTAAGCTGAGGGCAAACACAAGCTAACACCCACCAATTTCCCCTCCCCTACCCTGCATGGGATATACGTGACACTCCTCATGAATTCCTGGATGCCCTAGAACAAGTGAAAGGGAAAAGCAAATGGTTAGCTGATAGAGATCACAGTCATGTAGGACTTGAATCATCCATCTGCAACTGTCTTAATGATTTACAAGAAAAAAACAATCTCCAGAAACCTATAGAGTCAATTTTCTGGAGTCCTAACATCACCCTCCCTTCCATAGGATAAGAAAATTTCATATAATTAGTCACTCTTTGCAACCCAGTACAGCTTTTTCTGCCCGTGGGTCCTGTCCTCATTCTTTAAAAAAAAAAAACAAAACACCTTTTTGCACAAAATACACTCAAGTCTTTCTTAGCCATCAGCGCTGCACCCCACTATTTCAAACCATATCATTTTGGAGTCCTTACATGGGGCTTTGAGTCTTTTCATATGGACTCTGAGCCTTGGTGCAAACTTGATGAGCACTTCTCTCCTCTCCCTTTATTTTCATTTCAAGGGCTTTTCAAGGAGTATAGTCTTACTGGACCACTTTCATGTTCATTGCTCAGGCTATAATCCTTGAGCCTGTAGCTACTGTATGGGGAGGACAAAGCCCGTCTTTTGGCTGGAAGTTAGTACCCTGACCAGAATGGTAATAAGACCCAGAAATTTGATGCCCTCCCTTTATTCTTGTCCCCATACAAAGTTATCTGTCTTGGGCATGCGATAACCATCTAAGTCACCAGGAAGTCTACCAGTCTTAAGAGTCCTGTGTGAGATTTCCTCATTGGTCTAATGTGATCCCCTCCACTCTCCTATCCAGCCACTTATGGCCATGAGACCTCCACTTGGAGCTGGTCAAAACCAGTACCTGACTAAATTAAAATCCAGCTGGGGACTGATTCCTAAAGAAGTTGGCTGTAAAAGACTATGCATGTTGGAATGTCACCATGATGCATTTCTATCTTTACTATTTTCTGTCATTGTCCTCTACTCACTACTAAAGTTACAAAATTGGGTAATTTCTCCTTGTAAAACTTTCCTAAGTGTTTCCATGGGTTAAAAATGGTGGGTTCTTCAAGGCAAGGTAAAATAAAGCAAGGTCTTCATGGCACAGCCTTGAAGGCACGGTATCTCAGTCCATAATACCCACACCCATTTGGCAGTCTAGAATGAGATGGGATGCCTCCTCCAGGGCCTTTTTTTTTTTAAGATTTTTTTAATAATAAATTTATTTTTTTATTGGTGTTCAATTTGCCAACATACAGAATAACACCCAGTGCTCATCCCATCAAGTGCCCCCCTCAGTGCCTGTCACCCAGTCACCTCCACCCCCCACCCTCCTCCCCTTCCACCACCCCTAGTTCGTTTCCCAGAGTTAAGAGTCTTTATGTTCTGTCTCCCTTTCTGATATTTCCTACTCATTTCTTCTCCCTTCCCTTCTATTCCCTTTCACTATTATTTATATTCCCCAAATGAATGAGAACATATAATGTTTGTCCTTCTCCGATTGACTTACTTCACTCAGCATAATACCCTCCAGTTCCATCCAGGTTGAAGCAAATGGTGGGTATTTGTCGTTTCTAATGGCTGAGGAATATTCCATTGTATACATAAACCACATCTTCTTTATCCATTCATCTTTCGATGGACACCGAGGCTCCTTCCACAGTTTGGCTATTGTGGACATTGCTGCTATAAATATCGGGGTGCAGGTGTCCCAGCGTTTCATTGCATCTGTATCTTTGGGGTAATTTATTTATTCATGAAAGACACACACACACAGAGAGAGGCAGAGATACAGGCAGAGGGAGATGCTGGCTCCATGCAGGGAGCCCGATGTGGGACTCGATCCTGGGAATCTGGGATTACACCCTGTGCCAAAGGCAGACAGATGCCCAACTGCTGAGCCCCCGGGGCATCCCTCCTCCAGGGCTTTTAATAGCAGGGTGATGATCATAGTGATTCTATTCATGGGATGACTCATGTCGCTTTGACACCAGGAATCTCTGACATACCCTGCACATGGAACACCGCCTGGAAGTCTTGTGGTGGGGAATGCGGGGGGGGGGGGGGTGAGGGAAACAGTTTCTTTGGTAATGTACCTTCTCTCTTCTTCAGTTCCCAGGGACTCTTCCTTGCAATGCCTTTTAACCTACTGGAAACAATTCATATCACAAAATGAAAGGACTGATCTGTGACCTTGCATGGTCTCCATGAGATCTACCAGTTAGATCTCTTCTGTAGGAAACAGGGCAGAAGGATCAAGGTACACCAGGTCCAGGCCTTCATGGCTTTAAATCAGGACCCCAGCCTAAGGACCTCTTACAGAACATGTTTGGCCACCAACCAGGCAAGTAAATTTCCTTCTGACGTGTTGGATGATAATTATCTAAATAGGCCTTCTCCTGACAAAACCCAGGTTGCTGGAGAAAGCACAGGTCCTCCCTAGTGAAGGGGACACTGCCTCTCTCACTGTTCCTCCTAATTAACTCAGGTCAATTAATAAGCTATGATAATAATAATAAGCTATGATAATTGGACCCAACTATCTCCAGTTAGTCTCATTCAGGACAAAGACTTTAAGGAATAATCCCAAACAGCTGTCAAAACTCTCCTCGTATTGAGGAAGTTCTCTGTGTTCTCCCTCCTGACACAGACTGCCTAATTCCACTTTTTGGTGGAAAAAACAAACAAGCCAACAAATCTGCATCTGCTTATCTGTCCAAACTGACAGGCTTTGGGACCAGGAGACACCTCTCCCTGTCTCTGGATTTTAATCCATCTCCAGCCTTCTGGGTGGCACTTCATCTCTCCTGCTTTCCCTTCTCCCTCCTCTTGTTTCTGCACTACCTTGAGTAGACCCTGCATAACTGGCTCCTCTACCTTCTTCTGTGCCTCCCACAATTGGCTCCTTCTCCTCCCCTTGTTCCCAGATCTAGGAGTAGCCCCTCAGACTTGACCCTTCCCACTTCAAATTTCCCCGCTGGTGCCTCAAGCAAATATTGACAATGGGGAACAAATTGGTTGACTTTTAAGTGGACCCAGTAGAACATAATTCAGCATTTGAACTAATTGAAACTTTTTATTCTATCAAATACACTCATGATCTCTTGCAATTTGTCAGCAAAAAGATTACTTAAAATAACGGCTAATTTTGTCTCAAAGTTTTCATGGATACTTGTTAAGATAGTTTTTGCAATCTAAAACTTCAAAGTTTTGCTTGAGTGACAAATTGGGATTAACTTCATTGGGCGTTTAGGTTTTTTCCAAATAAAATGGAGTGCCTATGGCATTGATTACTGAATGTAAGTTTGTGTTTTTCGGCTTCTTATTGCAGAGAAACTAAGAGTATTTGAGTCTGTTGGTAAACATGGTTTATGCTTAATTGATTCATAAATTTGCCATTTAAAGACTTCTAGTGTGACAGTTCACAATTAGTTACCACTACTTAGTTTTCACTGGAGACTAAGGTTTCTAAGAGTGCAAGATTCTAAGAGTGCTAAATGTGATTAAGACTGATGGAAATAAGGGAAACAACTCTGTATGTAGAAAAGTAAGAAATATGTAAGAAAGATATAAGAAATGGGAATACATTTTTGTTGAAGGAAAAAGAAAGTAATTTTGTCCTAAAATGAGACTGGGTGTTTGGAGAGAAATGGCTTGGGACAAAATCTGAATGCAAAAGAAAGTTATAGAAGGTTTGTGAAGAGAAATCTTTGGAAAGGAATTTTATATGCAATCAGGATGGACTAAAGTTGAAATGAATGGATTTTAAAAGTACACAGGCATAGGATTGAAATTCTGCTTTTCTCTCTGTTAAAAAGAAGTTTTCTTAAATTGTTGGTCTGTTCTTGATAAGGAAATGTAAAAAAAGTTGTTTTCTCTTTTCTCTGCCCAGTTTCTACGTTTCGTCTTTATCAGGTCTTTGATGACTTAGTCAAAACTTCTCGATATTAAAAGACGTAAGTTTTGGGGCACCCGGGTGGCTCAGTGGTTGAGTCACTGCCTTCGGCCCAGGGCGTGATCCGGGGGTCCAGGAATCCAGTCCCACATCGGGCTCACTGCAGGGGAGCTGCTTCTCCCTCTGCCTGTGTCTCTGCCTCTCTGTCTCTCATGAATAAATAAGTAAAAATCTTTTTTTTTTTATTTATTCATGAGAGAGAGAGAGAGAGAGAGAGAGAGAGAGAGAGAGAGGCAGAGACACAGGCAGAGGGAGAAGCAGGCTCCATGCAGGGAGCCCGAAGTGGGACTCGATCCCGGGTCTCCAGGATCATGCCTTGGGCTGCAGGCGGCGCTAAATCGCTGCGCCACCAGGGCTGCCCAATAAATAAAATCTTTAAAAAAAATACAGGATGTAAGTTTTGCTAACAATTATATAACTATATATTTGCCTTTGAAATCTGTATTGTCACCTTTGTTGAATGAATAAGTTTTAAGTTTTATAATGATCTGCAATTCTATTTTAGGCATGTACTTTAAAAATTAACTAAGGCTTTTTAACAAACTTTTTCAAGCTTTAAATTGTAAATGAAGTTTTTTTTGACTTATAGGTTTATTTGGTATATTAAGTTACTTGGAAAGTACTGTCAGACAAAGAATGATAAGCCTTAGATTATGTTTGGGTAAATGCTACAACTATTCTAGAGATATATGAAATTCCTTAAGTTTTAATATCTCCTGGTATAAGGTCATCACTTAACAGTCTAATTATTCAAGTATTATTTGTCACAGAAATAACCAGATTTCCTTGTCAAGCTACAGTATAATGAACCTCATCAGATGTTTAACCATGTCCATTTTTGAATCTGTTGTCATTTACGGTTATTGTTCTTATTCTCTTGTGAAACATGTTTCATCTTCTTGCAGGGTTCAGGGTTGAGTGGGAGCATGAGTCTCTCTGACACAAAAGGGTGAAGTGATCGTTTATTAAGTGAAGGTGAGGACAGAAAGACACTCTCAAGAGAGAAAGCGCTCCTTTTGCAGTCAGCAAATGATGTAGTTTTGGAATACTGGTGAAGTCTGGAGCCGATGGGCCAAGAAAAAAATGATTGGGATGTCTTTGGTGCAAATAGATGATTTTATTAAAGCAGGGACAGGATCTGTGGCAGAAAGAGCTGCACTGGGGTCATGGGAAGGGGCCCATTATATACTTTCAAGTTGAGAGGGGGTTAGGGACAGCATAAGTCTCTAAGGAATTTTGGAAGCAAGGTTTCCAGGACCTTGAGGGGGCTAGCTATTGGGAAAAGGTCATGTTACTGTCTAATAAAACCTTAGTCATGAGACCCTTCATATGTACATCTGGGGGCCAAATGCTTGGGGGATGATTGTCAATGTGTAGAGATAAAGAAGTTTCCAAAGGACTTACAGGATCCTGGGGGGTTGGGCTAAGATTGCCTTTGCCCTTAGCAAAGTGTCAACATCCAGGCAGTTGAGTCCTTAGAGGAAGGTCACTCTGCCTGTTTCAAGGACTTGACAATGTGCTGTAAGTTATATTTAATAATGTAAGGAAATTTAGTAATTTTTCTTCTGCCTTTGTTTCTCACATCCATCTTCAAGGAGATTCACAAAAATGACTTTATTTTTGAAATATATGGGTTTTTAGTATCTTTAAAATCATAAAGCTAAAATGGGTAAGAATTTCCAGAACTAACTATGAAGCTGCATTCATGCAACTGAATAAAAACTAATAACCTGTGACTAAATATACTAAGGAAGATGATTATAGTTTTTGTGACTCTTCTTTTGAACATTGGTGGTTCTCTAGTGTTTGCTCTTCCAGATTAAGGAAACTTTCTCTTACGATATCCATTCCTTTGTGAACAAATTGAAGCATTTAACTTTTCTCTCAACCTGAACCCTCTTAAATTCAAAAATTCTCACTGAGCATTCTTTCTTTCATGGCAATCACAGTTACTTGCACAAGATCAATACGAATCTGCTCTTCTTGTAACAAGACAACACTGGAAGAATTGGGAGTTCCAAGGCCTTGGCTGGAATGCAATATTTGTGAGTCTCAGATATGACCATACAGATTTAAGGAACTAAGGTTGACCTTATATAACATGGAGCCAATAAAGCCTCTTGGAATCTTGCTTACAAAGTTCCCAGCAGGTTTACTAGGTGAGTAAAGAACGTCACTTCCGGCAAGTGCAGGAACCTCAGGATGCTTTGGGAATCTCGAGAAGAGGGATAAACCCAAATCTACAGGCATTGAAGAAAGTCTGATGGCAAGTATATGACTTGGCTTCTGGCCTAGAGAGGCTACTAAAAGTTCAATCTAGAGATTCCTTATAAAAAGTTCGAGTTCTAGCAAAGCAAATTTTAAAAGATCAATATGGCCAATCGCTATTCTTGCCGAGTTCATGTAAATAATTAGACCAAGTTTGTTAAAACTGGACTTGTTTTACAAACCAATTAGTATTGATTTGACTATCTCTGGAAATGAGGGTAATTATTGAGAAAAATTATGCTTCAATAACACATCTTTGTAGATATTACATTTTAATAATGTTTATGATAAACTAGAGTAGATCTTAAATTCTTCTGGTTTCCTCAACTATTTGGCTATGGCTCTCCAACTAAGATTTCCAAACTCCTTCCATTCTCTTGACTCAAAGTCATTAAAAACTAAAACTGCCTTTTTTCTAAGAGCCTTAATACTGATGCTGGACAACTTGAGGTAAACTTCAGAGAAATAGCTCATGTATAGACAATCTTCTTGCTTGTTATTCTATGGGGATAATAACCAGACCCATGTGCATATGATAATTTGAACAATTGGAAAATGGGATAGATTCCCCCCAATAATTGTATATGAAAAGACTTTTCTCACTATAGACCTATCAATAGAGAAGGAGTGTAGTGTTTTGTTAAATTATTCACTTGAGGCTGGGTTAATTCATAAATCTCTGAATTAATATACGAACCGTATCCTCCTTAAGCCTATCTGACAGTTACTAGCAACCCACCCCATATAAACCCAAGAAATATGGTTTATTTAAAATTAAATACAGCAGGGGACTTAAATCCAAAATGGAAAGGTCCATATAGGGTCATAGTATGTACTCCCATACCATAAAACTAGGACATTCCTCATGGACTCCTATATCAAGAATTAAACTCGTATCTTTCTCATAGGACTCCAGTGTGCCACCTAATGTGTCTTCTTATTCCTGTGACCCTGTGGAAGACCGCAATCTTCTCTTAAAATGAAAATGGTGGTTGTACCTCTTTTTTTTTCTTTCCCCAATTTATAATGACAATTACTGCTTACAATGGGCCATTCAAAAGAATCACCACAGACATTTGAATTACAAATCAGAAAAACTCACCTGATTCCCACTGCCTGTTCCCACTCCATCTGAGGATGCTTCAAGCCTGACATCCAAAAATCTTCTCTCCATCAGCACTGGAGACCAGACGCCTGGTTTACCATCTGCTCTAACCTTTAAACTATATTTTTCCTTTGTTTCTATAAAGGTTACTCTTCTTAATTACCTAACTGCTTATGAAACAAAACAGAGTCCATATGAGGGCTAAAACCACCTGCTACATAATTAAGGCCTTAAATGGCTCTCAAAATAGCATTATCTTATTAAACACTAAAATAACTCCAATGCATAGAACACTTCTATAAAATTGAATGCTGTTAGATGTGTCAACAGCAGCACAAGGTGGAACTTGTTCTATCATAAAAAGAGGAAGCTGTATATACATTCCTGATTTATCACAGAAGTATTTCTGGGTTTCAACCTGACATGAATACTCAAATTGGTGCTTTCCTTTAGTGATTGGTGAAAACTCCTGGACTGGAGGAAAATTACGGTCAACTATCAAAGGTCTTTGATTCAGGCTTATTTTTCTCATAATAATAGTAACCTTATTTTGCTGTCATTTTCGATGCTGATGATACGGGAGAGCTTGGTTCTTATCTCACAGAGTCGAAGAATGAATCTCAAGGCCACAAGAGAGTGAATAAAGGGATAAAAGTTTATTAAAAAAGACAAAGCTCTCACGAGTGAGAGGGATCCCGACAGGGTTGCCACTGAGGGCTTTTTTGCTGGTCTTTTATTGGGAACCTAACCCGGGAACCCAAGGCCTTGAGATGTCCTTGTGCTGTCTCGGTTTGAGATAGGACTGGTGATAACATCTTTAATGTCTTACTTCTTCTTTGGAGTCTGGTTATTCTTTGTTGGTCATGGATGACTGTCATAAAAAGACACCCTCCCCGCCCACACCTAGGGCAGGGTGATCTGGCTTGCTCCCTCATCTCTGGTTTCCTTACTCCTCAGTATTTTGGGGATTTCTGGGTGCCTGATTCCGTGGCCCCCTACCTAGCCCTGCCTAGCCCTGTTTGTCCCTAACTCAACAAGACTCCTTCACTGCCATCATTCCAACTGACAGATGGAATCCCAACTGACAGATGCTTTCTGATGAAGTTTTGGAATGTAGGTGAAGTCCGGAGCCGATGACCAAGAAGAAATTCTTCAGATGTCTTTGGTGCAAAATGGTGGTTTTAGTAAAGCATGGGGATAGGCCTGGGGGGCAGGAAGAGCTGCTGCCCTGAGGCCTGTGAGGGTGGCTGATTATATACCTGGGAGTTGGAAGGGGTTTGAGGATAGTGTCCTCTCTAAGGAATTTTGGAAGCAAGGTTTCCAGGACCTTGAGGGGGCTGGCTATTGTTGGGAAAAGGTCACTTATTACCATCTAATAAAACCTGAGTAAAGAGACCCTTCAGATGGATATCAGTGGGCCATGTGCTTAGGGGATGATTGGTAACATACATCTTGGGGGGTTTAGAGATAAAGGAAATTTCTAAGGGAATTTTTATACATTAATGCAGACTTACAGAATCCTGGGAGTTGGGCTAAGATTGTCTTTTACCCTTGGCAATGTATTAACATTGAGGCAGTTGAGTCCATAGAGGAAGGTCCCTCTTCCTGTTTCAAGGACTTGTCAAATGTGCTGCCCAGACTTGTACTTTGTCCTCAGCTAGCCCTGTTCCCCATCTGAATATCTCACACAAAAGAAGAGCATCTCACAAGATTGATTCTAGAAAGCAGCTGTAGATACTATTCTTAAATAAATTGTACTCGCAAAGAAATTAAAGAAAATTTAGACTAAATGAAATGGGAATTGATAAAGCAACAGAAAAGAGATGAAAAATTGATTTCACAGGGTTATGAAAATAAATGGGGAAATAATGACACCAGCAATTTAAAAATATTTACGTGTGTCAAGATACAGGATATATGTGTGAGAAAATAAAACAAGACAAACAACAGCAACAAACAAGTCAGTGAACCAGATTTTAGCCTGAAGAATAGAGGGATGAGGTACAAAATGATGAAAATGAGCAGAGAACAGAGCATAGACATAGCAGGGGATGGAGGGAAGATGACAACACCTGTTGGTTTGCAAAAGAAATCCAAATAAATGAAATGGACACCAATTCAAAAAATAAAATCATATTTTTAGGTAATGAAAGAAATGTTAGTGAAAAGGAAATCTCTGTATTGGAAAGACCTATTCTAAGGTGTTTCCTGTTAAAATTACTGAACTCGAAAGAAAAATATCAATTTCTGTAATCATTCTTGCCTGGGCAGCAGGAATATTTTAAAAACACAAATGCAGGCTTAATGCAGCTAGAAAAAAAGTTTAAAATATAGACATTTTTAAAGGGACCAGGGTGCTCTGAGAATTGTGTAGTCAATTTACATTACAAAATGAAAAGCAAGATGTCCTTACATATGCAAGAGCTCGGGATTTTTCACCAACAGTTCCAGGCATGTCACTCACATTGTTGTGTATATGCATGGTATTTGTGAAGCTGTGCCGTATCAGTCTGTGGGCCTGTCTGTGCTTCAAAACAAAACAAAATAAAATCAGTAAGTTATGATCCAGTTAACCAAAAGAAATCAAATATAGTAACCACAAATGAAAAAGTCTAAATTTAATACTGAATCTAGAAAATAAATGCAATGAGGACATTAAATAGAATTATACTAAAAAAGCACAACCTTCATCTTTTATAGCAAAGAGGTGAAAATCATTACAATAAAATCACAAATTTGGAAAAAAATGGTATTTAGGATGGAAAAGAAAGACATTAATACAACATTAGAAACTAAAATACAAAAAAACCCACCCCGCATCAATTTAGAAACTAATTCTTTAAAAACAATAAGAGAGATTACTCCTTAGATGAATCAAGAAAAGAAGAGAAAATATATAGATTTGTAATTAGGAATAAAAAAAGTACACAATCACAGAGAGAGGAGCAATAAAAGCAATTATATTAAAATAAATTTTACAACAATATCTAACAGAAACATAAGTCTGGATAAAATCAAACCATTTTCTAGAAAAATATAGATTTCTAAAATTGAACAACAAAACCGAAATACATTCAATAGAACTGTGTCTATTTTAATAGTCCTTATGCACAGGCTCCTAAACAAGTGAAACAAGGTTTCAGATAGCTTTAAGTATTTAAACAAATAAATTTGCTGCTGTTTCAATAATTTTGGAACATAGAAAATGAAAGAAGACATTCCACTTGCTTTTTAAAGGATATATAACTTTGATATCTACATAGGATAAAAGATCACATAAAAATATTTAATTATAAGCAAAATATTAAATATGAAATTCTAGCAAGTACTTCAAAATCAACCTGACTTGGTACCATCCCTATTCTGGTATCTCTGAGGCTGTATGGTGTGATAATATTAGTGAATAAATAAATATTTGTAATATTTGTAAGGCTGTATCATCAATTTTTTTTTGCCAAAAAGACATTTTATAATATTTAAAACCAGTCCTGTTAAAACTCTTCAGTGAACTAAGGACAGAAAGATTTTTTTTCCCCTACAGGGAAGTGCTATGCTTAAAAGGAAACAATAGGAACATTTATTTTGAAAGCAGAAAAAAAATATAAAATTGTCAGTCTTCATCATTTCTGTACATAGGCCATTAGACAAAATGAATTAAAATACAACCAGCCAAAGTGAGGAGGTAAATTTTTAATTATTTGTACAGAAAAGCAATTAACAGGGGAAAAAAAGCAAGCTATAAGTATCAGAGGAACACAGTAGTTTATTATTAATTAAATCTGTTAAATGACAAAAGTTCAACCAACTAGATTTTAAAGATCTAATTGGGTTAATCAATTCATGAATTGGGCAGCATCCCATCCCATGGAGCCCGTAGAGGAGAGCTCTAAAGGGCTACAGAAAAGCAAAGAATTTTAAAGTTAAGAAGGGAGTGGAAAAAAGGAAATTATTAGCAAAGAATTCGTTGTTTTAGGCAAGGTCACCCTCGTAGGGAATGGAAAGGGTCTATCAGTAATTTCCTAGTGCTGAGAGGAAAGTCCCATGTTGACTGGTTAAAGGTGACATTTTTCTGGGGCGTTGACACTGCAGTCAGATTTGATATTATGTCTTGGTTTATTGACTTGGGGTCTTAACCTAAGTGATGATATTTTGGGCCTGTGGTTTTCTTTTTAACACATATAAGGACAGTTTCTGGTGACAAGTTCCAGAAATTATAGATTAAATGTTTGATTTGACTACACAGCCTGGAATGACAAATGCACGCTACATAAATATATATACATATCTCAAGCACGTATGGGAACACTTTGAAACATATGTTATAATCAAAGGATTTATTTCCTTACTAGACTGGGATCTTTCAAATCAATAAGAATAAATTAATTCTTTACTTAAAAAAAAAAAAAGACTAATGCAATCCAAAGGAGAGATATTTGAAATTAACAAAAAGCAAGAAAACATATGAACTTCTTCAGTTATTTATAACATTCCAATAAAATACCCATGGCATGGAATATCACTCTTATCAGTTTATTAACAATTGTTTAAAAATTAACATCCCTTGCTAAGAAAAGTTTGGATATAGAATGACACTCTGTCAGAGGTGTGGTCCTCCAGAAGACACTGAAGCAAACATTTGAGGTCAAAGGAATCACCTTGAGAGGTGGTCCCAGGGTTGATTCACTGGCAAGAAAACCTATCGGGTGAGACAGGAAAGAGTCTGGTTACCACCATTGGGAATTGGAGCCTAGTTCTGCTGGGGAACTGGGAAAGATAATGTGCAAACTATCTCAGTTTTTTTCATCTAAGGAACCAGAAAATTGAGATTTCATTGAGATTGTATCCTCTTAATTTTTACCTAGCTTTAGCAGAGGGCTGATCTCAGGAGGATTATCTGCCTGGCACTACCATTTTACCTGCGCTCTGTGGGTCTAGAGAAAGTGGTGCATGGAGAAGCACAGACACTTGCAGTTCAACACCACGATCACATGCTAGACCTTGAGAGCCAGAGAGTGTGGACGGGACTCCAACAGTGTCTCCCCCTCATGACACCAGTCATGCAATGCAAGGGGACTTATAAATTGGCATGGTGTAGTTTTTCCAGATGGCACCCATTGCTCTATCTATCTATCTATCTATCTATCTATCTATCTATCTATCTATCTATCATCTATCTATTTGACTATCAATCTATCCATCATCTATTTATCTACCTGCTAGCTATCAACCACCATCTATGTACCTTTGTCTGTCTATTCCCACCATTACGTAATTCTGCAAGTTTGTGAAACATAGGCCAGTTTTGTGGTCACGTCTTTGAATCTATCACATATTTGTTTCTGACATTCTCATCCTGGATTTCCTCTATCATGACCTATAAAAATAAATCAGATTCATTATTTATAATTATGGATGTCAGGGAAACCATTTCTTAACCCTTTATACTAATTTTCCAATTTTCTATGTTTTCCGTACATAGATAAGCATGTACCTATTAATCTATTAGTTATCATTAGTCGCACTATCTTCTTCCCAAGATGGGGGTTATTATGCCAAGATTATATGGGACTGATTTATTTAGTTTATACATTTTCTAATATCATGATTATGTCATATATACATTTCTGGCAAGTACATATAATTTTCTATTTTTCTACATTTTAGATTTGGGAATTTCTTCCCAGTTGTTTTTTTATTTTTATTTTTTTCCCAGTTGCAATTTTTCATGAATTGTTCAAACTCTGATATTCCTCATTTAATGTAATCCAAAATTATTCTTCAATGTAACTTTTCTTCAAAAGATCTTATTCATTTATTCATGAGAGACACAGAAGGAGAGAGGGGCAGAGACACAGGCAGAGGGAGAAGCAGGCTCCCTGCAGGGAGCCCGACGTGGGATTCGATCCCGGGTCTCCAGGATCGCGCCCTGGGCCAAAGGCAGGCGCCAAACCGCTGCGCCACCCAGGGATCCCTCTCCTAAGCAATTTTTAATGAAACTAAACACAAAAATCATGAAATGGTGAGTGTGGTAACATTGAAAAATGAAACAGTGAAGGGGTTGATGTTTGCATAGTGATCTGCACGAGCTGGAGACAGTCTGTGAGGAGAGAGAACACCTGACATTTGGGGTACAAACTAATTATTAAGTACCTAGGGACACTTGGGTGGCTCAGTGGTTGAGTGTCTGCCTTTGGCTCAGGATGTGATCCTAGGGCCCTGGGATCGAGTCCCGCAGTGGGCTTCCTGCATGGAGCCTTCTTCTCCCTCTGCCTGTGTCTTTGCTTCTTTCTCTGTGTCTCTCCTGAATGGATAATTGAAATCTTTTTTTTTTTTTAAGTAGCTAAAATTCAAGTTTATCATGATCTTGGTGAGATACACACACACACACACACACACACACACACAAATGCTTGTGGCCAGAGTTTGTATTTATCTGTGAAAAAAAACCAGATCACACTGAAATTTCTTTGAAGCAAAAATAAGAGTCTACATTGTGTGTGTATGTGTATATTCCTTTTGAAAGTAAGTTGCTGTTTAGCAATTGCTGAGTTTATTTTCTACTGCATTGAATTTATGTGGAAGGCTATGTGCCATATAGACTTTTTGAAGAAAAACTAAGGCAATAAAGTAGCTATGTATTTTGGTAGTCTGTGCTAGAATGATCTATAGAGTCTCATATCATTGAACATCTACTGGGCCTTTTGATTGTGTTCAATGATATAAAGAATACTTTTTTTTCAATGTAGTAAGTTCATTGGAGACCAAGCATGATACAGTTTTCATAGTATTATCACTTGTGTTAAAAACAAGAGGGTTAAAAAAAAAAAAAAAAACCCAGCAGTGTATTATTGAGATTTCTCTCTGGCCTCGCAATAAAAGGAAAAGAACATGCACAGTCCCTATGCTGCAGCATCTAGTTCCTATTGGTCTTATATTTCTCTTCTCCATTCATCCCCTGGAGTGTTTAACGTTTACCATTTGCCAGTGAGTCGGAAGAGAGATAGGTCAGTTTGATGCCAAAATCAACGGAGACTCTAATATTAACACTGATGGAGTCATCAAATGATCTTCACATATTCTTCTCTAGTCCCTCAGTTTTACTTTCCCTGGGACCACCTGGATGCTGACAGTCTTTAGAAACCCAAGTCTTGAGGAATGAGTGATGCTGTAGCCATAGTTTGACTTCACACAGCTGTGATGGAAGGACAAATGGGAAAAGAGACCTCTGGGTGGGTCTTGGGAGAAAAGTCTACTCACTGTTGCCCCCATGACTATTCCATGGTATAACTCTCTCACTTGTTATTTTGAAATGTTAAATGTGACTTCAGATTAAGGCCTTACTCAGTCCTTCATTTTACAAAATAGCATGAAAAGTTTAGTCCAAGTAGAAGAAGTTAGCAAGAAACTAGATTGAGACGGAGATCAGCAGCAGGAAGTTTTTATGGTTCTAGAGGAATTGCTAGGAGAGAAAGTCAATAATTGTATTTTGGGAAAAAGATTATATGAAACAGAGTAGAAGATAAAACATTTGCAAATTAATCAAGTCTTTCTAGTCAACTGACAAAGTCTAGTTCATCAGGAATTTACTGAGCTTCTACTGAGTCTATACCAAACTGAGAACTTGCCCTTAAATAGTTAAAACCATGCCAGGAAAATGAAACATTTGAAGATAAAATAAGTTAAATAATGATTGAATTCATACAATTATAAGCTAAAAGTGGTGACAGAGATCATGAATCCATAGGTCACTGAAGGGGAGAGTGTGTTTGGAAGGGTGAACATCAGTGCCTTCTCTCTCCTGCGGAGCAAAGTACCGAGGAGTCTTCCATAGCCAGTTGGAGTCTTTGATTGAGGCAACAACAGTCAAGGATTTTCTACCTCATAGAAAAGAGAATACGACTGTATATCGTTGAAAATGGGAAAGGCAATGAAAAAAAGGGCACTTTAGGAAGATTAATCTGGCAGATATTTAGGAGACATGAGAAGGAAGGGACTGCATCCTTTATACAGACAACACGGCCTGCTCTCGTAGACTGCAATGGGTAAGGGCAAGGAGAAAATACTGACATCATTATCTTTGCTTGCTAATAAAAAGGAAAGCTATTTCTATGTTGTGGCCTCATTGTTGAATGCTAACCTGGACTCTGTCCTGCTTGGAGATGTGCATGGCCTCTGCTTCTAGAACTCCCGGCCCCTAAAATGACACCTAGAATAACCTGCCCAGAAGTGCAGCACAGACTCTAGGTGCCAAGTCCTTAGACTAGAAAGCCATCTCATCTACACCGCCCTACATTTATACACATTTTAATCAGATGTTGAGATTTTATTCATTTTTGCTCTTGTGTTCTGAATTCCATTTGATGTCCAATTTCATTTATTAGATGTTCACCCTAACACGCCGCTGCCTCTGTATTTACTCGTGCCCTGTGTCTTCTTTGGACACCAACTCCGATCCTTGGATTTACAACCTTTCTGAGCTGACTCCTTATGGATTCGCACTGGCCCAAATGAAAGCAAAACCCTACTTTCTCATCCAAGCTTAACTGAGCTCACTAGCTCTGAACTTGCCTTTGCCCTTGGGGAACCTACTATTTTCATATTCACTCTTTCTGCACTTAACTAATTCCTAGTTGTTATTTTTGGTTTGTGTGCTATGTTATCTACTCTGCTCTGGATGTTCTCTGCTGAGTTTGAACTCTGTCTTCTTTGAACCCCATCAAACTGCTTGTTGTCTTCTGACCACAGCTTGCTTATGCCCATTTTTACTCCTGTAATTGCTTTTTTTGTTTTGTTTTATTTTGAAGGGTTTGTCCATACTCTTACCATTTTAGGTCCTTCCAGTATGTCAAAATCTATTTCAAAATCTGCTGATTACAGAAAACATTTTTGTCTGTTTACTTCTCACTATTATGTATTTTACTTAATTTTGTTATTTTGTTAACACATCCTAAATAGATTTAAATTACTCATTTGCATTCATTTTGAACCCAATTTATTCCAAAGCTGGTGGAATGATTTGTATATATAGCAAGATAAAATTAAAATATTTTCAAATTAGGCAAATGAAAAGAGGAGCACAAAATAAGATAAACATTATTATGTCCTAAATTCTTGGCTAGAGATTAGACACACAAACAATAAGCAAGAGAAAAATATATCAGTTATCAGAATCAGTTTCTAAAAACAAATTCTTCAGGAGAAGTACTAAGACCACATAGTTACTAATATAAGAATCTCTTTATAGAGAAGACATTATGCAATAAAGGGCAAATATCTTTAAGGATACCCTTATAATAATCTTCTACAGATTCATAATAAATAGCATATTTAAGCCTATGACCTGTCATGCATCTGTTTAGTTTTGCAGGTATATAGAATGGATATGTTTATTTTAGAAAATACATTGAATAATATATTAAATTCTAGGATGTTATTTTTCTTCAAAGAATTGAATAATAGAAATATTTTTACTTCAAGAAGTTAAGAATGAAACTTCAAAATTAAGTTGCTGAAGTTGAGGCCAGAACACTTTCAAGCTGAAGACAATCCAAAACAAAACAAAACAAAACAAAAACAAAAACAAAACAAAACACACACACACACACACACACACACAACCAACCAACCAAACAAACAAACAAAAAAAGACAGTCCTAAATGTTTCCCTTTTGCAAATTCTTTCTTCTCTTCTGGCTGATTCATCAAGTCTGAGTTAGAAGAACTAATGATTTGATACATGGACCCAGTGCAAAAGCCAACTCTGAAAAGCAGAGTACTAACAGTCCAGGAAAAACAACGACTTCATTGGTCAGTTTCTCTGGCAGCTTTCTCATTCCTGTAGATTTTTAGGCTCCTGAGTGGCTGTGATGCTGCAAGCCAACAACTACTCATTTATTAGGATCCAAAGCTAGAGAAGTGCCCTCATACTCATGCACACACACACACACACACACACACACACACACACACACTATATAATTTATCTCTCTCTCTCTCTATGTATATATATATATACATATATGCATATATATAATATATATATACACACACAGACACACATACATACACATACTTCCTACAAACACACACACACACACACGCATTTCATTTTCTTCTTCATTCATTACATCAGGACAGAACCTCTCTTCTTTCAAACTCACATGAGTTGTGCAATAAACCACTATCTCTGAGTCTAGAAACCATTGAATGCCTTTTTAATGACTCTTCCTGATGATTTTTAAAATCTCTGGATTTGAATTCTTCTTTCAGTCAGATAAGATAAGGATTTTTTAATCAGGTGTTGAGATTTTATTCCTTTTTTTTTTTTTCCAATGCTGCATTGTTTGTTTTTTTCTTAGTAGAAATACAACATCCTTAAGATCTGGAATGATCCATATTGGTCATTTAATCCTATATATGGACTAATTTTTTTTTCTTAGTAGGAATACAACATCCTTAAGATCTGGAATGATCCATATTGGTCATTTAGTCCTATATATGGAAAGAAATCTGGATGGTGGACTTGCCCAGATTTACATTAAGAGTTAATAGAATTAAAGAGCCAGATATAAGGCTTATTTTTCTTTCTCTCTTTGCTGGGGATCATTATCCAAAATTCAGCTTTTAGATCAATATTTTATAGTCATTCATTCATCCATTCATAGCTTTTAATAGCTTTCTGCCCAATCTTGAGTAAAATCTGGTTTCTCTATGATCTACAAACTATTTGACCACTGCCCACTTCTGTTATCTCTCGTTGAGTCCCCTAAACCTCCCTCACTCATACTGCTCCAGCCACAGTGGTCTCCTTGAGATTCTGTGAACCTTATCTCTCAAGATCTTGCACTTTTTGCTTTTTCACTCTGGAATGCCTTTCTCCAAACATGTGAATTTTTTTTTCCTTTCTTTTATGTCACCCCTACATATTATCTAACCAGAAAAGTTCAGACTACCCAATAAAAATGACTCTTCTCCCATGCAATCCTGGTCAGTTTTTATTCCTCTTACCTGTTCTTATTTCATTTGAAAAAAAAAATATAAAATTGTTTGTCTATTGTCATTATTCTTGATAGAATCCAAGTCTCTTAAGAACAAGGATTTTGTTGCTTTATTTTTTTTTTCACTGCAAGTTCCCAGGCACTGCCTGACACATAGTAGGTATGCATCAAGGATTTCTTGAGTGAATAAATATACGTATTTATTCACATATATAAGTAATCCATACTGAGGGACACGACACTTGGGTGGCTCAGTCTGTTGATCATCTGATTCTTGATCTCAGTTGAGATCTGGACCTCAAGTTTGTGAGTTTAAGTTGCACATTGGGTTTAGAGTCAAGAAAGAAAGAAAGAAAGATAGAAAGAAAGAAAAAGAAAGAAAGAAAGAAAGAAAGAAAGAAAGAAAGAAAGAAAGAAAGAGAAAATTTTCATCAAATAACTATTTGGGTTGCTATAAGTCATCCATACTGAACATTTGCTGTGTGCCAGTTTCTGCTGTAGAACAAGAAATGAAGTGGACAGGATCACCACCATCAAGTAAGGTTTGTGGATGGGAAGATATATATATGTATATATTGGATATGATAAAACACATATGAAAATAAAAAAAACACTCAAGGGAAAGGACAGGTTACTATGGGAAAAAGTAATAGAGTGAGTTCTAATTTAGACAGACATTAAAGTTCACAGAAGAAAAGCTTGGCCAGGCAGAGAAGATTTTTTTTTTTCAGACGTCTAGATTACATGTATTAAGCCACACGCCAGCAAATTCTCTGATAAATACACATCATTTTAATAATCATTATTTGATAGAGGATGAAAACATGCATTAAGACTAAAAATGCCACAAATTTGTTTTTATATCCATTCACTATAAAACTTTCTTTTTTAAAATTTAAAGTCTTAGTTCCTATTTTAGAATACACAATAATCATGAGGATACATGATGGGGAGCCAGTTTTCAGTAAAAGATGCACAATGGGTCCTTCCAAGTAAACTTATCAGTTGGATACAATTTTTCCAGTTTTCTTTTGTTGGCTTTTCTTCCACAAGTATAGTTGCAAATTTAAGGCCTCTCCCATACAATTTATGTACTAATGCATGTTTGTATGCAAATGTTAAAACCTTATTGTTTTTCAGTCCAGAAGAACTGATGGACATTTGTTGGTCTATGTGTAACTTTTAAAATTGGTATAGTATCTACAGAGTGTATAATTTAAACTAACCACAAAGCTTTACAATCTTCATTTTGACTGTTCTGTAGCAGAATAAAGCACTTGAAAGGAAACAAGACTCCCTTTCACACATGGGTTATAAGTTTCAGTCCTGGTATCTGTGCTTGATTTTTATCAGTTTTGTGTAGATTTTATGTTTCATATTTTAAATCCAAATCCCACATTGTAAAGTTTGTGTACAATTTGTCCTGAAGCTTTGTGTTTGGCTGCACCTGCGTAAGCTGCTACAAATAGAATAAAGAATTTCATAATCCTTATCTATCATTTAGATGCATGGAAAAATGGGCTTTGCACACAATGGGTTTGGAGCTGACTGGGAACAATGGAAAAAAATAACATTAGCTGTGGTTGTAAAGTCTCCCCCCCCCCTTTTTTTTTTTACCATCTTGTGAAAGTTTTCTGAAACTCGATAATAAAAAGCAGTTGGTATAAATTAAAAAAAAAAAAGGTTATGACATTTAGGTTCATATCTGGATACCAAAGGAAAAACATGCGAAAAAAATGAGGGTAAGGACATTCTATAAATAAGGAGAAAAAAACCCCTTAGAATGTTAAATGTACAAAAAGAAGGCGGGTTGCAGTGCCCTGTGTGCCAAGTGGACTACAAATACACAGTTCTATATGCATATCTGGAACAGAGAAGAGGTGTCTGAGTTCTACAGAGATTTGAGAATTATTAGCATAATGCTGGTTTGTAAAAGCCTGATAATGAGTGAGCCCCTCTATGAAGAGAGCAGAGGGAGAAAGGGTCCTGACAAAGGCTGAGAAACTCCCACCCTTAGCAGTTAGGGAGTGAAGTGCGAGTGAAGGGGAACGAATGCAAAGAAATAGCCAGAGAAGTGAAAGAGAGTGTGGGTATCCAACATTATGGAAGACGAGGAGAGTGAGGATCTCAGAAGATGCTGTCTATTTGAAATGAGTGAAAGTTTCTAAAAAAAACTCTAAATTGACAATGGACATGACAGAGCAAAGGCTATTGTTGCCTTTCCCAGAGCACATTTTCGTAGTGTCATGGAGAAAAAAAGACAAATGTCCATGAGAGAGAGAAAATGGAATCTGAAGATGCAGAGAATGCATATATGAAACGTGTTCCAGGAGTTTGATTGTGAAGAAAAGCTAGAAAACCAGGGGGAGATGTAGGAGGGGATGTGTAATAAAGGTGATCTTCGTGGTAAGAAGCAATTATTAGAGTATGTTTGTTTGCCAAAGAGAAGAATCCTGTACAGGAGGAGAAATTTCTTTATAAAAAAATGTACATACACACAGAATCTTGACTTGGATTTCAAGGAATTCATAAACCTTATTTAATCCCTTCAGAATTCATGGATCTCAGTTTAATAGTGGATGCTATAAGATGCACTTAGTCATTTTTTTTAAAAAATATGATCTTTCACAATCTTAAAATATAAGATTGGTGTATTCATGCAGCAATCTATAATAGATATTTATTTGTCCAGAAATCTGCTTCTCTCTTTTTTCATATTTCCTTCCTTAGTGTTATTTGGTTATTCAGTTGGGGATCAGCATGGTATAGTAGAAAACTCATTTCTTCCAATGGGAATAAAATACCTATCACAGGTTTATCTGAAATAATAATCCTTTCACCAACTTTGTGTAGGGAAAAGTGCTGACCCTACATAGGTGATAAGTGACTGCTAGTATTTCTGCCTGTTTCTGTTTTCTGGGAAATCTACAGAGAGGGTTATAAAGTTTAAAGATGTGCTCTCTATTTTTAGGACAATGACTTAGGGTGCACGGTTCAGAATCATGCTCATTTTAAAATGATTTCTACTGGTAATAATGGCTGAACTGATTATAAATCAAAAGTGCATATGGCCCATTGGTCACCTCTGTGCGGAGCAGTTCTGCTTCTATGGTGTAAGAGTGGAATAAGGAAACCTGAATGCATCTATATTTTGTTGTCATAAGAATCCAGAGTTTTCCCACCCCAGCATCCAAAAATAATACAAAAAAAGAGCAAATGAGAGGAAATATGCAGCATTTCTATAATTAAATATAATTTTCCAAATGAAGACAGAGAATATCGTCATGTCAGTATCAATAATGGCAAAGTTCTTTATTTTAAAAGCAAATATTCTTATGTTATCCAGTGCAGAAACTGTAGAGAAAGTCAGAATGAAGGTTTTATTTTGTTCATTCAGCCCATGTTTTCTGATATCAGTCTGCTAAAAACATCATGCATATTTGAATGTTGTTAGGAATTCATCTTTGGAGAAAATAGGACAGAACACTATTTTAATGGAACTAGAAGCCAGAGTAATGCACACAGCGCTGGTGTTCTAAAGGTGAGGACCACAGAGAATGCAAGGTGGCAGGGAGCAAGATTGGAGACTAGGGGAGACCCTCTGATGAAGTGCTCTGGTCATGTTTTTAATTCTCTATCATTCTCACATAGAGATGGGATGTTCGTAGAAATCAAGTGTTGGTCACATTATATCAAGCCTTTCATCCATCAAACATGTTATTCTGCTTCTGTCAGTGACCAACATCTGATAAAAATTCTTACCATTTACCCAGTATTTTGTATTTTCAATGTACTCTGTAGTTATTAGTGAAATATGAGTCTCTTCATGTGAAGCTCAATTTGTATTAAATCCATTATACTCTCTACTCCTGTCTTGGGCCATTTTATTGCTAAGCAAGCCTATCTCAGTAAGATTTGCTGAAGAACTTTATTCATTTGACAAATATGTGAGTCTATCAGTGAAAGATCTCCTTATTGCTAAATATTTCATTGTATATTTTGACAAAAACGTTATCACATAGTACAAACACATTTTATTTTATTTATTTATTTGTTTTACAAACACATTTTATTTTTCATTTTTTATTTTATTTATTAATTTTTTTTACAAACACATTTTAAACTTATTTTTCACTTGATTAATTAAGGCAACATTTTAAAGGCCTATTTGTATAGTACCTATTACCTACAATGTTTGACTTGAAGGACATTAGTTTTTTAGCTCCTGAAATTGTCAGTAATACCATGACTCTTAAAGTGTCTTTATCATCACTTAATTACAGAAATGAAATCAGGGTTTCAAATCACAATCCAAGAGAGCTTTTTATATTGACAGTTATATTATAACTGGCCAAGTTATATTATAACTTGAGGTGGTGTGGTTGGTGGGTTATAGCAGTGAGGAAAATATGGGACTATGTGAGGGCACTTGAATTGGGAAAATAGGTTTGCATAAAGAGGTTTACTGACAAAAATATTACCTCAAATTTTCACATTTTTGCCAATGACTGGCAAATCAGTAAATCACATACTCGCAGAAAGCAGATGTTATCATTATTAACAAAATAAATCAACAAATATAAATTGATTTATAAGAGGAATCTTTAGAATGAAATTAAACATGACTGGTAATTATAAATTTAAATATTTTATAATTTGAGCTTAAAATCTTACAATATTTATGATTGTCAATGTGGCTCAATAATTAGAGCATGGTATCTTGAGAGAATTTAGATTTAAGGGGAAAAGACCAGGTAGACAAGGAACTCATATAATTATATGATGCAAGATGTTAAAAATCTTATATTGTTATTTACCTTCTACATACCAACAAATTATTCATTTCTTAATTCTGATACTTTATTTCAATTTTTCAATTATCCCATGTGATAGTATTTTATTCCCATTTGAAAAGATTGGGACCTAACCCATGTGGCTTTCTACTGCTCAATGCTATTC
The DNA here is from genome assembly GCF_905146905.1 of Nyctereutes procyonoides. Taxonomy (NCBI): domain Eukaryota; kingdom Metazoa; phylum Chordata; class Mammalia; order Carnivora; family Canidae; genus Nyctereutes; species Nyctereutes procyonoides. The sequence goes on from NW_026575132.1 coordinate 2,830,899, forward strand.
TCAACTGAGTAGGAGAAGAATTAAACATTAAGAAGTGAAATATTAAAAAAAAAGGAAACAAGGTAAATAATTTATTAACATTAAGAGAACATGAAAAAATATTAACTATAGAATGTTATAGTTTGTCTTATTTTTAAGGATTTTATTTATTTATTCATGAGAGACACAGAGAGAGAGGCAGAGACACAGGCAGAGGGAGAAGCAGGCTCCATGCAAGGAGCCCGATGCGGGACTCGATCCCAGGACCCTGGGATCACGACCTGAGCCAAAGGCAGACACGCAACCACTAAGCTGCTCAAGTGCCCCTAGGATATTATAATTTGTAAGTAATAGCGTCCATTTTGATGCTTGTCAAAAACTTCATATTTTTAAGGAAGATTTAATCTAGGAAGTATAGAGATTATATTCCTGTAGGCCAGAACACAGAGGTAATTGTAGAAAACATTTAATTCTATAATAACATAAGTTTTGTCCAGAGAGTAAATATTAAACTTTGGAATATAAGACAAGGGAAAGAAGGCTGCTTAATAGTATTGGGAAGACAATGAAACTGTACTTAGGAAAATGGACAGGGGTTCTGAATGGGGAAAATTGTTAAGATATATGGACCAAGAAGGGGAAGTTGATGCTCCAAACTTTATAGGGGTCTTGAAAGCTCCAAAAGGGGTCTTAAGAAGCTGTTTATCATCTCAAATGAAAAAGGGACTGCTCGGTTGGGTAGAGACCATAGGTACCACATGGTCATCCTCTAATTAAGGACTTACTGTTTCAAAAGCTCCGAACCTTACATAGAATACATACATATCCTATCCCTAACTATCTGAGGTGTTATTTTTCTCTTTTTATAAATGAGGAAACCAAGTCTAAGTGATGTTAGGTAGCTTGCTCAGATTTAAGCAGATAAGAAATATTGGAAACTTAGATGTAAGGTCAGGCTTTAATAACAAATCCTTATAATGTCTATAACTGCTACTTTTATAATAACTATTGATAGTTGTTTAGTCCTATTAACTGAATCAAAAGCTGAGACATAGTGCAAACTGAATTCAACACTTAACAAAGATCATACACCATGATCAAATGGGATTTTTTCCAGACATGCAAGGATAGCCCAATATCCACAAATCAATCAACATGATATACCACATTAGCAAAATAAAAATAAAAATCATATGATCATCTCAATAGACATAGAAAAATCATCTTGACAAAATTCAAAATCCATTTATGATAAAAAACTCTAAATGGAGTGAGTATAGCAGGTGTACCTGAACATTTTTAAACATTTATTTATTTAGTTATTTTATGCAACAAATTTTATATAACTTATCAGTCCCAACATTCAGCACAAAAGGTTTACAGAGGATAGAAAGTACATTAATAAAAGCCAGTCTTTACCAAAAGAAAACAGAAAATATACTATTGTTTCAAGATATATTACACGTAAATGATAAACTGCCATAACATATTCTGGGCACCTACTGTTATGAGAAAGAAAGAGAAGGAAGAAATGCTTGAAGAAGAGCTCAATCTCCAGCTAATATCAGAGAAGTCAGTAGAGGTCATAGAGATTAGCAGTCTTTCTTGCTTTTTGCATTAGTGCCCCCAGCTGGAACTGTTTATGGGACAGAAGATGTACATGCTTCAGGAAGACACCCAAGCCTATTACTCCCCACCTCAAGGCTTCTCCCAGGTAAAAGATAGTGTCTTCAATAGCATTTTTCTCTGCATACAGATTTAGGATCTGTTTGTATAGTGGGACTGTCGGAATGATAACTTCATCAGTGTCATTGTTTTCAGACTGATTTTCTCCAGAACAGAATTGAGTTCTTCATTCTTCTTTCTCAAAAGTTCTATGTTTTTATCAACCTCAGCCACTTCTTGATCTAAACGGGTAACCATCTCTTCCAGTTTCTGATCACCTTTCTTCAGGTCTTCCTCTGTTTGTTTCAAGGCATTGAGCCCTGCCTGGGCATGATCCATTTCCTCCTTCCTCTGCCATCTCAGCCTGTCACTAACCACTGAGATGAGAGAGGCTCGAATGGTGACCTCGCCAATGGTGTCATCCCCATTGGGGCTGACAGTGGCCACGGGAGCTGGGAAGGGTATTGAGAACCTGTGGCAGGATACTGACCAGAGGTGGGTAAGGACAGCCTGGATAACCACTGGGGTTGGGAGTATATCTGGATGGATATGCAGATATTCCACTTGGCATGCTTGGCATATAGGAAGTATTGGGTTGCCCCTTTGCCTGGTATAGTGGATAAGATGCCAAAATAGTGAGACGAGAGAAGACTGGAGGTTCATCTCCAAATACCACAATCATGACCTGAATAAACAAGTCTGGCTGTGGTGTTTCCATTTATGTAGAGAAGGAAGATATATCTTCTCATTTGCATCAGCATGCTTTCCAGTTTTATTTTTAAAGGATTTATTTATTTTTATTTATTTATTTATTTATTTATTTATTTATTTATTTATTTATTTATTTATGAGAGACAGAGAGAGAAAGGCAGAGACACAGGCAGAGGGAGAAGCAAGCTCCGTGCGGGGAGCCTGATGTGGGACTTGATCCCAGGATTTGAGGATCATGCCCTGAACCAAAGGCAGATGCTCAACCACTGAGCCACCCAGGTGTCCTGCTTTCCTGTTTTAATAGTCATTGAACTAGTAGGTTTAATGAAACATATAGGGGGATTATATGAGCATGTGTCCCACAGCCTGAGGCATATTGGAATATTATATATATTACTTTATAAGGCACAAGAATTGTTCCACTAAGGTTCATTATTTCCCTGGAACTGCCGTTATTAAAAACATATGAATCCAATACAGGTTTGAGATCTTTGTATAAAGTAATAACATGGACAATTTCACATATGGTTAGGTCTCTGTATTTGTACTTAGACACAATTTTCTTGAGCTGGCTCTCTGACACTGCCATGGTGTCCGCCTCACGACTCCTGTCCCCGCAGGACAGGTGTCTCTGAATATATCAAAGTACTTAAAAGACAAGTCCACAACTAACACCATACTCAATGGTAAATAACTTAGAGCTTTACCCCTAAGATCAGGAATAAGACAAAAATGTTCGCCTTCCCCACTTTTATTCAACATAGTACTGAGAGTCCTAGCCACAGCAATCAGACAAGAAAAAGAAATAAAAGGCGTCCAAATTGTAAGGAAGAAGTAAAATTTTTACTATTTGCAGATGACATGATACTATATATAGAAAACCCTAAAGTCTCCACCAAAAAACTACCAGAGCTGATAAATGAATTCAGTGAAGTCACAGGATACAAAATCAATGTACAAAAATCCATTGCATTTCTATATACTACTAATGAAGCAGCAGAAAGAGAAATCAAGAAACAATCCCTTTATAATTGCACCAAAAATAATAATATATCTAGAAATGAACTTAACCAAGGAGGTGAAAGACTTGTAGTCTGAAAACTATGAAACACTGATGAAAGAAATTGAAGATGACACAGACAAATGGAGAGAGATTTCATGTCCATGAATTGGGAGAATGCATATTGTTAAAATGTCCATACTACTCAAAGCAATCTATAGATTTAATGCATTCCCTATCAAAATACCAGTAGTATTTTTCACAGAACTAGAACAATCCTAAAATTTGTATGGAACTGCATAAGACTATGAATCACTAAAGCAATCCTGAAAACGAAAAACAAAGATAAAGGCATCACGATGTCAGATTTCAAGTTATCCTAAGTTGTAGTAATCAAATCAGTGGTACTGGCACTAAAATAGACAGGTTAATACAACAGAACAGAGAGCCCAGAAATAAACCCATGATGTTTTGGTCAATTAATCTTTGACAAAGGAGACAAGAATATGCAATGAGAAAAAAAAAAGTCTTTTCAACAAATAATATTGAGATAATTATACAGCTGCATGCAAAAGAATGAAACTGGGCCCTTTCTTACACCACACACAAAAATAAACTCAAAATGGATTAAAGACCTAAATATAAGACCTGAAACCATAAAAATCCTAGAAGAGAACAATGATGGTATTTTCTCTGACATGGACTGTAACATCTTTCTAGATATGTCACCTGAGGCAAGGGAGACAAAAGCAAAAATGAATTATTGGACTACATCAAAATGAAAATCTTTTTGCACAGCAAAGGAAGCAATCAACAAAACCAAACGACACTCTACCAAATGGGAGGAGATATTTGTAAATGCCATATCCAATAAACAGTTAGTAACCAAAATATATAAAGAAGTGATACAACCCAATACCCAAAAAACAAATAACCCAATTAAAAAGTGAGCAGAAGACATGAACAGGCATTTCTTCAAAGAAGACATGCAGATGGCCAAAAAACACAGAAAGGGAGCACAACATTTCATCAGGGAAATGCAAATCAAAACCATAATGAAATATCATCTCATACCAATCAGAATGGCTAAACTAAAAACCACAAGAAACAACAAGTGCTGCTAAGGATGTGGAGAAAAAGGAATCCTTTTGCACTCTTGTTAGGAACACAAACTGGTACAGTTACTGAAAAGCAGTATGGAGTTTCCTCAAAAACAAAACAAATAAAAATAATAAATTCAAAATTTAAAATAGAACTATCATATGATCCAGTAAATGCACTACTGGGTATTTAACCAAAGAACATGAAAACTCTAATTAGAAAGAATATATGCTCCCCTACGTTTATTAGAGCATTATTTACAATAGCCAAATTATGGAAAGAGCCCAAATGTCCATCAATAGATGAATCAATAAAGATGATGTGAGATTTTGTGTGCATATATTTATGTGTATATATATTACACATATATATTATTGAGCCATTAAAAAGAATGAAATCCTACCATTTGCAACAACGTGGATGAATGTACAGATTATAATGCAAAGCAAAATAAGCTAGTCAGAGAATGACAAATACCAAATGATTTCACTCATATGTGGAATTTAAGAAACAAAACAATTGAACAAAGGAAAAAAAAAGAGACAAAAGAAAAAAAAAACAGATTCTTAACTATAGGGAAAGAACAGATATTTGCCAGAAGGAAATGGGTAGGGGATGGGTGAATTAGAGGAAGGGGACCAAGAATACCCTTATCTGGATAAGCACTGAGTTATATATGGAAGTGCTGGATCACTATATTGTACACATGGAAATAATATAAGACTGTATGTTAACCACACTGAAATTAAAATATAAGCAAGCAAACAAAACATAGCTATGATCTTACCACTGAGAGGCAATCGGACAATCCTGTGTTCCCATTCTATTATTTTTATATGGCTTTTCAAAATTTAAGTATGTTTGTCCGGACTTTTGCCTTTATATATATTTTCTGTAGATTTTCCACCACGTGTTATATAGTCGTTGCATTATTTTACTCAAGCTGTCGTAACAAAGTACCACAAACTGGTGGCTTAGACAACATAATTTTTTTATCTTACTGTCTGAAGGCTGGAAGTTGGAGATCAAGGTCCCCCCTAGGTTTTGGTGGTTTTCTGGCCATGTTTAGCATTATTTGGCTTGTGGACGCATAACCCGCTCCTTGCCTTTATGTCCACATGGCGTTCTCACTGAGTGTGTCTCTCATTGCTCAAATGTCTGTTTTATAAGGACACCAGTGATATTGAATTAGGGCCCACCCTTATAAAATCATTTTAATTTAATTCTCCCTGGAAAGACACTTATGTTCTGAGATACTGAGGGTTAGGACAGCCACATATCTTTTTGGGAGTACACAAGTCATTATTTTTATAAATTCTGAAACTATTTGAGAATCTCAATTTGAATAACTGAATAACATTTTTTATTGCTAAGATAAAGCATGCTTTATTTAAACATTACTCTTTGTTGGACACTTCTTTGTTTAACCTTTTTCAGCTTATAATAGTGCTATGACCATGCTTATGGCAAAATATTTTGTGTGTCTGAGTCTATATATAATTTAAAGTTCTAAGAATAGAAACACGTAGTATGAAAGTATGGATATGTATAAGGCTTTTGCTATTAATTGCCTAATTTGTCCCATAATATATCCCATTAAACTAGTGCCAAATCTGGTAGGCAAATATTGAAACTCAGTGTTGCTTTAATATATAAATGAACTCCTTTCACTTATAATGAACGTTTCACTTATAATGAGTTTGAATATTTTTTATATTATTGTTCTCTTTTATATTGACTACTCAATTGATCTGACCATTTTTCTATATGGGTATGATAGTCACCTCTCTGCTGGTTTACAGGAGGAAGTTTCTCTCTCTCTATATATATATAGATAGATATAGATATAGATATCATTTTCATATAGAGAGAGCTTATTTTAATTGCCATGTTAGGTTATACAATATAAAATCAATTTGCAATTGCTTAAAAATAGGTATAGGTTCATCTTTTCATCAATAAAATTATGGTCCCTAAAAAAATCCAAAATGCATAATTTATAGGAAATATTTAAGATTTTACATTCGGATAGGAGATATAATTCTAGTTATCCAGCTGCTGCAGAAGACTTAAACGCAATGAAAGTTAATTATAACTTTTCTCTGACACAGAAAGGTGAAGTGACTTTCCAATGTCACAAAACTAGAGAATAGCAGAAGTGGGAATAGAATTCAGGTCTACTGAATCCCAGTGCAATACTTTAGTAAGCAGTCAACTATGATTTGTTGTGAAATAATAATTGCTAATTACTTTGGGTATTCCTTTCATCCTTAAAATATCTAATAATGCTCACAAGTTCATAAAGTTTATCCAATGGGCAACAATGACTTATGAGAGGATTTTTCTTCAATATTATGCCAAATGAACTTTTTAAATTTGGAGGTTTCAATAATAGTTTCAACTGAATTCTCTAATGGCAGGTGTCGCCTTCCTTTCTAGAGGTGGGGATAGGAGTCTACAGGGTCTCTCTACCAAAGATGCAGAATGCTAATGTTTATTTGTTCCTACTATGTGTTGGATATTTACTGTGGTATTTGATTGATTCCCCATAAAATACAAAGAGGTAAAAATTTTCCTGATTAGAAGCCAAAATCGAGATGGCCCCAAGTCAAGCAGGTCAAATAGAAGAGCCAAACTTTGAACTTAGTTCAAACTCCAAAGACCCCATTCTTTCCATGACACTATAGTCTTTCCACACTCTACAAAAGAGCACATAGTAGGATCTCTTCTATCTTGAATAGTCATAGAAGAAAGCAGAGACAGGAACACAGATGGTATAATGGATTCTGTGCAGTACATTTTTTTTTTTTAAGAATTAGACTGGAAGCAGGGACTAAAAGGGTAAAGTAACATTTTTTGAAGGTATTATTCAATCCTCACATTCACAACTTTATTATGGCTATTTTATTGGTGAGGGCATTAAGTTTCAAAGAAGTTAAATAAATTTTCCAAGATCATAAAGCCAGTTGGTGGTAGAAACAGGACTGAAAGGACATGTCTGACTCCACTGCGAACTCTCCTTCACTAACTCTTTGATATCTCTTCCATTGTGAGGCTAGTTTCTTGCTTTTAGTTTTTTGTTTTTGTATTTGTTTTTGTTTCAAGTTGAAGAGGACATAAGGAAGACTGATAAGAGCTACGTCTGATTACTAGGTGCATGTATGATTTCACTTACTCATCAGTGCTGTTATTGCATAATTTGTAAAACAAGTTTAGCTTTTTTTTGAATTTTTAAAATGTGTATTTATTAGAAGATACATACATTAGAACAACTATAATTAGTCCATGATAAATTTCAGAGACAAGCTTAATTGTGGTATTATCCACATAATATTTGAGTTTTATTTCTTTTAAACCTCTTGGCTAGTGCTATCCGTTATGGTAGTGGCACTTTGACATCAGTAGGCCTAAGATATATCTGAAAAGAAAAGATGCAGATACCTTGGTTCCAACTCACATATTTGGCTTAAATATCTGGGAAGGTCACTCATTATTTTTAACATGATTTTTAGCCCTGAAATAACAGACACTGCAGTATCCTGGAAAAACAAACACTAAAAAAATTCATAGGCTAAATTTTAAAATCGAATGGAAAATTTTCAATGGAAAATCCTATTCTATAAAATAGGTGTATATTAAGATGACCAGGCTTATTAAAAGTAACGGGGTTAGGTTCCTAGAGATAGTAATTCAGAAGGCCCTGGAACTGGACATTAGTGGGTCATGCCTATTTACTGATATCAGGCTATTTTATATTATGTAAAAATTGGGAAAAAATTGGGAAAATGATGTTATAAATTATGTAGATAAAACAATTACTCATGAGATGATTGGTGAAATGCTGTAGGAATTCTAATATGCTTCCACTGGATGGTTTTGGTAGAAGGAATGATATGTTGTAATCTACCTAGACACATCTGATGATACCTGAAATCTGTTAAGAGTAAAACTGTATGTAGTAACAGAAGGAGGACTGTTAAATACAATGCATTCTTGGGGACTTGGTTACCAAACGTTAGTAGGCCTTGTATCACCCATTTTCTACAGTAGATTCTTTATTTGGAGTGTTCACAGTCCCATCTCCCCAGAATTTTAAGATAGTCAATACAGGTACTCTTCATTGTCTGACTTCAATCTTCACACATCAACCATGGACATCAATACTAGGTAAATTTAAAAAAATGTGTATTAAATAATATAAGTACTTAAGAAAGAGTCTAAGATACTTTTTCTGGGCTGAGTCAGAACATCAGAGCCCACAGTATAGAGACTACATAACCATAGAGCATCTTAAAAAAATTTGTACTGAAATTCATTTATAGGTTATACAATAGGGGCCGCACTGAGAGATGTCTCTAACTAGAAGTGTCACTAAGCAGTGCACTGTTGACTTTTATTTAAGTATGGTGATGAGAATGTTGTTCACTAAACAAAGTATTGTTATAAAGAAACACAGGGATTTCTTGGCTCTGGAGTATTAGAATCAAAAGTAGTTACTCTTGGGACACCAGGGTGGCTCAGTTGATTAAGCGTCTGATTCCTGATATTGGCTCAGGTCATGATCTCACAGTCATGGGATCAAGTCCTGCCTTGGGCTCTGTGCTGGACATGGATCCAACTTGTGATTCTTTCCCTCTCTCTCCCCCTCATGCTTTCTCTCATGCCACATGCTTTCTCTCCTTCTCTCTCTCTTAAAATAAATAAACAAATATTTTTAAAAAATAGAATGGTTATTCTTGACCCAAATATTTTCATTTTATGGACACTAAAAATCATTAAGTGATTGGGTTTCCCACTTGGAATTAGTTTCCAGGAAGGCAGAATGAAAGTTATGACCCATCTTTTTTTTGAAGATTTTATCTATTTATTCATTAGAGACACGGAGACAGAGGGAGGCAGAGACACAGGCAGAGGGACAAGCAGGCTCCATGCAGGGAGCCTAATGCAGGAGTCGATCCCATGATCCCAGGATCACACTGAAGGCAGATGCTCAACTGCTGAACCCCCAGGTGCCCTGATATTAGAGACTTTTTAAAAGAAAACAATATATTTGCCATGATTCTATATGGGTTTCAATATACTGTTTCTAACATGAATATATGTATTTTAAATGTGTGTCTTCATTTTCTTCATCAGTTTTTAAGAAAATAACTTAACCATTAAGAATAGCTGTGTTGTCTACATTCTCATAAATATGCCAGTAAATAATTTGTAGCCACTCTTTTCATTGCTTACTTCAGAAAACCCATGATAGAGCTCTGTTGAGAGAGGTGACCCCTACATCTTTACAAGTACAGGCCATATCTTCTGGATATTGCCAGATCAGTATTCTTCATAGTGGTGTGGAGGGAGGGTTAAGTTTAAATAATTTTAAAGTAGGAGAAAATTAATAAAGGAAGCTATAATGAGTAGGTGCGTGCCATGATAATTAAGTATTTGCATAGTTGACAGCAACCCTTATTAAGCAATGTGCCAAATGCCAGGCTATTTCACGTAATGGATATAGGGGAAGAAGTCACACACACCAGAGTAATGGAACACATTAAGTGGGTGTCCTTTGTCCGGGCTGTGGTGACTAATACCCATGGCTTTACAAACTCCCTGACGTTACATTGTTTGGTCCTCTGGGACGCACCTGCCATTTTACCATCCATCATTTCTTTTCTGCCATGGTGTGCAGGCTTTGAGTGATCTCAACAGAAAGTCGCAGCCAGGGAAGTTTCCTTATCAAACACTTCTTTTCTTCTTGGCTGGGGCTTTGAATGATTTGAGTTTCAAGTTTATTATACTTCGTTTTAATCAACATCCCAAGGAGACTGAGCGGAGGTCCTAGGACGTAGGCCTTCCATCATTGTGTAGGTTGGATGTGCTCCTGTGCTCTTTCCAGTTCCCATTTCTATAAATAACGGCCTAAACATTTGCAGTAACACTTTTATGGTCTTTACCCTTATCTCTTGTTACTTTTAAGGTTCTTATTAAAGGAGGGGAAAAAAAGGGAAGGAAGGAAGCCTCTCTCAGTCTCTGCATTTTGGTGTGCCTATTGGCTAAGCAGATGGGCCGAGGTACTATATTACCACTCTTAGAACTACATCCCAGGCTCCATCAAAGTTCTCTTCATTCAGGCTCTGCCATCAAAGTAGAGGTGGGTGACTGATAGTTAAATGGCATATCACCAGAGACCAGGATATAGTGTTCTCACTACATAAAATGACTTCGACTGTTTTAAGCTGAACAAGCACAGCAAATTATCTTTTTTTCCCCTCATTTTTATTTCGATGGCAGTGTTTGACAACGGACCTTTATAAAGGGACACATTAAAACATCACCCCATCATCTCAGGTCTCGGTTGTCCAATGGTGAAATTGAAAGAGTACACATACAGGGAGAGGACACCGTGCCTTTTCCAGAAGAGACAAACCTGTAATCTTGTCGAAGGCACTCAATTACAGCTCTGTGATAGGGGAGTGGACATTAACACTAGGGCCGCTCTGAGCACCCCCAAGGTGCCAACACCTGGAAAGTCTTTTATCCTCTGCTTCATCATTTCCAGCGTGGTATTTTTAGACCTCACAAAGCTGGCATGCTGGGCATCTGTCCCTCCTACTTCACTATCTCCCTCCCTCTCTCATTTTGAGGCAGCGGGCGCTGGTGTAACAGCTGAATTGTAAGCTAGCTCTGGATAGACGTCTGCACTGTTTCTCTACCCTCCGTTGCAAATATTCTGAGCCTGGCCAGAAGAAGACTCAGAGCAGAGGAGAAGGAGAACTTTGGTCATTTTGGGGACAGATTTCAAACTTTTTGGGTGTGGCACTCATTTAATCTGGGAGAAGAAACAATGTGATAAGCAAGTCCTTGATAAAACCCCATCACTTGCAATATGCCTAAAGCTTTTCTTTATTTGAACACAGGGAACCAGTGATACCTGCAGCAATAAATCATTTAAAAATATATCAAATATATAATTATGAGGCATGAATTGTGAAGTAAGGGCTTTGTGTTATTGGATTTTTAAAAATTATTCCTACCTTTGACAAATTTTTTATTCAATCTGTTTGAAAATTGCTGCTCTCAATCATGATCTATTTTCAACATTTTCATTAATATACATGCTAATTTCATGTCTAAGTCAAAGAATTGTGAAACCACATATCATCTGCAGTCTCCAAACAAACTACTGTCAGCATGTTTTTGTGAATAAAATTCTTATCAATCAGGATGCTTATTTCTTATGTAGTCCAAAAAAAAAAAGAATATCTAATATGAAAAATATGGGAACTATTGCTTCTCATTACCAATTAATAATATGATTTTATGTTGGGTGTGTCTTTCATAAATATATATTATAACTTCCCCAATATGCTTTGGCCTGTGTAACTTGTAGTCACTTGATTATTTTGATAATCAAAGTCCTAATTGGTTTGTCCTTTCAGCATAAATCCAGGAATTTTTAATCCCATGATTTGCTCTGTGAGTCGTGGGCTGGTTCCTTTGCAGATCCATTGCTAATGCTTCCCCTGATCTGCTCTGTATGGCAGGGTGCTGACCCTATAACATTCTTAAGGTCCCTTGCCAACTGTTTCCATTGAAGTCTATGCCACAAGAGGTTTTGGAGAGAGACGTCTCTGAGAGTGACTAAGTGTCTGCTGCAAGGCTGACTTCCATCAGGCAATCCCTCCCTGCACCATGCCAGCTCTCTCACCAAGCTGAAGCTGTTAGGTTCCAGATACTGTCTGGAAGCCCTAGCCCTTGGTCTCTACTAGAACCATGGCTTCTGTTGGCTCTGGAGGGTGGTAACAGCTTCCTGCTACTCCTCACCTCTGGTTTGCCTCACGATTTCATGCTTGAGTTTTAGCTAGGCCAACATCTTTTTTTTTTTTTAATTGAAATATAATTGACATACAATGTTACATTGGTTTCAAGTACACAATGTATTGATTCAATAATTCTATACATTACTCACTGCTCATCACAGTAAGTATAGTCACCATCAGTGTTATTACAATATTATTGACTATATTTACCATGCTCAACGGGAACTTTGTTTATTTTGTAACTGGAAATTTGTAGCATTAATTAATTAAAATTAATTAATTAACTAATTCATTAATTCGAGACACACAGAGAGAGGCAGAAACATAGGCAGAGGGAAACATAGGCAGGCTCCCTGTGGGGAACCCAATGGGGGTACTCGATCCCAGGACACTGGGATCATGACCTGAGAAGGAGGAAGGCAGATGCTCAATCACTGAGTGACCCAGGTGCCCCAGAAGTTTGCAGCTTTTAATTCTCTTCATCTATTTCCCCCATTGCTCTACCCATTTCCCCTCTGGCAATCATCAGTTTGTTCTCAGAATTTAGGAGTCTATCTTTGTTTACTTGTTTGCTTTTCTTTGTAGATTCCACATATAAACCAAATCATATGGTATTTGTCTTTCCCTGTTGGACCTATTTCACTTGGCTTTGTACCCTCTAGGTCCATCCACATTGTAAATGGAAAGATTCCATTCTTTCATATGGCTGGGTAATATTCCATTGTGTACATACACTATATCTTCTTTATCCATTCATCTATTGATGGACACTTGCACAACAACCTCTTTTTAACAAATCTGTTTCATAGCATGGGGATGCTCTTCAAGGGAACCTGCCGTGGGGAGCATAACTGACTGACAATTTCAACTACTGCACCTTTGAATATACTATGGGTTTCACACCAAGACCACACTTATTCCAAGCTTAAGTTGATGACTATGAATGATGAGGTTACATGAACCAGGACATTAGTGTGTAAGACATGATTCCTTTAATGGGTAGTCTTTGCTCTTGGGACTTCACATCAGCCGATCTGAGACTTGCCCAGAACCGAACTATGATCTGAATCTTTTCCCGTGCAGTCTTCCGTCTTTCCTTCTTTCCTCTCATAGTTGTAGACTTGCATTGTGACCTGATAGCCCTTCATCTACTCCTGTTCCTTTTCCCTTTCTTTAGCATTGTAATGTGTATTGTGAATCTGTAAGAAAGAAAATACAGAATTTTTCAAATGTACCTGTTCGCAGAAACCTACTTTTAGAAAACCTTCAGGGGATATCATCCTATGCAACATTCTTTGGGGACTAGTCATGTAATTTTTAAGCACAGTAATTTATCACCTTGAAAATTTCCTATTTCTTTTCTAATTAATCAAGCTATAGAAAGTGAAATTGCAGAGTTTACTGCAATTAAGACAGGAAGGAGTTCTTGTTGAACTGATTTTTAGATGGCAGTATGGGGAGACAACTGAGCCTTGAAAAGGATGGGATGTGGTCAAGTTAAAAGAGAAAGAGGAAATGATTATATTGTAAGTGTCTTCAGTATGTCAGATTATATAGTAGGCTTCCCCTAACGGCAAGCTTTGTCTGGCCCTAAAACCTTTCCATGAAAGCTCTAAACCTAATTATTATCAAAATAAATCATTTGATATTTTCAGTCTTGTGTTGATACTTTGATGAAAGAGTATTATTTTCTATTTTCCGTGGAAAATTTTGTTGCTATCATCACTGTATCTTGATATGATTAATTTCTACATTATTATAATACCAAACAAAGTGGATTTAAGCATTTATTTTAGCTAAGTGGAAATAAATCAATTTTATCATGTATATCCTTTGGAAATGTGCTCTTTTGTTTCCTTTTTGCTTTCTCCTTTGGAAGCTGGTTATGAATTAAAGGCTGGTTATGAATTAAAAGCCTCTGGTTTTCTGAAGTATATCTAGGTAATAACCTCTCTTTTTCTTGAATAATCTCCTTTTTGATTTCTTGTGACTTTCTTATCCTTATATATCTAAATTGAATTTTGTCTACAGACCTAGTAGAAGCTGACAATCTGATATTTATTTGTCTTTATTTATTAAGCAAGCACATGCTTAATGAATAGTGTGCTGCTTAAAGATCAGAGCACACTGAGGATACCACTAAATAGCTGCTTGATTATAAAGAGTCAACAATCAAAACTAATGTTAAGCAAAAGCTCATGATTATTAAAATAGTTGTGCAAATAAAGAGCTTTCCTGCAAATAATTTATTGCCCCATGAGTTTTTTCAATTTTACTTATTTACTTAAAGTCACATAGAAGCCCCCAAAATGTCATTTATTTATTCATTCTTTCAGCGGTAAAAAAAAAAAAAAAAAAAAGATTGAATACTTCTTTGATCTTCGATCTCTATTGAACCACTAATTAGGGATAGGATATTTATTTATTCACTAATTCATTTTTTTTATTCACTATGGATCAAATTCCTACTATGTACAAGGCACCATAGTCAAGTGACTGTGGATATGTATGTGATAAACAAGAACTAGCCTTGATGGCCCTGCCATTTACCCGATGGACTTTCCTAAAATGGACCATCTGTATGGGTCTCTGGATATTGTTGTGGAGTCCTATGACCATATTCTCTCTAACTTTCCAAATGACTCTCTTACTCCTAGGTTGACTACCTTGCTAGTCCATATCTTGTGCTTAAACTGTTAGTTTCTTTCCGTCAAGATCAGCTCTGACTGGCTCAATGGTTGAGCATCTGCCTTTGGCTCAGGTCATGATCCCGGTGTCTTGGGATCAAGTCCCACATCAGGCTCCCCACAGGGAGCCTGCTTCTCCCTCTGCCTGTGTCTCTGCCTCTCTGTGTGTGTCCCTCATAAATAAATAAATAAATAAATAAATAAATAAATAAATAAATCCTAAAAAAATCAGCTCTGACTTGCTAAAGAGTTTCAAGGCAAATAGTGCAATTATATTCCTCAAAAAACAACTTATTTTTCATCAGTGGAACATTGGTCAGCACTTGTTCTTTGGATAATTTCCTTAGATTCCCCCTTATGCCTGAGCTCAGGCAATTTGCTAGAAAGTTCTCTAAGAATGTCACTAATTTAGCAGATTAGTAAATCCAATGAAGGGTCCTGTAGTGGAATAGACACTATCGCAAGAATCAAACGAGGAAAAAATATGATTCCGTGTGATTCCATTTCATCTAAAGAATGAGGAGAATATCTGACCACACTACTTCATAGGGTCTGCAAGTATCAAAAGAGGTAATGTATGTGAAAGTTATTTGAAAAAATATACAATGAGCATCTGTAATGTGCTGGTCTTGTCCCAGATTGGGATCTCATTTAGTCCTTAAAACAAACCTGTGTAGTAGGTGACAGAGGGAGAAATTCCCACCCAGCTCACACCTGGCACAGTTCATGATCCAACCTCAGTGTTCTGGTGTCACTGAAGCACCGCGTCCTTGGACCACAATGGAGTTTTAGGAGCAGGGACCTAAGTGGTATCTGATAACTGCGTTAGGCCTGCATTTTCACTTCTGTTTCCTACTGACTTCCATTGTAGAGGACAGGAGGAGAGGATATTTAACTTGTCAAGATTACTTGACAGTCTGATTTAGAGGTGTATAAAACAAGGCACACTCTTGGTAGAGATAAAGTGAGAATAAAGCCACCAAATGGCAGTGACAGCACTTCAAATGGATTCTTTTTCTATAAAATGCCAATTATAAAACACAAATGAAAAAGTATGGGATGGCATGGTATATTTGAAGTACATTTTCCCTTCTCTAAGAATTTAATTATTATCATTCTATTTAATAAGGACACTTCAAAAGGAGGCTTATTTCCTGCCAAACTGCAAGTAGGAGGGGTTCTGCTTCAAAATATTGTTGTTGGTTTTTTTTTTTTTTTTTTTTTTTTTTTTTTTTTGGTTAAAACTTACGAATAGAGTAAGAGAGATTTCTTCAGTTTTGTAGCAGAATATTGCTGCTAGCTTAGGCTATACACAATACAGTCTTGTGCACATTTTAACAATCAGTGGCTTGTGTCTTTGTGAGCTCTTATAGTTAAATCATTTTCTTTGAAAGTTATTTCTAGTCATAGCACCTCATCTGGCCTTGATGGTCATCATACTTTGCCCGGGCTTTCTTATCCCAGTGGTGGTCAAGAAAGACATTGACACTGGTTTACATAAAGCATAAAAGGGCATAGAAAAAATAGAAATCTCGTGTGGGAAATAAATGCTTCCCTAGATGCCATGAAGGAGTGTAGAAATGGAGGAAACATTGAGAAACAGACACATAGGAAATAAAATGAAATAAATATATGATGAGTAAACAATTTAACAGAAAGTTTACAGTAGCTTAGTGGGTTAAAGAAATAAAATTTGCTTCTATTTCCATTGGAACATATCTCTTAATTGGATTTGTGGTTCACCTTGGCTCCCTTTGCACCTGTTGGAAGCATTAATTAAAGTATGAGCATTTTGTCAAGTTAAAGGGAAAAGAGCAACGGACAGATGGATGAACTCACTTTTAAAACAAGGATGTTAAAGTGCTAAGAGGTAGCATAGGTTGCAAAAGAATATGAATATGTGATTTGGAGGATTTAGGAAAGAATAAACTGGAGAGGGTCATAAATGGATAACTTAGTAGTGATACTTTTATTTGACCAATGCCTATTACCTCTAACAAGGGTTTTTTTTCCCCCAGTGTATTATGGTGGTATCTTTGTAGATTTCCCTAGCAGTGGTCAAAATCCATGTAAAGTAGTTTATCAGTATAAACTATCACTACCTTAAGACTAACAGAAATTACAAATGACTCTAAAAAGTATCACTTTTTCCCCTGCATTATGCAGTGATTTAAAAGGCAGGTTTCAAGCATTAATTCGTTTTAGTTTCTATGGGTTCTATCATATTGATCTACAACTGTGCAAAAATAGCATGTAGCCACTGAAGAATAAGAGGCAACAATAAAAAGCAAATCGTTTTGAGTCACGTAAGAAGAAACCTGGTATCATTGCGATTTAAAATGACCAACTCTGATACATAAAAATATGAAGACTTTGAAAAAAGAAGATTCATGTTTCAATCCTATTTTCAGTCTAGAGAAAAGATGTAGCTACTACCTATGTCAGAGGGGCTGGTGAAAGTGTGGAGTGACATGAGAGACACAAGGGCTGTGTAAACTACGTTGCCAAATCAGTGGCAGGTACTTCTATCATTTTGCCAACCCATTGAATTAAATTGTGAAATGAGATACGTTTCTTCCTTCGTAGATAGAAAAATCATCCTACCTTGCGATGACCAGATTGAGTTTACACAGGCATGGAGATGAAGAAAAATTCGTCTGCCCTAACAAATGAAGAGTGAGGCCAACCCTAAAGCTTTTTGTCCATGCACACAACCCATCGGGGTCAGCTTGGGCAGGAGATCCAAAAGCAGAAGTGTACTTTGTGCCAAGTAACTTGAACGCTCTTCTTTTACTTGTTCAGAAGTCTGTCTTTTCAGAAACAGATGTCTGGACAACTGAAATCCTCCAGCTACCCGATGCAAAGATTCTGGGATGGGATGGTAAAAAAGGTAAAAGGGGTAAAACTCAAGAGGTCTTGGTAAGATCCTTCAACCTGTCAGAAGTATATAAACCATCTGAGACAAAAAAAAAAAAATGCATTTATATTTGAACCATTGGGGGATTACTTGGTTTGGCCATCAGTAATTCTAAATAAGAAATATTTTATGAATAATATTCAACAGAAAGAGCATTAGCTGCTAAATGCCACTATTGTTCAATGATCAAAACGTATATTCAGGATTTGCCTAAAAACACTGTGTAAGTCTAAACCCCTATGCAAACGTAAAGTATAAGTCTCAGCTTATAATGTCAAAGTATACTAAATGTCTTACATTTCTTGGCAAAGTGTCTCAAGATCTGCTGGGAAGTTATAACTGTATTTATTTTATTTTCATGAGTGTCATCACACTTTGAGCAGCTGTGACAATTTATTGCTGGAATAATTCCATTCCAAAATTATTACTGTAAATTGAAGTCCTATTTTTCTGCCCCAAGTGTATTCTTAATATTAACAGTTGGTAATTAGTCTGTCCTTTGCTGAGACACTGAATAGTTTTGAAGAGCATTCTGTACATTTAATCAGAAGGACGCCTTCCCTGCAAAAGCAGAGTATAAAATAGAACATTAATTGAATTGTGATAGTTTTCACTAATTGCTGATGATATCTCCATTTTTTGTTGCTTTTACAGTACATTCTTTAATATTATAAGGATAAGGTTTTTTCCTGTAATTCCTTTCTGAAACACCTGATTTTGGAGAAAATACGACACACCAATGCAAAGGCAAAAAATAAGTTATTACAAACAGGTATTTTAAAGAGATAGAGGTAGATGACATATTTCTTTTTAAAATTGCTAAGCAAACTGATCACCTATTATAATAATATCTAGGTGCCTGGGGTATATGCAAGTGAGCACGTTCTGTTTCTTCACACCAATCTAAGTACTTGCAGTCCATATTTAGGTAGCGTGCTTCGGCCTTAGACAGCCTACAATACTAGAGTTAATCTTTCCAGGATAATACTACCCTCTCAAGTATCTTCTTTTCATTTTGTTTAAATCGTAATCACCGAGCACTTGATGTTTCCTTGCTCTTTCCATTTCATGTTGCCATGAGGCTTAGGAGGTAGATGTACATTTGCAAATTTTCATTAAATTATTTGATGTCAACAAAGCAGATTGTCTTTATAATTCATTACATTTTTACTTATGAGTGTTCCTTCCAAACCCATGCTACTTATAACAAAGTAAAGCACCATAAATCTATTAAATTCTAAATTAAAATTTTGTTCCAGGGGATAATGGAAGGTTATGGTAGGTTAATGGGTAGAGTAAAATAAGATCATGGACAAGATATAGTAAGCAATATTTAAATTTATCATATTACATTCATAATGGAGTTCCTGCTTATCTAAGGAGTGAAATAATTTAAGTTAAAATAAAATCAAGATTTGATTAAATTATTTTCCTTATTTTCATGTAGGTAAAATGCCCTCTATTAGATTTTGATGCAACTTTGCATTTTATGCTGTGAGGCTTTATTTACCTGCGGGCATGATGATTTATGTTTGGCAATTTTCTTTTGTAGCTATTTTGAATGATCATTAGTCACAAAATTTGTAAGATTTTTCAGGATTGGATATTTTGGGTCATTTCAGTGCTTTACTTGTTTTTTTCCAGTGCTTTGCTTTTTTTTTTTTTATTACGTGACTTATAAATATGTGAGAGGCTTAAAAATTCTCTCATTAAAATAGTTACAAATAATTAAAAGGCACCACCTGCTGGCTCCCTAATAGGTCACTCAAGTGCTCGCATCTGTGCTCACAAAGTGGAGAATGTCCCTTATTTAGAATAATAGAACTAATAATAGACCCTCCTGTAAGGTGTTATTACAACAGAAATTTAGGGGATTTTTGCTAAACTACTAAAAGCAGCAAACTCACAAATGAAGAAAGCATCAAGTGCTCGCGAAGTTACTCCCATATATATTACTAAAATAGGTTTTACTGGAGTCAAAAAGAATGTATGGACTATAAGATTCAAAAGGAAATTATACACACACTGTTTCATTTATGCCTAATCATTTTAATAGTAACTTATTTGGATAGTAGTTAATATCTTCTGGATATGAGCCAGGGAGAGAAAATGATGATGATAATACATTTGGTTACTAAATAGGCTGAATACTTCCAAGCTTCCAATGATACAGCTGTTAACGACAGTGGCTTTGCTAGTTAATCAGATGTTTTGCCACTGGGGATTGCCCATGTGAATCGAATCTGACAGGCTTCTGCTTCACCTCAAATGTAATGACACAAGTGTGTCACTTACTAAGGACTCCAGGAAAAATGCACATGGCATTCACCCTCAAGCAACTAGAGCTCCTATCCAAGTATCATCCCCATTTATGGTATGATAATAAGTCCTTCATTAATTGAATAATGATTCAAGAGTGAATGCAAGTGCTTTGCATATTGAATAGCATATATATATAGTGTTTTTAATTTATTATTTTTTTGAATATGCCTCAGTTTGGGCCATTAGAAGTTTAATGTCTAGGAGCACAGACATTTAAAAAACTGAGTTTGATTTGTTAGTAGTTCCCAGAAGTGGAGATAAAAAACTGATTTGTAAGTAAAATGTGAACTATATTATCCCCATCTTTTCAGCCAGAGTGCCATGAGATGGGGAAAAAAAATAAATAAAGAAAGAAAGAAAGAAAGAAAAGGGAAGAAGAGAAAAATCTGGGTTTAAGTCAACTTGAGATTATATAAACTATTTTATATTTCAGTTGACTTCTGGTTTACTTTTTCTGAAAAATTGTGTCTGTTAATTAACCCGAAGCAGGCTTTAAAGAAACACGTTTGTGACCTTTTTATATTGAGCGAGATTGCGTTCTTGGTGTGGGGTATCCGATGCATTGATTTTTGGCAGCAAATTTCAAGGTTGTGGGAAAGTAAAAGGACAGAAGCTGCATTTTGTGGGTTGATACGAGAAACCAGATTCTCTGCCTCTTTCAGGAAGATCACTCAGCTGCCAGAGTATTGACTTTGTGTGGATGAAGGAGGTGGGTCTTTGGGTCCAGGGCTGTCCTTAGGATGGAGGGAAGGACTTAAGGGCAAGCAACGCTTGGCTCTGGTGCAGCCTTTGTAAGGCCCTGGTGAGAAACAGTAATCCACGGGCCTGAGAGCACCAGCTAAGGATTTGTTAATTGTATGCAAATAGAAACAATTATTTAAACCTGCTTTTGAAAATCAACAAGATTAAAGTTCACTGTGAAAAATGACTCTCTCTTCTCTTTATGACTAGTGGTAAGGAGTTACCAAAAGAAACACCTCACATTTTAAAAGAAGCCTGAAATGAGACCGAGAAGAGGTCAAAGGAAATGATTCCTATGTTCTTAGTGAATTAGTGATGAAATAATGCATCTTAAAAATAACCTTATAATTGTATGGGGCAAATATCATTTACAAGATTCTTCCTCTTTTCCATCAGTTAGATTGATCGCTGTTAGTGACCCGTTAGTCTCCCCTGGGTCTGTATTATTCACAGACTAAGTCTTATGCAGACATAACTAGGTCACCTTAATTACCTGTGGAGATAAGGCATTCTTGTGAAAGTTTCACGGTGATAATTACTCCAAAATGCCAAAATTGTATATGCACACCTTGGAGGTATGTGCTATAACTTATTGCACAATCAAGATCAATCAAACCGAATGGTCTGTGTGTGTGTGTGTGTGTGTGTGTGACACTTTTCCAACATCCTTTAACATCATTCTTTTACCATAATAAAAATACAATCCTTGCCAAGCAATATATTGACTGTGAACCTAATGAATTAGCAGTTAGGATTTTTGCCTTTTTTTCTCAATTCCTTTGCAGTACTTAAGAAAATCAACAGACTATTGTAAAGGAACAAAAGAAGGCCAAGCACTAAAAAGAAAAGAAAAGAAAAAAAAAAAAAAATCCGAACCAATAGCATGGAATCCTTCCTAATCAGCATGTTTTTTTTTTTCCTCTTACAGACATTTCTCTGTCAATTTGTCATAGAAATAAAGGGAAGATTAGAAAATTTGTGGTCTTTTTTAAACAATGAGGGGAACGAAAAATAGAAATGTCTTACATTTTTGTTATGAGTAGTTATAAAATATTTTAATTATCTGTTCACCAGTGTATTTAAAAGGATAATAATTCCATTGAAGATCCCTAACCCTTGTAGATGCCTAATGGCCAAAGTAACATTGTGGTTTGGGTAACATTAGCAATTTGAATTCTGAAATTTTAGTGGATTAATCTGTAGAACTGATTACTAATATTGGAGAGTATTATTTTCAATAGGAATAATGAAATAAGAACTTTCAATTATTCCACAAAAGATAATTGAGTACTTTTAAGCCAATCAGCTTTACATAATAGAAGGGTTGATTTTTATATTTGAATTATAATATATTTCCTGAAGTTTACGGTGTAAAACAGAGAGTATGAAATTTTTACAAAGGATTATGGAAAAAACACTTCTGAAAGGAGTTTTGTTTTTGTTTTTGTTTTTTTTACCTTGAAAGTGAATGGATTTATAAGAAGGTCAACTAGTATTTAAAAACCAGTTGATCCATAGCATGAGCATTAGGAATTTTAGCTTTCTGATATGAGGCAAAAGACCGCAGAATATTTCAACTGATTCTTTTTCCCTATTCTTAAAAGTTCTTATGCTGATAACTGTCCTCAAAATAGAATTTTGTCGTCATTGTTTCTTTTTCTCTTTTCTGAATCTGAATTGGTAGTGATATAATATAATTTTCCTAAAAGAGTATATTAAGTAAGAACTGGTACTGCAATGGGCGATTCTTAAGGAAAGAACATAATCTGGTTTTTGGAGATGGGGTTCTTCTGTTTTAAAAGGCTCCTCACGCTCTGCCCAACTCAACAGAGTTCATCATTCATTTGTAATACTTCTTAAAACGCTGCTCAGGTATTGTCTACAAGTCTAAACCCTACTTTGAGCTTGAGCAGCCTGATTAATTAATTTATTTCTGCAATATTCATCTATCTAGTAACTTCCTGAGGCCAAAGTAGTAATTTCCTAAAACCATAATCCCAGCTGCTATCTTAAGAATGAACACTTGCTGAAGAATAATAGACAAAGGAGACCAGTGCTGAATATCACCACTGATAAGGAAGTGTAATTGCTGCCATTTATCAAACATTTATTCTAACTTTATTCATTTAACCTTATGGGGTTCAATACTATCTTTATCATCATTTTACTGCTTATGAACTTGAGACTTGGAGACAAGAAACATGTGCAAGGGTGCTCAGCTGGGGCAGGAACCTGACCTCAGGTCTCCCTGATTTGATCTAGGAGTTTAGCCTCCAAAGCCTCTCCCATGCACGAGGACAGGCAACAGCCTCATGCTGCTCACCGGCAGTTTCCAGATGACGGATTGCTTGGGAAACCGAGTGGGAGCCATTGTGGCTAAAGATGTTGAGAAGCCAGACCTTCTGTATCATCAAATACGCTCCCTGTATGTTTGTGTGTTTGTTTTTCCTCTAGCGTGAGATCCCATAAAAAGTCCTAATAGAGGGTCTCCTGAGATGAAAAAAGTCATCTGTTTTAAGGTTGCTAATGGGATTTCATTTTCGTTCCATGGTCCCAGACACTGTGAGAGTTTTTCTCAGTAATTTGCTTGCTAGCTTCTAAATCTAGATGCTCCAAAGCCAAGAGTTACTCAGGTGTATCATCTGAGATTGCGCAATGCTCACTCAAGTGTTGCTGCATTTTAGGGATGTGGCAGTTATTGTTCCTTATTTGACTCCTTGTGGTAGAAAACTCTACTCATCAATTTCTGGCATTTCAATATTGCCTTTTATCTCTACAGTGTTCTTATCTACATCGTCTCCCATGGGGAGCTCAGCAATATTATGAGACAGGAATTATCATCCCCATTTTAGAGACGAGTGCTTTAACAATGAGCATGTTCACATGATTTGTACCAGGCTATAAAACTAGTAATGGAACAATCTGAATTGGGTCAAGTGCTTTTTCTACTCTACTGTAGCTCTTGTTAGTCAATGCAAGTAGAGGATGTGACCGGTGCTTCTGCATTCCTGGACACCAGCAAAAAATCCCAAACCATAATCCAGATGTTCTGATTCATAATCTACTGTATTGGAGTCTAGGCATCTATCTTTTCTGAACACGACACCGTTTGGGGGCTGAGAACTCATCTCCTAAATAATACTCCTCTTTTTTTGTTTCCATTTCTTAAAGTGTGGCAAAAAACACGGAACATTAAATTTGCCATTTTAATTATTCAATGTACAGTTCAGAAGTGTTAAGTATATTCACACTGTTGTACAACAGATCTCTGGATTTTTTCATCTCATAAGACTGAAACTCTAAACTCATTAAACACCTAATTCCCCCTCCTCGCTCCCATTATTGTATTTTGAAATAGTTTAAAATATCAGGAAAGTTGAAGGTACAGTATTCATTTTCTTCCCCTGAAGAATTTGAGGTTAAGTTGTAGTGCATTTCCTACACCCAGGGACATTTTTCTTCCTAACCGCAGCACAACCATCCAAGCCAGGAAATGAACATTAAACCATCACTAATATCAAATACACAGACCCTGTTCAAGTTTTGCCAATTCTCCTAATGATGGCTTTTATGGTAATACGATCCAGTTGAGAATCCCATGTTGCATTTTGTTGTATGTCTTTCATTTTCTTCCATTTGAAACGGTTCTTTGACCATGGCCTTGACTCTCAACAAAGACTGTCGGTCAGTTATTTTGCACAATTAACATCAAAGTTGAATGTCTATGTTTTCTTTAATTTGGAATAAGGTTATACCTGGCAAGAAGATCATAGAAGTGACACTGTATCCTTCTTAATGAATTCTGTCAAATAGCCCATGTTTGTGATGTGTCCCATTACCGCTGATGTTAACTTTCATTTAAGTGATTTTCTAAGTTTCTCTGCTGTAAGGGTACACGTTAAAATTTTAGATTAAGAAGTATTTTCTGGGAAGTACTTTGAGACAATGTATGTTTTATGTTTCTCATCAATCTTTTACACGCTCATTTTAGCATCTGTTTATTGGCTGCGATAGTTACGGCTATGGGAGTGCCAAATGGTGATTACAAAACTCCATTCTGCTTTTATTCATTGACATTCTACTATAAGAGAAAGCTCTGACCTCTTTCCATTTATTTAGTTGTTTATTTATATCTCTGTGCACTTGTAGCTTCCTGTTTCAGTCAATGGGTCATAATCTGTTAGTATCATTATTATTCTTTTGTTACTGAATTCACCCTAGATTTGACTGAAGGAAACTTCTTCAAGCTGGCTGCTGAGTTCTTTTGATGTATTACATTAGTTTTTTGGTCCTTCATTATTTTTTGCATGATAGTATGTTCCAGAGTTATTCTATTTTCCCCTGAGCTATTCCTTGGCCTAGCCTTGTAATCAGCAATTTTCAGGTGACGCCTCACTTCCTGTTCATGGAGAACATATTTCAAAACCAAGATCTGGACCCTAGGTGTACTCGATGCTTTGTGGAGGCAGTGGGGTTGCTGCTCAAGGTCTTTTCAGTGGACATCTATTTATCTATATTTTATTTGTATCTTTCAATATATGTATTGAAAATCATGGGTTCATACTAATATTTCCAATTACAATCTACCACCACAGCCTTTATTCTACTTTATTTCTACTTTCTACTTTTATTTCTAGCCTCTATTCTACTTTATTTCTATTTCCAGCACTCATAGCTCCCTCATTGAACAGTGAAAACCCTTCTTAATATATTTAATTATCGTAAGAATCCTCGCTGTGTGTGACCCATTTTCTGTTATCAGTGCTGCCTCCACCTGCTTGCACACATGCCATTTTCAGCTCTGCTCAGGCTCCACCACCCTCAGCCTGTACCACATTGCCTACTGTCCCATGTTAATGTCCACCTTGCTTGGCTTCACATAATGGCTTTTACACAAAACTTTCCTGGAAAGAAGGAAAGGAAGACACAAAGAAGGAAGGAAAGAAGGAACGAAGATAGGAAAGGAGGAAGTGAAGAAACTGGTCATTGAATATCTTGAAAGCAAACCCTCGTGCACTGTTGGTAGGAATGCAAACTGGTACAGCCACCATGGAAAACAGTATGGAGTTTCCTCAAAAAATGAAAAATAGGATTACCATATGATCCAGTAATTCCAATACTGGATATTTACCCAAAGAAAATGAAAACAACAATTTGAAAAGATACATGCACCCTTATGTTTACTGCAGCATATTTACAAGAACCAAGGCTTGGGAGCTGTGTAAGTGTCCACTGTTAGAGGAATGGATAAAGAAAACATCACACACACACGCGCACTCAAAAACGATTCTTTTTATAACACACTATACTTAACACGAGACTTTTAGCTATGAATTGATCCATATGCTATGTAATTATTGAAAGAGTAAAAAAATAAATAAAGGAGATCATTGGTTACAATGGCCAAATATGGTGACAACTTGCGCTTTAAGGTAACTTACTTATTTGCAGTATTAAACTGGCAATTTGCCATTAACTATAAGGATTTAAACTTTTAAAATGGGGGCAAAGTCGCTGAAAGAAAGAACACAACAAAAAGAAAGAAAGAAAGAACACAACAATATCTGGTGCTACACATATAAGGTTACATAAAAGTCTTTAATGCATATTTGGTGACAAACTTCCTGTGCCCATCCTTCGTTCACCTTTCCTCACTATTTTGCTTAACTGAATACCTTTATTTTCACAATATATGTATTAGAGATAGATCAAAGTTTTGAGTTTTACTTTTCACTTGGTGGTTTATAAGATTGAAAAACTACTTTCATAATTAAGTACCATTATATTTATTCATCCGCATAATGCTATGAGTTTTGCTGTTATTGTTGTTTTTTACTTTTTGTGGAAATTAATGAGAAGTACTTTGAGGGTTTCAAAGTGCTTCCCAAGTACAAAATGTTTCACTTCAGAGCTCAAGGATTTGTATATAAAATCTTTAAAATTGCCCATAATTATTATTTATGTATCCTGTTCAGTCACTTTTGAAGTGTACATACTGCATTTCGTGGTCAGTTGTCAGTACTTTTACCAACAACATGCCTACTCAGCAGAATATTTGTTCTGGTGACTTCTTATTGGACCTAAGAAACTGGAATAATTCCCTTGAATTTTCCAATACATTCTCCAAAATAAGTATTTTTGAGGTCTGTATATCCTGATTACATTTTACTTTGTAGTGTGCACATTAGCATGACCTGGGTTTGGAAGTATCTGATGAAATTCAGAAGAAAAAAACCCTGCACCTATTAAAATGTACATGAAGAAGAGGTACAGAAAACACAGATGTAAACACGTTGAGGGAAAGAAGTCACACGCAGGGATCTGTACCTTACAATTTCTTTATATGCTGTACAAATACAGGAGAAGCCAATCCATGCTGTTGGATTTGGAACCCTATAGTCAGTGACTAGAAAGAAGCAAAAGAAGACTTTCCGGCATGCTGGTATTTTTCTATTTCTTGCGCTAAATGCTGATTCCAGGGATGTGTTCTGTTTGTGAACATTTTAAAAACTGCATTTACCATGCCTACATTTGTTATTGGGATGTTATCCTTCAATAACAAGTTCTTAGAAAGGATCATGTGCATGTTCCAGAATAGGGACGCATCTTCACTTGGCCGTGTTCATCTCTTCATCAAACTTTCATTTCTGCCAAGATATAAAGAGTACAGTTATTTGCTGCATCTCTGAGAAGAAATAATTTTGCTGAGGATCTCACAGGCCTTGTGAATCACCCAACTCAGAGATGTTTCTGAGGGCCAAGAACTCAGTCACTCTGAAGTAGATTTGGCAAGGTCATTTGTCATTTTCAAATCAGCATGGTCTTGGCACCTGCTTGTCAGCAAAGAGTTGGAAACTCTTATCAGCCACTGTTGGAAACTCACTTTAGTAAATGTTCTCTGTTTCCAACGGAATGGATTCTGATACAGAAGAAAAGGTCAAGTAAAGTGCCCCGACCATAGTAATAATCAATACAAGTGGCTGATTCAATAATGTCATGATTGATAGGACTTGTTGATTTTTTAGTTTGAAGACAGACTATGGCAAGCATTGTTTGGTTGCATGGAGCCTGTAGGATTGCATCTTGCACAAATGTCTTCGAATTTTGCTTGGACTTACAGGCTTGATATTCTGGATGCTTATTTTTTAGTGAGGTATATTTTTTCCTTTGATCTGATTTATTTTTTGGTTGTTGTTGATGGTAGTAATGATTTTAATGATTTTTTGTTTTGTTTCTCCTGTTTTTCAGGAATTAGAAATAATATCCTTAATGGATTTTACCATCTTTCATATTAGCTTCCAATACAAAATGACATGCTTAACAGCTACTATGATTCATCCAGTTTGCTATGGAACAATTTGTGATTGAACTGGTGAATATGCTATGTCCTTAGGGAATAGTAAATATGACCAATGTTGAACTTTCTCTCATTTCTCTTTCTCTCCTGTATGCATATGTAAAATAACACTGCACATAAAAACTGGGCAAAAGAATTGCTATTCATAAAAATAATCAAAGTAGGCATCTGGTTAAAACGTGTTGAATTGTTTTGTTTAGCTTATTTAGAGTTCAGCATTTTCAATGTTTGGGCAAGTATTTCTCTAGTCTTTGTAAAGCAAATCCTAGTCTGGATTGTTTAGCCCTCCAAAAATAACTCATTAGAATAGCTTTTAATGGTGAATATCTTCTATTTCTTAATGTCTATTGAGTTGTTCTCATGTTCATTCCTAATTAAGGTAAACATTTAAGAGATGATTCTCATATTTATGCCAGTTTTCTTAAATTTCATAAATCACTTAGTTGACTTAGTTTTATATATATGTATTACTCAGCCATCAAAAAGAATGAAATCTTGCCATTTGCAACAACATGAATGGAACTAGAGGGTATTAACGCTGAGTGAAATAAGTCAGTCAGAGAAAGACAAATATATGATTTCACTCATGTGTGGAATTTAAGAAACGAAACGGATGAACATAGGGAAAGGGAAAGAAAAATAAAATAAGATAAAAGCAGAAAGGGAGACACACTATCAGAGACTATTAACTAATCGGGGAGTGCTGGAGGCGAGGGAGGGTGGGATGTGGGTAAATGGGTGATGGGTGTTAAGGAGGGCACTTATTGTGATGAGCACTGGGTGCTGTATGTAAGTGATGAATCACTAAATTCTACTCCTGAAATAAATACTACACTATATGTTAACTATCTTGAATTTAAATTTAAAAAAAGAAGAAGAAAGAAAGAAAGAAAGAAAGAAAGAAAGAAAGAAAGAAAGAAAGCAAGCTTATGGTAACTGCTTTATCTGTGACTTTAGGTAAAGTCCATTTAACAGGAAGGAGACCAGGGTGGAGATTAGCTACACTTTCTCTCTTGATCTTTCATTCTTCTGATTTCCTGCTGTGCTCTTCTTTAGATGCACGCAGCCAGAAGCCAGGGGCCAGGTAGCTCATTGATTCAGTTCCTATAGCCCAGCCTCCCAGGGACTTGGCTGGTTAGAGAAGTTGGACAGTGGAATCAAAGGGACAAACAGAAGCTATCCAGTTCCAGCCCAGTGCCTCCTATGCAGAACTTTCTTACATCTCTTTCCTTATGCATATTCTATAGATTTCCTTTAGGGTAAACATTGATAAATGCATTTGTTGGATGATAGAATTTCTTCAACCATACAAAATAATACATTTCTATCTTCACCCAAAATCTATGATCCAGTCTCACTAAAACTGGGCTGAATAGTCATGCTCCTCAACATCTGAAGAGATAGTAAGCACACAACACTACCTATAGAATATTTATGCCTAAAGTGTTAAATCTCAACCCAAAACAGATCTGCAAGATCTAATCATCAGTTTACAAGAATGCATGGGAGGGGGGAACCGGTTAAGGACCCATAAGAAACCATTCAAATTCAGGATGTGGCATGGCCTATAGGAAAATGATCCAGTGTTTCCAACATAACAAATAACCTGGGAATAAAAAAGACGAAAGGGGATCTTGATCAGTTTTAAGAGACGTAAGAGACATAAGCGCTGAATGCAATATGTGGACATCATCTGGATTTAGTTCACGTCTCCAACAATAAAATTTTTAAACCAATTTTAATGCAGCCCAGGATTACCTGAAATTTTTTTCAAAAGGGCAATAACATCAGGAATACGTGTAAAAAATGCCCACGTTAGTTAAAGATATATAGAAAAGTATTTGCCTGGTAAAATAACAAAAATTGTGGGATTGTCTTTAAAATAATCCAGGAAACAAACAAATAAGCAAAACCTCAGGGGAGTGGGGAGACTGGCACAGTCTAGATGACAGACTTGAGAATAATGTTGATCATCGTGGAAGTTGAGTAAATTATACACAGAAATTAATCGTATTATTCTCTCTACTTTTGTGTATTTAGTAATGTCCATAAATTTATTTTAAGGGAAAATCGATAAAAATGGCTATGAAAGTAATTAAGTTGGTTTGTTCTCATGTCAGCAGCATATGAGCATTCTTATTGTTTTACATTTTCCCCTTTCTTACTACCTTACCAAATACACCTATATATTAGTGAATTCGGTATCTGTTTAATTCTATTTTATTTTCCTTAAAATTTTTATTCCCTGAAGAATAATGAGGCTAACCAAGTATTCATGAGTTAACTGACCATTTGGGTTTTCACTTTTGTGAATTGTTTATATGTCATACTCATAATTTCTATTTGATTGACTTTTCCCTGATGATATCTAACTCCTTTTTGTATGTTTTGTATATTGTTGGCAATTACATGCTTTGAAGATATCTTCATTCAGTCTACTACTTGCTTTTTTTTACATTACTAATGTCTTCCATGCATGATCGTTTTAAGAAAGTAATCACATTTTCAATATTTTCCAAGGGAAAACATCCCCAAAATATATTTTCTGGTATTCTTTTAAAAATAATTTACAGTTTTGTTTTTCTGTAATCTATTTGTTGTGAAATTCGAGATGAAAATCTGTTTTTTTAAACAAATGGATTATACAGCATCTGATTTACAGAATCATCCATTCATTCTCTATTAATTTGCAGTACAACTTCTTCTATGTACAGATCTCCAGAGGAGGTATGGGACTGCTTCTAGTTCCAATGGGGTATTTGTGCATTTCTGTGAAGTTACTGTATGCTGAGTTACTATAGCTTTACATAAGCCTTAATATATGCTTGTGCATGTTCCCTAAACAATTTTTTTCTTTGTTAATATCATCCTGTATTTTTTTGTCTCTTATTTTTCCTGTGAACTGTAGGATCAAATTGTCAAGTTCCATAAAACAGCTGCTGGTGTTTTGATTGGACTTGTATTGAACATATAGATTAATTTGGGAAATTTTGCCATCTGTATAACATAGAGCCTTTCAATCCACCCACAGACATGTTATCTCTTTATGTATTCAAACTTCTATGACCTTCAGTAAAGATTTATAATTTTCTCCATAAAGGCTTCTGTATTTTTCTAGATTTGTTTTAAATATACCTTATATTTAATTGCTGTCATGCAATGAATGATGTTACTTTAATATAATATTTTACTTGTTTATTTACATGTATAAGATATATTATTAATTATGCATTCTTACCATGTTGCCATCAATTTCATCAAAATATCTTTTTAACTGCAGGTTTGTTTGTTTTTTATGATAGTCACAGAGAGAGAGAGAGAGAGAGAGAGAGAGGCAGAGACACAGGCAGAGGGAGAAGCAGGCTCCATGAACCAGGAGCCCGACGTGGGATTCGATCCCGGGTCTCCAGTATCACGCCCTGGGCCAAAGGCAGGCGCCAAACCGCTGCGCCACCCAGGGATCCCAACTGCAGGTTTTTAAAAAAAAAAATCTTATGGTATATTTTCTTGTATTTTCTATGTAAAAATTCATAACTAAAATCACAGGTAAACCAAGTTTTATTCTTCCAATTTCTATACTTCCTTGCCCCCTACTCTCACTCCTGATTTTGCTCTGCTGGCTAGGACTTCCTGAACTAGGTTAAAAAAAAGTAGAGATCATAATGAATACACGTTTTTTTTTTTTTCCCCTGGATGAAATGTACATGCTTTTAAAATTTTACCAATAAGTATACTATTTAATCTAGCTTATGTTGCTGTTATTTTGAGTTCTGTGCATTTGCTTAACAGCTTAGGAAAATTACTATTTCAAATTTTTTAGGAGTCTCTTTCAGGAGTAAGTGTGAAATTTTGTCAAAACCCTTTTCAGGATCTATTGAAATAATTACCAAATTTTTCATCTTCAATCTATTAACATGGTGTTTTCATAGATTAGTTTTGTTAGGTGAATTTCATTAACATGAATAATAAGAACAATAATAAACATTTGATAAATTTGATATGCTGTTATTTTATATAGTTTTTGAATCTCCATTTAGATATTATCTATTTTTTTCTTATCTCTTTATATTTTTTTTATTTTCCTTTTCCCTTCTATTTTTCCCTTTTATTTCTCTTGTCTGTATTTTTCCTTTCTCCCTTTCTTCCTCCTCTCCTCTTTTTATTATTGCCATATATATTAGATCTATATGTGTTATAAATCCAGTGATACCATGTTATAACAATTGCTTTATAAAATCATGTCATGTAAAAAAATGATTAAGAAAAGAAACAAGAACAAATCAATAGTCTTTAATTAATTAATTTATTTGGCTTGTATATTTAATATTTACAATACTCTTCATGTCTTCTTATAGATTTGAGTTAGCATCCAATGTCACTTCTCAGTCTGAAGGATTTCTTTTTTTAGAACTTCTTATAAAGCAAGTCTGGTAATAATACATTCTCTTAGTCTTTGTAAAGTAAAAAAAAATATTTGATTTACATTCTAAAATAGATATATAATTATCAGGATGCCTGAGTGGCTCAGTCGATTTGAGCACCTGACTCTTGGTTTGGGCACAGGTCGTAGACTCAAGGTCGTCGGCTTGAGCCCACTGGACAGGAGTCTGCTTGAGATTGTCTCTTCCTCTCCCTCTGCCCCTCCATCACTCTCTCTCCCTTTCTCTCTTTCAAATTAATAAATAAATCTTTAACAAAATTTAAATAATGAAGCAGATACATAATTCTTGGTGGATGATTTTTGTTTTTCAGTGCTTTTAGTTGCCATTCCATTGCTTCTGGCCACCATAGTTTCTGAGGGAAGTCAGCTTTTATTATTAATGTTGTTCTCCTAAAATTATGAATCATTTTCCTCTTGCTGTTTTGAAAATTTCCTTTGGTCTTTGTTTCTCAACAGTTTGACTATAGGTCTCAGCATGAATCTGTTTGTCTTTATTGAACTGAATTTTAATTTTTTAAAACATTTATTAAGTAGATTGTGGTTTTGAAAAATAATATTTGGGATGTTTTCAGCTATTGTTTCTTCAAATATGTCTTTCTATATCTTTCACTCTCTCCTTTGCTTCTGTAACTCTAATTGCTCATATGTTGGTGTAATTGATACTGCTCACCCAGTTTATGAAGTTTTGTTTATTTTTATTCATTTTTTCCCCTCTCTGTTCCTCAGACTGAATAATTTCTATTGCTCTGATTTCAAGTTCATCAATTATTTCTTGCCTTCTCAAATCTACTATTGAGCCCTTCAAGTGAATTTTGTGTTTCATTTGTTGCACTTTTCAGCTCCACCATTTTTGTGGATTCTTTTTAAAAATGGTTTTTAATCTTTTTTGAAATGATCCATTCATTATAACATTGTTACCATGCTATCTTTTTTCCAAGTATTTCTTATTATTATTACACTCTATCAACAATAGTTGCTTTAAAGTCTTTCTTAATCTACTATCTTGGGGCACTCAGAAAAATTTTTGTGACTGTCTTTCATCTTTCTGTGTTTGGGTCAAACTTATTTCTTTGCATGTCTCTTGATTTTTAGTTGAATGCTAGATATTTTTGAAAATATATGAACAATTTTAGATTTGGCTTTCACCTCCCCCCAACCTGGGCTGTAGTTTGTTTGTTTGTTTATAAACTTGCCTGTACTAAATCTGCGAAGCATGTCTCCCTGGGAAATGTAAGGTCATTGATCTCTGCTCAAATTTTTGGTTGGTTTTATTTTTAAGTCATGGTTCCTGTGTTGGCATAGGTTAGAGAATATCCAAAGGTTGGTCAGAATTTGTGCTAAAAAAATTTAAGCCAATAAAGCTTCAATTCTTGGTTGACGGGTTTGTGCACGGGCTGAAGGATACATTCAAACTTCAAATCATTTAAAAATATGCCTCATCTATACTCTACCAGAATCCATTGTGACTCTTCCGAGTGTTCACTTGGTCCCACCAGCTCTATGGACCAGATATGTGTGGTGGTATGTGTCCACTCTTGTCACTTGTGCACATGTCCATAGCCTTCAGTAGCTCTTGGATGTGTGGCTGTCTCACCTCTGGAATGCTCTGTTAGATCTTTAGTTTATCCATTGGCTCTGCCTGTTTTCTTGCTATTGAATCAACAGGGACTACACTTAAATCAAATGAGTGTTTTCCAGCAGCAGCAGCAGCAGCAGCAGCAGCAGCAACAAAGCTGCTAGTTTTCATGGCTTTCCATGCCCATGCCTTGGCTTAAGTACTATGGTGACTAAACTCAGGCTGCAGGTAGAGAGAAATAGAAGGAGCCATGGGCACGAATGCCACACACCTGTACTGTTCTTACCTAAAGTTCACATTAATAAATGTGTTTTTTTTTCATGTATAAACATTTCTCAGTTTGTTATATGTCTTTGGTCAGATTCCAGAGTGCTGATAAAATTGTTGGCTTGAATGTTTTGTCCCGCTGTATAGCTGCTTTTTAGCAGGTGGATGTGTCAACCCCTTTATTCCATCATGTGGGAGGTCAAATATCTATTATAAGTTTCTTATGTTCCATGATTATAGGACAATCTAATTTCCCAAGCGAGTACATCCTTTGAGTTCATTCATAAATGTTTCAAACACCTCTGAGGTCTAAACATTTCCCTCTCAAAGCCCTTTTGTTGTGATTCCCTGAACCAGCAAGATGTTTTACCGTCCCCAAAATTGTTTGTGTTTCCAATGTGGATTTGACCCAGATCTGCTTTTTCATTGCTAAGCCAGAGGACTCTTTTAGAAAAATCAAATTTGGTTTATTGATTTACCAGCTTTTTGTAGACTTGAGATGTTGCTCAGAAAATTATTTTATCTTAAATTTCTTTCACCATGTTAATAAACTCATAATTCCCAGCTCCTAGCTCTGCCACAAGTGCCACACATGTTTGGTTTGGCCTTCCTTTTTATATACAAATTCATAGTGAATAAACATGATCTTTACTGTTGGTAACACACATTTATTAAGCTCCCTGTAATAGGCTCCCTTGTTCCCATTTTTTAGACTTTTATCTTGATACTAACATATAATTTACTATTACTTTTGTCTCCAGTTTCTGCATTACAATGGATTTCTTTTCATGAACAAATGATTTCTGTGTAAAAGTTCAGACAGTAATAGCTTCATAAGAGAGTACCTCAGATGATTACTAATAAGTGACGAGGAATATGAATTGTGAGGTTCCTGGGTGATATAAATATCAGTTCCTACCTCACCTTGATGCTTATTTCAATGATCCAGAGAGAGAATGGAAAGAGAACAAAAGCTATTACTCTTTGACTGCTTACTATACACCAGATGCTATGGTTTATCTGCATTAGTTTACTTGAATTAATGTAGTTCTCACAATAAAACTAAGAAGTAGGTACTGTTAATATTCACATTTTTAAAGTCAAAAAAGCAAGGCATAGGACCTGACTTTGAAATCTTAGGAAAGGAATCAGCATGGTATGGCCACTCACTAATCACAACAGGTTCTGCCTCCATGCAACCAGGATGGCTTTCCTGGTACATACAAAACCAGTGTTGCTAAGGGAGATATGTGAGAAGGGGGTGAATCAGTGTTGTGTTTAGTTGTAAAGGGCAGAAATCTCCAATAGTAACAGCTTAAGTAAGGAAGTCAATTTTTTTCACTTACCAATAAATTAAGAGTTAGACTGGGGCAGCTCAGGTGGGTCAGCGGCTTAGTTAGCGGCTTAGTCAGCGGCCCTTCAGCCCAGGGTGTGATCCTGGAGACCTGGGATCGAGTCCCCATGTCAGGCTCCCTGCATGGAGCCTGCTTTTCCTTCTGCCTGTGTCTCTGTGTCTCTGTGTCTCTGTGTCTGTCTCTGTCTCTCTCTGTCTCTCTGTGTCTCTCATGAATAAATAAATAAAATCTTAAAAAAAAAAAAGAGTTAGACAGACCTGGAGTGCATATACATCTTTTACCATAATGTATCTATGCTGTTTTTATCTCCTTGCTTTGCTTGGGAATTTTGTCTTCAAGATCATAAGATGGATGTTATATGTTTGGATACCATGCTAGTATTCCGAAGAGGAAGAAGAAAAAATGGTGAAGGGCAAAGGGTCAAAGAGATAGGTTTGTGCCTTTTATAAAGTTTGATTCCATCTCCTAAATGCGTTGAATAGTAACATCAACAGACATTAGATGCCTTCTGATGTGATACAACATGAAGTATCCATATAGAATTAATGGTATTTTTTTTCAAAGTGTTCCTGCCAAGGAGTTGAACCAAAATCTGAGCAATAAAAAGTTAAACTGATTTCCAATTTATGGGAAATATAAAGCCAAAAAAAACCAACAACAACAACAAAAAAAAAACAACTTAAATGACACAAAAAGAAGCAACCATAATTATTCAGGATACAGGCCATTCTACGGGACAAGTTATCGGGTTTTTTCAATAATTCAAAATGAGAAAAAAACTTTTGAAGACTTATTTATTTTAAAGAGAGAAAGAGGGAGACAAAGAGACAGAGCATGGCGGGAGAGGCAGAGGGAGACAGAGAATCCCAAGTAGATCCCCTTGCCCAATGCAAGGCTCAATCTCATGACCTGAGCCAGAATCAAGAGTCAGATACTTAACTGACTGAGCCACCTAGGTGCCCTGAGAAAAACTTTAAAAAATTTTTGGGTATGATTATTCTGCATTAAGAGAGGACTAAGAGACGTTATAATAAAAAACAATGAGTAATCTTTGTTTGGAACCTGATACCAAATGGCATTTTTTGGAATGAACTGAGGAAATTTGAATTGGCCATAATTTTCTATGATATTAACAAAAATATTGTTGATTTTGTGGATGTGATAATGGCATCATAGTTTCTGTACAGACATATTTTGAAAGATGTGTATGGAAGTGTTTAGGAGTGAAATGACATGGTTAGATGTGTGCCTTCAATACCATAACACCAAGAATATCAGCAATACATAGAAAAAAAGCTAAAAGAAGATGGTAGAGGAAGACAGGCAGTTTGGGGCCAATCCACAGAATCTACCCAAGTGCATTTCAGTGCATGGACTGAAACAAAAAAAACAAAACAAAACAACAACAACCACAACAACAAAACAAAGAAGAAGAAAGAAAAGAAACAAGTGAAAAAAAAAAAAACTGTTAAAAATAGGAAACAGCCCTAAAGAGTCAGGCTTTTTTTCATTCTTTTTTTTTTTTTTTTTTTCAGGACTATATGGTGCTAATTTGCAAATTCGCTGGTATTTTACCTTTGCAGGCTGTTCATTTCCTTCTCCTGTGCCATTCACACGTGTCAGTTACTCATTTTTCTTTGATTTCACCAATAGCCGTTCATATACATTTGAACATGGCCAGACTTCACTGATGTTTGGGGACACAGCAGATGTTCATGTAGCAGAAATGCAAATATTAAAATAAGATTCAAACTTTGGCTTTTCATCCTCTTTCTCAGTGTTTGCTCTCCTCTTTGTTCTCCCTGACGGAGCCCTATACATTACTATACAGAAGAATGTACCCACTCACTTGTTCCCATTGCCAGGTGTCTGGTAAATGATTTACCACCTCTGCTGAGTTTCATCCTTTCTCTTTCCCACAAGGGTCTCTGTAAGATAGAGTGTAACAAGATTCGCTTTCTCACTGATATAAACAACACTAGCATACCACCTTACCAAAACCCAAAAGCAAAACAAACTATAGCCATTTTTGTTTTAAATATTTTTTCTTTCAATTTCAAATGTATTTACCCAATTGAAATCATACTTTATGTGAGCAGAATAGTGGGTGTGTGTTACCAACCCTAGAGGAGGACTTGTAAACACTTGTGCCCATCGTATCTCTGTATTAGAGTCACCATGGAAGTTAGAGGGTAGTCAAGCACTGGATGAAACAATGCTTTGCTTACATAGAGAAGAGACGGCAAGATCAGGTTCGGTAGTGGGCACTAGTCCCTCACCCCAGTGGGTC
This sequence comes from Nyctereutes procyonoides, assembly GCF_905146905.1. Lineage (NCBI taxonomy): Eukaryota > Metazoa > Chordata > Mammalia > Carnivora > Canidae > Nyctereutes > Nyctereutes procyonoides. Next base: position 2,869,119 of record NW_026575132.1, read on the forward strand.
TCTCCAGGTAAGGGAATCAGGAATTAATGAAAAGTACTCCTTCCATGGTGTAGTACAAGGGCCCTGTCCCCTCCCTGGGGAAGACAGATATAACAGTGGGGTTGCCCAGGTGCCATATGACGCACACCTTAAGCAGAGACATGAAGCATGTTCATTGAGCTTATAACAAGGAAAGATACTCCCACATAAGGTGGATAAGCCAATATGGGCTACGTGGACTCTTTAGGTCTTTGTAAGGCCAGGCCCAAGGCACATATTTATGGGGTTGATTGTCAGTTGAAAGACTATGCACGTGAGACAGCTTTTTTCAATACTCTATTTTAATTATTATTTTACATTTTTCATGTTCTTAAATACCATTGGCAATTTTATCATTCTTGTCTTTTGTTAATTTTCAAAAGAAAAAATGTTCTTACATATCCTTTGTTATTGTCACCCACTGTGAAAGATAGATTAGCTATATTTTTCTCTGTCTTCACCATCACATTATTTAAGAACACTTTGATGCGAAGACTTTTCTTACTCTGATTGCCAGAACGAAGCACACTCCGTAAGTCATAGCTGTGATAATAGTATTAAAGTGTAATGCTGAGCAAGCGGTTCTGTTCTTCAGTTTTTCCATCTGTACAAAAAAAAAAAAAAAAAAAAAGAATTTAGGATAGATACTCATTAATGGCCCCTCCAACTTTAAGTTTTTATTAAAACTATGCATTATCTTTCATTTTCCAAAAAGAGAGGAACCTCAATAGCATAAAAATATTAAGTAGCATTCCAAGGACAGTATTAAAAGACTGGTAAATGGTAAATTTTGATTTGTTTTCTTAATAGCTCTAAGAAGATAAAATTCCTAACATTTACTTTTCCAAGTTAAGTAAAATACTCTCTGGATGACAAACCCAGCTAGAGGCATTATGCTTGCTCCATAGAAGTCTCCCACAGCAACACAACTTTTGTATCCATTGAGTTGGATGGACATGGACAGGTACTTTTCCTTTTGGAGCAGTGATTTTAAAGAGACATCAAACTGGACACAAAAGTAAAGGTCTATTAAGTGGTGGTGATGTCATACCTCCCTAATGCCTTTAAAAGTATAATATCTGCAGACTGGATCAATCTGCTTTAACGGCATCTCCTATGAGCTCTGACAAATGCATAAAAATAGGGTAGAAAGATTCCCATCCACAGTGTCTTGGCCAGCTTAGAGACGATGATTAATGAAACACAGTTGGCTGGAGGTTTGCAAAGAGAGGATAGCAGCAGGATTCCCAAGGAGATTTTGAATGGAAATTGAAGAGAATGAATTCATGCAGGAAGAGCAGAAGAAATGCTCTAAGGATGAAAGGGATCAGTTTTAAGAAATGCACCCTACATGTGGATTGCTGGGAAGCCATGAAGAAGGGGGTCATTCTTTGTGATCAATGCTTCAGGTTGAGTCTAAATTGTAGACCCATGACTAACAGTAGGCTAAGTGGATACACGAGAAGTGCGTGCATTTAGACTCATAATATAGAATCCATGAATAATTTAAACAGTGCTGCTCTGACGTCTTCCTTTGAACTACCTGTGGAAAAACTCTGTGCTTAATCAATTACATGATAAACTCTGAAATTCTTGTGATTGCATACATTTGCATTATTATTAGAATTGCCAATTTTTAAACAAACAATTGCAAAGTTACCCATTATAAATCATTCCTTTATGCACAGTATACTAAGTTTCTCAACGTTTTTCACCAGGAAATTCCTTGTTAATTGACTGTTCTTGGATCAATTAAGTCATATTTTTATCATCCAGATTTCCATTTAACTTCAAATATATTTCCACATTAGCCTTAATTGATTACAATTTATTTATCATGGAAAATATAACCAAGACTTCTCGTTAACTTGCTATATACTATGCACTGGATGAAGCACTTCATTTCTTACTTAATATGAAAACCATCTTGTTAAATATGTTCTGTATTCAATCTCCTTTTACAACGGAAAAAACTGAGGGCTTTGGAGGGTAAATAACTTTCTGAAGTTCACATGGCTAGTGAGTGCTAAAACTTGGACTAAATTCCATAGCTCTCAATCTCCCAGAATAATCACCTTCTGATATCTCATATAACATGAAAACACCCAATCACGTTTTACCAATCCCATGACTCAATAACCTTATTGGTTCCTTGCCACTTTATAAATTTGTAATACAAACAATTTTTTTAACATTAATCAATCAATATGAATTTAGTGAGTTTCAACTAAGCTTAGCCCCTTTACCAGATTCTGTGGTTAAACCACCAATATTGATTCTACTTTAGCTGATAATATAAGCAAGTCACAGTAATCCCAATTCTCTTGCCTTACCAGTGAAGGGGAAAGGCAAGGGTGTGGTCCACTTTGGGGAAATTTATGAACATGGAAGCGTGAGGTCATTCTCCTCACTTGGGAGCAACTAGCCTCAGGGTAAGTCCACCATCATGAGGGACAGGAAGAACTTGAATCATTTATTGCATTGTGAGCCTCTGGATCAACTGTCTCTGAGTCTAGCCCTACTTATAAACCTTTATAAGTTTATACATTTAAATTTTAAAATTTTATTTAAATTCAGTTAATTAATATGTAATGTATTATTAGTTACAGAGGCAGACAGAATCAGTGATTCATGGCTTAAGTAACACCCAGTGCTCATTACATCAGGTGCCTTCCTTAATGTCCATCACTCTGTTATCCCATCCCCCCAACCTCTCCTTCAGCAGTTCTCTGTTTGTTTCCTATGATTATTTTCTTGTTTGTCTCCCTCTCTGATTTCATCTTGTTTTATTTTTTTCCTTTCTTCCCCTATGATCCTCTGCTTTGTTTCTTAAATTCTACATATGAGTGAGATCATAGGGTAATTCTTTCTCCTATTGACTTATTTCATTTAGCCTAACACCCTCTAGTTCCATCCATGTTGTTGCAAATGGCAAGATTTCATTTTTTTTGATAGCTGAATAGTAGTCTCTTGTATATATGCACCACATCTTCTTTATCCATTCGTCTGTCGATGGATATCTGGGCTCTTTCCATAGTTTGGCTATTGTGGGCATTGCCACTATAGATACTGGTGTGCAGGTGCCCCTTTGGATCACTACATTTATATCTTTGGGGTAAATACCCAGTACTGCAATGACTGAGTGGTAGGGTAGCTCTATTTTCAACTTTTTGATGAACTTCCATACTGTTTTCCAGAGTGGTTGCCTACATTTAATATTTTTAAGACAGCTAGAGTACAGTTTCCTGTTATTTGCACATGAAAAGTAGGAGTAGTAAGAGCTCAGCGTCGATAGGTATTGTAGGATCAAATTGAATGAATTTAAAAGCCAGAGAAAAGTGTGTATCTGGCTCTGCTGAAAATAAAAAGCCATTCTCAGTTTTAAAAGTGAAGATGGTGTGAGGCAAGATGTCATTAATACCACTGGCTTGGAAGTGTTCTGCAACATAGAGTCCTTGGTGAAGTGTGGTCCCTAATATTAAAGGCATAAAGGGAATAGAGTTTATATTAGAGGCAAGACGGGAGATGAACCCAAGCTGTGGTAAGAAAGATACGATTTTTATGCACTCATGCTGGGTTGTTAGCTAGATTCCTAGGTTAAAAAAGAAGGAAATCATAAAGACGAATTCCCTAGTTTGGATAATAATAATAATCAACACATATAGAGTCTTCCTATATGCCTATCATTATTCTTGGTGCTTTACATACATTAACTCATTTAATTGTCAAGCAGCTGTCATTATCTGGCTTGTGGAGAAAACAGAGTAACTTGCCCTTTGAACTTCAGATTTCACACCAGTGAATCATAAAAGCAATAACCTAATAGTATCATATAAATTCAAAAAACACTTTTCAAGACTATTCTCAAGAATTCAAGTAACTTACTGAATTAACATGCCTTTAATTTACACTAGTAATATAGAATGTGTAAATAAAATATATCCCTCCCCGCAAAAAACTCCAGAATTTGGCTGGGATTTTGCTTTTACTCTGAGGGTTACAAAAAGTATGTTTCAAACTGGAATGGGGTTAATGTACGATTAACTTTTGTCAGTTTATCACACTATTGTTTTATTTTTTCTAACTTGATAGAAATTCTGAACATTAAGCTGTGTGCACATTGTGTAGATGCTGAAACAACTCTGGTTCTTCTCACAATTAGCAGTTAACCCATTGCCCTGCAAATGATTCTTTTTCCTTAAAAGTGGACAGTTTTTACAAAGTTCCTTTAAATGCACAATCAGTTAATAAAGTGGGGAAGAGATCAGGTGTGTGGTGAGCTATGCTGCTTCTGTTATTTTATTCTCAGGGTTACTTGCGGCCTGTGGCAGAGAGAAGGAGGTGCCTGCAGCCTTATGGATTGAGAAACACACCCGGAGTCCTGCCAGGGAAAAGTATTATTTCTTAACTCTCTCAACTGGAGATCTTTTATAGTCTTCTGGGACAACTAGCGACATTATTAATTTATCATTGATTCAAATCTGAGTTTCAACATGCAAATCTGAGTAACTTGAGGCTTTGATGCAGTTGGAAGATACAGGAAAAAAAGAAAAACTATAGGAACAAAGGACCAGACTCTCATCTGTTCCATGTGTGGAACATACCACACTGCCATTTGAATTCTAGGACCCATTTTCCGTATTTGGGTATACACTAATGGTGCAAATATGGAATACTGAACTTATTAAGTTCAAATGTATCATTACACTTATAATGCATACATTATGATGTATGCATTGCCCATGAGGAATGTATAAGACAGATAGTTCAATCGGACAAAGTGGCTTCAAGATGCACATTTCAGACTATGTTTCCATAGCCTCGAGTCATTTTAAGGAAATATACAGCTATTGAGCTTAAATTTAACCAACTAACATATTTCAGTCATCACAAGCTTATTTTTTTTCATCACAAGCTTATTATAAAAATCTGGTAAGTTTACATCCCCAGCCAATGTTTAATTTAAAATTATAAGCATGGGGACACCTAGGTGGCTCAGCGATTGCGCATCTGCCTTCAGCCCAGGTCAGGATCCAGAATCGAGTCCCACATCGGGCTCCCTGAGAAGAGCCTGCTTCTCCCTCTGCCTGTGTCTCTGCCTCTCTCTCTCTCTCTCTCTCTCTCTCTGTGTGTGTGTGTGTCTCATGAATAAATAAATAAGTCTTAAAAAAATAAAAAAATGGAATTATAAGCATGGCTAATATTTAGTATGTCATTAGTATCATATTTTTTCCTGCTGTTGTGTTTCCGTATTTATCAGTGGGTGCCTACTATATGTGCCAGGAATAGGGAGACAGAAGAAGAGTGGCTTGACCTCACCCTCAGGTCACAGATAGTCTAGAACTGAACACATGAACACAGGTGGCATGGAGACATGGAGACAAAATGTTTTACTTCCAAATTTTTAAAAATAGATTGGCTATTTCTTTTTAATAAACTATTTTATGTTACCATATGCCTCTGAGTTTTGAAATTTTCACAAAATAGTCTTACCTTTTCAAGTCCTCAGGGACAGCACTACCATATATAAATTTTCCGGCTTCATGTGAAAACATATGCACTTTCCACTTTTATTGAGTTTCCTGTGATATTATCTTCATGCCAAATGACATAAATGCAACTAATTTACTTGTACTGCAAAGATATACTTTATATAATTCAAACGCAAATTTGCGTCACTGAATTATCCTATTTCCTATCTGGATTAATTTAAAATAAGTGACTACATAAAATTAAGCGAAGGAAATGTTAAAAACTGTACAAAAGAAACACAGTCTACCAAAAGGAGTTATCCACCTTTCCTCCATTTTCCTTTTTTTTTCCAAAATTCAAGTGGGGGTGTTCCCTTGTTACCTGGAACAAAGGTGGAAAGAACTCCAATCATTCATTTTAATCCGACATCAATTGCAAGTCAATATTCATATGTGTATTTGAAGAGGAGCAATCATAAGCCCTACACTCTCTCTACAGCAAAACTAATGCAAGAGACGGTTTTTATCTGAGCATAAAAACTAATCTGCGATGGATACATTTTACCTGAGCAGGTGAGTTAGATTGTGAAGAATAGTTGAAAAGTGTCATCTTTGTTTAAAATTCCCAAGAGTGTGCTCAGGCAGGATACAAGAGACCTATGATGTCCTCTCTTACCTGCGTTGCTGAATTTTGGTACTCTTGCCTCTCAGCAGCCAGCAGAGTACTTCATGTAAAAAAGGGATGCTAATGAATGCATTGTGCTGAGGACAAATAAAAATACTTTTATTGGGGAGCCCATGACTTAGGCCATCTTTCTTTCCCTCCCACCCCCAGTCTCAGAAGATGCAGCTGAAAGCAATTCAGTTTGTATTTTTTTTCTTTTTTCTTTTTTCCAGTTTGTATTTTATCTGGGGGGGGGGGGGGGAGGATGCACTGCTCTGCACCCACTCAGGATGGTGAGGGAGAGGCGGAGGGGGAAACGGAGGCAGGATTAGACTCAGCAAGTTTCCCTTTCCATTCCGCCTAAAGGGAAAGATGACACCTGCTTGTGCAGCTTCAAAGTGTTGAAATCCTTTCTGCTTTCATGTGGCTACTGTGCATATTCTCTGGTGGATTAAATGAGGGGAATGCATGATAGTTTTAAACTTTGATGCCCCATTAAGATGAATATGCACCTAATGAGCTGAAAAATTACTGATGCTGCTTCCAGCCCCCCTTCCCCCTCAATATCCCGGGAAACTGGCTAATCGGGGTGGAAGCCTGTCTTCTGTGTTCTTAACCCACTGACTATGAAATCCCGCCAAGGACCATATTCAAACACGTGTTTAGTGTATTAACAATATAAGCAATAAGTGACGCTTCAATTAATAGGGAAGAAAGAAGTGTATCTTTTAATCATGAATGCAGTAGTCGTCTGCAATTTGGTTAGAAACAGGATATAAACACAAGGCCCAGTGGGTATTATTTATGGGCCACATGTAGTTAGTACTGTCAGTGTTTTGTAATTCCTGGAACTACCTTCACATATACACCTCAGTAAAATATATAGAATATTTTGAAAAACAAGCAGTTTTTGTCACCTTAGTAACTCTTGAGGCTTATATAAAAAAAAAAGCTGTAATACAGCAATTTAAGGCTGTCTGAATTTAAAATATGTCTTTGCTGCTTAGGTGAGGTGATATAAGAATGAAGCAATTTCAGGGGACAACACCAGGAGCTGAAGCCAATTATATTTCAGTGCTATTCACGGATATTCCTACCTGCCAAGTGGAGTGCAGCAAGTTAGTATTCACACTGTGATCTATGAGCACGGATATGAAGCTCAATTTTCTCTCGAGGGAAATCTTCTAACAAACAGTTGACAGAGCAAAACGCAGTTAGAAAGGAACAAATGAAAAATCTAATAAATATGATGCAAATATTTTTTTAAACAGGCATTTTATAATGTGCAATTCAAAGCAAAAGTTCAGCTTCTGTGTAAGGAAATCATTGCAGAAAATAATATAAGAACACTATTTCTGAGCAAAGTTTGCTTCTAAAAGATCTCTTTCTTGCTTTGAGTCAAAGTTGTATTTTTCTTATTTACTGAATTTTTGCATAGCTTAAGAAAAAAATAAATTTAGTTACGTATTACACTATAAATCAGAATAATGCATGTCTTAAAATGCATAATAAATACTGAAGTAATTTTGTGTCCCTAGTCATATGTATGATTTTATTCTAGTTTAAGAAAATTAATTGATCTGGGTACCTGGCTGGCTCAGTCAGTGGAGTGTGCAACTCTTAATGGCGGGGTTGTGAGCTTAAACTCCACATTGGGTGTAGAGATTACTTAAAAAAATTAAAGGAAAAAAAAAGGAAAATTAATTGATCTTAAAGAGATAAATTAAAAGATATAATTCCTTTTTTTCTTTAAATAGTGTTTAATTTTTACTAAATATCAGAGCAAAAAAGTAAATTCTAATTCAAAGCTAAGAGTTTATGCTCCTTTTAGATAGACCAGAATCTGCATGTGGATGGGGTTACAAATGCACAAAAAATAATATTTTCATATTATCTTGGAGGCAATATTTTCTAAGACCTTTGAGTAATACATGAGTATAATGATAGCAAAAATACGTAATTATAACAAAAAATATAACCAAGTCACATACTTCTAGTTAGAATTAGTAAATGAGTTAGAATTTATTGGTCTCTAGACCTAAATTTTCATGCTTATGCCTGGTGAATGTAAGCACATCAAATCATCAGAAATTAACATAGATATTTATTTAGCCTAAATTAAATATTTCCTGGGTTTCCCAAGAGAGAACAAAAAAAGAAATGTGTCTTATCTTGATAATTCTGAAACATCATTTCTTGCAAAGTATTTTAACTCTATTAGAAATTGTTCACCCTTCCTTCCTTCCTTCCTTCCTTCCTTCCTTCCTTCCTTTATTTATTTATTTATTTATTTATTTTTTCACTTCCTATATTTAAGCTTAATATTCTGGTCCAGAGATACAGTATAGCCCAACATTCTCTCACTTAATAAAGGTTTTCATCCCTGTATTGTTTCCTGGGCAAAATTTTCATTTTTCACACACTGTGTCCTGGAATAATTCTGATTAAAATGCAGAGAGAAAATTTCTTCTTATCAATAATTGTAAATATTTAACAACTTAGATATTATTTTAGTTGTCAGTAGCTTCAAAATAAATCAGGAAGTAATTAAAACATTTTAGTCACTTAAAACATTCTAAAAAAGGCATTTTAGAATTTTAGAATTTTCCTTTCACTTATCCTTGGTTGAAACAACAATTTTCTAATGATAAGCCAGTGTCATTAAATCAACAACCATTTGGCCACCTAGGAAATATTATATTTGAAACTTAAAGCATGCACTTATTTTAAAAAGTCTAGAAGCATATTTAACTTTGCTTTTATGTTCAACATGCAACACATTGAGTATCTATATGCAACCTTTGTTTTCATATTGCTTTTATGAAGCATGCAGCTTATATTTGGCAGAAAACATAGAGATCAATAGATATGAAGGACACACTGATAGACATATGAATATGTGCAAAATGACTTTTGATAAATTCGTGAATGACAGATATACATGAGTTAAGAGACAATCATCAGTGCTATAGAAAGCAATGACCCTTTTCTAGAAAACCATTTCCAGTGTGTATAAATGTAGTTGTTTACATTTATTTTTAAATTCTTGAGAACATTTTCTCAATTATGGATATAATTGTCTTCAATTCTTAGCTGCAATAAATAAAATCTGAATTGCTAGGTATTCTTTATTATTAATCCCGGTTATTTTTATTTCCCATCCTTGCCTTTATCAGAACAATGTTAGGCTATGTGTCATGCTTTGAAGAATTCAACATTGCTATTGATTCAGAAAGTCCACTTGAAAGAAGGAAGCTGCAGTCTTGGCACAGCCTTTTTATAATAAAGTTGTTAAAGCCATTAAGATACGTGTGAAAGATTTTAGGAAGTTTAACAGTACACCAGTATGCCTGTGCTTGTCAGTGTCTTTATTTTTCCAACTAAAATTGATTTAGGATGCTCATAAAATCCTTTTCTATGTCATTATCATATGTCATATTTCAGGTATTAGTTCCATTTACTTAAATACCAGTGCAGACAAGATGGACAATAACCTTTCTTATATTATCTCATTGAAAATATTATTAGGACAACATCAGGTATAGTTTACCGGTAATTTACACAAACTCCAAGCATGGGGACATTTAACACTTTTGTATTTTGTACAAGAATATCAAAAACTCACTGCGGTCTGTTGTGTTCATTGTGGAAACAGGTATAATAAAAATATATTGGAGGTTAAGTGTTTGCTTGTTTTTTATCAGAGGAGGGGGAAGAGCAGAACGGAGACAACAGATTTTATACAATTATCTTTCCCCTTTGAGCTTTAGTTTTTTCTTGTACGTATGTGTTGTAAGATACCCTTAGCACATCTAAAATGCACGTATGGAAACCACTGCATTATGTGCTATGTCAGATGAAAACAGGGAACGTGAACCATTAACAAGTGAGCTTCCTTTACTATTCTCTGTATAAGGATGCAATTGTGTTTTCAGTATGATGAAGGAACCCTCTACTGATTCTTAACGATCATGTTTAATATCACAATGGCACTGATCTTCTTTGTGGTGTCATTCATTTAGGAAGAAATTATGTCCAAGAGGAATTAGAATCCAGGATTTTCTCACCCTGTCTAAAGACTGCGTTCAATTGCAGGCGATGCCTCACACATCCAAGTTAATTTGTAATGATTCAACTAAGTGCTGACATGAAAGAAGCCTTCAGTGACTACCAGTGCTCCTTTTTTTCCCCAATGGCTCTCTGAAAATCATCTCATATACCACAGCACAAGGCTAAAAGCTAAAAAAAAATGAATACACCAGTAATTTCTTTTTGACAATGACTTGACACCCGGCTGATGGGAGTAGCTAACAGTATGACCTCCAGACTGTTAGCTCTGCTAAAAGAGATTCACTTGAAACACCCATGGGGTTATGGATTCCTGCTAATAGCAGCAATAGAATGGATGATAAAATTATGGCAGGGTAGAAATGCTTTCTCAATTAATTTCCCATCATGTTAAGGCCATTATCATTGAATGTCATCTAGCAAAATGGGGGGAAACTCTAGTACCTGTGAAAGTTTCTTTTAGTTAGAATGATGTGCAATAGCAGATAGTGGCAAACCAGACTCTTAGAAATGTTTATCTTCAAATATAGCTTTTATAATATTGATTAACAAGCTCTGACAACTGAATTTGGGCTAAAAGTTATGCGTGTGGGGAAGGACAAAAACGTGCACTTGTGAATGGAATAGATTTTAATATGAAAAATTTAAAAACTCAAATGATAAATTAAATGACTGGGCAAAGTAGCAAAGGGCCATACAAACTATAGGGCAGTGGTGTATTTTCTAACTGGTCTCTTATGGTTTAGGATTTAAGCTGTTGAACAAACATAAACAAAGAAGAAATATCCTTTAATCCTAGGCCATCTTCATTTAGACAAACAGCTTGTCAAGTGGTATTACTCAATATAATACTTAAATTACGTGACTATTTCCTAAATCACCCTGAAATGTAGTGTGAACTGAGGGAATTTCCTTAATATTAGGTGGGCAAATGAGAGTTATGATAGACAAAGTGAGTTGTTATTTTCCATGCATAAATGTGTAGAGAGAAGGTGACTAAGAAACTAACATAAAACTTTAGGTGTACATTAAATTTTATCAGAGTGGTCATTTTTTTTCAACAAGATGGAGCTCATTAAATTCTAAGTCACAGATTACTTCTCTATCACTAGCATCACTTTTTTTCAGTACTCCGTGTTTGTAAAATAACAGAAGCATTATGTTAATGTTGAGTAATAACTAAAATTGTGTTTGTTGATCTGTCTTAAATGTCCAAGTCAAACAAGGTATACCTAGTTAAATTATTTATTAAATAATTAGATGTTTATTATCTCTTATATCCAATATCTTTACATGGGTCAAGGTTTCATTTGATATTTAAGAAATACATATGCCTAGGAGAGATATTATTTAAAAAGAAAAACAAGTCAGAGTCAGAGAAAAACTCCAAAGTGATGTTTAAAACTAGGAAAAATGTATGGTATGAAAATTCTTTGCAAATCATTTAAGTAAGCTATTGACAGCATAGCATACATCTAACGCAGGTCTGATCTTTTCATTCTTTATATTGGATTATTTTACATGGCTAACTTTCTTTCGTGTCCCTAAAGAGCTTATTACAATATCTGATTGCATTTCCAGAAAGACAACCTTTTGGTGCTAGCACTGTATTTTCCCTTCGTACTTACCCTTGCATACACACTTGTCACTCAACTCAAATACCTGGTATAGATGGATATGCATGTGTCACTGCTTTGTGTATATACACCTTGCTCAATTCTAGTTGGTAATGTTTTTATAAGTTTCCCCACAGCTCCTATCTTTTTTACTATCGAATTCTTTGTGCAAAAATATTTGGCACTAAAGGAGAATGTATACATAATCCAAACTAACCTCCTCAATATATTGATTAGAACCCTACATCTCAAAGAAAGCGGTTACTTGACCCATGTTACTTGAGCTTGTTAGTAACAGAACAGAAACGAAATCTTTGATACCTACTTCAGTGCTGTTTCAATTAAATTGTTGAACCGTCCCTGCACTATTCACACCAACCTAAGACATGTAAGTTCATATCTATGGTTAAAAATATGTGGTTTGTTTTATATACTTCATTTTTTCATCAACTCAATTGTATCATTATATAATACATTTTAGCTCCACTTTTTATACAATTAGTTATTTTAAGTTATATTTTCAATTTTTATCATATATACACTATGTCCTTTTGATAAATGTTAAAATTTTGTCTCTATGTGGTCTTAGAATACAAAGTCCAAAAAGACAGAGTCCTTGAAACATGTGTACAGTGAAGACTCTACTGGTAATTTCAGGCTACCAATATTTAGGGTAATATTCTCTTGTAGAGAATGAAAAAGTAGTAACACATAATAATACATTTCTATTGGTTATAGTTTACATTTATTAAAAAACAAGCAGTACTTCAGAGATGACGCAAGGAATATTGAATATCATTGAGTGGAATGGTGAGAAAACACTGTTTAATAAAAATCTAGAGAGTATGAGTATGTGCGTGTGTTTCTTTTTTTAAAAAATATTTTATTCATTTATTCATGAGAGACAGAGAGAGAGAGAGAGGGGCAGAGACCCTGGCAGAGGGAAAAGCAGGCTCCCTGCAGGAAGCCCGATGCGGGACTCGATCCTGAGTCTCCAGGATCATGCCCTGGGCCAAAGGCAGGTGCCAAACTGCTGAGCCACCCAAGGATGCCCAGTGTGTGTGTTTCTTGTAGTCCTATATTCTTATAATCAGAAAAGGATCAAAGTATCAAAATTACAAAGTAATTAAGACTCTAAGTCCTGGAATCAGATAGCAGTATGTTTGGAAGCTAGCTTTGTCATTTTCTAATTGTGAAACATAAACCAAACTGCTTCATCTTTCCAAGTCTTGGTTAAATTCTCTGTGAAACTGGAATGATGATTCCTAATGTGACATAGTCTAGTGCTACTGTTCAACAATTCATCATCCACTCCGTCTGCACTGTGGGGTAAAGGACACCTCCTGGCCTCACTGACTTTGAGCTTCCTATGTGATTTGCTGAGGCCGTGGAATATGACAAGACTTGGCACATGGAGGCTTGACACGTGGTTTACGAGATCAGGATTACCCTCCCTTGCTTCCAAGAGCCACTACGAGAACATACCTTAGGAATTATTGGACCAAACAGGATGGAAAGGCACTTGGAGAACGCCTGAACAAGACTGGTGAGATAGTTCAGGGAATAAAAACAAGATAGATGAGGAAACTGAGCAATGGTTTCGATTCTGGGCATAAACTTGAAGTGTTATTTTTTGTCTCTTTGTTACATTGCATATGATATTACTAGCCATCCTGTTCCTTTCTTCTCTCCTTCTTGATTTGCTTTTTTAAACTTGGGTTCTTGCACGCTGAAAAAGAAAATCTGTTTTTCATTTCTTTTCTCTCTTAGGGATTTACTTCTTTTTCTTCCAGGAGGAGTCAAATTCTGTCTCTTGACCATATTGCCAATCATTCTATAGTAATCTCTTCCCCCTTTTTCCCAATGTTTTCTGTCTGAAACCCTTATCAATTTTATTTGACTTTTTTCTTATTCTAATTCATGGCTGAGGATGTTCAGTGAAGCACAACTATTAAATGCAGCAAACACTTGTCATTTTCTTCCTGCTGCTTACTTTCAAGGAGTAATTAATTTACCGTAGCTCTGACACAGAGACTATTTTGGTTTAGAAAATCTATTAAAATCCTTTTATGTAAAAAGTAACCTTTAGATATTGTTATGTGGCCATTGTGGTCAAATATTAACAGGAAGATGGTAACAAATTTATGTATACATAATTGCACAAAAACTAGAATGGATATATTATTTTCTAACTAGTGACCCATCACTCTATTTTGCTTAATTTTAGGTAGGGCCTCAATATTATATAAATGAACATTTTTCTTTATCAGATGTAGAATTCTGTATTTTTTATCAAAGAGTTGGAAATACTAGGAAAAAAGAGAAATACTAGAAAATTGTTTACTATCTCATATAGAAGTTAATCCTGTTGAAAATTTGACTCCAATACTATTTTTTAAAGTGTAAGATCATAATGGTAGATATCGAAACGTTTGTAGTAGAATACATAACACGTTTTCATTTTTCATTATATTTTGTACATGTAAGACATTAAGTATAAATATACTTGGTATACGTATAACATGTAATATGTAATACAGTTAATTTATTTCACCCATATTTTCTGCTTGGATCTCTCTACCTTCCCTACTGGAAAAGAAAGGCAAAATGTGTGTTTCAGATGTGCTAAAATATTATGATGCCCTGCATAACCACTCAATAACTATGAATTGATATATTTGATAATTTATGTTTAGGGAAATAAGCCTACATCTGCTGACATCTCAGGCATGTAAGACAGAACCCACACAAGAAATTAATGTAATTAGAGTAGATCCTATTGGGTAGGCACCTGTAACAACATAAAAACAAACAAGTCACACCAGTTTGTGAGACCACTGTATTGCGGTTAATGAGTGGATAATGAAAGTTCTTCACGAGAGAATAAAAGAGTTCATTGATGACTCAGTTTGAAAGTACAGACTATGTATCAGCTTTAATCCATTACAACTGTACTCAGTCCTAAATCAGTTTTATTTGAAGATCAATCATGTTGATACCAAATGGCATTTTCAAACCTTTCAAATTTCTCAAAAAATTAAGATTATAGGTATATATGAACCCGTGGAATGTATCTGTCTCCTATAACATATTATTATTCAAAAGGAAGAACCACAGAGATCAATATTCCCTACTGTAGGAATCCTCAGCAATTTCATGAAGATTTCAAATAAAGTATGTGACATTTTGTTTTGAGATTTTCTTTTTTTAATGTGCCATTCTCTCACATTAGTTTCTGAAATCTTGAAGAGCAAGAATCATCCTTGTAACTTGTCAATGTACTTGTATAAAGTAGGTATTGAAGGAAGTTTTGCTGAATAGAAGCAAAACAGAATTGTGTTAGGATTCAATTCATGCTCATTCTCTCATATATACTCACAGTCCTTACTAGCTCCATGATGATGCATAGAAACAGGCTGGTAAAGATATAGAGCTATCTATTTTGTTTTCCTTTCAGGTAGTTTATAACTGGAGAGATTTTGAGATTAGACTATTTTTTTTTTGGAAATATATGTTTAAATCAGGAAAAGAGTAGATTGGAAATTATATGAAGCAAGTTTGATTTTCCTTTTATTTGGATGGATAATTAAAGAAATTCTTGAGGGGCGCCTGGGTGGCTCAGACGGTTAAGCATCTGTCTTCGGTGCAGGTCATGATCTCTAGGTCCTGGGATGGAGTCCCATGTAATATTCCCTGCTCGCTGAGGAGTCTCCCTCTCCCTCTCCCTCTGCCTCTCCTCCTGCTTGTGCTCTCGCTGTCTGTCTTGCTCAAATGGATAAATAAAAAATCTTAAAAAAAATTATTGAGTTGGCATGGGAAGACTCTAGGTTTCTGCAAGTCATCCTGGGATCATGCATGTAGAGATACATGGTTGAGATAGAGTGAAGAATGAGGCAAGGGTCCAGAAGGAAATGACGTCCAATTTCACACAGCTAAAGCTGATCTTATGCTTGATAGAGATAATCAGAGAGCTGAACACATAAGATTAGTAATTCATGGAGTATAGAACTTTTGATTTCTCTGACTTAGAGTTCTTCATACATTATTGAAAAAGGTCAGCAGTGTCCATGCTTACAACTATTGCATCAGTTGCTCAGTTCTCAGGGGACAAGGGTGATGTGTGCTATCTAGCTATAACCATCCTCTACTTAGGCATTTGTTGAGGGAAAAAATAGGCATATGTAGCAAACAGATGGCATTGACATGCTCCTGTATAAGGTCATTGGCTACAGCAAAATACTGGAACTATTGGAATCACCATATTTGCAGTAAGCCCCAGAAGAAACAGAAATGTTTGCAAAAGCCATTACTCCACCACACCAAACTACTGTGTACTTTTTTTTGTTTTGTTTTGTTTTGAAAAAGGAGGTTTTTTGGTAATGATGAAAACAGTAAAAAGTGTACATGAATTTTTCGCCATGCTTGTAGTTCAGGCTAGTCACTTCCGCATTGCCAACATCTTTTAAATCCCTATTCTTTCTTTTCTTCCTCTTTTACTCTCTAAGTTTGTTTCATTTGGCCAAGTAGTTGACGTGGTCTGCTTCATGTTTCCAAATGATTGTGTGTGTGTGTACATGTATTTCAGATCCAGATGTTGAAAATGAACTCTTCAATCCTCTCTTGGGTTTGTACCGATATTACTCTAGTGAATAATTTATCAAACAGAATCTTAGTAAAAATCTGTTCTTGGTTTCCTCAGAGCTTTTAAAGTTATCCTCTCAGGATATGTATAAATTATTTCTATATTATTAAGTATTTTCAAGATAGAATATAAATTATTTCCACATTAGTAACTTGTGAGTTGCTAGAGGATCAAAAGCAGATGAATCTCCTCTTGTCCATGCATTCAAATGAGTTAATTAGATTTACTTTTATGTTAATTGAAACAGATGCCATAACTGAGTCACCACCAGGTTAAGGCTAAATAGTGGTTTTGTGTTCTTAAAAAAAATCAAATGTATTTTGCTATCTGAATTTGTGTCCATTTAAATTTTTAGTGTCCGTATATGTTAATGTACATAGGATTCTGTGCAAAATTATCATACAGGCATCAAATATGATCCCTTTGTTTCCAATGACATGAAAATTATTTGTCTTAAAAACATTTTTTTTTTCGGTAAGAATTAGACTTTTAGAGCAATGAGTAAAGATTGATATTTATGGGAAACTGGATGCAATCAAATTAATACAATATTGACATACCATTTTAACCTTCACTTTTTTATGATTTGGAGCTCAAAATATTTTTCTAGTTACTTTAAGTTCATAGATAAAGAATAGTATACATTTTGGCGAGACACATTTGTATCATCATGCCCTCAGAGGCAGTTTCCTTGTCTAAACAAATTACTTAGCTTCAGGAAAATTGCTATGAAAATAAATAAAAAAGTAATAAAACAAATAATACTGAACTTCAGTTTTATCATCTGTAAAACAGGAATAATATTTGTCACTTTGAAAATTTATATGAGAATTCCTTCTATACTAAGGAATAGTGACTTCTTTTCACTTTCTTTCTATTGAATGTACGATATATATAATATATGCATAAAAATAATGTCTTTTTTTTAATTTATGATAGTCACACACACACACAGAGAGAGAGAGAGAGAGAGAGAGAGGGGCAGAGACACAGGCAGAGGGAGAAGCAGGCTCCCTGCACCAGGAGCCCGACGTGGGATTCGATCCCGGGTCTCCAGGGTCGCGCCCTGGGCCAAAGGCAGGCGCCAAACCGCTGCATCACCCAGGGATCCCAAAATAATGTGTTGTTATATTACATATTATTAAATTATAATATAGGAACACAAAAAACTTAATCTCCGTTTCACTGTATATGCAATACATGCTAGACATACAGAAGTATAATTTCCTACTGTTCACAAGATATATTATTGATATAAGGTCTCAGAATGGAAGTAGAAATGGATCTTTGTCCTATGGTATGTATGTCACAATGCCAAGGTGTTGTTTCACATCCTGACCAGCCAGCCCCCTAAGGCTCCTGCATCTTATTTAACAGAATAGAAGGGAATTCAGAGTGCCCTTGGAGGAGCATCTGCAACCAGAAATATGCCAGTGAGCCTTGGTTTCCCAGTGGGAAATGACAGCATTACACTTGTACTTTTCCATTTTCCTGGGAGATGGAAGGTGTGAAAATTGGTATCACTCTGTCTGCCAATCATCTCAGAGGCCATTCCCCACCACCTTTAGAAGGCTTACGTTGAGTTGTTTCCTTCTCTTACTTCACCCATTTTTTCTTCCTTTCCCTCCCCGTCCACCCCCATCCTAATCTACTCAGAATTAAGTAGATGCTTAGGCTTTCAACTATAATTTTATTAAATGAAAAATTTTACAGTGACTTGTACAGTTAAAATCTAAACTATTATATTTTTTATAAGTATTAATATTAAGGACTTTATTTGCTTTGCCTATTTGTTTTTTGCCTGCAAAGAAAATGTATTTAGGTTTGGTTTGGATGGCTGTTTTTTTGAAATACATTTTTCTTGTTCCAAGGGATTGACAGATGCAAAGAATATGATCTCTATGGAGTCAAAATCTGTTAGTTAAACGTATCGATTTAATTCCGATTAATTTTTATTGCAGAACAAACTTGCTTACAATAAAACTTATCGGAAAGCCATGGATCATTATCAAACACCTTAAAATGAATGCAGCCTAGTAATCTATAAAGTGTAGTCCAACAAATCATTTTTTAGACATTTTACAGCAATTTGCCACATTGATAAATTCAAAATGACAGCGCAAGGGGGTTATTATAATGGGTGTATCTTCTGAAATACTTTCACTAGCCATAGACATATAACTATGTGGGTATGACTTTTTGTTTCATTTTATTTTATTATTTTTTTAATAAATTTATTTTTTTATTGGTGTTCAATTTACCAACATACAGAATAACACCCAGTGCTCATCCCGTCAAGTGCCCTCCTCAGGGCCCGTCACCCATTCACCCCCACCCCCTGCCCTCCTCCCCTTCCACCACCCCTAGTTCCTTTCCCAGAGTTAGGAGTCTTTACGTTCTGTCTCCCTTTCTGATATTTCCCACACATTTCTTCTCCCTTCCCTTATATTCCCTTTCACTATTATTTATATTCCCCAATGAATGGGACCATATAATGTTTGTCCTTCTCCGATTGACTTATTTCACTCAGCATAATACCCTCCAGTTCCATCCACGTTGAAGCAAATGGTGGGTATTTGTCGTTTCTAATGGCTGAGTAATATTCCATTGTATACATAGACCACATCTTCTTTATCCATTCACCTTTCGATGGACACCGAGGCTCCTTCCACAGTTTGCCTATTGTGGACATTGCTGCTAGAAACATCGGGGTGCAGGTGTCCTGGCGTTTCATTGCATCTGTATCTTTGGGGTAAATCCCCAACAGTGCAATTGCTGGGTCATAGGTCAGGTCTATTTTTAACTCTTTGAGGAACCTCCGCACAGTTTTCCAGAGTGGCTGCACCAGTTCACATTCCCACCAACAGTGCAGGAGGGTTCCCATTTCTCCGCATCCTCTCCAACATTTGTGGTTTCCTGCCTTGTTAATTTTCCCCATTCTCACTGGTGTGAGGTGGGATCTCATTGTGGTTTTGATTTGTATTTCCCTGATGGCAAGTGATGCAGAGCATTTTCTCATGTGCATGTTGGCCATGTCTATGTCTTCCTCTGTGAGATTTCTCTTCATGTCTTTTGCCCATTTCATGATTGGATTGTTTGTTTCTTTGGTGTTGAGTTTAATAAGTTCTTTATAGATCTTGGAAACTAGCCCTTTATCTGGATACATCATTTGCAAATATCTTCTCCCATTCTGTAGGTTGTCTTTCAGTTTTGTTGACTGTATCCTTTGCTGTGCAAAAGCTTCTTATCTTGATGAAGTCCCAATAGTTCATTTTTGCTTTTGTTTCTTTTGCTTTCGTGGATGTATCTTGCAAGAAGTTACTGTGGCCAAGTTCAAAAAGGGTGTTGCCTGTGTTCTCCTCTAGGATTTTGATGGAATCTTGTCTCACATTTAGATCTTTCATCCATTTTGAGTTTATCTTTGTGTCTGGTGCAAGAGAATGGTCCAGTTTCATTCTTCTGCATGTGGATGTCCAATTTTCCCAGCACCATTTATTGAAGAGACTGTCTTCCTTCCAGTGGATAGTCTTTCCTCCTTTATCGTATATTAGTTGACCATAAAGTTCAGGGTTCACTTTTGGGTTCTCTATTCTGTTCCATTGATCTATGTGTCTGTTTTTGTGCCAGGACCACACTGTCTTGATGACCACAGCTTTGTAGTCCAACTTGAAATCTGGCATTGTGATGCCCCCAGCTATGGTTTTCTTTTTTAAAATTCCCCTGGCTATTTGGGGTCTTTTCTGATTCCACACAGATCTTCAAATAATTTGTTCTAACCTCTGAAGAAAGTCCATGGTATTTTGATAGGGATTGCATTAAACGTGTAAATTGCCCTGGGTAACATTGACATTTTCACAATATTAATTCTGCCAATCCATGAGCATGGAATATTTTTCCATCTCTTTGTGTCTTCCTCAATTTCTTTCAGATGGGTTCTATAGTTTTTAGGATATAGATCCTTTACCTCTTTGGTTAGGTTTATTCCTAGGTATCTTATGCTTTTGGGTGCAATTGTAAATGGGATTGACTCCTTAATTTCTCTTTCTTCAGTCTCATTGTTAGTGTATAGAAATGCCACTGACTTCTGGGCATTGATTTTGTATCCTGTCAAGCTGCCAAATTGCTGTATGAGTTCTAGCAATCTTGGGGTGGAGGCTTTTGGGTTTTCTATGTAGAGTATCATGTCATCGGTGAAGAGGGAGAGTTTGACTTCTTTG
Organism: Nyctereutes procyonoides; assembly: GCF_905146905.1. Taxonomy (NCBI): domain Eukaryota; kingdom Metazoa; phylum Chordata; class Mammalia; order Carnivora; family Canidae; genus Nyctereutes; species Nyctereutes procyonoides. The sequence goes on from NW_026575132.1 coordinate 2,889,815, forward strand.
CCAATTTGAATGCCTTTAATGTCTTTTTATTGTCTGATTGCTGAGGCTAGGACTTCCAGTACTATGTTGAATAGCAGTGGTGAGAGTGGACATGACCAAGTAGGATTTATCCCCGGGACACAAGGCTGGTTCAAAACTCATAAAACAATCGATGTGATTCATCATATCAGCAAGAGAAAAACCAAGAACCATATGATCCTCTCATTAGATGCAGAGAAAGCTTTTGACAAAATACAGCATCCACTCCTGATCAAAACTCTTCAGAGTGTAGGGATAGAGGGAACCTTCCTCAACATCTTAAAAGCCATCTATGATATTTGCCCACAGCAAATATCATTCTCAATGGGGAAGCACTGGGAGCCTTTCCCCTAAGATCAGGAACAAGACAGGGATGTCCACTCTCACCACTGCTATTCAACATAGTACTGGAAGTCCTGACTTTTTAAATTAATATAAAAATATGGCTATTATAGTCTTTTTATTATTCTAAATAAACATTCTCTTTAAATATACTCACAAAAATTATCTAATTTGCAGATAAGGCTGCTGTTTAAAAGCCAATGGTACAATAGAAGATTGTGTCCGGTTTATAGGAATAATAGTCTGAATATTTCCTTTTAGGAAGTGTGGTAAGATTTGCAAACCCACTGAAATTTGCTTTTGTGTTTTGCTGTCTTTTCCCATGGAAAGTTAAAGCATACTAATTCCTTTTTTTCCCATCACTCAGTTACTTTATTGCGAGGAGGCTGGATCATGACTTCAAACAATGTTACAGGCTGACACAGCTCCTCTGCTATTAATCAAACTACAAAACTCAGAATTAATGTTTCTGGAAAATCTACTAAAGGCTAAAACTGCTTCTACCATATTTGGATTTCCATAACACCACACCAAATGCAGGTCACTGGAGCTGGACAAATTGGGCCTCTGTCTGTAAAATGCTGAATAATTTAATTGACTGGGCTTAAAAAAAAAAACACTGATTACCAGAAGATAATAAAAAAAGGCAATAAAATGGGAAATAAGTATCTGTATTCAAACTTCAAAAGTTCCAACTAACAATATGCCTCCTAGGTTTCCAAGACCACTTTGTGCCAAAGGCCTTACTGAGTCTTTGTTTATGACCAAGTCAATTTCTCCAAAGGGATGAAAACTACCATTAATCCTTAATTTACCTTCTTGCACATTTTTCAATAGAACACTTCAAACTTTCCTTTATGGAGAAAATTTCCATGTTAATCCATATTCTCAATGCCTTAGGATGGGAAGAAGTTCAAATTAAGGATCAGAATGTGAGTTTTGAAAGTGGTTTATATAATCCAGATTTAGTTTACTGAACCATGAATTAAAGTTACTGGTTTGTTTCCACCACTTTAATTTTAAGCTAATGTTATATAATCCTAAAATGATTATCACTTATTTATAAATATTGTGTGGCAAAACACTTAAGAAATATGAGAATGAACTAAATGAAAACACTATATTTAATGAAGAAAAAGTAATCAAATATTGGCAATCCGTATACATTGTTCAAATCGATACAAAAATAAATTAGTCCAAGCATAATATGGACTTTTAGTTCACAAAGTATTTTCGCCAAAGTATTTCCTCATTTATTAAAGACAGTTTATCTAAATACGTCTTTTGAACTCTTAGCCAGTGCAAAATCCTCTCCATGCATTTAGTATTTAATCCAAAAAAAATGCTTCTTTGCTGGAAACAATTATTAGCTCCATTTTACAGCTGAGGGGATCTTTTCTTATTGTGTCCAAGATCATACAGCAAAGAGGTGGGAATAGGAGTCTGGACCCAGTCAGTCCTGTTGTAAGACTGTGTTATTAACCATCAAACAGGGGCAGAAGGCAGTGTAATCAGTTTTGCAATATGCTTACGTTCCAAATGTGAATTTGTTTCAATGCAAAAAAGGGAACAATTTGGGCATACTGCGAATTCCAATTTGTTTATGCAAGATTTCAGCTGAGAAACAGTAAGTAATTGCAGAAAACTACAAGCACTGAGCCAAGCCACTTAGGGAGACATACCCTGCATTAGACACAAACCTCAAGCATCTGTCATTTACCTCTGATGTTTTAAACTTTCTTTCCGATTTCAGATCACCCTCCTTCCTCTACCATTACACGATAACTAACAAGTCCCAACCCTTTCAATGTCAACTACCCCAAGGAAATTTCAGTCTTTTTCAAGGTAAAGTGCCATATTCATTATGGCATATGTACATTTTAAAAACATTTAGTGAGTATAAAAATGTGCTTTTTTATGATTTTATGTCTTTTTAAAAATACCTTACTGATGATATTTTGGAGTATGTGTTGTTAACTCAATTTCCACCATAAATCCTGTGGTTTTAGTGGCCAATTTTGTACAGTGCAGTGGTTTTTAGGAACCCATATGTCCTGTTATAACTGAATTGATAGTAACCTATTTCATAATCAGGGAAATAAAAAGGTACTTCTGGTTTCACCTGCCTATTAGGCATGGAGCAAAGTTTTAAAATATATTCCAAACATAGGCTTATTTCTACCATATCTGGCTGATATTTATATCTGGGGAGTGATATACTTAAATTGACATATTCGAATCAGAATGTTTTTTTTTTAAGTCGCATCTATTTTAAAGTTGCACCCTTCTTACATCGTCTATAAGGTAGAATTTATATGATGTTTAATTCTAAAACATCTTTATTTATTTTAAGTAAGCTCTTCCCCCAATGTGGGGCTTAAACTCATGACTCCAAGATCAAGAATCACATGCTCTATTGACTGAGCCAGCCAGGCATCACTTCATATAATATTTAATTCTGGAAGTATGACATGTTTTTTCCCTAGGAACGAGTACTGATATTATATAAAAACATTTTTTAGATGAGTTTATGAGGTTTTTGAGAATGACTCAAAATTCCCATTAGAATTAAATTATCAATATATTTTTTTGCTTGTTTTAATGTAGATGGTCTTTGTTTTAGATATTGGTTATCATATATTTGACAGTATCTTGGGGAGTTGGCATACATAATAAAAAGTCTACCTTGGGGAGCCTGGGTAGCTCAGTCATGGATGGAGCAAAGGGCCATTGATTTACACTGAGGTCCTAACCTCAGGGTCTTGACATAGAGCTTCCCATCTGCTCTGAGCTCACAACAGAGTCTGCTTGGGATTCTTTCCCTCTCCCTCTGCACCTCCACCCTCTCATGTGTGCTCTCTCTCACTCACTCTCTCCCTCTCCCTAAAATCAATCAAAAAATAAATATAACATATATGTTTTTTGAAGTCTGACTTTATTTTTGGATCTTTGAAATGATGGCTGTGAATTCCACCTCCATCTCTGTTCCTGGTGCCCCACTTCTGGGAAAGCCAATCGGAAAGCCCAGGAGCTCCCTCCTTATGGCATTAGCAGGAAGTTCAAATGACACAAGTCCTAGGCAGCACAACAGAACCCTCACCCCAATACCAGTGCCTGAGCACACTCAGACACAACACACACACACACACACACACACACACACACACACACACACACTAAAGTTTATCTCCTCTTGGCTCTTTTAAGACATTTTCTGACCTGCTCGGGATCCTGTCCTTGTCTATCCGGAAAGTTTCATCATGTGTATGATAAATCTCTTCATACCCTCTCAGTGCATTTGTAGCATGGTCTGCCTCAACAGCCAAAACAATTTGGAGTCACAGAGTCTCCATTTACCTCTGCAGAGTAATCACAACAGCATAAAATCATTCTAGGACTCTTCTAATTTCAGATTCTGTCTTAGTCAAATAAAACATATCCTATCTCTTTGGAATGCATCTCAGAACTACTACTTTGCTCTGTACATTACTGAGTCAAAATGTCATATATAGTATTTTGGTGAAATGAAGAGAAAGGAGATGGAAAAGAAATATATATATATACACACATATAGAAGAAAGTGGAAAACTGTGAATGGGTGACAAAACTACACTCTGAACTAATCTATGTATCAATGTTTTAATCTTAGAATGTAGACAAATAAATAATCCCTTGTAACATTTTACACCTCCCATATAACAAAAGCCTAGTTTAGAGCATTAAGACAGTATATCCTCTCTTTTTAAAGGTTTTATTTATTTATTTGATAGAGAAAGACAGAGATTGCAACAGAGATTGAGCCCAAGAGGAGTGGGGAGGAGAGGGAGATGCAGGCTCCCTGTTTAGCAGGGAGCCTGACGCAGGGCTGGATCCCAGGACTTATGATCATAACCTGAGGTGAAGGCAGATGCTTAACCGACTGAGCCACCCAGGTGCTCCAAGATAGTATATCTTTAGTTGGTTTTATGACTGCAAGATAGATATCACATAAAGAAAAAAACCCACTATCCCTCATGACCATTGGGCATTTATAGGTATGCTCAACTGACTAGAACTAGGGAGATATCTACGTATGAATGTACAGGTGTGACCAGGCAGAGAGGAACTTCTCTCAAACGAGTAGGAGAATACACTGTGGATAAATGTGCCATATATATCTACATCTATGCAAAACCACTAATTTATAGCATCTGCATTCCAAAAAGAGTGAAGGGAGACAAGTAAAATAAGTCTTTTGGGAATTTTAGATGGGATGATTGAAACTAGAGAATCCATTCAGAAACATGGAGAAGTATACATCAGAAGAACAGCTTGCAACTGGGGCAGGAGAATGTTGTAGTCACCATCGTGAGGCACATCTCAGATTGAGGCCAACAACTTAGCATCAACTTAATTTGAGAAATGAAAATTTTACCTACAGAAAAATAAAGAAAACCATATTATTACCTCAAAGATATCTCCAAATATCTCTAAAATATCTCCAAACTCATCTATTGACTTAAAGGTAAATGGAAGTTAAATCTGGTGTCTATCTGTACACATTATCTCTAGATCAATATCTCTAGATCAATATCTATACTTATATCTGTCTGTATATGAGAAAGTGAGATAAGAAAGTAAAAAAAAAAGGTAAAGAAAGTAAAACAAGAGAGCTGCAATAAATCAACCGACACTCAGTTGCTCTGAGATAACTGATCAACACAAGCCTCTCTTACCTGATTAATTTATTCAATCAGGTGAATTCCAATGCAGAGTAAATGATGACTCACTTGAAATGATAAAATATGTGTTAAGCTGAAGTAAATAGGTTTTCTCTGATTTGAAAATGGGAAAGCATAGACAAAACCACTTCAGTATTTTGGAAACTTCTTCCAGTACCAAGCACTTGAACATTAGAATATGTCTTTATGTTGTCAATACTGTATTGAATTTGTTCCCTTTATTTTTTAAAGATTTTTAAAATTTATTCATGAGAGAGAGAGAGGCAGAGACACAGGCAGAGGGAGAACCAGGCTCCATGCAGGGAGCCCAACGCAGGACTCGAACTCAGGTCTCCAGGATCACCCTTGCGCTAATGGCAGTGCTAAACCGCTGAGCCACCCAGCCTGCCCAGTTTGTTCCCTTTAGAATGATGACTTGGTAGCTATGAGGATGTCTAAGGGTCAAGGGCATGGAAGTGATATTGACCCTTCTGAGTAGTTTTCAACTCTGCTTCTAGTCCAAGAAAAGCTGTGTGTTGGGAAGTTAGCACCCCATATCCCCCAAACTAATCTACTTGATAAATTATCTTCTGCCCACAATGGAGAAAAAAAAGAAAAAAACAGATGGTAGCTTTTTAAATAAAGAAAGAACAAATATATACTGTGTTCAGTATTCAAGGCCATCTAAATGTGGACTGCCTCTAACACAAATCAAATACTACAAACCACCTCTCAAATCTTTCATCCAGTGTTGTCCTTTCCTGAAACACAATTCTTTTCCAATTGATGAATATTTCTAACAACAGTTCTTTTTCACTTTGTTTCATTTCAGAGTAAACTATTCAGAAAGATGCATGTTCCATCTTTTGAAAGATATCTGGACCAGATTCAAGCTTTAGTTGGGCCTGGAAAGGCAAAAAAATGAAGGTATAGGATGGTGCAATATTTTCATTTGTTTTTACCAAGAATAAATTCATCTTTGTGGTCCCCTTTTAATAAAAATGTAGGAAGGGGCTTATCAATTATTTAAGATAATAATAAAGGAAGGGCCCCCTTTTTATCTTTTTTTCAAGAAATTTGAAATTTCAATCCTTAGTACGATGAGATATTTGGTAGGAAGGAAGCAGACTCATATCAAGGTGCTTACTTGATATTTCCATGTGGTTGTCCTAAGTCATCTTTGTATGAAAAAATATTACATGCTTTAAAATGAATAAAAAAGATGACTGTGTTATCTTCGATGGAAAATTAGGTATTGTGTAATGTATCTTACTGATTCTCTAGCGTCTCTATACCTTTCATTGTCCCTGTGCTTTACCACTTGCAAGAGGTGAATTAATGATAGAAATGCAAATTATTTTTGTCCCTAGACATGCAAATGAATTTCATCTCATCAAACACAATTGATTTCTCTTCGCTGTGGAAGATGCATGCTCTGCATCTACTAGGCAAGTTCATTTCAGTAGTCTCGATCGCCTTTGTGTGTGTCTGCTCTTTTGGGTGCTCCCTTGAATAGGTTTGAACTTCTTACCAGTCCTCTCATTAATTAATGAGTTAAATAGACTTTTGGACACATGCTCATTTCGTATTTTTTGAGAGTCATGATTTTTACCCGTTTTTTTCCTTTAAATACCCTTTAACACCTCATATCAGGGTCAAATCTGACCCTGGTGTCCTTCCAGTTTTTCCTGTATCAGAGGCCCTACGATCAGTGGTTTCATTAATCTAAACATTCAGGAACTTTAGGAACTACTTCAGTCCTTCCTTCTATTCTCTTCTACCCTCTCCATTCCTACTCAAATCTGTTTCCAAGGCTTTCCTTCACAGGTGCTCCTACTCAGATTCATCAGATCCTAACAGTGTGCGTGCATATATGTCAGGATACCCCGCACATTATGCCATTTGTGCTTTCTTTGCACAATTTAAAAACTGTCAGTGAACAATACTTTCTACAGACCTCTTCATAGCCAGTTTCCGGGCCCCATGTACTCCACTTTCTACATATCCCTTCAAATCATTTACTTTGTGCCTGTTTAATCATTACTCTAGCGACAGCGGGGAGAAAAAGTCGACTTGGACAACTGCAGAAGGAGGTTGGTTGGTGAAGAGAAGAGGGGAGGAGATGGGCATGGCGGGCTGTGGTTTGGTGGTTGGGACTGTCATGGTGACAGTTCGTGCAGGCCTCAGGATTCTCGTCTCCACTCTATTTGAACCCCATGCATTTGTGCAAAAGTGCCTGTGAGACAAGTGAAAAGAGGATCAGTAAATCATTTAGCACTTGCTGGAAGAACACCATTTACTAATCCATCAGTGTATGGAACTCCTGGGGCACCAGAACAAAAGCCAGGTGGCTGAGCGTCCTTAGTATCACCGTGTACTGACATAAATATCCCTTATTTAATTACTTTGACAGAAACCAGACCAACCAATACTCAGGACACAGTGGATTGCTGTCTACATTGGGCTGTGATCTGAGAACAAACCGAATGCGTTGTCTTCTGAGAAGCTCAAATAAGGAGCTTTAACTACAGTCTTGCTGAAAGCACGCATGAAACTTTATTGTGGATCTTTTGAAACGGGAAAGTATTTTTTTAAAAGATGGAATTAATTTGCTCTGAATGAACATCCACACGTTAGTTACTCAGCATATTATTCAAACACAGTTGCCACTAGTCCTTTGCTGCAGAAACGTCAGAATTGTCCACAGTAAATGCATCAGAACCTTCATGCTTGTATTTTTAGTATCAAGAGGAAGGAGGAAAACCAAGAAAGAACAGAAAAGTGGAAACTGAGGTCGTTATACATTGATACCTTATGCATTCGAGGTTCCCTTTGGGGTAATGCACCTAGTCACGAAGTCCTTGTTACTCTTTTAAAATCACTTGTAGGGCAACCCGGGTGGCTTAGTGGTTTAGTGCCACCTTTGGCCCAGGCCATGACCCTGGGGTCCTGGGATCGAGTCCCACATCGGGCTCCCTGCATGGAGTCTGCTTCTCCCTCTGCCTGTGTCTCTGCCTCTCTCTCTGTGTCTCTCATGAATAAATAAAATAAAATCTTTAAAAAAAGAAATTAAAAAAATAAATAAAATAAAATTGCTTTTAAAAAATGTGTGAGTTTTGGTTTTGATTAGCAGTTGCTTGTTTGTTTGAGGAGAAACAAACAAAATCCAAATCATCCCCTACATGGATTTTGGGAAAGCTGAGCAGTGTCTAGGCTGGCCAGACTTAAGAGCACTACTACTCAGTGATCTCAGTAAGTGTTATCTGAATGGAGCTACCAATTCAGTAGCGGAGAGGAAGATGAATGAATCAAGCGAGCTCCTTGAAAACTTTTTTTTTGAATAGACACATGATGGTGTTTACAGGCTCGAGGAAGAGGTAGTCCCTGATTACATGGGAACATGGGAATGGTTCCCCCCAATCATTCTCCGTCTTTTGGTTCTGATTTTTTTTTGTCAAGAAAACTGCATATATTCTGAATATGAAAATGAAACATTTACATTATATTGCACATTTCCAAGTTTCTTGGCTGATTGAGATGAACAAGGTAGCGAATTAAGAGCTGTTTCCCGGTCAGTCAATAGATAAAGGCAGACCCTACACTTAGGGTCTCGCTAGTTCTTCCCTCCACAAGGGTTTCCAGGCAAGGGGGTGAGTGGCAACTAAGATCCAATCCATGCTGTATTTGCTAAAATCATGAAAAGTAACAATGGCTACTTTTTGTTTAGTTTGTGCTACCAGAGGCCTTGATTAAAGCTTAGACCTACGCTTTATTTATTTATTTATTTATTTATTTATTTATTTATTTATTTATACCTTGGCTTTAGGAAGCAATTCTGAGGTCCTGGAAAAATAGATGCAGCTGAGTGTGTATCCACTAGAAGACTCAATATGAGCTGATGCTCTTTTAGTGCCAGTCTCATGTCAGTAATGTTTAAATTTAATTAAGCCATTTACATTTTGGCATGGCAAAGATTTTTAACTTTCTATAGAATCTGTGTTTCTTCGAATCCCACTTTTGAGTTCAACATCATTTATTTATACTTAACTATTGAATAAATTTTTAAATATTCATGTTTGATTTTGGTTAGAAATGACATGGAGAACTGAGTACATAGCTGCACCCTTTGAACTTACATTGCCTGTGAAATCCCTGGCACACTTCATGTGTCAAAAATGAGGCAGCAGTGTCTTTGTTTACCATATCTGCACTGTAGGAAGACAAAGCTGTTATTGAAAATTCAAATCTATGCTATGGCAGCAATATCAGAAATATGGAAGATATCACAAGTTCTAGTAATTTTTTTTTGCTTAAAAAGTTAAAGAATCTCAAGCCTTAAAAACAATAAAAACAAAAGTCATTTCTTCAACAACGTAAAGGAATAAGAAATATCGGATAAAAAAGCAGGACCCATCTATTTGCTGTCTACAAGAGATTCATTTTAGACAGAAGGACACCTACAACCTGAAAATAAAAGGTTGGAGAACCATTTACCATTCAAATGGTTCTCAAAATATACCCTAAAAACTATAGAACACTTCTGAAAGAAATTGAGGAAGACACAAAGAGATGGAAAAATATTCCATGCTCATGGATTGGCAGAATTAATATTGTGAAAATGTCAATGTTACCCAGGGCAATTTACACATATAATGCAATCCCTATCAAAATACCATGGACTTTCTTCAGAGACTTAGAACAAATTATTTTAAGATTTGTGTGGAATCAGAAAAGACCCCAAACAGCCAGGGGAATTTTAAAAAAGAAAACCATATCTGGGGGCATCACAATGCCAGATTTCAGGTTGTACTACAAAGCTGTGGTCATCAAGACAGTGTGGTACTGGCCCAAAAACAGACACATAGATCAATGGAACAGAATAGAGAACCCAGAAGTGGACCCTGAACTTTATGGTCAACTAATATACGATAAAGGAGGAAAGACGATCCACTGGAAGAAAGACAGTCTCTTCAATAAATGGTGCTGGGAAAATTGGACATCCACATGCAGAAGAATGAAACTGGACCACTCTCTTGCACCATACACAAAGATAAACTCAAAATAGATGAAAGGTCTAAATGTGAGACAAGATTCCATCAAAATCCCAGAGGAGAACTCAGGCAACACCCTTTTTGAACTTGGCCACAGTAACCGGAGAAGGACAAACAGTGTATGTTCTCATTCATTTGGGGAATATGAATAATAGTGAAAGGGAATATAAGGGAAGGGAGAAGAAATGTGTGAGAAATATCAGAAAGGGAGACAGAACATAAAGACTTCTAACTCTGGGAAATGAACTAGGGGTGGTGGAGGGGGAGGAGGGCGGGGGGTGGGGGTGAATGGGTGATGGGCACTGAGGGGGACACTTGACGGGATGAGCACTGGGTGTTATTCTGTATGTTGGTAAATTGAACACCAATAAAAATTAATTTATAAAATTAAAAAAAATAAAATAAAATTATATATATCAAAAAAAAGAAATATCGCAAAATACGACAAATGTACATAAAACATTTGTTTTATATGCTTGTGCATGCACATGAGCATGCCTTGACTAAGAACTCACGTTTAGAATTAGAGGTAGTTTTCAGGACGTCTTAAGAATTTTCTCTTCTAGAGCCAAGAGTCCATTAAAGCAAGCAGGTTCAGTAGCGCAAGGTTTTATTTTTCCTTTTTCAATATACCTTCTTGGCTTTAAGAATTCCTTGTTGCACAGATGTCAAAATGTATTGCACATTATTTCAAATTATTTAAGTTAATTTTCGGGCTGATTTGATGCAGAGCAACCTGGAGCAAAGAAAGCTCAAATGCATCACTGGCTGTCAGCTAAATTGGAAATTTGGACGAATCTTGTTTTCCTTGACATTTTTCTGTTTCTGTATCTGTTCTTTTTTCCTTTCCCTCCCCCCAAGGCAGTCCTCCTGGCTAGGTGATTCATCATCTGGGGCATTTGTAGCAATGTCATCCTGTCCTTGACCCTCCAAATGCTGTCACCTTGGACTGCTAACGCCACACTGCCCACCATAGACAGATATCTACCTGACAATTCATCTCTATAAAAACCCAAGATATCTCTTTGCTGAACTGATAAGTTAATCTCTGCTAATGCCCATCAGGAAAATATGCCTATGATAATAACATACATTTTAATAGTTCCTTACGTAAACAATACTCCATTTTTTTTCCACCGAATAATTAATTACTCAAATGTTGGGGATTTTATGTATGAGGAGAAGTTTTTTTTTTTTTTTTTTAGATTCTAAGATCAGGTCAGATCGTTGACCAACCATATAATTTTAAAGGCAAGTTTAGAAGTGAAATACCAACTGAGAATCCAAAGACTTGGCTTCCACTCTCCGCTCCTGCGCTACGCACCTGTGAGATCTTGGAAAGACACTGAATTTCATGATGTTCACTCTCTTCATTTCTGTTCTACATTGAGGAAGTTGGATCTGGTGAATTTTTTTAATACACCCTCCAGTAGCAGTTCAGATGTGTTTCTTTATAAGTTTGCAATTGTAAAATGTTAATCCATCTCCATAAGAGGAGGAATGAATGTAGACCATATAATCATTTCAGTTCATTCAGTTCAATTCAAGGATCCAGGGATCACATGTTCAAATCTCATTCTTCAGGCAAGCCGAATATTATAAAATGGATCTTTAGATAACACAAACAAAGCACAGAAATATTAAAATGTCTTTCAAACTTGCGTAACTAGTAAATTTTGAATGGTGAATAGGAGTCGAGTTTTCCGATTTCTGAATTTAACCAAGGTTAAAGTGAAAAAGTTCTATTTTGAGCCAGATTTCCAGAGGTAATTTCTCATTCTCTGCAAGAATTAACACACGTGCCTGCTTAATGATTTGTTAATGCCAAATCCTTCCACTATAAAGAACATCTAGGAGTGCTCACTATACTGTAAGCCGTTGGCTATTGTGCCTGTGAAGTGCGTTGTGGCTTCTCTTACCAGCCTGCCCTGGCAGTCAGACTCTTTTTAACAGATTCAGTATTTGCTTGCCCTAATTACATAGAATTCTGCATCCACAGAACAGAACTTGTTTATCACTTCTATCCTCTTTACAGTGGTTGAGGCCAAGATTGAGAGGGAGGAAAGGAGATAGAGGGAGAAAGAAAGGGGAGAGAGAGAGAGAGACTCCAAGTAAATAGTAAGCTGATTGGGGAAAAATAAGCTTCATACAGGAATGAACACTAATTAGAAAACCAAATTGAATCTGATTACTTCATAGCTGAAATGGATGACAGCATCACAAGATAATTCCCTACGTTTGTCCAAATGGGAAATTGTTTTTCACCTATTTTGTGAAATCCCTGAAAATCAGGGATTCTCATAAAAGATGACGAGAATGGAGACAATACCTCTTGCTTTTGTTTCTGTTATTGACATCAGAAGCACCTGGTCTAGTTAATCATATTATTTTCATTGTTTTAGACAAAGATCTTGTCTCAAATACTTAACCTATCGATACAGTTTTTTTTTTCCTTTATTACCATTCCCTTCCTACCTCAAAGGCAATCATACCAATATAGATACCGATACCTGCTGTTGGACATTATATTGTAAAATATGTACTATTTTGTTTGAATGTATAATTAATATACTTAAGTGGTATTGTGTTATGTATCATTCTATTTATTAATATTAATCATCATTATTTCACATGAAACAATTTTTTTAGATCCGTATATCGTTATGTATAACTTTAGCCTATTCTCCTTTGACTGTAGCTTGGTTTGCATCTGCCACATATTGTCTACCCACTTCTCCAGAGATGGACACCCAGATTATTTCCAACTCTGCATCATCATAAACAGCACTTCAGTGAACACCATAGTACATGTCTTATATAGACTGTGGGGTAATTTCTTTGTCATATAAAGCCAAAGCAGGTTTGCTGCCTAACAGCATGTCCCCCCGCTGCCCCCACTTTTGGTTTGGCTGTTATCAGTCCCACCAATGGGGTGTGAATATTTGCAAGAGCGTGTCTCCAGCAACACTTGACATCATGCAGCTTTCTATTATAGCCTAAGAGGTTGGAATTGATCTATTCTTATCCTACTTTGCATTGCCCTAAATAAATTTGAACATTTCTTTATATGCTCGACTTTTGAATTCCATTTTTTAAAATATCCCCTTGCCGATTTGCCAGTGTACCGTGTCTTTTCTAGACATTGGTCTCTTGTTAGCCTTAGACATTTCAGATATCTTCTCCCAATGTGTATCATTATCTTTTTAATCTGGCTATTGTATATGTCTCATTCCCCTAATATATGTACTTATAAGTCATGGCTAAACTTTTAGGGAGAAATTGAGATAGTTCATACACGAATAATATGTTTTCTTCAAGGGAATTTGACAGAGATGCTGACTGGTTGTGTTGGTAGTCCCAAGTTATTAAAACATGTCAAATAGCTGAAGAACACTTGATGAGAGCCTCTTGTCAAGAAAATGATCATAAACTCTTAATTTTCACATATAATGAAATTCATCAAGGTTTTTTTTACTAGTGCTTTCGAGGTTCTTTCATACTTCTAATTTTAGGATATTTTCCTCCCTTTTTGTATGTTAGACATAATTTTTATGCATATTTTTATATTATAATTTTATAGTCATATATGTAAAAATCTTATGTTAAGATACATTAAACCTGTAATCCATGGAGAATCCAACTTCGTAGATAGTATTAAATGGGAGTTTACTTTCTTTTTTTTTTCTCTAAACAGTGAACCAATCTTCACAACACCACCCATTCAACAATCTATTATTCCCCATGAATTTGTGTTTCTGCCTCTGGTAATTATGAAGTTCCTATAAAGTCACAGAAGTGAGCTCTCTACTCTCTCTGTTTTGTTTTCTTCCACTGGAACTCTATATCCTTGTCCTCCCAGGGCAGACGTAGTGTACTGCAAGCATGTTTCTGCAAGATATATTCAATTTGCTAATAAAATTCAAACAGTCCAGGGAACATGAACAAAACCACGTCTGAGTGATTGTACGCTACAAATTCGGGAATCTGGCTGGGTCTTTGCAGTTCCTAAACAGAGTGTCATTCACATCCACCTAAAATAACTTGTCAGAGGATATCATATTCATCCTAGGCGCCTCTTCAACGTTGCCTCCACTAGATGGGAGTCACTCAAGCAGCTTCATTTCTGAGTTGTTTTTACAGTCACATATGTTCATAAATAAGGGAAGTGGATATATTGAATTATTCAGGAGAACAACAGAAAGAGAACATGATTTGGGCACATATCACTATCCTTTGTTTTGAAAGAAGTGGTGCAGATCATCACAGTGTCAAAGGGATTAAGAGGACAGGTAAGAGTGGGGAGGATTATCTCATTCTCCTTTCTTACTTGGGCTGGGTTCACCTTATCAGCTCAGCATCAGTGGCAGCAGGAGAGGTTTTATAGGCTGTTTCTCTTCACTATTTATAGAGGTGTGGTGCCTGGAGCATTTCATGATCATTTTTATTTGCACCAGTCAACCCTCATTAGCCTACTTTCCTAGGACAATAGAATTATAAAATCACTATGTCAGTCTGCCCTATCCTTTTCAACTAATAACTTTTGATCCCAGAGGCTAATTTCAACCAGAACTGGCAAAGTGGCAAAGGGTTTATCATTTCTGTAAAAAACAAAGGCACTCCCTGGAAAATACAGAAGCCCTCACACCTCGACCCATGCATAGACCTAACAGAAGTAGGCTTAGCTAAAAGGCCTGAAGTGTGCAAATCGATTACATACAAATTTGCTGGGTGAACTTAAAAATAACCTAATTTCAGCAAAGGGTGTTCAATTGAAATAGTCTGTTTGAAATATATTTAATAAAACCCAAGTCCCAGAGCCTACTCACATAATAATCCAGAAAAAGTTTTAGGAGTTAATAAATATAAGATCTTTTTTTAGCATGTAGTGTAACCTACTTCAGTTTTCTCATAAATCTGAATCACACATTTCAAGTATTTTTGAAATTATTATAACAATGCAAAAAGAGAAGATATATGAAAACATAATTCATTGATTGTTATTTTGTCTATTTCAGAGACTACAACTTTAAAAATCAATGGTGAATACTAATTACCCTCCTTGTGACTTTTTCACATGTATTATTTCCTTTTTCCACCACATTTTCTTAAAACAGTTTTATTTATTTATTTATGAGCACAAGTCTATGATGACCCTGATAAGCTTTTCTTATGTTTTCTTGTTTTCTGAAATTTGTAATGAGTCACCCTCAAATAACCCTGACTGCTTTTCAAATATATACTCCCAAATGTCTGATATTTCTGTGTTTTTGTACTTTCTTATTTTGCTTTTGTCATTGGATTATTTCAAAGTTATGTGTAAGAATTTTCCGTATAAAGCAATGGGATTTTAACTAAGCTCCTCTCACACCACACAATAATGCTAATAAGAACTTATATTTTTTAAGGACATTTAAGTGCTTTCCTTTTCTTTCTTTCTTTCTTTCTTTCTTTCTTTCTTTCTTTCTTTCTTTCTTTCTTCTTTCTTTCTTTCCTTCTTTCTTTCTTTCTCTCTTTCTTTTTTAGATTTTAGTTTATTTATTCATGAGAGACACAGAAAGAGTCAGAGACACAGGCAGAGGGAGAAGCAGGTTCCCTGCAGGGAGCCCGATGCAGAACTGAATCCCAGGACCCCGGGGTCACGCCCTGGGCCAAGGGCAGACGCTCAATCATTGAGCCACCCAGACGTTCCAAGTGTTGTCTTTCTGATTTGGTTTATTCTCAGCTTTATGAATATACTTGCTCTTTATGTCTATAACATTATGAATACTTGTTTATATATTTGGACGGTGGAGATTGGCATATTCAAAAGGTTCTCCTGGGGGAAGGGGTGGTGATGGAAACACTGGCCAGTTGAGTCATAGTTTCAAAGTTGTTAAAGCATGTCAGATGGCTGGAATAGTCTCTCTCAGAGCCAGGGGCCAAGAAAACGTCATGAAACTGCTGAAACAGAATTCAACAAGACAACAGAAGGAACATCTTCACCAAAGATTATAGAGTCAGAATGACTATAGTTCTTGGCCGGCAGTGCTCCTGAGACTCAAATTTTTCATGACCCAAGCTTCCTGACCTTGCAGGAGTTGCCTTTGGGAAATGACGATGTTGTGATACTGACATCACATGAAGAGGAGGGAAGAGCTATGGTGTCTCCATTAAGGAATCAGGCCCAGCAGGGAGGGTAGGAGCAAAATAGGAGACACAGACTGAGTCATAAAGTTTTGGCCCTCAGGTGTCCACCGGGTAGTCATGGTGCGATGCTCTCGCTAGCAGCTGGGGACTGGAACATCTCTTAGGAAGGACCAGGGTTTTTTGTTTGTTTTTACTGGTTCTGTTCATTCTCGGTCTTCTCTGCTAGGTGGTAATGGTGGTGATGCCTCAGCTTCTAGAATTGTTATCAGTGGGGCAGAGGTGATGGGTTTCTGCACTTTTTGTTGGCAGGGCAACAATAACCAAGAATGCTCTTTGGAGAATGTACGTTCTTTAGAATGCTTTCTTCCTCTTTCTTTTTCTCTTTTCCCTCCTCCTCCACTCCTTCCCTTTCTTCCTTTTGGTTGGTAATTTCCTTTACCTTAAAAAAAAATCCTCGTAGAGGCAGTCTGATAATTTGATTGCAATATTTTTATAAATTCATAACTTGTGTGATATATTTGATTCTTCAGCTATATAGCATTATTTTGTGTTTAAAGGTTTATTTATTTATTTATTTTTAAAGATTGTATTTATTTATTCATGAGACATGCAGAGAGACAGGCAGAGACATAGGCAGAGGGAGAAGCAGGATCCCTGTGGGGAGCCCGTCATGGGACTTGATCCCAGGACCCCGGAATCATGCTCTGAGCCAAAGACAGATGCTCAACCGCTGAGCCACCCATGTCCTTCAGTGTATAAAGGTTTAAATAATGCATTAACATTGATAATGTATTAACATCGTACTAATTCATTATCAGCTAACTTGTTTTAGTCAATATGTGTTTTTCTGACATTCCTCAGTGTTGATATATTTAGATGTAGGGTGTTACATGACTTTATGACATGACTTTAAAAATTATCTTTTTTTTGGTCAATCTCCCAACTCAGAAACAGTTAAATTATTTATTTATTTATTTTTCTCACTGTGACAAACAATGATGCTTTGAACTTTTTCTTTTTTTTTTTTTTTTTTTTTTTCCTCACACATTTCCTTATACTCAGTGCTAGGGAGTTTCTCCAAGGTAGATATGTAGAAGTGGAAGTGTTTTGCCAAGGATATGGAGTCTTCAAATTTCTGACATTGCCAAACTACTTTTTAAGATGATTTTAGTAATTTAAACTCCCATTTTTAAATGTTAAATCATAAACACTGCTGATTTCAGAAACCTTATTGTTTTAGAGTTAGAAATCTTTTCTAGGATTTATTAGTCATTGTTTTCCTTTTCAGGTTACCTGTTCATAATCTTTATTCTTTTTCTAAAATCACATTTAGCTTTTTAAAATTTATTTTAGGCAGGTAGATAGATTCACAGTCTTGGGTAGTCTTTTACACTGAATCATCAGGTCAGAGCTGGTCCTAATCATAAGAGGTTTTTTGTTTTTTGTTCATTTGTTTGTTTTTTGTGGTTTGTCTGTTTTTAGCTTTTATACCTCTTGGATCTCTGAACTACCATGCAAGACTTTGAACTACTTTGCGGCTGTCAAGCTGGAAACAGCACCTAGAGAGTCTATAAGGAGAGATCCTGAAATTACATCAAGAAAGATACCCATGGAACACAGAGAAGAAACAAGTTCCCAGTTAAGTACTGTGCACATTGCAAATTATTGAGCAAAATGAGTAATTTTGATTGCTTTAAATCATTTTGTTTTGAAGTGGTTTTTGAATAGCAATGTATGAATGAAATTGTCTCTTTCTCATTTATTATCTGTGTAGCTATCTATTTACCTATCTACATAAATTCATGTCTATATCCATGTTCTGGAAACTAATCTTTCATTATTTGTATGAATGCAAATTTCTTCAATATTATTTTTTCACCTTTCTTTTATTTTTCCAAGCCTCACATAATGTTTTCACTTTAGATAAGTTCCTTTATGGTTTTTGTTTTTCATGTTTTTCTTAAATTTTTAAAAATTCCAGTACAGTTAACATACAGTGTTACAGTAGTTTCAGATGCACAATGTAGTGACTGAACAATTCTATACATTACTCAGTGCTCATCTGATAAGCGTACTCTTTAATCCTCCTCATCTATCTCACTCATCCCATCACCCCCCTCTGATAACCATCAGATTGTTCTACAGTTAAGAGTCTGTTTCTTGGTTTGTCTCTTTTTTTTCCCTTTGCTCATTTATTTCTTAAATTCCACATATGAGTGCAACCATATGGTATTTATCTTTCTCTGACTTCACTTAGCATCATACTCTCTAGATCCGTGCATGTCATCACAAATGGCAAGATTTCATTCTTTTTTATGGCTAAGTAATATTCCATTTGTGTGTGTGTGTGTGTGTGTGTGTGTACACACACCACATCTTCTTTATCCATTTGTCTATTGATGGACACCTGGGCTGCTTCCATATTTGGCTATTGTAAATAATGTTGCAATAAACATGGTGATGTATATATCCCTTTGAATATGTGTTTTTTAAAATAGCCCATTGTACTATTATGAAAATGTAAGGTAGTTGTATTTTTAATTTTTGAGGAAGCTTCATATTATTTTCCTCAGTGGCTGTACCAGTTTGCATTCCCATCAACATTGTGTGAAGGTTCCTACTTGTCCACATCCTTGCCAAACTTGTCTTTTGTGGTTTTGACTTCAGTCATTCTGACTGGTGTGAGGTGATAACTCATTGTAGTTTCAATTTGTATTTCCGATGATGAGTAAAGTTGAGCATCTTTTCATTTGTCTGTCGGCCACCTGGATGTCTCCTTTGGAGAAATGCCTGTTATGTCTTCTGTCCATTTTTTAATTGGATTATTTGGTTTTTTTTGGGGGGGGGTGTTGGATTGTGTAAGTTCTTTATATGTTTTGGATCCTAACCCTTTATCAGATATGTCATTTGCAAGTATCTTCTCCCATTCTATAGACTATGTTTTAGTTTTGTTGATTGTTTCCTTTGCTGTGCAGAAGCTTTTCATTTTAATGTAGTCTGATAATTCATTTTCCTTGCATTTGTTCCCCTTGCTTCAGAAGACATATCTAGAAACAAGTTGCTATGTCTGATGTCAGAGAACTTACTGCCTGTGCTCTCTTCTAGAACTGTAATGGTTTCCTGTCTCACATTTAGGTCCTTTATTCATTGTGAATCTACTTTGCATATTATGTAAGCCACTGGTCCAGTTTCATTCTTTTGCATGGAGCTGTCCAGTTCTCCCAACAACATTTGTTGTAGAGACTTTTCCTACTGCATATTCTTGCCTCTTTTGTCAAGGATTAATTGACCATATCAATATGGGTTTATTTCTGGACTTTCTAATCTATTCCTTTGTCTATGTGCCTATTTTTAGGCAAACTATACTGTTTCAATTACTATGGCTTTGTACTAAAACTTAAATCTGAAATTGTGATACCTCCAGCTTTCTTTTTCTTTTTCAAGATTTTTTTTGGTCATTCAGGGTCTTCTGTGGTTCCATACAAATTTTAGGACTGTTTGTTTTAGTTCTGTGAAAAATGTTGTTGGTATTTTGATAGGGATTGCATTAAATCCCTAGATTTCTTTGGGTAATATGGACATTTTAATAATATTTGTTCTTCCCATCCAGTTCCTCATTACTCTAACGATATAGAGAAATTTGTATATATTCTCTCATAGAAGTTTTGCAGCTTTATTATTATTTTTACCCTTAGTAATTAAAACCTCAGGAAATTATTTTTATGTAAGATATAGATGCAGCAACCTAATTTTATCTTTTGCATACAGATAACTAATTTGCCATTATGTTAATGTTAATCCACATTTTTCCATGATTTGTAACATCACCTTTTTTTTTTTTTTTTGTTTTTACCATCACCTTTCCTATTGCTACTTACATTATATCTAACACTGTTTCTGAGTTCCTTATTCTATCTTTTTGGTTGCCCAAACCACCATTGTTGTAAGTGCCTTAACCATTCTGTTACCTCTTAGTTCTGTTAGTTATCTTCTTATATGTTTCTTTTCTCGACTACTTACATTAACTCTTATTCTTGTATTGTGAAATCGGACACTTAGTCAACATCTGTGAAAAAGAACTGCCAAGATTTTTACTACAATTCCAGTAAACTTATAAATCAGTGATGGAGATCAATTACATAAGATGCTGTGTTTTCCAATCTATAAAGATCCTTTGCTTATATGAATCTTTACAATAGGGATTTTTGAAAATATCAAGGTTGGGAGAAATAATTTATTTTGTTTTCTTGGGATGGAGTGTTTACTGGTAAGGCTGCATGATCATCAGTGACAGGTACCACAAAAGGCATTCCAGTACAGAGTGGGAAGTTGAGCTACATAACCTTCAAAGCCCCTTCTAATTTTAAAGTTCAAGGTATAAAACCAGTTACACAAACTAATGTTTGCATGTTGTTTCTGGCTCTTTCTAACTGGAAAACTGAGAAAATAGACAAACTTTCCTGAGGAACTTTTATTATTTGTGAATTGGGGTTGATCATACTTACTTCAAAGTGTGGTTGGAAGGAATAACCAAACAGTTAACACAGTATCTGTTTCTCAGCTGATCAAAAATTTAGTTCCCTTTTCTATCTCTGTAATAATTTGCAATGTCCTCAGAGATAAAGGTGCTCTTTATAAAGTAGCAATGTTCATGAAATTATTAATGATATGCCTAAATCAATGTGATGAATAATCAGAATCAGATCTCAAATATTGCTTTAAAGTACATATGGCTTCTGAAATCTCAAGACTAGATTTGTTCAAATTATTGCACAGACTTATTTTTTGAGGGTTGAGGGACTCATTTCTAAGAAGTCCACTTTAGACAATTCTTATAGAGCTCTTGCTAGAAACTATGTGCTATGCAAATATTATGGGTTTAAAGCATGACCTAAGGTAAAAGTCTAGGAATGGTTGTTCATTTTTTGTATTCAAAATCACTCTCTATTAATATATTTATAAAAGTAAACCAACAAAACAAACAATTTTAAAGTTACCATGGTTAATGTTATAAGCCTTTGCCTAAAAACCTGCTTCTAGTGCAACAAACTTTCACCTTTGCCAGAGCCATTTTCTTTACTCTTTTTTTCACACTCTTTTTCTCCATATCCTTTTTCTATCAGCTATTCTTTTTTTTTTTTTTGAGGAAAAGGAGAAAGATTAGTATTCTTACAGCAAAATTGCAAACACATTCCCCCAACCCTCTTCCCTTATGCAAGTTCCTTCATTACACTCAATATTGATTTAATGAACTGATTATTACTGGCATATGGTAATTTTGCACACATTTTCCACCATTTCCTTTTCATTTTTAAATCCACTCCTCTTCCTTGCTTTTCTTTCTATAGTTTCCTTCGTTTTTCCTCTAAATGTTACTTTCTATCCCAAAATTGACTCTTTGTTCAGACATACAGACCCCTCCCCCCCAAAAAAAAGAAGAAGTAAGAATGACATAAGTCTTGATTGCAGTTATTTGGGATTTATGGGGGAAAACAAATCAGACTTGGCCCTTTTACAGATGAGCTCACATTCTTCCATTTTCCCCATTGGAAATAAAAAGAAAAGTCAGGGAAGAAATCCAAATCAGAACCTTTATCCCAATGCCAATAATTTAATTCCAACTTTCCTGTTTCTCCAAGGAATCTCTTCCTCTAAACTTCTCACCATTGCTTTGGTCTCAGAAAACAAAGATACACAGAACCAGAATTTCAACAGTAAAGGACAAAGCTACGTAGTTCAAACCCTTGACACTTGTGACAAATGGCCATCAAAATATTGTATTTTATTCTAAGTTCATCATTTTGCTTTTTATCTTAAACAAAAATAGGGTAGGAGTCATGCCACTTCATGGTACAAAAAGGTATATAAACTATGTAAAGAGCCCCAATGGCTTCTTATTATATTTAGAACAGAATCCAAATTCCTTACTATGAATTCCAAGGCCCTCCAGTGTAACTGGACATGTCCTATCACTTTTCCTATTTCTCTTTCCACATCCAGTACAAAAGCTCCTTCTGTTTTCTAGAATAAACTCTGCCCTGTTCCCACTTCAAGGCTGTCACTACTGTTTAAAGCAAAATATCCTCAGTATCCCTAGGTCATCATGAGGCTGCCTCCTGTATATCAATCTCTTATATACCCTCATTATCTAAAAGTTCACTCCCACCAGACTCTGTCCCATCATCCTTTTTAATTTCTTCAGAATATGAATTTCTACTTGAAAAAATTATTTAATTTTTCACTAATTTTCTGACTAACTTAGTGGAATTTAAGTTCCATGACAGCAGGATGCTTCTTTGTTTCTTTTTCTTTTTCTTTTTCTTTTTTTTTTTTTTTTTTAATTTTACTGGCAAACTGTTATCATATAGGTTCTTGATATTTTGGGATTTGTGATTTCATGAAGATCAGCTTTCAGTACAAAGGCAGTATTTTTAAAACACACTATTTATAAAAAACATTAATAAATAAAATTTCTCATAGCTAAGTTACCTACTTGAACCTCATATATGGGTTTATATTAATAATCCATTCTTCCAGAAAAGATATATTTAGCAGTCAAAAATTGGTGGAAATAGAAGGAATTACATTATCACATTATTAATACTATTTTCATTGAGTAGAATGATGATGCAGTATTTATCATTTTCCCTTATAATTTTCTGTTGTGCATCTATTGATGTACCCAGGAAAAACTCGACATTAAAACGATAATTAAGGCATCCTCTAGGGGAGAGGAAGAGAAAAGGGAAAGCTAGAAAAAAAGGAAATACGAATTTATGCTGATGGGATGATGAGAAAGCTTGTTCTGCATCTCTGAACTCATGGACTTTTACCTCAACTCCTGGTACATTCCCCAAATGCCACTTTCACACTCAATGTCCACATTCTCAAGTTGGTGATTTTCCAAGGCTTGACTCACAGGTCACCGCTTCCTGTTGCCTTCTTGACATCAAAAGACTGGCCCTCTTCTTCCTCCTGGTGGAAATTTGGGGTCTTTTAAGGTAAAAACTGCTTAATTTGATGATGAAATCTATACAAACTTGGTAGTAGGAGATGCTTAAGGCAAGACATGCTGTTCAGGGTCCTTCCACTTAGGTTCGCATTTTAAAAAGTGACATTCAGCAGGTTGTGTACTGCTCTGACTTATAAATAGATGAATGTCTCTATTGGGAATAAAAAGGCAGCTAGAAAGGAGAATTGCTTGTTCTTTTTTTTTTTTTTTTTTTTAATCCTAGTGGGACTGGTATGTTAGCATATTCGGAGGCTCATGGAATCATACGGCTGGCTTTCCCTTCAAATGATCTGCTATAGGGTATTCATTTATTTATCCAATAATTTACTATCACTAATCTTCCTAGTCTTTCTGTGTCTCGTGTAGAAGGACAAAGTCATTAAACCTGAATAAAATCACCCTTTACTTTATGGACCAAGACGTACAAGTCCATTAGCAGTCCTTTTTATTCATTCATTCATTTATTTATTTTCTTTCTCCTTTGGCTTCCCATTGGTCACAGTTCAGTTATCATTTGATTATCTTAGATCTCTGTTACATACTTTCAAATGGATGAATCTAAACAACTAGTATCAGCTCAATTATATCTGATTTTAGGAAGGATATCAAGTTCTTCCAGGTTCTCAAAGAATGTTGTCTATAATCTAAGTTTCCTCATAGATCAACACCTTTGGTATTATCTGATTGCTAGAAAGCACTGGTATACACAGGGAATCTTGAGCATATTGCAAACAACCTTGTTTTGGTGGTACGACTCCAGGAAAATGGTAAATAAATTAACATTTATAGAGTCTAATGCTTAAAGATGCATTTTATCATGAAGAAATAAAATTTCTAGTCCAATCTATGTTTAATACATACTGCATACAAATCGCTTATATATGTACACAAATGAAAGCATAAATGCCTATTCAAAGAGTATTTCTGTTCCCTGCAGTATTTTAAATAAAAGAAGATTTAGAAGATAGGTTTGAAAGAGATCTTTGAGACTTGTGCGGCAGCTTAGCAGAAAACCTAGCTTTTAAAAGAAAGGGCATAGAGAGTGTGGAAATGAGCAAGCAATCAGCCTGAAGAAGTAGAGGAATAGGTGGAACAATGAATGGTAAGGGACCTGGCTGGGAGGGGTGGGGGGGGCGGGTGCTGGGGGGTCAGAGGGGCAGGCGGGAGGCAACAAGTACAACTGAGAGAGATATTTGAAGACCAGCATGTGAAGAAAATGCATGGGCCGCCTAGGGCAGGAGAAGGCCCATAACCTGAGACAGGTCATTTGGCTAACAGGACTCCAGAGAGAGCCCAAGTCAACCTTCTGAGTGCCAAGCAGACAAAGCTAATTAAAAATATATCATTTAGTAACAAGTGGGCTTGCAACAGCAAATACAAAGAAAACCAAGCTATACATAATTGAATATGTAGTTTTATCTACCAGTCTACTTACTCCTATAAAGAATGATGTAGTTACATGCAAGACACAGTGAAAATACTGAATATAAATCGGTATTAAAAATTGATGCCCCTGGTATATACAGAGGTTAACTTTTTTCCCCCTCTGTAACAAGGAAGAATGTCTGTGCATCTCAAATGGATCCCAGCTTACTTTTCCCAGACAACTGCAAACCTGACTATTCCAAGGTGCTTGATTTCCAGCTCATCGATCCTAATTATTTCTCTTCCCCACTCAGGGTTAAATATACTTTAATGGATCTTAAATCTGCCCGACAAAGAGGCTGACTTAGAGACTCATCTTACCCATGACATACAATTATTAATTAATGAGGGTCAGCTGCATAAGGGGATTGCAGCTGATAGGTGTAATAAGGGAAAGCATTACAGGCTGAATTATGCACTGTAGAACAGGAAAGAGTCCATTTTATTAGAATCATCAAAATTTCCTGTTTCCAGACTAATTAGGTTAACTCTTTCTGTAGTTTAAATAAATTGTGTTTACGTCTTTCTGGTTACTGCAATTTTCTTCTAGCAAATAAAATGCCTGGGTCTTTTCATTAAGAACAATAAGCTTCCTTCCTACAACAGTTAAATTTTCTTCTGGCATCACACTTTATCCTTTTTTACTATTGGGTGGGGGTCAAGTAGAGTGTGCATTGTTAATCTTTGAAGCTGTAGTCAGTGTTGGCAGCCCGTTGTGACCGAGAAGCTAACGCACAGAGAGAAGTCTCTACAGGCTCCCAATCTTCTTTCTCAACACAAGAAAAATGCCTTGCGACAGGAGCGACAATTAGCTTAAACCTGCCTTTTCCCTTCTGGGACATTCTTTCCACCTGAACATACTCCAGTTATCTAATATTATCTGAGACTTTATTTGAGAATGTTCGTCTCATGAGAGTGTTCTTTTGAAGTCTGAGATCTTATTAAAACAAAGGACGTCTGATGACCTTAGCTTCAACCAACTGAACATATCACAGCCCAGATGTGCAGAACCTCTTGGAAAAAAAGATCTGTTTGAAAAACAAAACAAAACAGAAATCACAGGGCTGCAAGCTAGATATATTGACTCGTTTCCATTGGGGATATCACAGTCGTTGGAATGCATCTTAATATGAATTTACAGCCTGCGCCTCCTGTCCAACCACAGCACTAGCCAGATATGCCGATGAAGGTCTCACGCTCGCTTTCCCTTTAGAGGAAACTAGAATAATATGGACTTACCCGGGCCGCTCCTCAATCCTTTGGGTTCCAGCCCACAAAGGAATGGGAATGGGGATCATCTTTACACTGCACACATTCATTGACCCTCTGCTTTTTAATTAATTTGTTGTCCATTAAAATGTAAAATCATGGAAGCCAGAGATTTTTCTCCTTAATTCGTTTTGTGTAGTAGCAGAAGCTATACATGCTGTGTCTGTTAGAAT
Organism: Nyctereutes procyonoides; assembly: GCF_905146905.1. Taxonomy (NCBI): domain Eukaryota; kingdom Metazoa; phylum Chordata; class Mammalia; order Carnivora; family Canidae; genus Nyctereutes; species Nyctereutes procyonoides. The sequence goes on from NW_026575132.1 coordinate 2,915,931, forward strand.
TTTTTTTCTATTTTCTAGAAAAATCTTAAAATTTTTGTTGCTAATTTTATATGAAATGGAGTAGTCTCTGAATTTCCTGCCCAAAGAACTATGCCCTTATAAGTTCAAATACCTTTTGGTGTTTTGTTAAGTAACAGTTTAGCATCTTTCCTTTTAATAGGATGGTTGTCTTTGTTGGCTTCTAGAATTCACTAGTTTTAGCTACTTGAAAATCTCCCAGGTGACAGCTCTGTGCTCCTGCCCTGTGGCCCATTATTCCTGATTGTCTCTGAGGCTTGCTCCATTGTTAATTGGTGCCAGCGGCACTCTCCCCCTCTCCGCTGTTAACTGTCTCCACTCCTCCACTCCTGCAAAGCTGCAGGTCTATGCCCCTCAGGCAGAAGCATTTATTTCCAAGTGCTAAATCTCCCTTTGATTTAGCCTGCTACCTGCTTAAGTCTTCCTTCATCCTACCTACACATTCACTTCTATCTTCCTTTTCAATAAAGGGACCCAGATGTCTCATTTTCTCATTTCTTTTTTCTTTTATTTTTTTCTAAGATTAATTTATTTATTTTAGAAAAAGAGAGAGATGGGGGTAGAGAGAGAGAGGGAGAACATGAGCAGGAGAGGGAAAGGGAGAGAGAGACTCTCCAGCAGACTCTGCACCGAGTGTGAAGCCTGCCTGGGGCTCCATCTCCTGACCCTGAGATCGCAACCTGAGCTGACCAAGAGTCAGTTGCTTGACTGTGCCCCCCTGGGCACCCCCAGATGTCTGATTTCTTTAAGATACAATAGAAATGGGTTTATTTTGAAGTTGAGTGGGAGAACTGTTCTGAATTTCAAATCTAAACACCTAACATCCTGAAATCACCTTGTGCAAGTTTATGTCAATGGTTAACAATCTGCTTGCAGGTTTTGAGGTGCCTAATACATACTTGTGAGGTACAATGTTCCTTTTTTTTTTTTTTTTTTTTGCTAAGTGTACATTTTATGTATAGCATTTTGGAAGAAACCCAGGCAGAATTATTTTTGTATGTGATTAAATATAGATCATCATTAGAAATGTGGGCTATGAAAGCCATAAGAAACTTTTTAAAGTGATCTCAAAACCCTGTGACTGCCAAGTACGAGCTCTATAGGCTTCTTCAAAGAATCTTTGTTTTCTGTCTCTTCTCCCAGATGACCCGATGTCAAGAACCAAAGTTCGCATTTAGTTGATTCAGCATCAAAGTTTCAGGAGTCGTGGTCCGTAGCTTTCACACAAGTTGACCTTATGGCAGCTGATTACAGTAAGTGTCAAATGCAAATTATTTTGGGGCTCTCTACAGAATGGAATACAAACTCAGTGCTAATTCTTTAGAAAACTGGATATATTTCTGCAAGGCTGGCCTATATCTCATTGGTGGAATTCAGTGTGGTCTTCTCTCTTTTTATGCCTTTCTCTGGTTTACTGTCATTGTAATCCAAGTCTAGTCCACTGAACTCTTAAGCTATTCCTTGGGTAGAGGAGAGCCTCCTCTTGACAGAGTCTTGGCATATCTAGGGCAGACTCCACTCCTCTCATGCCCTTAGTTACACGCCACAGGCATCTCTTTGAAGACCTAGTTTCACAAATTAACACATATGTTAATATACAACAAGAAGCCCTAATGTCTCTACTCTCTGTTTCCACTTACTGGATAGAGCATGGCAATTCTGGGGCAGAAAGCAGGCAGCTCCTATCTAAACAGTGTTTGAGTTTGGAACTTGAGATGATCTTGTTTTGTAATTGGTTAAGTCAGCATTTGTTTCTTTCCACGTTTGGACATTATGCGATTTCATATTTTTCTTCATATAAATGATACCATGTGTAATGATTGGCTCTGTTTTACAGTAACACACAGAGCCTGCTCCAGTGTTTTGCATATAGTAGGCATTTGAAGAAAATTGAACTCTTTTGGTTGTTGTCAATGAACAGCTATAATGATATATTAACTTTCTCAGAAAATGTGTGCCTTTTAATGGAGGCTTGTCCTATCTAACCATAAATGGGTGGCTTTGATGACTATTTCAGACATCCTGCCGGTTTCTTCAAGAGATTTCTTTAAATGAGGGGGGCCGATTTGTATGTCTCAATTCACAGCATGGAGAGCTGTTTTTAAAATTAAATAAGCTGGGGCACCTGGGTGGCTCAGTGGTTGAGCATCTGCCTTTGATTCAGGTCTTGATCCCAGCGTCCTGGGATCAAGGCCCTCTGCCTATGTCTTTGCTCTCTCTCTCTCTGTCTCTCATGAGTAAATAAAACCTTAAAAAAATATAAAAGAAAATAAAACAATAAATAACATCAAATATGCTAATAAGGGCTATGTTTAAACATATTGGGATTTAATTCTGTGGTCATAGTTACTTGCAAAAGGTAAAAATTGTACATTTAACACAATATTTGTATCAAATGGACAGATTATTTGAATAATTAATTTTAACAATTACTTAATTCCTAATATGAGAGGTTCTGTTATTCTGAATTCTCCCCTTAAATTTGTTTTCATGTACACCAGGCCTTTAGTCAATAAGCCCCATAATATTTTTGAAATCTCTTGGAAAAAAATTCTACACTTATTGCTTAATTATTGCTGTGCTGCTTGTGATAGGTGTGAAGAAAGTACACAAGAGAGCAGGAGAAACTTATCACCTTAATGTTAAGGGGACTTCATAAAAAAGCTTCTGTCTTTGCTCATATTAATTAAATATGTGGGTAGAATCAATTGAGGCAAAATGCTGCAAGTAGTTTTCCTTAGAAGTTCTTTCATCTTTTTTTTTTTTAAATCAAAAATAGCAAGACAATTTAGCCAGGCACATATTATTGAACATTTTAAATACATCATCTGATACATAAATGTGTAAAGCTATGGGCCAATCGATTTAAGCAACAGGTTATTTATGAAAGTATGCATTGAAAACTCACAATATGTTGAGCATGAGCACTGTTGCATTGTTAGTTACATGGTACCTTGTATACAGCTCTTTGACTTATTCTGTTAATAAGGATTTCAAAGACCAAACACATTCACTCATTCAAAAAATGTTTCTTGAGTTCCTACTGTGTGCCTGGCACTTTTCTAGGCACTGTAAATACAGTAGTGACAAAGCATAAGACAAACAAAAGGAAAGTAAGAACAAAGTACAGCCAAAAAGAGGGAATTAAGTAAACTATGGCATATTCACTAGAATGCTCTCTTGATATGGAATCATTCTACACAAACTAGATATTGACACTAACACAGAAATATGGCACACTTCACATTAAAAAAAATACGTTGACCATAACTTATTTTACATGTAGGTCATTGAAATAACTGATAGTATAAAATGTGTAAGACATGGCACCTTGTTTTGGGAAAAGAATAAACACATTACATTCTCATCAGTATAACTGTGTTTTGAACTTGAAATTGCAATAAATGTAAAATCCTACTAAATTATAAATTAAATAATGTAAGTTAAGCTGTTATAGAAACTCATACAAGCTGTTCCTAGCTTCATAAATCACTACTTTGGAATTGTGAATGGAATAACTGAATAGTGCATATTGATGTAAAATCTGGGCCTTTTTTTGTAAGTTGAATTTTAACACATAAGCTAAAAGATAATGAAAGATAAAAAGCTGTTTGCTAAAAATAAGACGTTCCCTAAAGCAGTGTCTGTGAGCTAGGATTGCTCCTGGTGCAAAAGCCCTTTCCCTCGGGATTCCTGGGCGTCCCCTCACAGCTGGCCCCAGACACGCTTTCTCTCATGCAGTATCCATTTGCTTGATTTGTGAATGATGAGTTAGCACTCGTTTCCCATCTCTTCAACAACGGCAACAGCAACGACACACACGTGTGTGTGCATGTGCTCACGCGAAGACATCTCTTATTGTGAACATACCTAGACCTTATCTAGAGTTTCACTTAAATTGCTAAGTGAAACAACGTCAAGTCTACTCCCTGAGCATCGTTTATTTTTATACATATTTGAATTATCCTATATTGCAAAGGAGAGGAGCGTAAAGAGAAACTCAAGGAGACAGAGATACAGAGACAGTGTGTGCAGTTAAAGGGAGAATTCTGAAGAAGATACTTATGAACTCATTCCAACATTCTGTGCTACCTGGACGTAAGGTGAAAGTTGGGGCCACCAGTGGTCTATCTACTGGCTCGCCCCACTATGCTCCCATGGGGAGGATTTCCTGGACAAAGAGTGCCCCCTATCAGCTACACAAAAGGCAGTTTTCCCACTTGCCTCTAACAAGTGTCAGTTCACTTGCCAACTGGAAGAATTATTCAAACAAACCAATTATATCCTCTCACAGGGACTATGAGATGTTCACCTTTTTGATACAACAAAGCCTGCCTTCCACAGCCTCTGATTTTTCACTCTGCTCCCAAGTGCAACCTCCTTGTGGCTCTCTGTGGCATGCGGTGTCCTCCTCCCTTGGTCTGTGCATGTGACTAATAAACTTTTGCTCTCAATCTAGTCTGTGTACTATTGGATGTCCTGTGTCTACCAACACCATAACTCTAGAGAATCCCTCCCTCACTCATGGAGTGAACAGAAGGCAATAAAACACTACCATACCGTGATATACATAAGGATTTTATATATGATAAAAAGATGTCTCAAAAAATCTGGGCATGGGTATTTGGAAACAATCCACTTAAACCCTTAAATCACACACAAAACATATTAAAGGATTACATGGGCGGGAAAGACAGGCATAAAACTAGAAGAAAATAATAGCGAGCACTTTTACATTTCTTAACAGGAAAGACTTTTAAAATGGGTGTGACACGAGAGAAAAATAGATGCAACTTAAACATGTCTACATATCAAAAAGCATCAAAAGAAAGCAAAGTGACAAGCAATAACACAGAAAAAATTTCTATTTCTGCATATTAGAAATCATAATTAAAAGAATAAACTATCTCAAAGTTGGAAAATTTTGGAAACTATCTAATAGCATATGATAGGCAAATATAAAGACAGCTAGTGAATCAATAAGAGAAAGATAAATGATGTATAGATGTGAACATATAAGTCACAATAAAAGAAATGTGATTGTTTCATAAATACAAAACTTTCTGTTTCATGAGTAATTAAGTCTACATTTTCTCTAACATCAAGATTTCATTCTGTCTGCCTGATTAGCAATGATCTTAAACGTGAATATCTTCATTTACTAGTGAGTCTAATGAGATAGATCATCTCCTAGTGAGAGTATATGTTGCCAAACCTTTTAAAAAATATTTGTATATGTTAGAGTTAAATATGTTCACACCTTTTGATTGATTAATAAGAAACAAAGACAGAGATTACATAGAGATGGTTATCACAGCATAATTTATGACAGTGAAACAATGGAAAGTCTCGTTTGCAACAACAAAGTGCTGTCTGACACCACAAATGGAGACACATACAAATGATGGAAAACCGTGCAGCCAATTAAAAGTTATGGCTGATGAGTAATTGTGTAATGCAGTGACAGGTTATAATATGTTGTAAAAATAAATTATAAATGAACTTCATATAAACAACATATTTTGCTATGATGGCAAAATATATTCCTAGATAGAAAATTTTAAGAAATTATCAAAACTCTGACAGTTCTCTCTAGATAGTACATTTGAGATGCTTTTCATCACCAAAAGTGTTTTGCATGTTGTAGTTTTTCCAGTGAACATGTACCATCATCATCCAAAAAAATAATCAATTTGAGAACTAATATCTTTCTTTTAATTTAGTGAAAAAGTATAGCCTTGGGTCAAATGCTTCAGTAATTACCAGGTGATGGATGATACGAGATATGACATTTACTTTGACAAGATAAATTCATTTGTTACATAAAAATTGTAAGAGAAGTCAATGAGCATAAAGTGTTCCAGGAAGTTTCTAAGTAAAAAGAAAAGGGATGTTTTAGATCGTTTTCTTAACTTGTGCTTTTTCGTCTTGCTTTTTTTTTTTTTTTTTAAAGATTATTTTATTGTCATGAGAGACACAAAGAGAGGCAGAGACACAGGCAAAGGGAGAAGCAGGCTTCATGCAGGGAGCCTGATGTGGGACTCGATTCTGGGATCCAGGGATCACGCCCTGAGCTGAAGGCAAATGCTCAACTGCTGGGCCACCCAGGCATCCCACTCTTGCTTTGTTTTTATTTTAACTTTTGAACTCTAAAGAATTGAATAACTTTCTAGACTAAGTCGAAAGAGCCAAAAGCATAGAAGGAATTTAAGATATGTCATAAAGCATGATCTTGAGTGAGGCAGTGCTGTCAAGAGCAAATGCACAAGTCAAGGTTAAACTTATATGGAAAAATGAATTTTTTTCTTTAAGAAAAGGACAAAAGATGGGGTGCCAGGGTGGTTCAGTTTGTTAAACATCTGACTCTTGGTTTCGGCTCAGGTCATGATTTCAGGGTGAGATGGATCCATATAGTGCTCTGTGTTGGTGTGGAGCCCACTTAAGATTCTCTCTTTCCTTCTCCCTCTGCCCCTCCCCACATCTACCCCCTGTTCATATGCACTCTCCCTCTCTCTTTCTCTTTCTCAGAAAAAGGAGAAGGACAAGGGATGACAATGAATGAAAACACAGATGAAATTTTATTTGGAGAACAAGGATAAATAAACGGTGTGAGCAAAAGCCCTCTATTTCCTGGTAAAGCCTTCAAACTCGTTGTTTTAGGTCACCATCAGAGAGTGAGGAGGATGGGGCAGGATGAGAGCCTGTGACCTGCCTAGGATTTGAACAGGTGCTACTGGGAACCAAATGAGAGCTTCCCCCTGGCTCATGAAAGGGTAGGTGAGATCCAAAGGCTCAGCTGACACTGGAATGAATGAACACCAAGGGGCTTGGAATCAATTTTTTCATCAACACTAGTTATAAAAATGATTAAAGTGCATAGAGATGGTGTTTTTTTTTAGGATTAGAGGATGTTTTAAGTGATTGTATTAAAATTTCAAAGGCTGAGGTATTTAGGGAGTTGGCGAGAATGTATTTAAAATGTGCATTTGAGATAAGGCTAGGTACATAGGGAATTAAATCTAAAAGGAATTCAATAGACTGGATATTGGAAAAGGCATCCCAGGGCCCGTGTGCCATGAAACAAATGAGGAAATATTGTGAGAGCATAAGAGTGAGGTGGAAGTAGGACCAAATAGGTGGGAACTTATTTAAAAATTTCAGAAAATCTCCCTGTCTTTATCAGTTTTTCACTGTTAGGTAAAACTTTTCTTTTTCAACTGTTTAGATCTAGTTTTCAGTAGTTTTTCTTAACTAGCATGACATTAAAAAAATATGCAATTATTTGAAAGTGGGAGGATTATATAATTAGAAAACCCGGCCGTTTTTACACTGGTGTTTCTAACCTCAGCATCCTTCATATCTCTGCTTATTATATTTTATGTCAGGATTTCTCAGTTGCATGAAATTTCTAAATGGAAAACCCACTTACTGCACTTCTTGTCAAGTCATTTGTTACATAAATCTTCATTACTACAATTCTCTGAAATCAGTGAAATCATTTTGTCATGTGTCGTAATTTATTTTTAAAAAATAAAATGTGAGTACAGTTTAAAAGAATAGATGAAGGGAGTAAAGTAGTCTTTGCTGAATTAATATATCAAATTTTGCAGATCCAGTGATTTCTGAAAATCAGATGAGTTGAATTCAATTTTTAAGGCCAAAAGTGCATTCATAGGTTTTAGTAATGATGCAAACTCCTTTAATATCTCCTCAATTAGGGGTGTCTGGGTGGTTCAGTCTGTTTATCGGCTGCCTTTGGTCCAGGTCATGGTCTGGGTCCTCAGACTGAGCCCCATGTGGGGCTCCCCACTTAGCAGGGAGTCTGCTTCTCCCTCTACCTTGGCCCCTCCCCTGGCTTGTTTTTTTTTTTTTTTCTTTCTCTCTCTCTAAAATAAACAAATAAAATCTTAAAAAAAATATTCCTTAATTAGGTAATCTGAGTTTCTGTGAATGACTTTAAATGGCATAAAAATACAGTTTTATCAAGGCTAAGGTCACATGTGGATTTTGATGCCAAATTTGAATATGTAGAGAAGGACTATTCACCAATATATTAATTAAAAAACTATTTAAGGTTCTAGTTCAATAATAAACGATTTATTACTGCAAAACTTACATGTTGTGGAAAGGACTAAGAAAATTTTGCTTGAGCTGGATATCAGCTAAAAAATCTAAGACTCCGCAGTTGTGATACCAACAAATTCTTACATATTATTTCCTTCTGGTATGGATACTGGTAAATAATTTTTTAAAAAAAGTCCCACTTAATCTAAATCATTACTGTTAGTATAGGAATGTTAATACAATTTTAATTAATCAGTACGCAAAATAAGCACAATTATGAGAAACCTGAATTGAGCTGTTTAGGCGGGTGTAAGTATGCATGTGTTTGTATAGGTGTGCATTTCTTTTATATAGATTTTGTTGATATTTGCCTAAAATATTATTCACCCTGACCTTGGAATGAACTTTCCTGAATATGATCAACTTCATTGATACTGTGGCTAGTTAGGGCAAATTCCATTTCACTTTATTTGTTTAATCTAAAGCTGCATATAACTGTGTATTGACAATAATAATAACTCATTTATTTATGATCTTGGTAACCTGGAAATAATGTTTATATTGAATTCCTATGTGACAACCCTTTAAGTGACTTAAACCAATTTAAAATGTGGGAACTCACAAACTCAGCTGTCTGCATATGTAATTAATCACAGTGCAGAATGAAAAGTAATTTTTCTTTTCTTTTTTTTTTTTAAGTGGGCTCCATGCCCAGCAGGGAGCCCAATGTGGGGCTTGAACTCACCACCCTGAGATCAAGATCTCAGCTGGGACCACAAGCTGGCACTCAACTGAATTGATTTACTTAGCTAGGGTGAAACAAGAGTCACGTGACATCATTGCTATTCCAACTTTTTAATGTCAATTCTAGTGCTTTTCTCCCCTTAACATATAGATCTCGGCTACTCCTGTTACTAAAAATATTTTTTAAATAAGGAACGCTCTTTTAAATAACCATATTCTGAAACTTCCTTACCATCTTCAAAACTTATTATACACAGATACACACAGTCATATCTGTGCACATGTGTGTACACACATATTTCCATCTCAATTGACCAGTGATTTCTTTTTTAAAAGATTTTATTTATTTATTCATGAGACATATACACACACACACACAAAGGCAGAGAATAGGCAGAGGGAGAAGGAGGCTCCCTGGGAGGGGGAGCCCAATGCAGGACTCCATCCCAGGACGTCCTGAGCCAAAGGCTCAACCACTCAACCACTGAGCCACCCAGGGGCCCCAACAAATGATTTCTCTAATAATAACTGAAACATGGAAGGAGATCCATTCCTTAAAGTGCCTGTGTCAACTCAGTCACTAGATTTCATCCCCAATCCTTGACTATTTCAGAAAGATGAAATAGAAGCAGAATAGTCAGAAAGAGTCACCTGGTAAACAAATTTATGGCAAGACTATGAATGCTCACTTACATCCGAATGACTCTCCTTTCTGCTTATACAACTAGGCTACAGGTCCTGACATTCCCCCCCTGCCCCACACCCTTGGAATCAGATGTGACCCTGTGCTGAATTCTGACTATTGCATTGTGAGCGAGGGTGGTACGTATCTTTAGCAGGACTGGCTCTATAACTCTCCCATGCATAATGTCAGACCTTTTACCATGTCCCAGCTGAATGGATGGAGCATCAAGAATCTGGAGGAGATATTATATGACATAGGGTAATATTTCATAATAAAAATATATAATTACAAAAAAAAAGAATCTGGAGGAGAGGGAAGCTACAAGGTAGAAGGATTCTGTGATCCTAAATAAACCCATGGAAGGGTGTAAATGAAAAATAATCACTTATTCTAATCAGCCATAGATATTTGAGGATTTGTAGGAATTAATCAGAGTAGCTACAGCAGGCATCCAAAGGCCAGTGCTGACATGCAAATACAGAATAATATTTGGGAAGGATATTTAAGAAGAGAGAAGGTGAAATGACAATTTTTTATCTCTCATCACTATTTTATTTTCCACACTTTTTTGACGATATTTTCTTCAATGCCACTAATTCATTCTTACTTTCTTTCTTCAAATCTTTTTGTGACAATAGCCATAAAGTCTATGCAGATGGCCTCCAAGTTTCTACCTTCTATCATCTATGTTATTATTCTTTAGTGTTTCTAAGTTCTCAGACCTTCTGATTTAAAATGAAGCAGAACAAAAGACTTTTTCTTTTTTGCCTTTTTTTTTTTGCTGCCAATCCAGTATGCAGTATCTGTAAGTTTTTTTTTTTTTTTTTTTTTTTTTTTTTTTATCTGTAAGGTTTAAGACAGATTTTGTAGTGGAAGTTGACTGACCAGAAGACGTCAAGAGGACAGACAAGAAAAGCTTGATTTGGAACAAGGGCCCAGGGATCTAATGCCTAGCACATGGAAACCCAGGGGTCCCTTGAAAATGTGGAAACACAATGAGGGCCCGAGGTCAATGCATGAACTAGGATCCAGGCATCTGCTTTCATTTCAAGATGAAGGTTATAGATGAGGAGATTGTAGGAGGTGAGCAGTGTTTCTATATTCACCCGAAGTGAAAAGTCTTTTATATAAATACCATTATGAGCAGAGACCCCTAAAGCTAAATACTGGATTACAAGACACATGCATGTTGTGAGTGCTTTTATATTCTAAAGATTAGCTTAAGAGTTTTACTACAGGGCCACCTGTGTGGCTCAGTGGTTGAGCACCTGCCTTTGGTTGGGTTGTAATCCCAGGATTTTGGGATCGAGTCCTGCATCGGGCTCCTTGCATGGAGCCTGCCTCTCTCTCTCTCTGTGTCTCTCGTGAATTAATAAATAAAATCTTAAAAAAAAAAACAGTTTTACTATAGGCTGTTTACATTAATATCCCATAGACATAATGATTGAGACAAACAAATGTGGAATGTCTAGAGAAACAGAATCGTGGGAGATAATCTGCTTTGAGTATGGCCTATACTCCTCTTCTACTTGTACCCTTTCATAAAAATGATAATATTAGATAATAATTATTGAGCGTCTATCATGAACTGGGCATGGTAAACTATTCACGGTTAATCTTTCAGAATTAAAAAAAAACAGATTTAAGGTATGGTTGCTGATACAAATTAATAAGTATATCCTGTGTCCAATAAAATGAGATAAGCTATTGGTAGATAACAAGCAAAACAATGAGATAATTATCTTTGGAAGCCAGAAGCTTCTGGAAACATGTGACTTAGCCAATGGACTGATGAATTGAATAACAAGAGCAGATTCTGACTGGAGCAAACTGAAGCCCCATTTGTGGTGTCACACACACTTGTTTAGGGCATAGCTTTCCTTATGCTCTGAATTCAAAAAATCCCCAAACAGGGCAGTCAAGTACACCACAGTCCATTCCTTGCAGCGTCTGGTGCACCCCCAGGGGGGTTCATGCAGAAGGTGCTGGCATCACAAAGTGTTACTAGGCCAACGTGAGGATTGGGCTTCCAGCCCAGTATCACTAAGAACCAAGAGGCAGGAGAGGCGACCAGCTGGCAGCTGTTAGGTCCACACACGTCAACCACCCCCTCTTGAAGGATGAGAAGAACAGTCTTCTTACATCTGGGACAGGAGCTGCCATCACAGCTCATATAACCCTGTCGGGGGGCTACATCTGGAAGAAGATCTATCTATCATCTATATATCAGCAGGGGTTTTCTTTTAGAGACAGCTCAACGCCGTCAGGCAAAAACTGAAGGGAAGCACACAAGTGTTCAAGGGACTCAACCAAGCATGTTTCTGGATCACATCCATTTTTGTTATCAGGCGGTGAAGCTTAAGAAACTTCTGTTCCACCATAAGACCTGATCATAAACACTGCATGTTGGAAACTTGATTCAGGCACATATATATTTATTCTTCTACTTCTCCAGCCTTAATATGATACTTAATCTGAAGACATGAATCATTTTAAATAAATTTGTTTGAACATCATTTGCCTCCATATGCTAATAACACTCCACAAATTAAGGTATGTGAGAGTCAAGCACTTTTATGTCCATCTGAAAAGAGGGACTATTCGTAATTACATTAGTTTGATGTATTAAGATAAATAACACATGCTTAGCCTTTAGCGCAATCCTTGAAAATAATAGTCACTAATGGTTATATCTTTAAACTGCCCATCTTCTCAGTACTCTGACACATCTTGATCTATAACACAATCATTTCACATATTTTTTTGCTGCTTTCTTTTCTATTCTTCTTCTTTTAAATAAGTCTTGATATATGAGACTTATCCCCAAAATACTAAAACAAATTCTCTTGGTATAGGTCCAGAAACTCTGCATTAAAAAAAAAAAATATTCTTAGCTTTTCTCACACTTCTGAGCTAAAGATGTAACTTTAGTATGTGCACATCTCTCAATTACTCACATTTTCTTTTCTTTGTTTCGATATTGCTGTAGAAAGTCTATGCCCTCTACTTTAGACAAAAGAACCACAAACTTCTTAATCATTCAGGCGTGCAATCTTGGAGGCACAAGCATCATTGCTTGCTGACTCATTCCCATCATCCAAATTGATGGTTACATCCAGAAAATCTTATCCCTGTGATGCCTGTCAACACTATAGATGATAACACATGTGCAACAGTTAGAATAGTCTTAATTTCAAATAACAGACAAAGCAGCCAAAACTGGCTTCAAAAATGAAATGATTTATTAGATATGTACTTCCAACTTTCAGAAGAAGGGCACCAATTAGGGATAGTTAGATCAATGTTCTTGCTCTATTTCTCTGTGATTCTCTTGGCTGTTCCTTCTCTTGTAGACTTGTTTGGTTTTGGGGTTTTCATTTGTTTGCTTGTTTGTTTTTGTTTTGTTCTGTTATTCAAGCTGGCTTCTCCTACAGCAGGAAAATGGTTATAGCAATTCCAGTGTCATCTGCACAAACCATAATACTCAGCAGGTAAGAAAACTCAAGGTTTCACAGTGATTGCATCAATGTACCGTTCTTCATTCTGATTAAACTAGCTTGTCAGGTACCTACCTTTGAACAAGTCAGTCGCTATGAGTAGATAAGTGTAATGCAGCTAGTGGCTAAGAACTGGGTCATGTGTCCCTCCCACTGAACTTTGATTTTTTTCTGGGTTTTACCTATCCTAGGCAAAGTTTCAAATTTTTATCTGGATAGGGAAAAATTTCATCCATTTCTACAATATATACAAATAGATAAAGGTGTCTTGATGCCTGCAAGTCAAAGACCTTCAGGGACACAGGAGTAGCCAAACAAAGTTATGTGTATTTCTTGCTGCAGGGAGATTGCTCACCGTGAAGAACTGTGAGATGTCTTGGTAAAAGAATATTAGGAAGAAAATATTGTAGGAGAGGAGATTGTGTTTGGTGAATTTGATAAGATATCAAAACAGTAGGGGTTTCCTCTGGATTGAGTATTGACATAAAGCAAGGGAATTTCGGTGATTGGTATCTTAACGTTTTTTATCTAGTAAAGGAGGTGAATAAACCTGCTTTTATCTTTTCTAAGTGAAATGCATTCTGGCAAGGCAAGTACAAAATTTACATTACTGTATAAATTTTATATGCATATGAGTCACATTTTACTAACTCTCTAAGTTACCTCCACAACATATAAAAATTGCTGCATACATAGTGGATGTTCAATTCATATTTGTGGCCTCACATTGAAAATTATCCTTTGACTCAATCGAGTGACCCTTTGGAATTGTATGGGATTTACTTAAGATTTCACCTGATGATGAAAATATCATTTATAAAATGTTAATTTTGACATGAAGTATTTTAGGGAATATATATATAGTCTAATATATATATATATATAATATATATATATTATAACATTTAGCCCATTAAAAAAACTAGTATATCTGTTTTGTTATTCTCATTTTGTGAGTAAGAAAACAAGACTGGATGAAGTATAATAATGTAGTCAATGTCATGCAAATAGCGTATGACCATATCTTTATTTTTTTATTTAAAATTTTTTTCCATATCTTTATTTTTACACTAGGTACTATTGTTTCTTTAGAGAAATATGGACTTAAATATGGACTTCCGAATTTCCAGAATGTCTGGTTTTGCAAAAATTTTAGCAGCAAGACATAAAGCATATGATTTTCCAACCAACAACATTTGACTTCAGTGTAATGTTAGAAATTATATGCAATTCTAGCTATATGTTCTTGATGTGATGGGAAATACTAATCTATTAGTCAACATCCAGCTTCTCCACCATTGATGGATCATAATGGAGGCCAAGCCTATTTCATTATAAATGGAAAAATAAACAAGCAGAACAAATGGGATATTTTCTTTGGTTACCTAATATCATAAGCTACCACATTTTTCCTGACTATAGTCTCAATATTAATCTCGGAAGGTATTTTATGTTTTGCTTACAGTGCCTATTCCTTTGATTAAATCCTTTTCTTGCAATGAAAATGTCATGCATCAGGGTTGAGCATGCCCTAACTCATGGTTTTTTTCATTGATTTTAATGAAATATTATGAATATAGGCCTATAACTAGATATGGAATATATGGCCTATAAATATGTTTTACCTTTTCTACCTCTTTTTTCACTTTTGAGAAATTCCTACTGCTACGAATCTTCAGTGGCTTCGAGTATTATGTCAGAGAATAATAAATGTAAATGTAACATTTAACTATCAGTAATTCATTCTGTAAGGGTAGTTCAAAAGGAACACCACCTTGAAGCTATTGATTGAGATGAGAATTACAGAAGCATTACACACCGCTTTAACTTCTTTGTACTTTAAGATAAATTTATATGGGCATAATCAGCAAGCAGTGTGACTAGATATGACCTGATTATTTACACTTTAATTTTTATAATTCACCTACTTGAGCGAAATCGTTCTGATTTTTTTTTTATTCTATCAGTGTTAAAAGTATTTCTTACATTATTCAGTCATAATAAGAAGACAATGCAGGTATCTGAACAATGGTCTGTTTTCTGGTCTACTTGTTTATTAAGAGAGAATCTCATTCATAAGCTTACCTATCAAAATAATTGAGTTTTCTTTAATGTATGTGACAAAAGAGGTAATAATATATAGTTTTAATTATAACATTGTAAAAATAAGTTTCCTTCATGACATTAACAGCTGTTCATAAAAAAAATAGAACAATGGGGAGCAAGTGGGTTTCATCCATTACTGACAAAGAAAAGGATGTTTATAGAAACATTTTAATCATTTATATTGTTGATGTAGTTTGATGGCACACTGTCTCTCTAAAACATATGTTTTTCATTGTCTGAATCATATTTTTCCATCTCAGCAGGGAATTAACTTGAGCTGATATTACCATAATAACAGAAAGATTTACTGATATTCATTTCTCAATAAACAGATGTTGACTTGAATAGAGGTGAAAGAACAAAGTACCTGAAACGTAAATGGCAAGTTATCTCTGCTGATGGCTATAAGATACAATTAACATAATCCAGACCTATTCTTTCTTTAGGAAAATCCCCACTTTCCCTTTTTTCTACATAGAGTACCTCATGCCAAGTTTTTTTTTTTTTTTTTTTTTTTTTGGATGGGGGACTGTAATTGTCATGTTTGTCTAATCTTTAACTCATTGCTCTGCTTGAAAATGTATGATAAATATACACTGTCATCAACAGAAGTTTATTCTCAAAAACTTAGACACAGCCATTTTAAAACTACTGTAAAATTAGAAAATTGCTTTCCTTGGACTTTTTTTTTTCCAATGCTGAATACAAAGCTTGTTGTGAAAATGGCGCACACCTTGGCATTGCCTAAAATAAAGTTTGGATCCTTTCATCATTAAAAGCATTTGTGAAGAATCTTCATGTGTGTAACTCCTGGCAACCTTTGGCAACAAAATGATTCAACAGAAAAGCTGCTCTCAGCTTGAAGTAGGCTCTCTGTGAATTAATGTCATCTCTAAGCTAGGCTGATCGTCAGATAGAAGCCAACTGTGAAGGCCTGGAGAGTCACCATTAAAACATTAGTCATCCTGTTCGTACCCAACTGCTAGGCTGAAGCACAGGCAACACAGATCACCATGGTAGGAGGAGCACCTACCTCAACCTCAAATTATACAATGCAGTGATTGATTACTGGAAAGCAGGAGTAGAGTTAAACCTCCACCCCACAGCTGTCTGAAAGGATAAATCTTTTTGATTCAAGGAATTTGTGTACTCTAAAGAATATCCATGTGAGAATCTAGATGAAGAAGAGGAGCATCCAGAGTATTCCAAACAGGTATATGACAGAGGCAAAAACCTGAAAGAAATAGATGTGCTTGGTATTTGCAAGGAACAGTTAAAAATGTGTTCCAAGTGAGCCTGTGGAGACCCAAAAGAGGTATGCGTACATAGGTGATGTGGGGTAAGGTAATGATTATGGGAAGTTGGGCAGAGGAGGTAGAGATGTGAACTTATACATTTGGACACATTTGCAGACATCTCAAATCTAACTTGCCTAAAATGGAACTTTTCATTCTTTGCCCATTTAGTAGGAGGAAACTCTCAAGTCAAAACTTCAGTCTTTCTTGAAACTACTTGGACCTCACTCCAGCAAAATACTTATCCTAATTCTTTTAATGAAACTTCCAAAATATATCTTTCTGTTTTTCTCCTTTTCTACCTCTAAGATGGTAGTCCAAGCCAGAATAATTTCCCAAGTGATCATAACAACAGTTTCCCAATTAATCTCTGTTTGGTAGAGACAATTCCAAATTCCAATCCTCTTATCCATCCTCTATGTAGAGCAGGAAATTAAAAAAAATACACACACACACACACACACATTTCAACATGTCAATTCTCACATTAAAACTCTTCAATGGTCTCCACCCCTCTTAGAATAAAATCCAAATGCTTTACTGCGGTCTGTAAGGTTTTGCATGACTTCACCCTATTAACCTCTCCAATATTACCTTCTTCCTCTTACAAGATTAAGACACTCTAGTCTTCTTTCTGTTACTGGGAAAACCCAGGTTTGTTTCTGTTTCAGACCTTTGCACGTTTTTTTTTTTTTTTTCTCTACTTGTCATTATCCATCTCTCTTTTTGCCTGATTGGTTTCTTCTCTTTCTTGGTCTCAATTTAAAATTCAGTTCTTCAGAAAAGCAGTCACTGTTCACTCAACAAAAGTTATTTCCATCCATTTTGTTATTATACTCCATAGATAGCCCTTATTTCAATTTGAGCTGAAGTTTGAAAGACCTATTTATCGTCTACTTATGTAATTAATGCCATTCTTTCCCCAATATATTTTAATCCTAGTGAGTGTAAGTTGCAAACTTATTTTGCTCACTATTTTGTACCTAGGCCTAAACCCAGTTCCTGAAGATATGAGGTTTTCAAGGTATGTTTAGTCAATAAAATATGTCTGACCATTGAGATCCTTCATTTCTTAAGTGAGAAAAATGACATTAGTAGTAATGGACTTTATAAAAACATATAGTGAGTGTTCAGCTATTGGTTTTGTTCACTTTTTATTACATTTCTTTGCTGTATTAGATAATAGAAAGCCATTGTGGTTTTTACCAAGGTGGTTAGCGGAGGAGAAGTAAAGGATAAAGATGGTTGTAGGGAAGGATATATGTGGCATGATACTAATTTTGGAAGATTCCATATATTCAGTAAAGAATTCTCTCTCTCTCTCTCTCTCTCTCTCTCTCTTTCTCTCTCTCTTTATAAAAACCTATTACATGAATGATTCAGCCTTTGCTTGAATATTTCCAGTGTAAGGGTTTCCTCTTCTTTTTCTTTCTTTCTTTCTTTCTTTCTTTCTTTCTTTCTTTCTTTCTTTTTTGTGAAGCAGTTCACTACTTTGTGAGAGAGTTTTAACATTAGAGAGCAGTTATTTAATAGTGAGCTAAAATCCATGTCATTGTATTTGATCCTAATTCTGTCCTCTGCAATAAAACATAAAATAAAAGGGCTCTTGATCACATGGGCCATATTGAATGAAATACATTCATCACATATCGAAAACACAATTTTGAGTTTGTAAACTGATACCTGTTAGATCTAATCAGACAGACATTTATGCAGAAACTACTGGAATAAATATATATCTATTTATCAATCTATTTAGCATCTAGGAGGATGAATAATCCCATAAAAAGAGTTTTATAAGAATGTCTTTTATTAGAAGGAATTGAGATGGATCCATGTAATCAGAGAACAAATAAAGATTTTCAATATCATATTTATGAGAAAGAGAAATGAAAATGGGAATCATCATCATAAATCATCAGAGCTAAAAAATGTTTTCTTTATATTGGTATAATTTATAAAGTTAAGCTTTATCTGAATAAACTCTATTTACAACTTAGTAAAGGACAAATGATCTGAAGCATAAGTATATTTTAAAATTCCTATATTGTATTAAGTCCTGAAATTGGGTAAAATATATATATATTCAACTTCAGAAGCCTGATAGTTACGTTTGAATAAGAATGGAAATCAATTGTTGATGAGGCTTTCAGGTGTACTGTGAGGGAAGAAGATGGGAAAAGACACCTAAAACTTCCTAGAACTGAAATTTAGAATACAAAGAAAACCCACAACTTAGTAAAGCAGTTTATTTGAAGAATTAATTCTACAAAACTTATTTGGAGATTGAAAACCACTTCATAACTGTTATTTATCATGACACTTTGATGTCACACAAAATAATTATCTTGCTTTATGTAACAAGTTATACCTGATGAAAAGAAGAGGAAAAAGTTAATGCAGCTGCAGCTGTCCCATAGATGGATGCAAAAGGTGAATTCAATTTCACACAGGATTTTCCTAATTGTGTTTTTTAAATATCTAATATTTTTACTATTTTTTGTGACTCCTAAGTCTCTCAATTACCAAGTTCTAGTTGTGAATGATTTTGTTGAGTTTTCTGAATCTGAAGATTTCCATCTTTTCTCAACTTGAAAAACATTTAAGCAATTTTATTTTCCAATATTCCTATGCCAGAATTCTCTATTTTCTTGTAGAAATCATGTTAGAATTCTTCTTCCACTGTCTTTGTCTTTTAAGTTAATTTTCTATTTTTCATCCATCTCTACTGTATTCTGTGTAAGTTTAGGAAAGCTATCTTGCACATTATTCTCTCCTTAGCTTTGTCCAGTTGTATTTTATTCCATTTTTTGTTATATGTTTATTTTTAGTAGTTATTTTTGTGTTTTAAGAAATGGTCAATTTTGATCATTTTTTCCTTATTTTTTCCCAATTCCCTGTTTAATTTTTTCAAATATATTAGACACACCTCTATTATAAACTGTACCTCATAAATGAAATATCTATTTTCTTTCTTCTTTTTTTTGGCAATATCTTTCTCTGAGTTTCATTCTTTAGTTTGTAGCTTTTGCTACTTCTCATTCTGTATGTTCTGTAAATTTTTAAAATTGTCTATTATCCCTTAAAAGTTTATCTGACAAATGCTTTGAGACCACATTTTCAAGAATGTCTCCAGGAGAGGCTTACTGTTTTCTCCTAGCAGAGACTTGGGAAATATTTAATTCACAACCATTATAGATCTCAAGATGGACATAAGTGACATAAGTACTAAGAATTTCAGCTCCAAACTTGTGCGAGTAAGCAGTTTTGGAAAGCAAATTTCCATAAACACTCATTTATTGTCCTTGTCCATTCCATACAGGGCCAAGAATAAATCAGACACATACCCTTCTGCATGGTCAGTTTATTGTTTTGGTTCTGTTTTTGTTCTACTGTTGTCAGTGATTCCACCTACTAATTGTGGGAATAAAGTTCATCCACTAAAACTCAACTTTAAGCAGAGATCTTCAATTTAACCCTTGTTTTGACTCCTGTCCAATATGTGCATGTGGCTCATTTAAATCTGGAGTCCAGGCAGCAGATGCCAATAACAAATTGCATATTCTCATAATTTCTGGCCTCCTTTTTTTCTGTTACTTGCCTGAAGTAACTCTTCTCCATTCCCTCACCAAACTCCACTTGTCCATTGTTACCTATCTTTTAATGATAAGTTTAAATGCAAACTTCTTTCTCTTTGATAACCTCAGCTAGAAATATTTTTGAATTTGTAACAGTTTTAGCATTAAAATATGTATTTATTTAATTTATTTATTTAATGTATTTAATTTGTATTTATAAGTATCTCTCTTGAATTCAAATGCTTGTGTGTGTCTAATATTTCCTTTTATTTTCTTTCTTTCTCCAATTTATTTTTTAATTCCAGTTACTTAACGTACAGTGTAATATTGTTTTCAGGTATAGAGTTTGGTGATTTATCAATTACAAACAAGTTAATATTCCCTTTTAGACAACAGGTTATTTGTGGATAAAAAGACAATTTGTTTTATCCTCCACTGTATTTGTCAAAGCTGTTGTCATTAAACCTTACTTATTGAGTCAAGAAATTGGTCTCATGGATCTGTTAGCATTAAAACAGAATT
Source organism: Nyctereutes procyonoides (assembly GCF_905146905.1). Taxonomy (NCBI): domain Eukaryota; kingdom Metazoa; phylum Chordata; class Mammalia; order Carnivora; family Canidae; genus Nyctereutes; species Nyctereutes procyonoides. The sequence goes on from NW_026575132.1 coordinate 2,936,440, forward strand.
ACAGACAAAAAAGTTAAAATATAATTAAATTTTTTTCTAGCTTTATTATGAAGTTTTGGAAGGTACTTCAATGCTCAAATCTTAGTATAAATCATCTTCTGGAAGTAATTTTATAATGGATATAACTTGAAACAAATTCAGTTACAAGTAAGTGGTATTTAGCAGAAAAACAAGAATTAAGTGAACTATAGCATGACTATTTATAAAAGCAATAATTTGTGACACCAAGTGTTCAAACTTCAACTTATAAATCTTCCAGTGGCTGGCCTAATTTTAGAGTCTTGTCTCACAAGTGCTACTTAATTCAGCTACTATAAGAGTTTAGAATCACAAGAGAAAAAAACAACTTCAAAATAAGTCTTTTTTACAGTGTATTTTGCATACATTTAAATGTTTTCATACCATAATCTCCGGCCATATTTCATATCATAATCTAGGCCATATTTTAGATGCAACCATTGTAAATTTGGGTGTATGATGATCCCACTTTCTGTGGGAAACAATAAAATGTCTTTCCCAACATATTTTAGATTTGAGGTGAGAAACTGAAACAGGCAATATTTTAACTTTCAGCTACATAGCTTCATCTTATTTTTCAGACTATTTCCTAGCAAATTTTAAGGGTTTTTGAGGAGACACAAAGGTATAAAGAATTTATCATCTTACAGAGGCCATTTAAGCAACGTAACACTAGCCCTGGATTTCATTGCAATTCAAATTTACTTAGGAGGGAAAAAAATTGCTTCTGGAAATTTCCAAATGAAACTATAAAATGTTACCAATAACCATATATTTTAATTTATATAAAATGTATTTTCCTAATCTATTTGTCCAAATACCTAATTGATTTAATTACTTAAGGAATGTTTTATATATGAATAGGTGAGAGCTAACTGCTAGTGTAAATGGGCCCTATAAACTATGAATACACTCTCAATAAGCGTGGTAACTTCAATGTTACTGATATTATATATTGGCAAAGGCAATATTGTTTAGTAGTGTCTTAAAACATTTTATTGAAATATAATTGACATATAATGTTATATTAGCTTCAGATGTACAACATAATTATTTGATATTTGTATGTAGTGGCTTTCTTAATAAATGTTTTCAGTTCTGCCTGAGAGCAAATTGTCATAGAAATTGGCTCTCTGGTCTTTTTCCATGTTCATATTTCATGTTTGAAAAGTCAATTAAAGTTCCATTGCTACTACATAGTAATAAAGATTTATAAGACTATATTATTTATAGCATAACTTGTTTGTGCTTGTATCATATTTTCTCTTTAAAGGAGACAAGAATTTTTTTTTTTAATTCTTTTCCTCTTCAAGATGCGAATGAGGAAATTTCAGTTGCATTCAAATAATTAAATGCAATGTTTGGATGAGTGCTTTAAATTTATTATTCCAAAGCACATATTTTGGAAATAAGAAAACTGAGGTAATACTTGAGATGAATGATTGGTAAATACAGAACTCAAAGTCATAGACTAGAAACTTCTTAAATAGGATCACTGTTTTAATCCTCCTTTCTATCATTATATATGGAAGCTGATACATAATTGGCCTCAGTTAATATTAAGGGTGTCAATGAAAGCATAATTCAGACTGAAGCCTAATTATTTGAGATCTCAAGAGTTGGACTCTCTCTTTCATCAGAAGCTTCTGAAGGGCCATAGGAACAAAAATGGAAACATTAAACAAACAAAAAACATTTGTATAAATTTGGTTTTAAATATCTTAGCCAATGAAACAATCTTCTTGTGTATAAAGAATTCCTCTTTTCTTCTCCCTGGAAATGAAATATTATAAAGTTCGATTGCAAGCATAAAGCTTCATAAACACTCTCTGTAAGAGAATTCTATTGAAGAGCCCCACAAAAATGTGTCTACCAGGGCACTGGGCTTGGACCCATCCTTTACCTGTGCCATGCCAGCCCTCCCCGTAAGCAAGATTGCAATCCACAGCTGAGCTAGTTTGGACACAGCTGTTCAGTTTTCAGTCTGTTCCGTTTTTTTGAAGGGTGGACTTAAAAACATCACTATGGTTTTGCCATTTACACCTTCTGCTCTCATTTTTCTTAAGTGCATTTTCCTTTTTTCCCCCAACGCTAAGATCACACAAATATTAAATTTTTTTATTGGTTCATTATTTATTCCAACATGAAATAAATTTTCATTTTATCTGCCCTTCACATTTTCTACAATTTCACTTAAAGGAAATGAAAGTAGGTTTTATCTCTTAAAACATCATACTTTGTAATTCTGCATGCTTAAAAGTAGATATATTAAAAAATATTCCTGTCACTTATCTGAATCCAATATTTCCCAAACTTTTAAATGAAGAAATACTATAAGCAATATTTCCAAATTACATATGTATTTTGAATGAAAAATTTCCTCTGGAAGGAGTCACCAAGGTTCTATTAGCAGTCATCATATTTAAAACACAGATTAAACCAGCTTATATTTTCTGACAAGTTTGTTAGAGAATGTCTTCAGAGCCTCTGAATGTCTTTCAAACTCCCCAGCCTGGCACGTTTCAGTATTTGAATCAAGTTCATAGTGTCTGAAATTGCAAATTGATTAAAGCATTCCTGTCTATCCCTGTAGTGAGAAAACATGATTTAGTACTATAGTTTAGCTACATTCCCCAAGACTTTTTCTTTGACATCATATCATCTTATTGAAGCATTAATAAGCAAAAATGAGAAATTTTGGATTGATGAAAGGTGAAAACTTCCTAATGTTTTTAGAAAAAAAAAAAAAAAGATTTTCTCCTTCACATCCTGATTGTGAGTTCAAAATAAACATATTAAATAATTTGATAATGGTTTTTTGATGCTCTGTGTATCTCTAAAAATCATTAAACTATGTCTTTGGGAGATGTCAAAAAGAGCAATCAAATCCTTCAGTCAATATTGCCTTAGAGAACAGCGATTTGAACCCTGAGTGAATAGAGGCTTCTCCTCTCTCCTTTGAGTTTGGGAAACTGAATATAACTCAAAACCTTCAATTATGTTGGATTTACTAGGTTTGTTTATACCCAGCTTGAAGCAGAGGCACAGAGTACATTTGTGAAAAGAAATACTAATTATACAGTTTGGAAGTCAACTGTAAGCCCTCAAGGAAATTCAAGATTTTTAACATGTTGACTAGTACCGGAAGTTGAATTTGTACTTCTTTTAAGAGGCTGACCTAAACTTCAACACCTCTCTTCCTTCAATCCTCGCTCTATTAGCATCACTCAGTCTCTTTCCTGTGCCCGTTCCTAGCACCCAGATATCTTTCTTGTATTTGTTGACATGTCTGTTTCCAACATTAACAGGGAAGTCCTTGATGTGTGTATTAGATTTTAGACTTCTGGAATTTAGCAAAGCCTCCCAATTAACAAAAAAAGTTTTGCTGCTTATATGGACAAAGACAAAAAAAAAAAAAAACACTTTAGATTTCCAACTCATCAGTACTAGGAAAGGGTTAGGAAAATGTTACGTAGCATTTGTAAAGCTATGTTTATGGAAAGCTGTTAACTTGCATAATTCAGACAGGTGGTCTTAGCGTATCTTCTAAAATAGGAGACACTGTGCATATCTTGATGAATTGTAAATCTGCCCACTCATTTCTTTCTTGTATTTCCACCTTCCCCTTTCGTGTTGGTATTGGCACTTGAACTTCCCGTCAAGTAAGTCGTGAAACGTGGGGGTGTTCATTCATTAGAGCAAACATGAGACACTGTCAGTACTAAAACCTAAAGAATGCTGTACCCGAAAACGTCTCTCCACCTCTCTCTCTGCCTCTCTCTAATGCACACACGCTCCGTATGTTTGGTAGAATAAAAGAGGAAATGATGAAGATCAAAGATAATGAGGCTACGAGATGGGAGGTGTATATTTTAGGTATCACAATGATAATTAATATGCAAGTTTTTTTTTAATATTTTCCAGAGACAAATATACTCTTATTTCCACAGTACTTCTGTCCTTTAAATCAGTCTTTCTTACAGTTGCCCATAAATTCTCTTTTCCAAAGCCTGTTAGGACAATCACTGGCCATGTCAAGTGACTATTCTGATCATGTTTGTCATTATCTGTATCTTTCCCTAAATTATAGATTAACATCCCTTTCTAGACTTTTGCAAATGGTGCTTTCACTTGGTCTCTCAGGTGTTCACTCTCCACCTTCCCCAGTGATTTTTACTTAGCTCATCCTTCTGACTTGTCATATCCCAGCTTGTTTAGTGCAGATATCAGCCAGCCTTTCCTGTGAAGAGCCAGATAATAAATGTTTCAGGCTTTGCAAAGTCATACAGTCTCTGTCAAAACTACTCAACACTGCATTTGTGAGGTGAAAGCAGCCATCGATGATATGGAAATCAATGGAAATCAATGGTATACCTGCGTTCCAATAATATTCTGGTGAAAAATCATTCAAAAGTTTAGGACTAATTTATTCAGTACTAATCTTATGTATTACGTACTAGTAACATCTAGGCATTTGGGATCCACACGTGAATAAATAGAATGGGTCCTTGTCCATCTAGATATCATAGTATGAAAGGGAATAATAAAATGAGAATTATAGTGGAGTGTGAAAACTATGATGATGGGAAAGGCGAGGGTATCCCCTGAGGAATAACTTGGCCTGATGCGTTTGGGCTCTCAGGAAAAGCCTTCTCTGAGGAACAGATGTAACAGCTGGGATTTAAAAGCCAGAAATGGATAGACTGCGTAACTTTTTTTTTTTTTAATTGAATGGTGCTTTTAAACTGGTTATTTCTTTATAGATGTGCAACATTTTATACTACTCCATACATTTTAGACACCAGCTAGTTTCTTTCTCATCACTTTTTTTTTGTCAGCAAAAAATGGAGTATAAATCAGAGTAAGCAAAGTTATGCCATTAGAACATTCTAGCATGTTTGTGGAACGTATACGTATGTAGAACACACATTACTCTTCCTAGTTGTGATACATACCGCTGTGCTTAAAGCTCTGTGGCTCGAGCCACGTGTGTGGCTCCATCCAAGCTCAGGGAGCCTAACGTGAAATCTCATCATGTAATTGGAAGGTGGAATTCCAAAACTGTCCTGTGAGAAGCATCAGTGATTAACATACTACCCGGTTCGTGATTTTTTGGGAACCCTTTTCTTAGCACAATCATGTTTTTTTTTTTATACTACTGAGAGCAGGCCTCATTTGAAAGTTTAAAACATTCTCAAAAAATAATTTAAATAATTTTATTTTGGAGTCTATAAAAATATCTGAGACTATAACAGGCAGAGGATTAGCTTAGAGGATAGCATTAAGGAAATAAAAATCTTAAGATCATGGGATTTTATAGTCACCAACATCACATGACTATATATCAGAAAACATAGATGTTTTAGCAATTTTTCAGATTAGTAAGTAAATGCTTACCTTATGCAATCATCAAAGGTGTGAAACATTTATTCATCTCAATAGTCACTGTATGTGGCCTATTTTAAAAGATATATCACCTATTGGAATATTTGAACACATATGCAAAGAATAAGGTTTGCATGAGAATTCTTATATTTTGAACATTATGTAAAGGCTAAACACTGTATAAAATAAATGTAAAAATACATTCAGGAAACAAAAATCACTCATGCCCTCATTCTTAGGAATGGGCAGTATTATATTTTGACAAATTGCTAGTAATTTTTTTTGTTGATATATTTTTAAAATTTCATTTTTATTTTTTAGAGTGGGAGGGGCTTGAGAGAGAGAGAGAGAGAGAGAGAGAGAGAGAGAATCCTCCACTGGGTGTGGAGCCTGACTCGGGTCTCAATCTCTAGACCCTGAGAACATGATCTGAGCCTAAATTAAGAGACAGAGACTTAACAGATTGAGCCACCCAGGTACCCCTATTGATAAATTACATATAAAATTACATATAATTAAAGTGCTATACAACATGATGTTCCTGGGTCTGCAGGAGCTGGCCTGGTGGCTAGGTCTCTGGAGAGACTGGTCTAGCCCTGGTGCAGGCCTGGTGCTGGGGTCCAGGGTGAAGTCGGGCACCTACCTTACTTCCCTGTGGTGGTAGAAGGTGTCTCTTTGCCCTGGGCTGCCTGGACATGGGTGAAGGGTGATCCGGTAAGTGACACTATCTTTCCTACATTCTTCAGTGAGCCTTTTTAAAATTTTTTGCTCCACCCAGGTGCTATAATTAGTCACAGGGAATATCCTTAGATCTTGTGAAGGAATTTTTGTGCATGGATAGCTGTTCAAATTGATGTTTCTGTGAGAGAACAAGCACTGGAGACTTCCATACTGACATCTTGCTGATGTCACTCATTTCTCTTTTCATATATATTTTTTAAACCATTGCTATATGACCAACATTTATAGATCTTAATGATAAGCTATAAATATTTATTTTTCTCATAGATAATTTGACCAAGGATTTATGGCTGGCAATCCCTATCTTGAAGTGTTTATTTCTAGAACCCCAGCTGAGGTGGCCTTATGTCTCCACAAGGTCTTCTCCTAATAATGGCAGCCACACATGACAACAGATCCTGACACTATGGTATATTTTGAGCCTTTGTTCCTTTCTTGTCTGCTAACATTTCATTGGCTAATCAAAATGAAAGGACAGGGAAGCATAGCTCTCCTATTTCTATCTATTTTAAGACTGGCTTTTTAATCTGGAGATCAAAAAAATTTATCTGTCCTATGGGCTCTCACACATTCTCAACATAAAATGGTAAAACATGCCTAGGATAAGAGAAAAATGGGAAAATTAGAAAAGCAGGCAATACAAAGAAGAGAATGGTCTGTTGCTTCATTGGGCGTACATTGCTGGTTCTTTCCACCCTGGTTCTGTTCTATGGGAGTGACCCAACAGCCCATTATTCTTCATGGCTTTTGGCTTTGCCCTCTGAAAACTCTTTTCCTTTTTCATCTATCTCCTTGGCCACTTCTAAAGAAAGTATTTAAATAATTTATTTTTTATTTATGATGCTGAATAGCTTTCTAAGCCTGTTTTTTTCCCATAGAAAGTTCTAGGCCTAGAAGTCTTTTCCTACCACAAATCCATCTCATTCTGTTTTACTCCAGGCTAAGAAAACTTTTCCTAAAAAACCCCAAACAACAACAAGAAACTTTTCCTAATGCAGCTTTATCAAAGCCATGCGGGTCTTCAATATATGTATTCCTGTCAAACATTATGTTATCAATTATTTTTGAGGTGTGATGTGTCCCTTTCTTTTATGGATATTTCTTTAAAAGAAATTTGCATAGCTGAAAAGGACCACTAGGTACCGACTTTTTGCTTTTAGATCTTCATAAAGAGTTTCAGAGCCACTCTATATATCTATCTATCATCTATCTATCATCTATCTATCTATCTATCTATCTATCTATCTATCTATCTATCATCTATCTATCATCTATCTATCTATCTTTTACTTTGAGGCCATGTTTTATTGATAACATCCTGGATATAGTCTGTCCCCAGACTTCACCCCTTTACCTTTAATTTAAGAACTTTTACTAGTTCAAGAAATGAGAGATGAGAAACTTCTATTTTCCAACTAAAAAGTTCTAGGATATATGGGCCTAGTATATTTACACTTCATTCTGCAGGTAATACTTTAGGCAATACCTTATCAAATGTGTTGGCACACATTTCTAATATTCTGCGTGTAAATCATCATGTCAAATTTTACAAATTTAAAAGGTACGTTTCCCATTTCACAAGGCGCAGCAGGCTATAGTTTGTCAAAAGCTTCACCATTATATTACAATTCGGGTCATAATTTTTCTTAATTTCCTTACCATTTTTTCCATTTCCCATGGAAGTGTCAGTATCATTCCCCGGTAAATCTCAAAACAATGCCAAACATTTCGTTTTTGTTACAGCAACACTCCCAACTTTGTTCCAAATTAATAGCAAATATCCATAAAGCATTAGTATCATAAAATGCAAGGATTTGTTTATACTGAAGACAATGGCACTATTGGTATGATTCTGCATCAAGATGTGATATCCCAATGACAATGCTTTACACCGCAGAATGTGCCCTACACGCTTTCATTCTGGGGTGAAGACTAAGGTATCAGTAGCTACCTGGGGCAATGTCTCCTCATGACTATGACAGAAATACTAGAAAGGAAGTTCATTGCACAAATGCATTTCAAGTGTTTGCTTGCTTCACGTCTTCAAACATCCGGTTGGCCTAGAAGGGTCTCATTGTGACCCAAAGTCAAAGAATGGGGTAGTACAGACATTCCCAGGAAATGAGAGGGCGGTGGGAAGAAACTTTTGTTCATCTAATCTACTTCTTACATAAGCAGACTTTTTTCTTTATAATTTTGGTAATTTTAGAAATTGATCATAATGTAAGTTTTATTAAAAATTTATTGTTTATAATGGAATGCCAAAGATAAAGAATCTGTTACGGTAATAACTATTTATTTGCTATGCTAGCAATTCAGAGCATCTGGATGTAGTATAAAAAAAATAATTTTCTCTAAGCTGAGGTGGTTACTCTAGTCCCAAGAGGGCAACAGTGTCACCATTCCTTTTACTAAGTTGAAATTGTCCATTCTGAAGAACATATTACAGGAAAAATGCAGTTAGAAAAAAAAAAAAAAAACAACTAGTGACAAAACTATTCATGGACAGAGAAATCTATGTTAGCCAATTTGTGAAGTTATTAATGTTGCAACTGGTATCATCAATCTGAAAATGAATTCTGTATTTATATTCTAAATGAGATCACAGTGTAAAATTGCCTCCACCCTTCTCTTTTGAAAACTAATTCAAATCATCTGGCTTAGCATTTATCTTTCCACTGAGAAATTCCATTATTATAAATCATATACTGAAATTAAAACTTGGTTCTTAAAATTATCAGCATTGAAAATCTAGAAAATTGGCTATTAGTCCTTTGAAAAAGTCATTTTTTAACTATAGAATGATTACATATCATCCATGTAAAAACTAAAGTACATATACTATTTAAAGTATAAGGAAACAAAGATTCATGAGATATACATGTAGGAATGTTGGATTTATATACGTTGTTAGTTCAAATAATATTTTAACAGATTTTAGTTAAAAAAATCAAATAGCAAAGAAGTTTTATAGATGATATTAGCAAGAATTTTAGCAAAATCATGAGGATGAAAATAAAGAATGTGACCTATTTTAGCTGACAAGAGAAGGCTGAAACTTAAGCCTACAGAAAAGAAAGCCAATGGATTTACAATGTAGAAACTACCCAAAGGTTTGGAAAGAAATCTCCAAAAATAAGGGTTAGCATAGCACTAAAACCATAAAGATTCATTCAAAACTTGATTGATCTGTAGAATATAAGCATTGTTAGGGTAGGGATCCTTGTCTGTTATTTTCATTGATATGTCTCAATTACTTATATACCAGTGTTTGGCATATAACCAGAATTATGAATATGTGAACATGTGTAACCGCATATAGCAGGAGACTGCTGACCCCCTAATAGAAGCTGGGATCTGAAGACGTTTGCACGCTGAAAATGCTTGTGAGATGCCATTGTAAACACAGGAAAGTCTACATGTTTATCAATGAGACTAACTCTGTGCCTCAGTAGATCCCATGACACTGGCATGGAGATTCATACCCATCCCTCCCATCATGTGGGAGACTAGTATCCCTGTATGGAGACGTCAGTTAGTTGCTTCTTGAGAAATCTGGTTCACTGACTTATTGATTTGCTTTAAAGCCTAACCTTCAACAAACTCCACCCAAGCACTGAGAGCTTTCACTTAAATTCTTAGTTCCTTTTTCTTCAATTAATTGAAAAAATAAGATAAAAAAAAGCTTTAAGGAAAATTTTTATGAAATATAGAAACTAAAAAAATAAAAATTATCTTAGAAAAAAACAAAACCAGCACAGAGATACGGAGGTAGATCTTAAAGCAACAATTATAATCAATATCTCCTAGGAGCTAGAAGACAGTAATGAATTACGAATTTCTAGTACTACAAAGATACCATTCAGATATAAAAATACTTTTGAAAATCTACAATATGACAGTAGAAATAAGAAGTGTTTTAGCAGGCTAAATTCAAGAAAAAAATCTCAGAAAATATAAGATTAAACATGGCTAAAAACAGACAAATGAATTAAAGGATGGGTTCTGGAAATGAATAATAGATGTCTACTAAAGAGAGACTAGAAGAAGAAAATTATTAAAGAACTAATAAAGGTGTTTAAAAAATAAAAGCATTTTTTTGCATCTCTACACAATGATTTAAAAAAGGCTTATTCACATAAAAGTATATCATCATGAGATTTCAGACAATAGAGATTAAAATGCTAAATTCTTACAGAAAGAAAAATGAAGAGAAATACAAACAGGATTTTAGGTCCTGAATGGGATTAATTTCTCAACTCTAACATCAGAAGTTAGAGGAAAATCAGAAATGTGTCCTAAGTTCTGAAACACATGATTTTTAACCTAGCATTCTATAGTTAAACTATTACTCAAATATAAGGATAGATGATATAATTTTGGGAAATCATGATTACTTCCTATATTTGAACATATTTAATAGTGATGGATAATTATTCTTTAGTGTCTGAGGATGAATTAGGGACTAGCACATTGAAAACTAAATAAGTAAAAATGAGGTAACACGGAAATGATGAAGCAAAAACAGATATAATTTTACCATCCCGTATAGCTCATATGTACATGCCATAATTAAAATTATATAAGCAACAAGTACTGAAATAACCCAAACAGACTGTAACTACACTGGTAAATTAGAGGTAAATTTTAGAAAAATGAACCAAAAATATTGTCACAGATGACTTAGAAGCAGACATCAAGATGGTTTTTGGGGTGTAAGATGTGAAAGGAAGGAGAAATTAGGACTGGGAAGAATGAAAAATGGGAAGAATGAAAAATCTAATCCTCACTGACTCACTCAAATCCTTGGGAAAATCTGAAGCACATATGTCAGAATTGTCCCATATATTGTACACGTGACAACCCATTTGTACTCTTGTCTCAGCCGCTGGCTGTGGCCTCCAGGGGGAGGGTGTATTTTGTAAGGAGGCAGTTTTCTGTGGCTGATTCACATCCTGCCATGATTGACAAGTAGAAGCTGCCTGGTGACAGCACTCCACAGCTGGGTGGCAAATTCTTCCTTAGAGGAAGGTCTGGACACTCTCTACCAAAAATGCTTATACATGTATAAGGTCTATGAAAATGTGCTCAATTATTACTCTTAACCAATATGAAACACAGAGAATAATTCCCTGCAACTTGGGAATGAATGTAGCTGTGTTGAACAAACAAAAATAAATTTCTTAAAATTCTTCCAAGTAAGTTGAATTAAAAGGACATAAAGACAATAAAAAAGGAGGTCAAAATAAGAATAAATCAGAAATTCCCATTCGTCAGAAATATATGGATGATCAAATTTATACCATTTTAGCATTAATAAATCAGAAGCAGTGAGGTACAGAATAGAAGCAAAGACTTAAAGAAAGGGAAGATTTTTGATAAACATTACAGAAAAATAAAATTTCGAGAAAATCTAAAAAAAGATAAAGGCTTAAAGTACAAGGAATTTTGGCATTCTGATGGATGGAATACAAAATAAAATAAATAATATTATATTTCATCACATACTTTATTAGAGATGTGATTTGCAAATATTTCCTCCCAATGTGGATTTTCTTCTCACTCTTCGACAGGGTCTTAATTTTGGTGAAATCTAATTTATCTCTTTATTTTTTCTTTTATGAAGTTTGCCTGTCACATCAGTGAAAGAACTCTTCACCTGATTCTAGGTTACAAATATTTTCTCCTATGTTTTCTCTTAAAAGTTTTAGTTTCATATTTTATACTAGTTCTATGATACATTTTGAGTTCAGTTTTGTTCATGGTGTGAGATGTAGATTGAGTTTTTTTCCTTTCTTTTTCTTTTTTCCCTATGAATGTCCAGTTGTTGTTCCATTTTCACTTCTTGAAAAGTCTATCTTTTTCCATTGGATTGCTTGTGTACCTTTGTCAAAGATCATTTATCTATAATTGTATGGGTCTGGTTGTGGATTCTCTATTCTGCTTCATTGATCTATTTATCCACCTAACAACACCATACTAGCTTAATTACTAGAGCTACATAAATATAAAAATTAGGCAATAGGAAACCTTCAACTTTATTCTTTTTCAAAATTGTTTTGATTATCCTAATTTCCTTTTCTTCCCATATAATTTTAGAAGCTGTTTGCCTATATCTAGATTCCCACTGGAATTTTGATAGAAATCAATACAGATCAATTAGGGTAGAACTAATGTCTTGCTTGGAAGAGTCAATATTGTTAAGACATCAATTCTCCCTAAATTGATCTAGATTCATGCAGTCTGCATCAAAATCCTGGTGTTTTTGTTTGTTTGCTTATTTAAGCAACTGACAAACTGACTCTAATATCTTTTGGAAAGGCCAAGAAACAGAAAAAACAAAATGCTTTTGAAAAAGAGCAAAGTTGGGGGGTGCTATTTGATTTTCAACTTTCTATAGTCTTACTATCTTATAAAGCTACAATAATCAAGGCAGTGTAGTATTAGAGAAAGGATAGGCATGTGTATTGAGGCACAATACAAACTTCAAAAGTAAATGCAAATTTATAGGGGCAACTAATTTTTATCAAATGTACAACAAGAATTCAAGGGAAAATGGCTAGTATTTTCAAGAAATTGTGCTGGAAATGTTGGGCTTCTATTTTCAAATAAATGAACCTGGACTCATGACATACACCCATTTATAAAAATTACTTGATCTACATTATAAATCTAAATATTAAATCTGGGCAGCCCCCGTGGCGCAGCGGTTTAGCGCCACCTGCAGCCTGGGGTGTGATCCTGGAGACCCGGGATCGAGTCCCACGTCGGGCTCCCTGCATGGAGCCTGCTTCTCCCTCTGCCTGTGTCTCTGCCCCTCTGTGTGTGTGTGTCCCTCATGAATAAATAAATAAAATCTTAAAAAAACAAAATTCATAAAAAAATAAATAAATATTAAATCTAAAGCTATAAAACTTCTAGAAGAAACCATAGGAAGACATCTGTGGACTTTGGGTTAGGTATTTGTATCTTAAGTTACAAAATGAAGAATTTAAAAAATAATAATTTAGGGGATCCCCGGGTGGCGCAGCAGTTTGGCGCCTGCCTTTGGCCCAGGGCACGATCCTGGAGACCCGGGATCGAATCCCACGTCAGGCTCCCGGTACATGGAGCCTGCTTCTCCCTCTGCCTGTGTCTCTGCCCCTCTCTCTCTCTCTGTGTGACTATCATAAATAAATAAAAATTAAAAAAAAAATAATGAATGAGTCAAATAGGAAATTAAAGAAGAATTTTTAAAAATTCATGGAAGCAAGTGAAAATGAAAACACAGCAGTTAAGAACCTTTGGGATGGGGGATCCCTGGGTGGCGCAGCGGTTTGGCGCCTGCCTTTGGCCCGGGGCGCGATCCTGGAGACCCGGGATCGAGTCCCACGTCGGGCTCCCGGTGCATGGAGCCTGCTTCTCCCTCTGCCTATGTCTCTGCCTCTCTCTCTCTCTGTGTGTGTGACTATCATAAATAAATAAAAATTTAAAAAATAAAAAATAATTTAAAAGTTACAAAAATTCAAAAACTTCTGTTCTTCTTAAGACACGGTTGAGAAAAAAAATAAGCCAAATACTAGGAGATAATAGTTGCAAAATATTTATCTGATAAAGGACTGGTATCTAGAATGTAGAAAGAATTTCCATAGATCAATCTAAAAGAAATGGGCAAAAATTTGAATGGCCATCTCACCAAAAGTAGAACTGTTGTATAAAAATATGACAGTATGTTCTACATTATTAGTCATTAGGGAAATATGAAACAAAATCATAATTAGATATAATTGCATATATTTTAGAAGGGATAAGAAAAAATAAGCAAGTAAAAAGTAATAATACCAACCATTGATGAAAATGCAGAACAAGTGGGACTTTCATACATTGTTGATAGTACAGTCATTTTGAAAAGAGTTTGGCAGTTTCTTATAAAATTAAACATTCATATAATGCAAAAAAAGATCTCATATCTATATATTTACATAATGAATGAAAACATAAGTCCAAGTAAAAATTTATAAGCAGATGTTTATAGGAGTTTTTCATTTTTACCCTAAACTAAAAATAACCCAAATGCTCATTGGTAAGTGGATAAACATATTGATTTATTATTATTTTTTTAATAAATTAATTTTTTATTGGTGTTCAATTACCAACATACAGAAAAACACCCAGTGCTCATCCCATCAAGTGTCCCCCTCAGTGCCCGTCACCCACTCACCCCCACCCCCCGCCCTCCTCCCCTTCCACCACCCCTAGTTCGTTTCCCAGAGTTAGGAGTCTTTATGTTCTGTCTCCCTTTCTGATATTTCCCACACATTTCTTCTCCCTTCCCTTGTATTCCCTTTCACTATTTTTTATATTCCCCAAATGAATGAGAACATACACTGTTTGTCCTTCTCCGATTGACTTACTTCACTCAGCGAATACCCTCCAGTTCCATCCACGTTGAAGCAAATGGTGGGTATTTGTTGTTTCTAATGACTGAGGAATATTCCATTGTATACATAGACCACATCTTCTTTATCCATCATCTTTCAATGGACACCGAGGCTCCTCCCACAGTTTGGCTATTGTGGACATTGCTGCTAGAAACATGGGTGCTGGTGTTCCGGCGTTTCATTGCATCTGTATCTTTGGGGTAAATCCCCAACAGTGCAATTGCTGGGTCGTAGGGCAGGTCTATTATTAACTCTTTGAGGAAACTCCACACAGTTTTCCAGAGTGGCTGCACCAGTTCACATTCCCACCAACAGTGTAAGAGGGTTCCCTTTTCTCCACCTCCACATCCTCTCCAACATTTGTTGTTTCCTGCCTTGTTAATTTTCCTCATTCTCACTGGTGTGAGGTGGGATCTCATGGTGGTTTTGATTTGTATTTCCCTGATGGCAAGTGATGCAGAGCATTTTCTCATGTGCATGTTGGCCAACATATTGATTTACATCCATACAATAGACTAGTTAGTGATAAAAACAAATGAACTTCTGGTGCGTGCAAAACCTTGCATACATTTTGAGCATATTATGCTAAAAGAAAGAGGCTGTGATTAAAAGGTATAATGTGTTAATTCTATTTACATAGAGGACTATGTTTCAAAGGAGATCTTAGGTTATTAATAGCTCTTTTGATGCTTGATAAAATCCACTTTCAGTTTTGAGGTGTGATCCATCAACAGATAATATTAAGTTAGGGGTCTTAATAAATAAATCTGAATGAGATGAATAAAGTTTCCTAACCGAAGTATGACAATTATAATATTCCTCTTCTAAGATTCAGAATGTGCCATGATGACTAGAAATGTGAAAGGAGAAAGCAAGAGAATCTCATAAGAAGGTAATTAATTATCCAAAATTATTGTACATTCTTCATCAGTAGTAACGTCTGTACTTCAAGAGAAACCATGAAGTCAAGTGTGGAGCCTAAAATTAGTTCAGGAGGATCATCAACAAATTTTGCAGAAGCAGCAATTGCCCTCCAACTGAAGGGGATACACCTTGGCAACCAGGTCAGGCTGTAGAAAGTGAAAGGTTTGGTGTGGTTCTCAGAAGCTGAGTTAACCGCCAAGGGCCTGTCTAGATCACTCATGAACAAATTGATGAAATGATTTCTTATAGTTAGGATTTCATATTGAAAGAGGCTATAGAAGACACTTCAAGTTACAGAAGGCCTGTTCCTACTTGGGCTCCCAAAGTGGAGGTTCTCTTACTAGGACCCAGTCAATTCATAAAGAGGCATGCAGTCTTAGAAATCTTTGTCACTATTGTCTACCACATTCATTTAAAGCCAGAAATCCTCAACTGTCATTTTGTGAGGAATCTAGGATAAGTTTGGGTATTATTTATTAAGAGAGAATGTTTTTCCTTCAGTGGATAGGCCATGCCCTATAGGGTATGGGATGGCTTGAGTCTTGGCAAGATTGTAATTTATCTTTTGAAACTCTCTGGCCCTTTTATGCTAGACTGAGAACAATTAAATGGAATCTCTTTATAGACTCCCTTGTTCTCTGAACAAAGCAGAAGATCATCCAAATCCAAATATAATAATATAACTAGATCACAAAGGATATTTAGATCTTTTAAGTCTTGTTGAAGACCTGGAGAAAATAGAAGGGGGCTTCAGTGAACCCATGGGATACAATTATCCAGGTCCACTGATTCCTCAAGGTGAAGATGAAAGGTATTTATTCTCTTGGTCTAGAGACACACTGAATAAGGTAGAACAAAGCTCCACTATAGGAAAGCAAGAAGATTCAGGAAGAATTGATGATGGCATGGTATTTGGGTTAGGTATTATGAGAAACTGAGGGATAACATTTTTGTTGATGACCCTAAGGTCTTTGCACAAATCAGTCTCCTTGTTCATTTTTTTTTTTCCCGTACCAGATGGGAGTCTTACAAGGGCTAATGCAGGATATTAGAAGACCTTTGTTCCTTTGTTATAGGACTATCAACTATAGGTTCTAGCCCTTTGATTCTGCTTCAAGAGGTATTGGGGATGTTTGAGTAATGATTTGATAGTATCTGAACTTTCATAGGTTTTGCTCAAATTATCTTTTTCTTTGTCAGTGGGACTTTTAGCCCATGGGATATCGGGTATATTGTCAATATCCTTGTCTGGGATATGTATCAAATACAATGAGTAGACAAAGGTATATCCTCAGCAGACTGATTATGAACAGTTTCCTATGGAAACTCAACTAATAGTTCCTCTGGCGTGCATTTAGTATTACCATTCCATTTGCAAAATAAGTCTCTCTGTGTTGAATTTGCAGGGGTGGTATCACAAAGCAGGAGGGGACAATTTTCAGCCAAGATCCCAAGGATTACAGTTAAGGACTAGAAGGTAGGGAAACTCTGTGGGTTATTTGCAATACCTACCACCTGTCTAATATGTTCATCCTGAGAGAGATTGAACAAGGCTGGTAGTGTTTAGTGCAGAAAGAGTAGTATCTGTGTCTACCAAGAATTGTTGAGGATAACCATCTAGATTTATAGTGAATTCCTTTTAATGTGTAAGAGGAAGACAAGCTATTGAATGAGTTTTCCTTTCAGAGGGCACCCTTGCTGATTTGAATTGAAAGACTTTTCTTTATCTTTGTTATTCTTTTGTAGGAATTGGATATTCTATTTTCTGGTATCTCGTACTTGTAATATTCACAAGTGTTCTTGTCAGTAGATGGCTGGTTGCAAAGTGGGCCATGTAACTATTTGATCAATAGGGCCTCTGTTTATTTTAAGACCTGTCTCATTTTGTTCTAAAGCCCTTTTGAAATGTTTTGCAAGTGTTATAGTCAAAATAAAGAGGCTATTTCCCATTCTAATTTCTGTTTACTGATGAAATGTTCAATTTCAGGATTAATTCCATTGATGAAATGAAAGAGCTGCTATTATATTAGCATTTTCTTTACCTCTCAAATGTTGTCAAGAAAGTATTTTCCAGTTAATCCCCCAAATTTCTTATAATTTCATCTTTTAATCTATTATCAGTTATTTCAATCAAATGTTTTGAATCAGTTAAATCATTTGAATTAAGTCCAATTAATTTTTATTAAAAATGTTATGGCTCTTGTGTGTGTGTGTGTGTGTGTGTGTGTAAAAACAGGGATCCTAATGGTCCCATTCTGGGTCAGTTTCACCAGATTTTGCCTTCCAGGAATTAGTCTCTGCAGTTCTGACCAACATGTGTACAAGTTGATATAGGTCATGAAACCTTGAGTCAGATGCACCCTCAAAATTTAAATTTTTTCTATGAATATTTCCTGGTCTTGTTTGGATTTAGGAACTTCTTTAACTATAGCTCATGATTCAACTTAAGTCTCTTAAGGAAGATTTAAATTCTATATTTGCTTACTCATGAGAAGGATGGATCTTTAGAGACAACTGTTTTTTGGGGGCTTTTGGGAAAAGTTAAGAGGTCTAGAAAGAAAAAGAGGAAGGAGGCAACAAAGGTCCAGATGAAGAGATATCAGAAAAATAAAGGGGAGGAGGGATAGCTAGATATAAACAAATCACTGGAAGACAAGGAAGGTCAGGACTCACTAGGAAAATAAGTTTAGTTTGTTGTTAAGATGACCAAATTGCTTACTAATTTTGGCCAAAGAATCATTTAGTGAAGTAAATTTTCATTCAGAATTTCATTTAATGTCCTCTGAATAATCATAAAAAAATACTTTCCTTTGGGCCTAAGAAATATTCTTCCTTTTTTTTTTCTCCTAAGGAGTCTGAAATGAACAATATTGTCCAAATCAAACGTTCTTCAGAATTGCCACTGAAAAATCATTTTTGGGGAATTTATATCATTTAGGAAAAGGGTTTTAAGAATTAGGATTGTGATGAGTGTTTCTTATATAAGAAACAAGGTTTTCATTTGTTTTTTGTTTTGTTTTGTCTTCTGGAAAAGGAAAGTTTTTTTTTTTTAAAGATTTATTTATTTATTTATTTATTTATTTATTTATTTATTTATTTATTTATGAGATAGACAGAGAGAGAGAGAGAGAGAGAGAGGCCGAGACACAGGGAGAGGGAGAAGCAGGCTCCATGCTGGAAGCCCGATGTGGAACTTGATCCCGGGACTCCAGGATCCTGCCCTGGGCCAAAGGGAGGCGCTAAACCGCTGAGCCACCCAGGGATCCCACTTCTGGAAAAGGAAAGGTTTTAAACTCAGATGACTCCATGAAAACTGGCAGTAGTTAGTAGAAACGTAATGCTTGTGTACTTCTGAGGATTTGAAACACAGGTGGCCATCTCTGTATGCAGACCTGGAAGTCTGTGCCTTTTGGCAAGTGGAAGAGCAGAAAGAATGTTCTCTGTGGCTAAACATTGAGCTTTCAGAACCAGAAAGTCTAGATGAAGGAAAACCTTTCTAGTTTATTGGTGACCCAAAGAAAAGCTTGTGCAAGTGGATGCTAGTCTGGTGAGAACTGTAAACTCATTGGTCTATGAAGCCAACTTGACCAATAAGACTTGTATGGTCTATGCATGTTCTCTATTCTATGATTTCCATCTTATAACGAACAACACTTTAGACTGGTCAACACAGAACAGAAACACAAATACACCAAAAAAAAAAAGAAAGAAAAGAAAAAGATAAAAAGGGAAGGCCTGATTCCACCAAAAATGCCAAGCAAATGGAAAACAGTAACAAAATCCAGATATCAAGCTGAGAATAAAGAATAAATAGCAAGAAACTCAATACAAAGAAAGAGTTTAGACTCGGTATTACCTTGCAATGTCAACATAGACTTGAGCTTCAAGTAGCAAGGTGTAAGACCTCCGTAGTTATCCCACCTGGTTGAAAGGTGTAGTCTGATGCCACAGAGTCTCTCTTGATGGGCCCTCCAGGAAAACTGTGGAAATAAATGAGACCTCTCAAATGAGAACAGTAAAGCCTATTTGTTCATACCTTGCTATACCAAGGGAGTCAGCCATCAGGAAATGGAGGTACATCAGGCAGGAAAGTTGGATATTTGTGTGGTAAGAAAAAAAGGGTTTCAAGTATGCTCTGACTGCAGGTTTTGGCATTCAGAAGATAGGGGTTGGGTGACTAGTAGCTCAAATCCTATGTAATCAGTTCAGGAAACATATTTGACTTTCTCTGATTGGCCCTAAGATAAAAGCAGAGGCAGAACCTGGAGAAGTTGATAGTTATTAATCAAGTACTAGCTCTTCTGGACTGATTGCTACAAAGGTTGTGGTTGGGCTGGTTCACTGCGGATTATTCATGATCTGGCTGTTACTACTTAGTATATTCTATTTCTCATCTGCTTGCCCAGGACTGGAGGTGGGGGAAGATGATTAACTACAAACAGGCAAGAGGGTATTTCCCATATCTTTGTGGTGATGATTGCCACATATATATGCAGTTGTTAAAATCATAGAATAATACTCCTACATAGAATGAATTATGTTTTATGTAAATTGTAGTCAATAAACCTGACTCAGAATAGTGAAATTAGACATATTTGTTCTGTGATTTTCTCTAGTGAAGTTTAACTACACTAGTGTGAGTGTAGAAGCGATGAGTTCCAATCAGTGCAAGTAAAATGGGAGAAGAGGCAGTCAAGGAATTAAAAGAATTTGCAAAAGTGAGTAGGATATAACACAAAATCAAGGCTATTGAAAGGAAAGTGAATACAGGGAAGTGATTGATAGTATAAAGGTGGTGAAGTCAAGGATTACCAATGAAACTAACTGAATGAATGAACTGGATGGAAAGTCAATGGCAGTCAGGTGGATTTTTGAAACTATGACTCCATAGATGGTGCAGTTTTCATGAGTGACAAATTCTGAGTTTGGCTTT
This sequence comes from Nyctereutes procyonoides, assembly GCF_905146905.1. Classification (NCBI taxonomy): domain Eukaryota; kingdom Metazoa; phylum Chordata; class Mammalia; order Carnivora; family Canidae; genus Nyctereutes; species Nyctereutes procyonoides. The sequence goes on from NW_026575132.1 coordinate 2,956,861, forward strand.
AGAGTAGTTTAAGAAAAGTAATTGAAAATAAGAAGTCTGAGCTGATCAATCACGGAGAGGGATGGATCATCCATGGGGGCGGTAGGGACAATGTGAATTGCACAGTCATTTCAGAGGCACAGTGTCCTTTTGCTAAAGTTTTTAACAAAAGGGAGAATTTTCCTCAAGATTGCAATGGTCAGAAAGAGATTCGCTGTGGAATGAGAGAAGGCAATGGAATCAGATTGCCAAGGATGAAATTAAAATTATTTTTCACCCTGTTTTTATAAATAAGAGAGGTAGAGCTTAGGAATGGAAGTTACTTTGATTGGAGTACATCTATGGTAGGAGGTACAATGAACTACATACATCATGCATGTATTACATATACTGGCGTGTGCAGGAAACATAATCATTTACTGTCCAATCCTCATATATGAAGAGTGAGACCCAGCAGCCTCCCCTGGAAAATATACCAGGGATAATAGTGTCTTTAGGAGAGAGTCAAATTCTAGTTGAGACAAGAAGCTGTGGTCTGGGAAGATTGATGATGTGTGGGGATTATTGGAAAGAGCTATGAGACTTTCCTGAGCTTCACCAGCATCATTCTTGGTGCTGGTTCTATCATTCTTTATGACCTGTGCCTTCTGGCTGTCTAAAATCTGTACTCCTCATCTGTTATCTCCAGCTTTCTTGACTTTTTTTGGTTCATTTTATTTTAATGTGCTCAACTTTTCCCCTTTTGTTCTGCCACCAAAGACGTGAGTATAACCATTTAGTGGGAGAAAGAGGAACTAGAAGGGAGAGAGAGAGGGAGTAGTGAGGAAAGCACAGAATAGACGTTCTCGATTATCATGTTTTTTCACTGTTTCTTCTACTTGCCTTTTATTCTATGATTTTTCAACCATTTTCTATGATTCTAGTAGAAATATTGGTAAGGTCTTTTACTTTATTTTCTATTTAAATATTTATTTTAGAGGGGATAGGCGGAGGGAGAGGGAGAGAGAGAAACTCAAGCAGATTCCTTGCTTAGCAGAGCCCCATGCAGGACTCAATCCTACAACCCTGAGGTCACGACCCGAGCCAAAACAAACGTAGGATGCTTAACTAAGTGAGCCACCCAGGAGCCCTGGTAAGTTCTTATGCCACTCAGGTGTCTTGGATGTACATGTCATTGGTTATGTAACATATGCCAAAATCTACCAATGACACATCATAAAATATTTAAATATGATGCATAATTATTTATCACCATTCTAAAAACATTGACATGGGCCCTGTATTTTTTTTAAATAATAAAATCATGAATTACTCTTAAGAAATGTTTTTTTTTCTGTTTCTAAATAGTTTTTAGAGATTTAGCTTTCTCTGTCAAATAACTGAAATGCTTCTGAGCCATTATTTGTGTCTTCTTCCCTTTCCCCCAAGTCACAGAATGTTAATGCAAAAGTAAATTTTGAATAGGTAAAACAAGGATTAGAGAATATGAACAGAAATTATATCTAGCTGCTTAGATGACTAGGGATATGATAGGAACTTGGGGCATAGTCACTCTACATACATGACCTTTGCAATGCTACAGTAAAATTCTCAATATCACAGTAGCTTATTAGTACACTAATAAGTAGAGAGGTGGAAATCTTCTGATATGGATGAATGTGTATATTTTCAATATTCAGGGTATTAGGAGAGCTTTTCCTCTAGTCTCTGGGAACACAGCTTGCCATATCTTAAATTAATTAGAATTCTAGCTTTACTGAGAGCAATGATAATTTTTAGCAAACAAAGATTCCTTTAACTCAACTCAGCTACCCTGACAAACAAAAGAACAGTCAAACTCGCAGTGAAACTCACGTTCTCTGTTACTTTCCATGTGTCTCAGCCCATAACCGATTTCCATAAAAATTATTGTTACAATGTTGTACCATAGTTTTATTACTCATTGTTATACCAAAAGGAAGAAAAGAAAGCAAGAAAAAAAACAAGGGAACAAGAAAATAAGGAAAGAAAACATATGGAATGTGTAAGCAAAGATATGCCTTTTTAAATACTATTTCCATTTTGAAGCTTATCTGTGATGGACTGCCAGCGGAACATCATGAAATTGAATGATTAGTAGTGAATTCAAATAATATAGTGCATATAAAAAGGATTTATCAAAATGTAATTGATCATTGCTGGTCTACACAGCCAAAGCAAAGGTAAAATATCAGCATTATTGATTCCTTTTTTTTTTTTTTTGGTTATTAGGAGGAATAAAAACAAAAACACAAACATGACTCTTATGTAAACAATCTCATGTGCATCCCTGAAAGTAATTTGTTTGGTAGTATCATATTTATCATCCTTAGATACATTCCAAATATGATGACAAACCAGCCAACTGAAGTGTACTTTATTATTCAAACAAAATAATGATTGAAAATACAAGATGATAAAAAGAGCATTTGGGGTTATAATTTTCCTCCATGGCAATAGAGTATTCTGACAATAAAGTGCAGAAAAGTTATCTGGGGTTATAAAGGTGTTTTTTTTTTTTAAGAATTGTTTAAAAAATCATCCCAGTATAATTAAAATACAGTGTTATATTAATTTCAGGTGTGCATATAATGATTCAACATACTCAGTGTTCATCACAATAAGTGCACTCTTACTCCTCTTCACCTATCTCTCTGCCCTGCACCCTCCATCATTTTATTCTTCATATTTAAGAGTCTGCTTTTTTTGTTTGTATTTTTTTTCTTTGTTCATTTATCTTGCTTTTGAAATTCCATGTATGAGTGAAATCATATGGTATCTGTGTTTCTCTGACTAATTTATTTCATTTAGCATTATACCCCTTAGATCTATCCTTGTTATGGCAAGATTTCATTCTTCTTTATGACTAATATTCTATTATATATGTTATATATACATTATATATATTATATAACATATGCAACATCTTTTTTATCCATACATCTTTTGATGGACACTTGGGCTGCTCCCATAATTTGATTATTGTAAATCAAAGAGGTGATTATAGTCACCATAGGGGTGACTATATCTTTTTGAATTAGTGTTTTAGTATTCTTTGGACAAATACTGAGTAGTGGAATTACTGGATCATATAAGAATTCTATTTTTAGCTTTTTGAGGAAACGCCATATTGTTTTCCACAGTGGCTGCATCAGTTTGCATTCCCACCAACAGTGCAAGAGAGATAATTTTTCTCTACATTCTCCCCTACACCTGTTCCTTGTGTTTTTGATTTTGGCCATTCTGACCAGTGTGAAGTAATATCTCATTGTGACTTTGATTTGCATTTCCCTGATGAGAAGTGATGTCACATATCTTTTTTGTATCCATTGGCCATCTGCATGTCTTCTTCAAAAAAGAATGAATGTAAATGTCTTCTGTCCAGTTTTAATTGGATTATTTGGGGTTTTTTGGTGTTGAGTTGCCTAAGTTCTTTTTGTATTTTGGATACTAGCCATTTATCAGATATACCATATCCAAATATCTTCTCCCTTTTAGTAGGTTGTCTTTTATTTTTTTTTTGACTGTTTTTCTTGCTGAGCAAAAGCTTTTTATTTTGATATAGTCCCAATAGTTTATTTTTGCTTTTTTCCCTCTTGCCTTTGTAGACATCTAGAAAAATGTTGCAGTGGCTGATGTCAGAGAAATTACTGCCTTTGCTCTCTTCTAGGATTTTTATTGTTTCATGTCTCACATCTGGATATTTAATCTATTTTGAGTTCATTTTTGAGTGTGGTATAAGAAAATGATCCAGTTTCATTCTTTTGTATGTAGCTGTCCAGTTTTTCCAACACCATATGGAAGAGATATCTATCATAACAATTTGAAAATTTAAGGTAGTTATTAACTAAATATTTAAGTTCTCAGAAGAAAATAATAACTTTGTTTTCTAGTATTGCTATTTTTCAAGTGACTGAAAGCTGTAGTGAAATGTTAGCAACCAATGAGTATCTAATCTAGGAAGCAAAACCTATAAAATAATAATTTTAAAAGTGATGCTCATACAATAAATATACCACATCCATAAAAATCACAAAATTATACATAGTGCAAAATGAATGCTGTGTCAGTACTGTAACAGATGCTCAGTGTTAGTCTCCCCCAAATATTTTACCCTTTTAATTGAACTAGTTTAGATATATATAATTTCTAAATTAATTTGGGGTTGCTCTGCTTGGATTATTTTCTCATTTTGATGCTATCATTTCTCTACAAAAATGTAATGAAATATACTTTCCATAATTTTGCTTAGATTACCCACCCAGGGCTCACAACATTGAGTGGAAACTAAGGTTAACAAATGCCTTAAAAAGAACCAACAATGAACAATATTATTCTATTCATAGTTGTCTGGCAATATCCAATCACTCCTGTCTTCTCCATCCCTGAACTACCAGCCCCAGGATTCTCCATGCCCCACCAAAGAATAGCGCTGCTTTCAACTCTGCTTTTTCACTCTCTTCTCTCTTATTTCAGTCTAGGGTACTATTGCCACTCATTGGCCATTTTCCCACAATTGCAAATCTCATTTTAAACTCACTCCTTATGTTATATGGACTCACAATGAATTACAAAAATTTAGAATGATTTTTTGCCTCCTTGTCTTGATTCCCAAAAACTTGTCTAAAAGAAGCAATACATTTTTCCTTAAATCTCACATACTCCTAGATAGATGATGGTTGGCCATAATTGGCGTCTTCTTGGCTCTACTTTGCTACTTATCTTTTCAATTTCTCCTCTATTAAAACTGTTAAATATAGTTGTGGCATTCTATTTCCATTCTTGTTTTTGTATCTATTAACCCTTATTCACTTCTTACTTTAGTACCAGTTTTCTACCTTCCAAAAAATAATTTGAATAGCATGTCCACTTTACCAGTCATATCGAGCATTTATTTAAGCTTAGATTATTTAGCTAAAAGATCTTTCACCTTCTCTATTCTAGAGTAAGTATTCTAGAAACAGCAGCCAACAAACCAAATCCAGCCTCCTTCCTGTTTTTGTAAGTTAAGTTTTAATGGAATCTAGTCATGTCCACTTGGTTGCATATTGCTCAATGGCTTTCTCTGAGAGCAAAGTGAGAGTTTCAATAGAGACCACAAAGTCAAACATATTTACTATCCACCCCTTATAGAATTCTGTAAATCCCTGTTTTAAAGTTCCTCCAAATTCAATGAGCAAACTGGCTTTAGAGCCATCTTTCAAGATGAGACCTACTGATGGCCCTAATTCCAGCAATATCTTATTTGGGCCATTTCAATAGCCTCCTGAGTGGCATTCTTTTATCTCTCTTTTATTTTTTTAAGATTTTTGTTTATTTATTTAAGAGAGTGAGACAGAGAGAGCGACTGGGCTAGCACAAGCAGGGGGAGTGGGAAGCAGAGAGAGAGGGAGAGGAAGGTTCCCTACTGAGCAGGAAGCCTGATTTGGGGCTCAAACCCCAGGACCTTGGCATCATGACCTGAGCTGCAGGCAGACACCTGACCAACTGAGCCAGCTAGGCACCCTTCTTTTATCTCTCTTAAAATCCATTTTTCTGTATTGTATCAATGGAACCCTTACACATTTTTTCCCCCAAAAGTCAGTTAGGGTTATCTAGCCTCCCCTTTTAAAAAAATATGTTTTTCCATTAAATACAGAATAGATTAAACCTTAACCATGACTTACAAGGTCATTTTCAACATATATCATCCTATATTGCCAGATATATATGCTGTAGAGTCTTTCTTCTATCAATTGTCTGCAACACTCTGGGGTTCCTATTTACTATTCTCTCAATAAGCCATGGAAACTCACGCCTCTGAGCCTTTGTTTATGTTATTCTCTCTGTCTGAAATATAATTCCTATGATATATCTTCCTGTTCAATTCAAAATAACTTTTATTTTTTTTCCAACTTTGTTGTCTTTGCTTTGGAATCTAGCTCTCCTAAAGTGATGGGAGGTTTCTGAGAGTAGTAGCAAAAAATTATTTTTTAACTTTAAATCCCCAAATCAGTGCCTGAAAGTTAATGATCCCTCAGTTAATGTTTGCTGAAGTGAACCTATTTGAAATGCAAATTTTAATGCAAATTTTAATGCTGTTATATACCCATTTATATAATTTAAATAAAACTCATTGGTAATGAAAGTTTTGATTGCATTTTCCCTCAGTTGTTCCAGGACAGAATAATAGGGACTGTAATTTCTGAGCTGTTTTTCTTTTATCAACTGGCCAATAAAAAGACTAATTCTTTCTTGCTGTTTCCAAATCCATGTCTTCAATTGAATTCCAAAAACAAAAATCCCAATTTTCATTCTGAGGATCCCAATTTCATTGTACTTAGTAAATGCTTGTGTTGGTCTTTGCCAAAGCGTGAATTTCACATGTAGGCAAAAGGAGACAACTGTAAAACACTGGAAAGGAATAGTAGAAAACAGATGTGACATTCTGGTTGTTTCACAGAAAAGTTTTAGATAAATCTTATGACTAAAAGATCATAGTGTCCTTGGCAATATTGCTTTCAAATGCAGAGTTGTCATCAGATCAAAGTTGACTACAAATGCATTCAAGGAACAGAGGGATTTAATTATATTCAAGAATGATATACCATTAGGATTTGTAATTATAAATAGATTACAAATCATGTACAGGCAAAAAGAAAAAATACAGTAACAATAAATATCAATTTATTAATACAGAATTATTTTATATTTCTCCTTTTCTATTTGTCTTGTAATGTTGAGACATTTCCTTAAATCTATCATTTCTTGCCTTTTCCCAGTAATTGTCAATGACACTAGAATTAAAAAGATGGCCTAAAATTATGAAAAAGAGGAAAACTAATCAGCAATGATGAGCACTGAAAGTTTAACCTAATATCTTATTTGTATCATACCTTGAGTATTCATCATCTGTAATAAATGTTTTCCCATGTGATTCAGAATATTCCTCTGTGATAAGAATTTCTCTAAAACCTGAGGTGCCTTGGGATGACAGCTGGGTGGCTCAGTGGTTGAGTGTCTGCCTTCCGCTCAGGGCATGATCCTGCGGTCCTGGGATCGAGTCCTGCATCAGGCTCCCCACAGGGAGCTTGCTTCTCCCTCTGCCTGTGTCTCTGTCTCTCCCTCTCTCTGTGTATTATACATGAGAGGATATATAAATAAATAAAATCTTAAAAACCAAAAAAACAAAAACCTCAGGTGCCTGAGTGGCTCATTCAGTTAGGTGTTCTAATCTTGATTTCAGCTTAGGTCTCAATCTTAGGGCCATGAGTTCAAGCCCCATGTTGAGCTTCACGTTAGGTGTGGAGCCTACTTGAAAGGGAAAGAAAGAAAGAAAGAAAGAAAGAAAGAAAGAAAGAAAGAAAGAAAGAAAGAAAGAAAGAAAGAAAGAAAGAGAGAAAGAAGAAAGAAAGAAAGAAAGAAAGAGAAAGAAGAAAGAAAGAAAGAAAGAAAGAAAGAAAGAAAGAAAGAAAGAAAGAAAGAAAGAAAGAAAATAATTTATTTAAAATCAAGGCTAAAAGCACATAGCCATTTGATGTCAGTTAGAACTGCTGATTTATTTTTATTTTCTTCTTTCAACTTCTATAAGTCAGTAGGATTGAATAACAACACAAGCAATAATAAATATTGTACCAAGAAAAATATCATAATATTTTGTTTGAAAAATTTTCAAGGATTTCTGTAATAATTAAAGCCTCACATACAATATAGCAAAAACCCAAAAATGTATCTCCAGTAAGTTCAACTGATTATATTAATTACAAAACTTAGCTGCTTAAAAAAATCCAAATTATCCCATGGAAACAAATTTTTCTCAATTATCAGTAAATTATTTTTCTATTTTTTTTTGTTTTGTTTTATTGCATTTGATTTCTTCAACCTGAATCTAAAATAAGGAAAGGAAACTTTTGGTCTGTTTGCAAATGCCAGTTGACAAACCACTAAGTATCAATCTTCTAAATATGATATTAAATGGATCACAATTACTGAAACTGAGTTTTGCTTGTTATGTCTAAATGTCAGGGAAAAAGATTTTTGCCAGCTCATTTGTCCAATGTCCCTTGGCTGTGATTATTTAACCTCTGAATGCACTAGATTGTAATACTATGGAAAACTTAATAATACTTAGAATGAGAGATGTATTTGCCATTGTAAGCTCTCAAATTAAAAACCCAGTTGTAGATTAAATGTTCAGCTTTCAGCTGTAGATATCATGATTGAAAATGTGAATACATTAATCTTTTAGAAACAATGTTATAAGTAATTGTTCACCAAGCTTTCCAAAAATTCGTATTTAACCCCTATGAAAAATGGGAAAATATGCTACTTGTATGCATTTAAGACAAATTGAATTATAAATGTTAACTGAATCTGATTCTCTGCCTGAGGGAAAGCAGACTTCATGATAAGAGAATGGAGAGTTAGCTGGTTACTTTCTGGAGCTTGTGAATATGCATGTTTTTAAGAGCTCAAGAGGTTTATGTCACCTGTTTTTAGTGTGTGTAGCTTAAATCCAAACATAAGTTCTTTTTTTTCCCCTAAAGATATTTCACGTTTTACTTGTAAAACAATTAGCCATGACTTGATAAAATGAAATAAAACAAAAATAAATCAAGGGACTATAGGAAAGACAGGGTCAATTCAAAGAACAGAGGGATAGAAAAAGAAGGAAGTGGTTAAATTTATCACAGCAAATGGGCAAGAATTAGAAGAAAGGAAAAGGAGAAAGCCATTAACAATATCCTCAGACACATCTGTAAAGTTGCCAAGGGTGATGTTAACCAAACTTAATGGGTGAAACTCTGGACTCTGGTGTTACCATATTGTGTATCTTCCTTATGGATAATGTCTCTATGACTCAACACTGAGAAGTAGAAACGATGGATTAGTTATATCTGTGATCATCCCTAGTGCTCTGTGTAAAGGAGATACACAATACATGCAACTGCTCATATAATAACAGTCAAAATGCTTCCTACTCTTTCTTTCAAAAAGAACATATATTTTTAATTTATTGTGTTGTCCTCATTAAAAAAAAAAAAAGATGCCTGCTCCCTGCAGGGCATTAACCATGGTAATTGGATAAAATAAAAATATCAAAAATGTCTATTGTCCTTAAGAATTCATAGGGATTCTTAGATAAAATAGAGATATGATTCATTGTTCTTGCCAGACAGCAGCCACCCTATGTTAATCTGCATTGCAATGTTACTTTGCAGCTCTTCCCATCAAGAGGTGGAATCTATTTTCCTAAACTGGGAAGTGTGGCTGGGCTTTGGAAATGACCTGCTGACCTGCTCAGTTGCCATGTAAGCAAAGCCAGATGAGCTTGCTGTAGATTGAGAGACTGTGGAGAACAGAGTCCCCTCATTTGTCTCAGCCCATGCCCCAGGGATGTGAGACAACCCAGCCAAGGTCAACAAACGTTTTTTCCTGATTCTAATCACAGCATATTCATGAACAAGGAAAACTGAAACCCACTGGGTTTGTACCACAAAAGAGCTACCAGTTGACCAACTTGGTATTTTAAGCCACTAAATTTTTGAAGTGATTCTTAATGCAGCATATGGGAATTGATAAAGTGGTAGAGAGAGTGTTTAGGACTTACCATCTTCCTTTTCTCTGAAAAGGTGTTTTTGTTTTTGTTTCGTTTTGTTTTTTGTTTGTTTGTTTTTGCTTAAGTGGCCATAAAATTAAGGCTTTTGCAGTCAAAAATTAGGTCAGAAAGCAGGTTCTGTTTTCTCCACACCCTCACCAATATTTGGTGTTTGTTTCTTGGTAATAGCCATTCTAACAGGTATGAGGTAATATCTCTTTGGTTTTTATTTACATTTATTTCCCTGATTAGTGCTGTTAAGCATCTCTTCATTGCAATCTGTATCTCTTCTTTGGAAAAATGTCTATTGAGATTCTCAATTGGATTGCTGAATGTTTTGCTATTGAGTAATAGGAGTTCTTTATATGTTTTGACTATTAACCTCTTATCAGATATATGATTTGCAAATGTTTTCTCCCATTCACTAGGCTTCCTTTTTATTTTGTTGATGGTTTTCTTTGCTGTGCAGAAGCTTTTCACTTAAGATTTCTGTTTTAATGACAGAATGAATTTGCCATCATAAAAGTTTAACTTTAGTATTGTTTTAATATGAATGCAGTTGATTATACAACTAAACTAAGAATGCTATTGAATTAAATGTACATATTTGTCCTAGTTTTTCCCCTTAGTTCAAATGGTACATTTCCACACACAAATGTGAAACGGCTTAATAGGTGAATTCAAAGACAGTGACACTTTTAATCTACCATAACTTTGAAAAATAAATCAGTGGCTTCTGGTAGTGGAATGTTTCTGATGTAGTGGCTGCTTTGGCTATCAAGTTCTAATTTATGTATTTATTGTAACAAGCAGAATTATATCTATAAAAGATCCATCATATATTTGTAATACTTATCCAGCAGCTTCAACTATATGATTACTGCATTACAAATATGCAGTTCTAAATTCTCAAGTATTCAAACCAAGTATTTGTTTCAGACACCATCATAGATGATTATCATATCCTTGAAAAGAGGCATCAAGTTTATCATAAAAAATCATTAGACTTGGACTTTGAGTTTCTTATGTTCTACAAATATGCCATGTACTTCTGCTCCCCTACACTCTTTCTCATATTATTCTTTGTATAATGCTTTCTATTGCATATTCTTTCTTTGAAATTCTATCCTTGAAAATGCAGAGAAATCTCTTACGCCAGGAACTTCTGAGTCAAAATTAAAAAGGAAAGTGCTTTGTGTACCAAAATATTTTATTATTTAAGATTGTAAGAATTAAAACTTAAATTTTACTTCTGATTAGTACTTATGTCTTAATCATCTTTGCAAGCTTACAAGAAATATGTTGGAAAATCTAATGATGAACTTTTTCAACTGAGAAGCTTAGGGCTTCAGCTTCTACAGCCAATTAACGCAAGGTTTAGAAAATTTGTTTCTCCGAAGCCAATAAGCTGGTGAGGTCAGAATAGAAACTACTTTTTCTGACTTCTGATTCTGGACTCTACCAAACTGTCTTACACAGCAATTTCTGCATAGAGAATGTTCAGTAGGTGACTGTTTAACTATTTTTAAGTTTTTGAGTAAGTCAAGACAATTCATAATTAGTCTTCATAAAATAATTTCGAATGCAGTTTTGTCTTCTATTGACTCACGCATGTCCAAGATTCACATTTACATTAAAACCATGTTCATTTGGGGGCACATTAGATTTGTTTATTAGTTTATTTAATTTTTTACTCCCGTAACGACTGACAGTAGATAACCCCAAAAGCCACAGATGTATTGCATATTATTAAAACAAGGAAAAAGAACAAGAATTAGGTAATGAATCAGAAAACAGGCTAAGACTAACTACTGGTCTGACTATAAATCAAAGCTTTGGGCCTTCTAGTAATTGAGGAATATAAGGGAGTACGATGTGCGATGTCACCTCATTATTAATTTATGGAAGTGGATTAGAAAAATACAATGCAATGTTTTCTAATAAAAACTTCAAGAGGTTTTATTTGATGAGTCTTTATATACGAGACATTAGACAGTTTATTGGAAAGTAATGTCAATAAAAATTTTAGAAAATATAAGAACCATTTATATTGTTATTTTGAAAGTATCCTTTTAATAAAGGGCCAAGGTATAATATTATACATATTATTTTGTGAAGACAGTTCTAAGCTTAATACATAAAATCCACATAGCTTTCAGGTGATTTTTTTTCTAGTTTAAGGTTAAGAGGTTAAGAGTAGGTGTTGGAAAGTATAGGGAGAGCTAACAGCATGTTTTTCTTTAATTGTCAATTGTATTATTATTTTCTTGAATAGATACTAGAAGGTAAATAATTCCAAATGAAGCTATTATGATTTGGTACTGGAATACAAGTAAAATTGTGTATTATTTATGGAAATATCCAAATATCTAGAATGTAGTTGGCAAGCTTGATACTTTGTTTTAGAATTCAGAGAATCTGGCATAAATATGTGGCCCATGTACCTCTCCACCGGGGAAAGCTGTGAGGATTTTCATATGCAGGACCAAGTTTTTCTCAAGTAACATCATTTAATCTGCTCAAATGCTTACATAGGTACTTTGCCCAGATTCTTCACCACCAAGCTTGAAAGATGTAAGTTTGAGTTTGGGGGACTTTAAAAAAATCAGAATTGTATTAGTCTGGGTCTTAAGGGAAAGATTCAAGGTCGACTAGCTACCTGTTCACTTGATAACCTGTTCGTCCAGGGGTGAGGGGAAAAAGAAGGTAGGACTTGCCTCTATTCTATTCACCATAAATTCCTGTAGAGTTTCTGATTTTTTCATTTAAAAGAAACCAAAAACCTTTTATCCTATTTGAGAGCATGTAAAGGTTTTCTCTGTTGAGATTCTATCTGTAGCATCCAGCTATTATGTGATATTGTGAAAAAAATCTGGAGGTATCATCAGAAGCACTTTTCTACATGTAGTTTTGCCAATTGACCCAAAGGCTAATGACAGATCAATAAATACTATGAAATATCATAAGTTGTTCCTAGCTTCTTAATAAGTGCAACGTAGCCTACAACCATAATGAGCCTACAACCTCACAAGGTTTTAGATAAGGAGGTCAATAATGGTAGTTACAGAAAAGGAAAAAAAATAATACAGATAATGACAATAATACCAAGTTATGAGGAATTCTGTAAGAATAAAGCCCCAGGTGTCAAAGGAAAAGATTTTAATAGTTGGGAAAAAAGTTCTTTATGGGGCCCTTGGGTGGCTCAGTCACTTAAGCAGATGATTCTTATTTTCAGCTCAGGTCATGATCTCAGAGTTCCCAGATGGAGCCCCATGTAGGGCTCCACACTCAGTGGGGGTCTGCTTGAGAGTCTCCCCCTCTCCCTTTGCCCCTCCCCTCACTCTCACATATTCAATATCTCTCTCTCTCTCTGTAAAAAAAAAAAAAAAAATATTTAGAAAAAAGTTATTTAAAAAAAAAAGTTATTTACACTGAACTTCCAACACCTTGAGTCATGAGTTAAATGAGTGATGTCAGGGGTATTGTGGCCTTCCAATGACAGATCTACTGGTCTATAACCACAGGAGCAAAACTTGAGGTGAAATGGTTATGCAATCATTGGTAGAAAATTGCACCTTTATAATTCTCTTTAAATTTATGTCACAGACAGCTTTTTCTCCAAATATCATTTCCATAACAAAAGACAAATATAATTACTGCTAACAAGCATTTTTGAAAATGGAGTGGTGCTCATAACTGACATAAAATGCTTACCTTTTCAATAGCATCTCAGGTGTTTTGTTCATTTTTGTTGTTGTCAATGCTGTTTAATTTTGTTTTAATTTTTTTTTCTGTTTTGCTTCCTTCTCCCACCCCAAATACTCAGATGGCCATGGCCTAGTGATGTCCATGAGATAATTAGGAAATTTCGAGCTGTCTCATCTATGACTGTACACCCATTACTCATATAGCTATCCTGCTGTCATGCTACCATGGGCCCTCTAACTATAACTCAATTTCTGAGGTTCCCTGGCTGGTGACAAAACAAGAATAAAAATAAAAACAAACAAAAAGAAATAGGCTCCTCAAGGAAAATATGAACCGCTATGACAGACAAAACCTAGAATGCATTCTGAACATTTTATACTGTGTAACGGTCTTTTCCTGCAGAATTTCTAAACAGCATCGGGTCCTGACCCCCTGTAGCCTGCTAAAGGAGAGGAGTGTCTGAAATGATTTAAGGGTATCCAGCGTTGGTATATCCTGTATTGTGCTGACTTATTCCTTCACTTGGCTTCATTCCCTTGTTCCATCCACACGCATCTGAACACATGCAGCCTTGCAGCCACGGTGCTGGTAGGTAATGTTAGAATAAACATGAATAAAACATACCCTGTTGGCAAGATCTTTCTATCCTCTGGTAGAGATAACACAAACATTTAAAACTATTTGGCTAATTCCAGTTAAATATAGTACTGCAATCTCATTAGCGTCATTTAGGACCCATTATAAATGCCAATTTTATGTCCATTAAGAGACATAATTGAGGTGTCATTATGACATCTCTATAGGAGGATTGCATAGTTCTGTCAGGATACAAGAGCAATGGCAATGGTTCTCCTCTGCTTTGATGGAGCTTGAGTTTTAGTTACATATACCCCTACCCTTGTGCAAATGTCTTCATTTGAATATTAACTTGGCATAGGGCAAAACTCTGAGTAATAATTCACAGTGGAAGTCCAAGTCCAACCATGTTTGAGTTTTACATATTATAGAGAAGACGGTACACTTCTTTTTGAGGAAATTATAGTTTGTTGTTTTTTCCAATAGAATAAAGTTTTCTAGAATATTAATCCCAGGAGCAAAAGGATAATGTCATCAACTTGTCCTCAGTCCCCTCTTTCAAGCACAATTTTTCTTGTTTCATGAAAAGAGGTAATGTTATGTTCCCTGTTAATATTTCTAAGGATTTGTGATTTGTCTATTTTTGACTGTCTTCTAGAAAAAAACTCAGAATCCTTTGTATATCAGCAAAAATTCTCAAGTAAGCACTTACAAGAGAGATACATAACATCTCGAAAGTATTTTTTGTTCTCTTGTTTTTAAAAAATATTTTATTTATTCATGAGAGACACACACACACAGAGAGAGAGAGAGAGAGAGAGAGAGAGGCAGAGACACAGGCAGAGGGAGAAGCAGCTCCATGCAGGGAGCCCGACGTGGGACTCGATCCTGAGACTCGATCCTGGGACTCGATCCTGGGACTCGATCCTGGGACTCGATCCTGGGACCCCGAGGTCACGCTCTGGGCTGAGGACAGGTGCTAAACCACTGAGCCACCCAGGGATCCCCTATTTTTTGTTCTCTACACAAAGGACTTCATGTTGCTCCTTTAATTGAATCAAAACATCTTATAGCCAAAAGAGTTGGATAGCTTTCAGATAGTGTGCGATGCAAATTTGTCAGAATAAATTCTCAGAACTCTCTTGGTAAACGATATAATCATTCTCAGACCACTTTTTTTGTGTGTAGATTAGAAGTCAAGACTGTTCACCATAAGGTTTGTTTTATGGTGATACAGACAGTAAATTTTTAACAACATTTGAAAGGTTGGGTATTTAATGTAAAAGGATATTTTACATAAAAATCAGATTTCAAAATTCCCTTGGCAAACCAGATGATCTGACTGTAATGGGCACATAGTTTTGTAATATAACAATTGCCCTTGTTTAGTAAAAAGGTTATTTTTTCCAGTTTGTTTCCACATATCCCTATTGTGTGGATTCTGAGTGAACTGCCACATACCATTTTATATCTGGCTGGATTCATTCTTAAATCCTTTCTCTGATCTTTTTGGCGTTTGTGGTATGGCCATCACCTAGGAAAGTTACAGAATGTCACCAAGATTTTATTTTATTTTTATTTTTTCAGTATTTTAGATAATAGAATGTCCTTATATCTGAGTTTTCACCTATTCCAGTGTTCTTTACGTTTTAGACAAAACGTTGATCCTCCTTCTTGAAATTTTCTAGATTTACTTATATTCTTTCCCTTTTACCTAAACTTATATTTTTATTACACAGACAAGATTTCAACATAATTTTATGGAAGATTCTTCCCAATGCCCTATGATTTCATATACAGCTTTAAACAATACCAGAAACAATGCTACTAAGAATCTCCTTTCAGTGCCAGGAGTTCCATATTTCAAATGTATTATTCTGATTTCATTCTTATTTTCTCTATGTATGATGAATAAAACCTCTGTGAAAAAGTGAGATTTAGTTACTGTTTTGCCAAAGGGTTTTGATGATGAAAAAGATTACATAGGTTGCCTTTTAATGTAAAAGTCAGTACAAGAACAAAATCTGCTACATAAAGGTTTCACTCTGTTTTGCCTTCAGGATTTTGTTGCACAGCATATAAATATGTTGATACATTATCTGATAAAATTGCTGGTTGCAATCATACAAATTAATAGAATAGATTTATTATTTTTATCAAGTAGTAGAAGCAAGTACCCTCCTGGGAAATAGGACTTATCTCTTAATTGAAGCAATTAAAATTATGCTACTGAACCACACAACCTTAGCCTTGTGAGGTTATTTAAAATCGCTTCTGGTCATATGAAATACATTTTTAATGAGATGCATAGAGAGATGGAAGTACTTAAGGATATAAAGACTCGATGGTAAACATCATTTTGAATTCCTGTTAAAGTATATATCACATCAAAAGTAATCCTGTTATTCACTTCTCATAAGAAAAGTTTACCTCCACTATTGTCTAGGGCTTTCTCAAGTAGGAGTTTATGGTTTTCCAAGGAAGGAGCTCATTGTGTTTCATGGTTTACTGTTGCTATGAATTTCTGCTCTAATTACTTTTGATGAATTTTAATTTATGAGTCATATGTACAAGTTGTCTTTATGCACTTAGAATTGTGTCTTTATACACTTTTAGGAGTGTGACTATTGACAAACTTTAAGAAAAAAGGATTTGTGACTTGTCCAACATCTAAAGATAGTAGAGTACTTCCAATTATCCTATCAGTATTCTAGACCATACAAATGTTTCGATTAAGAAATATATGTTGTTTAAAATATTCTGAGAATGAGTAATGGGTACACTGGATTGTATTTTTCATAGATACTAGAATCATACATGCACTTGATAAAGTGACACTTTTATAGGAATTTTACACAAGCTGGGGGTAATAAATACATATGGAAAATATATTAAATAATTATGCCAATAGCTATATTTGTTATCTATTTTATATATATATTTTTTGTGTATATATATATATGTATACTAACATACTTTAAGAAAATCCTGCTGCATATTTATTATCAATGTCAATGATATTCGCTATTAAATGGAAGTGTTACAGCCTAATCTAATAATTATTTCAATATTTATTTAACTTTAGATTTTTCTTGTGTTCACTTAAATAAGTCTTTAAAAACATGAGAAAGGCATCCCCTGTGGTTACTTCTGTAAGAAGAATTACATTTATTTTTATTTAAGAGCCATATTATTTTGTGAGGCCTCGCTAATCTCCAAGCCTGGTTTTCTCCAAGACTTTCTGCTTCTGGGCTATACTCCTTGCTCCCACTCCCTCACTTGTTGCCGGTCTATGTTTTAAATATTTGGGAGAAACTTCCAAGACAGACAACCACTCTTTACTTCTTCCCTTTCAATTTTGATGTTATACTTGTGATCGGTTCCAATTAACTAGGCCTATAAGAATAGTACCATAATTGTGAAAGTCAGAGTTACATTTAAATGATAAAGAGCATCGCTGCATTTTAGGCTTTTTTTTTTTTTTTTTGTGATGAAAATAGAAAGGAGTGCTTTGAATTGGTAATCCTATTGGGATACCATGAATTAAATATTTAGAACATTTTCAGGGCCACTGTTTCAACTGATCTTTGCATGCAGAATACTTTTGGTGTAAGCAAAGAATTCCTTAATTAGTATAAATTGGTGTGTACCAATTAAGGAATTTTCTTAGCTTCTTGTAAATTTGGAAAATATCCTATGTTCAAAGAGAAGTCTCAGAAAGATTTCCACTGAAACCCTAACAAAGGGTATCTCTTAAATGGGTAGGGATGAATAAAAGGAGGCAGAAAAGAGAAAGCTAGGAGCAAAGAGAGTTTAATAGATTATGACTTCTTACACTTAGCCCTTTGCAATGTGACTTTGTGGCTCTTCTATCAAGAACTGGGGTCTAACCCCCCTCTGGAATCTAAGCTTGATCACAAGACTTTGGCTAATGAGGCATTTGTGAATGTGACACATGCCGAGACCTGGGAAATGCTTGCTTCTCGGTGCAGGCCTTTTCTGGTTGCGTCTTGAACACAGCCTCCGGTGCACACCCTTTTTTGTTGCTTTCGGAATACAATTGTGATGTGAATAAATCGACAGTAGCCGGTTGGATGCTGGTTATATGTTCTCCAGTTGCTCCAAAGCCCAAGTCCACTACCAGCTTATCTACCAGCAGACTGGAGCCGGAGGAATGAGCAGGGACAAGAGCAGCAAACGAATGTCCTGCAGAACCCAGATTAAAGTTCCCACCCTCTGCACCATGACCTGATAAATGTTTCCCGTTTGAAGCCACCAGTTCGGGGGCGGTTTGCTATGCAGCAAAAGCTAAGTGATATAGCTGGAATCTTTCTTTTCTCTGTATTGAATCGAATTTAGTAAGAATCAGAGGACCAGTGAAATTACCTGTAAGTCATCCAGATTTCTTACTTCCCTTCAGGAATTCCTTCACTCCTAACCATGCCTGAACAATTTGAACCCTATTTCTCAGCAGTATTACTTAAAGAATCCTAGGAAAAATCACCATATGCATTGAGGAAAAATTTCCAATTGATTAAAAAAGTAGTATGTAGAGGATTTTAAAAATTGCTTCCCACTCCAAGAGCAGAGAGAGACTAGGAAAAATAATCCGAGCAAAAAGTCTGTAATACCACTAATCTAAAAAATAGGCA
Organism: Nyctereutes procyonoides; assembly: GCF_905146905.1. Lineage (NCBI taxonomy): Eukaryota > Metazoa > Chordata > Mammalia > Carnivora > Canidae > Nyctereutes > Nyctereutes procyonoides. The sequence goes on from NW_026575132.1 coordinate 2,975,371, forward strand.
GAAGGCAACATAAAATGCAGTGGAAATGTTGAGACTTAGGGCAGGGATAACATCATCATTTTGGAAATGCAGATAGATAGTAGATGGAGGTACCTGGTAAGTAAGAATAACAAAAGAGACCTAACTAAGCACAGTGCACAGCACATTGGACTTTTAAAGACAATGAAAAGAAAGCCAATCCAACAGATGGAAAAATTGTCCTGGATTTGTTATATAAATTTTTTTTTCTACTTGATTTTGATGTTGATTTCAAATGTGGATTCAGGAACAGGTAAAGTGGAGGAAGTTGTGAAAACATTCTCAGATATGGCTGAGGAATTGAGTTACTAATTTATGAAGAAGGCTTAAAGGATAGAAATGCAGTGATCTTGGTTAAAGGTAAGTGGATGGAAGTAAGATGGCTGTCTCCAAACTCACGAAAGGCACAGGAATGCTTTTTAAAAAGGTTTTCATATTTATTTCAGGACTCAGAACTCCTTGAAAACATCAATCCATTATATATTAAAAATTAAATGATTTTTCTCCATATACAGGAAAGTGTATTACATAGAAAAGAAAATGTAATGAAATATAGTTATTGTTCCTAAAAGAGGGACAGAAAGACCATATATTTAAAATTCCAAACTTGGTGTAGGAGGTGATGATAGTAACATTTGCTTATTATTTTTGATCATAGCAAAAAATAAGTTATATAAATGCTGCCATTTGATATGTTTATCCCCACAGTTTGCTTCTCAAAATATTTGCGATTGCATTCGATAGCACACATATAAGTTAAAACCAAATGAATTAGAAATGCAATATCAAAACATAGTGCACTGGAAACCTTAGTTAATTTAATTGTTGTATTCAAGCATTAAATCTACCTCTGAGCTTCCTGTGATCCAAAATAACACTTCTGAAGTGCCAGGTTATATGATGTAGTCAAACGAGGCAAGCCTATTCATCAGAAGACATGAATAAAATAATGATGAAGTCAGAAAACCCAGAAAGAAGGTTCTTCATGCCTCCTCTATATATCTGTTTCTGCTTTTATTGAAGTTTTATTCTAACACCTCGGAAAACTACTTAACATTCTCAGCCTCGTTTTCCTGGTCTGCACAATGACAGTTATTGGAGTTACTTTATCTCAGGCAGATGTTTTTGGGTATTCTTTGATGCTGTAACTTGAACTCCAATGAGAATAGTTCTAACTCGAGTTAATAAAATATCCCTATTTGTGATGCGTCCTCCAACATTTTTTATTATTTATTTTCTACAATAACAGCAGAGGGAACTCTCAAGCTCAAATACCACTGTGATAAATATTAAACCTTATCAGTCTACTGGGGAAAAGGCAAAAATAGCAAAAATTCATGGGGGGGGGCAGGGGAGGTAGAAATTCCCCTATAATTTAAGGTAGAGATGATAAATTAGATTTCATCTGCAAAGTACAGGAACCACATTCAGGCGATTAGATGTACTCCGAAAATGTGAACTGTATACTTAGAGACCAAAACACATCAATTTAGGAAAAAAATTTGGGAACGATAAGAGCCTTATTCATATTTCTCAATTTGCCATTACTGCTGTTATGATGATTTATGATTGGTTTATGTTCTGACTCGACTTTGGGAAATGTCACTGATAGCAGTGACAAGCGCTTCTGCAGGGTCTATGCTGCGCAATCAAGGGGATGACATCATTCTTAGACAATCAACTTGCTCATGGTTGCTTGCCAGCTTCCTTGACGTCTTTTCATTGCCATGGCCATCATCATGAGTTATAAGGCTCTTACCAATAATTTGAATGACCTCAATCTCTCTTCACATTCTTCTTTAGTGCATGATACGTTCATTTTACTTTTTAACATCTTTCACATATTAGCAAAGTAGTCATTTAAAATGCATGCAGAGCTAGAAAGTAAATTACTGGGGTAAAGGGCACTTCAAGATGATTGAAAATACGCCTCACGAGCTGTTGCCTTTTCTGTTTCACAGAGTTACTAAAAAGGTGTTAGAAATGCGATTTCACAGGTAAATATGTATGTACCAAATACACATTTTTGATTTAATGTACCTGTTACTTAATGTTTTGACATCATTTTTTTATTATAGTAAAGCCTGAAGATAATATTACCGTCTATGACATAGCATTGCAGGATTTAATGCCTTGGCAAATTTAAAATTCTCAAGCACTTAGCTGAAATTTTATACATAAGATTGTGCTGAGAATTTGAGGCCTTTTTCACGATTTGCTGATATTCTTTAATCTGTTGTTTACAGATGGTATCTAATTTCACATATATCTTTCCGTATGTTAACTGAACATATATATCTTCCAGAGTTCCTAGGAACAACCAGTGCACTTGTTAGGATTAAAAAAAAAAAAAAAAACAAAACAAAACAAGGTAGGAATTTAGATTTTGGATAGCAAAGTTTACTCAATCATGGCTGTGAGCAAAGTAGTTGGCCATAGTTACAATGGTATAAAATTGATTAATATGTTTTTAATATTTTTATATTAAGTTCCCTCTCCTTTCCTTTTTTTATAAACGTTGTTCTGCAAACCTAATGCAATATGGCAGATATGTTCTGTTTTCTTGTGCTTTTTGTAAGTTGAGATTTTTCCAAAATATGATTTCCTCTTTTTCTCAAACAATGCAGTTTCAGGTGTTGTTAATAGAGGGGCCAAAAAATAATTTGAACCTGAGGAAAAATTTTCCCAAATTGACATATTTTATTAGGGTATTTTTATGACCATTTTACCCATTATTTACTTAGACACAACTCGGGAACAAGCCTTTGGGAAAGTAAGCCAAACAGGGTATAGTTTGAGGGACTCTGACAAGGGTCCTTCAGCAACACATCTGTATGGCAGTTAGTTCTTGAAGCTTCATCCCTTTGGTCTTAGGCTTCCATTCAAAAGCAAACAATCCTGTGTGAGTTCTAATTCGGATGTTTTATTAACTCACAATTTCTTTCAACCAAAACCTAATTCTAGCTCTGGATGTCTGGGAGTCACTGTCTCCCTTATATTGCCTCACCTTATCTTCATAATAACCAGGCATTATTTTACTCTTTTTGCAACAGAGCAGACTGATTCTCAGGCAGTGCAAAGAGTTGATGTAACATGTCCATGATCATCCAGGTAGAAATTGATGGCATTGGTGTCAGTGGGGCCCCTTATTATTATCCAGAAAGGAAATAGCAAGAGAGATGAAGAAGGCATGGGGTTGAGAGACACAGACAGGAGATGCTGTGAGGGCTGTGGGAGAGTAAGAGGGTTTCAAAGATAAACTTTCAGCTCTGCTCCAATGTGATAGGTGTCACAGGTGTAATCTCTGTGAATTTGTCAGGTTCTATTTTTACCTCAGGGCACATAACTGAGAGTATTATACTACTAGAACCCTGGGTTCGGAGGAGAAAATCAACGGTGGACATTAAACTGTCCAACTGGGCTGCATTAAAAATTATCACAACTGATTTTTTTTTAAAAAAATTATTTATTTATTCATGAGAGACAGAGAGAGAGAGAGGCAGAGACACAGGCAGAGGGAGAAGCAGGCTCTATGCACCTGACGTGGGACTTGATCCCAGGACCCCAGGGTCACGCCCTGGGCTCAACCACTGGGCCACCCAGGCGTCCCCATAACTGATTTTAAAACTACACTTTTTATCATGATACACTTAATAAAATTTTAGATGACTACAGTAGACGATATAAATGTTTTACTTTCTATTAGCGCGCATTCTCAGATTGCCACACTTTACTGTCACAAAAGGAAAAAAGAAACATATGGTTCTCTATAAAAATTTATACAATTTCTGGGCAGCAGACCTTACATTAGCAATAGCATTACCCTTGGAATGGTACGCCAGATAGTTTTATGCACGTGAATTAAAATAAAAAAGAAAATACATACCAGCCTGAAAGGAATCTGTCCATTAAAAATCTGTCATGGTGGTTTTGTGTAGACTCCCACTAAATTAAGGCAAATTACAGCAACTATTAGCAACTGCACTTTATGACGAGTCTAAATATTTTCTCCCTCACAAAAGGTCTTAGAAGTTTGACATATTAACTGCTCTATTATATACCAACTAAAACATCACAAAGTACAGATTACAATGAATTTAGCTTTATACAGTCACAACATTCTGTCTTTAAAGGATTGGGTTCATTCATCTTCCCTGATGAGGCACAAACACACCTTTCTTTACCTCATTTCAAAAGAACAACTATTTTAAATCTACGCTCCATGGATAAACTGTGAGTGCTCTGAAATTTTAGGCAAGATTTTAGAAGCATAAGCCCAAGTGAATTTTTCTGGGGAGAGAATCAAAAGTTGCCCATGATTTTTAAAAGATTGAAACTAGTCTTTATGTACAAATTGTGTGGAAATAAAAATATAATTTTATTTGGCTTCCTATTTCTTTAATCAGCACTTTTCTTTTCCGTGGGTACATATTAATTATTGTCACTTTATATAACAGAGTGGATAGGATCTCAGATTCTAAGAACTACTATTTTCTGAAAATACACTTAAAAATCTATATTTGTGATATCTCCTCTGCAGATTATATGAATGGATGGAATCAGGTTTTGGTCATATGAAGTAGATTTACTTCCAACCATGAAAAGCCATTTGCCAATCCAAGGTTTATTGCTGCTTCCAAAGATCGTTTTCAGTTTCTTAAATATGTCCTGAAATTCTTTGAAATAGATTATACTTTAGTGCCAGGGTAAGGGAAATGGGAGAGTCTAGTGAAATTTCAGCAGAGTAATCTTTGATTTTTTTTCTTTTTTGCGTAAACTGTCACTTTTTAAAGGCATTCTTGTATTAACTATTAACATCACTCTAAGCTTTTTTATCTCTGATTTTAGCCCTGATTGGGGTCATTAACAATTATATTTTAGAATAAATCTGAACTATAGCTAGGTACAGAGTTAATTTGTCTGTTGAGAAGCAATGTTTTACTTACACAATTACTTTGTGAGGTGTAATATTTAAGATGATTCTTCTATACTGTTCATCCTAGCTGTCACGGACCCCAAATTTAATTTTCTTAGTCTTTTTTCTGTTCCTTAGTTGACACCCTTACAAATAATCCCACTTCCCAAAGACTGACAAGTTGGGAATATGAAGAGCTGATTAGAATAAAAAGTATTTCCCTCTTTATGTTTTAAGGAGTTTTCCAGTCTAGTAAGTTATCAGTTGAGATAGTGAGGACTATAATTAAAGTTAAATAACATGATTTGCTACAACTTCCAATTTCCTAATTGACATTTCAAATAACTAAGTGAACGTCAAAATGTCATATTCTAAAAGTTGCCGCATGCAGAATTCTTAAAATGTCAACAACAGAGGTAAGGGAAATTTTCACTTGCTCTCATCCATCTCTTCTATTTGGTAACCCAAGAAGGCTTGGAATATATTTTAAAAGTCACAGTCCCTGGGCTTTGAAATAAGACATACCATCTCATTAAATACAAATACCGGCTATTTTTTTTTTTATTTACTTATGATAGAGAGAGAGAGCGAGAGAGAGAGAGGCAGAGACACAAGCAGACTCCATGCACCGGGAGCCTGACGTGGGATTCGATCCCGGGTCTCCAGGATCGTGCCCTGGGCCAAAGGCAGGCGCCAAACCGCTGTGCCACCCAGGGATCCCCAAATACCGGCTATTATTCTAGCACAGAAAGTAGCTGAACAAACTGCCCATTGATTAGACAATGTCATTCTTTCTCAGAGCCAGAGTACAAACAAGATTTGACCAAATTATTTCTTTGAACTTTCAAGGACCTGTTGTTAGTATCTTCTTTACTTTGCAGGGCAGAAATAACAGATTATTCATGCAACATTTTCAATGTTCCTCTAAAGAGAAAGAAGAAACAAGAGGAAAAAGAGAAATATGTTTCTATATATTTTTGCTAATGTGGGCATCAGCTAGTAAACTCAGAATATGGTATTTGAATTCAGGAAATTTAGTTTTAGACACCCAGTTCTTAACCATCAGACTGTTCCATCTTCATAATGTAATTGTTCAGATATGACAAATGAGTTGTGTAGGGTTTTTAGTTAACATTATTTTTATTAGAAGCATATTTATGAATTTACATTTACAAATTAGATTACTGCTGACCAATTTTGTAGCCACACACACAAAAGAAATCTTTTTAGATATTGATAAACCCATTATATAGAAATGAAATTATTTTTGGGCATATTGGGTCAATGAAACACATTATTGACTTAAATTTCACCTATTTATTTTTACCTTTTTGAATAAGGTATTAAAATTTTTAATTGTATTAAAATTTTTCAATTGTATTTTACTTGTATTAAATATGTACTAAGATGCTATCTTAGATAACTTTACGTAGCATAATTTCTTCAGCTCTTTTAAATATCTGATATCACTTCCAATCATTTCTCAAATGAGTAATGTAAATATATGCCACAGCTATTTATTTCCAGTGCATTTTATTCCCAGTAAGTTGAGTTATGAAATATTAGACCTAAATGTGTTAATGAAAGGTAAGGGACCATTTATTCTGTTATAAAAACAAATAAAAATTCATAAATATTTCAGCCAGCTTTCTCTAAAGGTAATTATTTGATTAAAATTCTAAGAAAACTAATAGAATAACAAAGAAAAAAAGTCCTTTATCTTAGGAAAAAATAAATTTAGATAGAATTTTAAAAATTATAAATTCACAAACTAATGGTTACTAGAGGGGGGATGGGTGAAGAGATGGGTGTTGAGGATTAAGGAGGACACTTATAATAAGCACTGGGTGTTGTATGAAGTGTTGAAGCACTATTTTGTACATCTGAAACTAATATAACACTGTAGGTTGACTAATTGTAATTTAAATAAAAACTGTAAAAGATTATGAATTCAATTGGAGAGTGAGAGTGAGAGGAAGAAGAAGAAAGAAGGAAAAAGAAGAGGAAAGAGAAGGGGATGGAGAAGGAGGGAGAAAAGGAAGGAGAGGAAGGCGAAGGAAGTGAAGAAATAGAAGACAACATAGGTAAAAAGAGGAGATAAGAGAAAAAGAAAAGAAGGAAAGAAGAACACTATAATTAGGCTAGTTATAGTAGATTTGGTATTATATTCTCGTATCTCTCTAAAACACTAATGACATAATACTTAAGATGTAGCTTACATATCTAGTTTTGTTTTTGAAAAAGAAAAATAAAATTTATCCTGAGTAATATGCATAGCATGAAATTATCAATTTGATGGAAAATTATTTTTACAAATAAGTTTTTTGTGCTGTATCATGTTATATATCTATATATATAGTTATATAGTTATATAGTTATATATAGTTTAAAGGCTTTAGGTGCAGTGATAAGGTATTTAAATACTAAAATTTAAATTACATTAGAATCCCAAATGTGCAAATGCATTCTATCTACTTAGCATATAACTAAGTATACTATATTATATTGCCTTTTTTGTTATTTTTTCAGTATATCCATGTGCACTCTTCAGCTCTTATTAAGAACACTAAGTAAATCTACACCACCCTATTCCATGTTACTCTTAATTATGAAACTATATGTAAAAAAGCAATGATTTTAATGTTACATACTTCAAAAGAAATGAAAATACATCTCAAAGACTGTATTTTTCCACGTGGAAAAAAAACAAGGTACATAGTCTCTCAATTGTTAAAATATTTTACATCTTTGAAGCTAGTATCTGTATTTACTCCATTCACATGACCATTTTATGTGAAAAAAATACAACCAAGATTATTATTTTTTAACCTATTTATTCATGGGAGAGAGAGAGAGAGACAGAGAGAGAGACAGAGAGAGGCAGAGACAGAGGCAGAGAGAGAAGCAGGCTCTGCAGGGAGTCCCTGGGCTGAAGGCAGCCCTAAACCCCTGAACCACCGAGGCTGCCCAACAACCAAGATTATTTGCTTGTCTCAATACCTGCCATTGCTCCAGCTAGTCACCAAAGTTAGGCATCAGTAGTCTGATTTTCTTTATACATGTATTAATCTTGAGTCATTTAGTTGCAAGCCACTGAAATATGTCTTCAAACTTGCTTAAAGATTTTTTGACACAATTGTGGCTACCAAAAACTACAGGCTTACATTACTTTCCAACTTCCCTCACCCCCAATCTATGTTCCAATTTTGAAAAATCAGAAGAGGTTGCTATTTGGCCTGGCATGTCTTGTATATGAACCTTTAAACATGATAGAGGCAAGGAGGTTAGGAATTATGATTGGTAAATTGTGGATCATGTGTCTATACTTTGATCATCGCTATTAAAGAATGTTATTGACTGGAATTAAAATAAAAATTTAAAACAACAACAACAACAACAAAAAAAAAAACCAAGAACAAAAATGTGGTTGAAGAAGTGGATCTCTAATTAACTCACGATTTGTTAAGGATGATGATACCAGAAAAAGATAGTTGCTATTGAAGAAACAAAATAGAACAGAACAGATCTCCTAGTACGCTTACCTACTGGTTAACAAAAATTCTTCCATTTCCTTCTAGCCCTAGCCAGGTGAAAGAATTATAATTTTATAACTTGCTTAGCATATTTTTCTGTAAAAAAACAAACAAACCTCCAAATTCTGTGAAAGCAGAAAAAGTAGACTCTATGGGTTCCTGGATGCAAGCCCAACATGTGTATGTTGTGTGTGTTGGGGCTTCTCACACAACACCAAGCAATTCTTGGAAACCAGCAGGATGTAATTGAGAATTGGGTCAGTAACGACACCATCTACCTAGAGATAGCATCGGCTGAGGGCTCGGTCCTACCAGACTGCAATCCCCCACCAAGTCAGACAGCAGACACCACCTGTACTCTGACCAACTAGCTATAATGTAGACATTCCCATAACCCTCTTCTTCCTTGTGAAGAGATTTGTTGGAGTGGCTCTCAGAGCTAAGAAACGGTTTCACCTACTAGTGCACAGGTTTATTATAAAAGAATACAATATAGTATGGACCAAATGTATAAAACATAGAAAATAGTGAAAGATGTTAGAGATAACACAACATATGGTAGGAAAAAAAGAAGATGCAATGATGAACCAGTGTGACTCTCACATTAAAGGGAAATGTCCCCTTGTTCACAAGATCCACTGTGGGTGCTTTGTATAATCCCTCTAAATGTTTGACTATCTTTAATCAAGGCTCTAGTTCCATTGCTCATAGCACCTCCAGCAAGAAAAGATAGTTTACTTGTACTATTTTACCTTTAAAAGTCCTGTTTTCTAGGAAGGAGAGAGATTTTGTAGATAAGAACATCTATCATAGTTTAAACAGAGTTTCAGAAATGACAGGTACCTTATTTAGATAAGGTGACACATTACGGCTTCCTATCCCCCTCCTTTTTCTTATACAATGAGATCTATATGGAGACAAAATTACTTTATCAGTCCAAGTAAGTATCAAAGTCAGGCCTCATCTTCTGAGTTTTACATTTCATATCTCCTTGAATTCATCTTCCAGCTATTTGAAGGACATTTGAAGTGGATTTCGGTTTCTGTTGGTTACATTGAGTGATAATGCTGACTGAAATTATTTTTTGGTGAAAGGTTATTGGCAGAAATTGTAGTGCTTCTGAAATGCTGCTACAGGCTGTTAAGAATCTGGATTAAAAAAGAATGAAGTAGCTTAGAATGTCAATGTTCACTATTTAAAATACATTTTAAATCTTTCTAAAGTTCTAATTCACCATGGATTTTATGTATGACATAGGGATATCTCATTCTTGGTGTTATATTCCCTGAATAGTGCCTTTATTTGCAGAAAAAAAATACCTTAGTGTTGCAATCAATTAATGAAATAGGATATCAGAGAATATTTCTCCTGTTACTCTGATTTCAATTTTCCAATCTTCCAAGTTGATGTGTTCATAAGAATTGAAAGTAATTTAGTTAAATACATATTTAAGCACTTTGTGGTATAAAATAAAAACAAATCTGATTCCTGGGAAAATCATAAAGGGAGTAAATATATAAATGCACATAACAGAAGATTATTCTCCTTCATTTAAAAAAATGGTGCTGCATAAAGCACATGAGGGATAAAGCTCATCTTTATGTTTAGAGAGTCGTGACCTATGAAGTCCTTTGTAAGGCTTATAAAAAGATGTGCCAGCTCCAAGTGACAGGCTGGGTGGACTACCTTATTGTCACTGAATAAAGTTGCTTTCAAATTCCTCTTAAAATATATGGATCCTGCATGGGACACTGACAATGGATTTTAATAATATCACCTGGGATTTGCAAAGAATAGAGTTTTAAAAGAAGGGAGAACACATTACTGTTTAGTTTTTTCTTTTTTCTTTTTTTTTTAGTTTTTTTTAATTTTTTAAATTTTATTTATTTATTTATTTATTTATTTATTTATTTATTTATTTTAGTTTTTTCTTTTACATCACATCATCATCATCATCATTACTATTCACATAGATACATAATTTCGGGAATGAAGGAAAATAATAATCTATCTCTACTAGATGGACTTAGCCATCTTTAAAACAATCGCTCTTATTTCTTTTTTAAGACAGCGAGTGAGCACAAGGGGAAGGGCAGGAAGACAGGGTGGCAGAGAATCTTAGGCTCCACGCTCAGCCAGTGGAGTGGATCCCCTGACCCTGAGATCAAGAACTGAGCTGAAATCAAGAGTTGGATGTTTAACCGACTGAGCCAACCAGGAGCCCCCCTTTTCAAAGAAAAAAAATAGATATTTAAATAATGAAGTTTTCAAAGTTAGAAGAGTATATTAAAAAAATACAGACTGCCTTTCATGCATGAGCACCATTAATACTGGATAAGTAAGTTTGCAGGAATCTTTGTCTGTATAAGATGCATTCATTGTGGGTGCATACATGGAGAGAGAGAGGAAAATGTAAACAGAGAACATGGAGATGAAACTAAAATAAGAGTAAATACTGGGAAGGAGAATTAGGTATCTCTGCTATGGAATCTGTAGGCATTTAAAGTCCTCTTTTTTTCTCCATTAATCTTATCCTCGATTCTTTGCTTGTTTGCTTTTTAGGTTATCAAGTATATATTGTCTAAGTTTCTAATATTTGTATTTTGTCTTCTATAATTCTCATAGACGTTTAATATCCATATTATATTTAAAATGAGCTAATAGTCACCAATGGCAAGTTACCTTTTCCATTTCTCATTTCTTCATTTTTTTGTTATCAGATAATATATAGCTTTAAAAATATTCCATCATATCAAGGGCTTTTTATCATACTAGTTCTTTCATGTTTGGAGAAGTCTGTCTGTTGCCTTTATATTTGCCAATAAACTTGGCTTATAATATTATATTTAGGTCAAGATTTTTCTATGAACTTTGAAGATGCTACGCTGTCTTCTAACATTAATCATGTTTTCCTTTTTAAAATGATTTTATTTATTTATTTATTTATTTTGAGAGAGAGCAAGTGTGAGCTAGGGAAGAGGTGGTGTGGTGGGGGGAATGGGAGAAAATCTCAAATGCTGATCCCCATGCTGAGATCATGACCCCAACCTAACCCAAGAGTCAGCCACTTAACTGAATCATGCGCTCTGGCATTAATAATGCTTTTGATAATTTTGAGGTCATGTTTACTTTTTCCCTATTAAGTCATTGACATTTTTTGTCATGATGATTGAAAAATTATGTCTTTAAAGTCCAAAAGATTAACGAAATTACATAACTCATTTGAGAATTTTCTAAATCAAAACTTTCTGAAATATCAATTTTTTCTCAGCTAGAAAAAAACTCCTAGAATTAAATTTACATATTTCCAATTATCTGGATATTATTGCCTTATATTATCCTCAAATTCAGACGCATCGAATTTTCATATGCTACGTGGCTTTTTATATTATGCTTTAAGTACCTTTATATTGCTCTCACTTCTATCTTTAATCAGCATTTTGAATATGATTATCTAAGTCATTTTTCTTTCTTTCTTTATTTTTTTTTAATTTTTATTTATTTATGATAGTCCCACAGAGAGAGAGAGAGAGAGGCAGAGACACAGGCAGAAGGAGAAGCAGGCTCCATGCACCGGGAGCCCGACGTGGGATTCGATCCCGGGTCTCCAGGATCGCGCCCCAGGTCAAAGGCAGGCGCCAAACCGCTGCGCCACCCAGGGATCCCTAAGTCATTTTTCTTTAAAAATAACTTGCTATTTGATGGTGCCTATTCTGTTCCTTCCTGATTTTAATTAATTTATTAATAATATTTCTTGGTCTAATTAATTTGATTGTTAACCTCCCCTTTTCATATTCTAAACCCTTGTATATTGAATTTAATATTTATTAATTTATTCTACATAAATAATGACAAAAATTCTTACTATTTCACAAAATACATTATTTTCTTCAAATTTTGAACTTTCTCTTTTGCACATTGATTGTGAATGTTTTTTTTTAAAGATTTTATTTATTTATTCATGAGAGACACAGAGAGAGAGAGAGAGGCAGAGACACAGGCAGAGGGAGAAGCAGGTTCCATGCATGGAGCTGGATGTGGGACCTGATCCCAGGTCTCTAGGATCACACCCTGGGCCTAAGGCAGGCACCAAACCACTGAGCCACTCAAGGATTCCCATGAATATGTGTTTAATTTAGTATCTGAACATAATTACATTGCCAGTTCTTTTTATTTTGTTCATGTTCTGCTGGCTTGTATTGACATTATCTTTACCCTGATATAATGTGGAGCATTTGATTTTTTCTTACTGAATATGAAGTTAGTTTTTCTTTTCCCTTCAGCCTAGAGATAAGAACTGAAAAATGCACATTCTTTCCATTGTTTTGAATAAGCTGAGCTAATGGTAAATACAGAAGTGGAAGAAAAACGTGGGGAAGATAAGGGATAGAATTTAGTAATAAATGTATGCAATCTTTGTTATAAAATTTGGTTTACATGTTCATATGAGATGTTATAGATATCACACCTGTAGTTCACCTACAAACCAAATTTTGTGTGTAAATAGGTATATCAATACTATTCTCACAATGGGCTGTCCCTGGATTCTTTTCCCCCCTTGGGTTTTGAAACATCTTTCATTTAATGTGCAGAAACTGATCCACAGAATCTTCTCCCCCCCCCCCCAATCAGGATGAATCTGTATTGTTCAGTTTACTTATTTTTTAGGTGTTTCTTTCACCTGGAAACTTTTACCACTTCTAGGTATGAAAAAGAAAATATAGAGGTACCTGGGTGGCTCAGTGGTTGAGTGTCTGCCTTTGGCTCAGGTTGTGATCCCGGGGTCCAGGCTCAAGTTCTGCATCAGGCTCCCTGGGATCAGGCTTCTTCGTCTCTGCCACTCTCCGTGTGTCTCATGTGAATATATAAATAAAATCTTTAAAAAAAAGGAAAATACAAGTAAATATAAAGATAACCTATCACTTTTGTAGGTGATGCCAAAATGTTGTCCAAAAAGATTATATAAATTTCCACCCTTGGGATCCCTGGGTGGCGTAGCGGTTTGGCGCATGCCTTTGGCCCAGGGCATGATCCTGGAGACCTGGGATCGAATCCCACGTCGGGCTCCCAGTGCATGGAGCCTGCTTCTCCCTCTGCCTGTGTCTCTGCCTCTCTCTCTCTCTCTGTGACTATCATAAATAAAAATTTAAAAAAAAGTATTATTAAATTTCCACCCTTGCTAATAATACTTGAGAATATATTTACATTTTCTTACATTCTAACAACATTTGACATTTTCAGAATTTTCATTTTGTAAATCTAATGAGTATACAATGATTCTGCATAGTGCTATTAATTTGTACCTTGCTGGTTACTAATAAATTTGAGCATATTTTATATACATATGGTTCACTTGTATATACTTCTCTTGTAGAAATCCATTATAAATTTTATGTATTACTCTTTAATGACTCAACTTTTTCCATTGATGTGTTGTATTTCTCAACATATTATGGATACAGAGGCTAGTTTTTAACCTTTCTATATTGTCCTTTAATGAATATGATCATTAATTTAAATATATTCAAATTTTTCAATATTTTATTGTTTTTATACCTTTTGAATATCATTTAAGAAATCTTACCCCAAAGTTTTAAATATGTTCTCTTATAATTTAAAATGTTTATACTTTTCTTTTTGCACTTAGGTAATTAATCCACCTGGAATACAGTGCGAGATAAGGAATTCTTTTCTACGTACTTAGTGTAGTGGGTTGAATTGTCCTCCCCCCATCCCCAAATATATGTGCAAGTCCTAATCCCTGGAATCTATGAATGTGACCTTATTTAGGAAAAAGAGTCTTTGTACATGTAATTAAATTAAGGATCTTGAGATGAGATCATTCTGAACAACTCTGATCCTTAAGTTGAATGCTGTATTATTATAAGAGAAGAGGAAGGAGAAGCCACACAAAGGGGAAGGCCATTTTAAGACAAATAGAAGCTGGGTTTGTGCTACTGTGAGCCAACAGACACTGGAGGAGGAAAGGCAGGATTGTCTTCTAGAGCCTTCAGAGGGAGTGTGGCCCTACCAACCTCTTCTGTCTTAAATTGTAAATTTGTGATAATTCATTATGGCAGCTGTAGAAAACTCATAGATACCTAATGCCCCAGTACCTTTATTGAAAAGTCCACCTTTTCCTTACATTTATCTATATTTGTCAAATATTTAATGTCCTCATGTACATGAATCTGTTCCTCTTCTGTCCAATACTCTCTAGTCTTCCTGCATAACATGATATCTATGCACAAAATCACAAAGTATTGACAGAAAAGACCTCCTAGAACTAGTGAGACAATATAGCAAAATCCCAGGAAGCACGATTTTGTGGAATAATGGTTGCTTAATGATGTCTATGTCTTAGTCCCTGATACCTATTACAGTACCTCAAAAAAAAAAAAAAAAAGACATTTAAGAGGTAATTAAATTAAGGATTTTAAGGTTAGAAAATTATCCTGGATTATCTGGCTGGGCTCAATACAATCACAAAGGGCCATACAATAAAGAGACAGGAGGGCCAGTCTGAGAAATGAGATATGATGATGAAAACAAAGGTTAGAGAGTGAGGGAGAAATTTGAAAATGTGACACTGCTGACTTTAATGACAGTAGAAGGCAACGGGGGCGGGGGGGCTCAAGGCGGTTAAGCATCTGGCTCTTGGTTTCAGCTCAGGTCATGATCCCAGGGTCTCTCTCTTTCTCTCTCTCTCAAGTAAATAAATGAATAAAATCTTAAAAAAAGAAAACAGTGGAAGGGGCCCCAAACTAGCAAAGAACAACTGGATTTTGAAATCTATACATACATAGACTATGTATGACAGTACTCACACAAAGACCGAAATCTAAAATATAATGTGAGTGTGTGGGAAACTTTAAAATTCTGATGGAAGAAATCAACAAACATTTGAATAAATGGTAATATATTCCACAATCATGGAATAGAAGATTCAATATTGTTAAGAGGTATATTCTTTCAAACTTTACATGTAGATGTTACACGGTTCCAACCCAAATGCTAGCAAGTGATTATGTAGCTATCAAACCTGTTTCTAAGGTTTATGGGACAAAAAAAAAAAAAAAAAAAAGACCTAGAATAGCCAACACAGTAGTGAAAAAGGAGAATAAATTTGGAGGACTTCCCTATGCAATTTTAAGTCTTGCTATGCAGCTGCCTAATCAAGAGGGCATGACATTGGCAAAAGAGTAGGCATGTAGATCAAAGAACCATAGTAGAGAGCTCAGAAACAGACCCACATGAAGATGATCAACTGATTTTTTATAAAGGATCAAATATGTGGTGAAAAGATGGTGTTTAAAAAAATAGTGCTGAAACAATTAAATGTCCACATGCAAAAAGAACCTAGAAACAGATAATGCATCTTTCATCAAAATTAACTCAAAATAGATGATAGACTTAAATGTAAAATACAAAATTATAAAACTGCATGAAGAAAACAAAGAAGTTCCTAAGATTTTGTTTATAATTTTTTAGTTAAAGGGCTAAAAGCATGGCTGGTGAAAGAAATAATTGATGTATTGGACTTTATTGAAATCAAATCTTCTATTCTTTAAAAGATTCTGATGAAAATAGGAAAGACAAGCCATGGACAGGGAGAAATATTTCAAAACACATATCTGATAAAGGGCTTGTATCCAATATATATAAAAAAAAACAAAAACAAAAACATAAAAACAACACCAACAGCTCAAATTAAAAACTTGTGCAAAATTCCAGAACAGACACTGCAGCCAGGGAGATATACGATTGGCAGATAAGCATTTGAAAGGGTACTTAATACCCTGCATCCCTAGTTAATACAATGAGGACTAGCACATGACCATTGGAATGGCTATAATCCCAAATGTGATATTACAAAATGCTGGTAAGGATGCATCACAATAGGGACCTTCATTCATGGCTGGTGGGCATGCAAAATTTTATGGTCACTTTGGAAGGTAGTTTGGCAGTTTTGTATAATGCCAAAGGTAATCTTACCATGTAATCCAGCAATCCCATTTTTAGGTATTTACCAAATTTATTTGATTACTTACGTCCACACAAATACCTACACAGAAATATTTATAGCAGCTTTATTAATAATGACCCAAAACTGAAAGTAACCAAGACGTCTTTTTTTTTTTTTAAGATTTTATTTATTTATTTGAGGGGGGGGGACCTAGAGGAGGAGGGACAGAGGGAAAGATAGACACAGACTCCCTGCTAAGGAGGGAGCCTACAGTAGGGCTGATTCCCAGGATCCCAGCACCCTGAGATCATGACAATGAGCTGAAAGTAGAGGCTTAACCAACTGAGCCACTCAGGTGCTCCCCAAGATCGTCTTTAAATAGGTGAATGGATAAACACATTGTGATTCATCCAGATGATAGGATATTATTCAGTGATAAAAATAAATGATCAAGCTACAGAAAGATGTGAATGAGCCTAAATGCATAGTGCTAAGTGAAATATCAGTCTGACAAATGATCAATGATTCCAATAATATGCCATTCTTGAAAAGGTAAAATTAATACAGACTATAAAAATATCAGTCATTGTCAGACATTCAGTGAAATGGGAGGGAAGGTTGACAGGTGAAACAGGAAATATGTAGGATGGCGAAACAATCCTCCGGTGTATGTGACACATTTGTCAGAAATCACTGAACTTCACAGCACAGAGTGAAGTCAATGCATGCACACATTTAAGAGAATTATGTAGGGAGTTGGGGGAGTCCAAGAATGGAATGTGGAATATACCAAAACTATATCACGAATGTATGAAACAATCTCACTAAAGAAGATGAGGGGGGGAAGTTGCTGATCAAAGTAACTTCGATAATGAGTGGAATTTCTAAAACAAAGACCAAAGAAACTACACCTAAGCATTGTAATCTAATTGATAAAGTTGCATCGCAGATGTAGGTTAAAAATTCTGATATTCTTATATGTGTATACTGAAAATTAACAATTAAATAAATGAATGGGCTGACTGTAGGAATCAGGTTTCATTTTTTGAGTGGGAGTTTACAGATAATTAAGTGGAGGAGGCTAGAATGATCTATGTTTTATTTAAAAACAAAATGACATGCTTTCCCCTTATTTGTATACTAGTTATTATTTCAGAGTAACAATTACTTCTAAATTTAGTGCTTTAAAACAATAATATCCATTACCCCCACAGTTTTTGGGGGTTGGGAATCTGGGTGCAGCACAGTCAAGGCTTATAGCTCAGCATCTCTCACAAGGTGTCAGCCAGGCTGGAATCATCTCAAGGCTCACTGGGGCAAAATCTACTTCCAAACTCACTTGCAACTATGAATGGATTAAGGATCTTGGGATGGGGAAATTATTTTAGGCTATCTGGGTGGGATCAGTGTAATCACAATTGTTCTCCCACTAAGGAAGGCAGGGATGTCAGTCAGGGAAGAGGGTGTGAAGATAGAATCAGACGCTGGGGAGATTTGATTGCTGACAGAAATCACTACCTAAGGAATGTGGGTGGCTTCTAAAAGCTGGAAAAGACAAGGAAATGGATTTTCCCTTAAAGTTCCCAGAAGGAATGCAGCCTGCCCAACACCTTGATTTTAGCCCCATATGGCCCTTTGCAGACTTATCTCCAGAACATATCCAGGTAGATAACAAATTTATTTTGTTTTAAGTGACTAGACATGTGCTAGTTTGTTACACAGCAATAGGAAGCACATACATACTCCCTCCGGGATCTTGGAGCCTCAAACCCTGCTTTTCTTCATACCTCTAGGTCTCAATCTCTTTCTTTCTCTCCCTCTCTCTGTATTTTATGAAACTTACACGTTCTTATCAGAAGGTCTGTCAAATACTACCTTCTCCTTCATACTGGAAGGTCTCAAACAGAGTGAATATCCACAAATCATTCATCCCATAACCTTTGTGAGTTTCCCCATTCAGCTACCAGATGAGGATCATGATAGACACTTTACTGCGTGATACAGTGGATTACATGGATTCAAGGATTAAACTGTAACAACCATCACCATAGAGATGTAAATGCTGAGAGTGTATTAGTTTTGCAGTTAGGTTCCCTAGTGAAGTAACAACACATCTGTTTTGAAGCTTGGAAAAATAAAACACATGCCTCAGCAAGATAACAATAAAGAAAATGGTCCACCTAATCATTGGCCTCAAAAGATATTTGTGAATAGGTGGAAACAAAACTGAGAATCTATAAAACACAAAGAATACTATAAAATATTGTGGATCCTTCAATACGAAAGACTGATAACATGATTTGATTTCTGCAATAATGTAAAGGACGTCGTTGTGACAAATCTCTTTGGAAAATGGGTCTTTTTTTACACTGACAGCATATACTTTTTGCATTTACAATTTCTGTTCTATTTTGAATTTTATCGTATAGAATCAATATACTATATGCTTCCTGAGGAAAAAGACAGTAACTTCAACATACTAAGTTATTGCCATATGTAATTGAAGATTTTAATAAATGGTGATTAAATTAGGTAAAGCCACAAAATTCTATACATATGAAAAATAGTAACTTAGTACCATTTTAATGTATAGTGATTTTTATAGTCCTACACTTTGAAAATTAGTAGTCCATGGATGATATAAATTAGAACCAGAAACTGTAAATAACATGAATATAGCAAGGTAGATAAAAAAGAACTGATTATAATTGAGAGGATTAGGTTTATAGGTGGAAATAGGGTGAAGATAGTTACATTTGAAATTGTGTGCATAGGAAAAGATGAAAGGCAGGATATGAAGAAACTGGCATCTAAATAATTAAATATGTGTAAAACGCTTAAGCATATCAAAAATTAAAAAAAATATAAATACACAGTAGTTATAAATATTTTAAATCTTTTCTCTGTACTCAGAATCCTATCCAACATGTTATATTTGCATTTTCCTGGTCCACACTCAAGAATATGTCAATTTCCCTTCTCAACTGACCTATTTCCTTCTGCAGTTCTTTATCTAAAAAGGGTATGTCACATTTTCCTGTAAACTAGAAATAAGCAAAATAAACTCTTCACTGTTTGCTGATGAACAAATTTTCATGCAAACAAAACATGCACATTCACGTGCCAGAGAGAGGCAGAGAACAGGAAAAGTTCTTGTTTGAATTATTGCCAGAGATCATTTAAAAAATGAGTATTCGATTATGTGGTATTTCATAAAATATCCCTGATAACCCATCAAGCTAGGTATTCGTGGCTGCCACTGCCTCGCTGTGAGGAAGTAAGAGTTTGTGTTTTCTATATTTTACACTGTATTTCATTTGTCTTTACTCCAACGTTCACATGAGTGTGCTCTGCCCAAATGCAACATTCTGACAGGTCCAGCATCCTTTAGTGTCAGCTACTCTTAAACTGTGGCTGTAAGTCTGATCATTCTTCAGTAGCGCCACTACATCAATTTGTCTCTATTAATTTCCTATTCATATAGTGGATTATTTACATAATTAAAAAATTCTTCCTGAAATTTCCCATTTTGTTCTTTGATGCAGACACATGTATATGATTAATGTAATGTCTATCATTTTGATTACAGGTCTCTCTACCAGGATAATTCTCTTAAAAAAATAAAATAAAAATAAAAACCTATGCATTAGTTCTTTCCTTTGAGATATGACTAAAATCATTTTACTTGTAATTCCACCTGTACAAGTGGTAAAAATCTCGAGTCTCATTGTATTACCAACGAGGTTTAGTTTATGAACAAGAAATCTCTTTATATGAGCTGTTGTTGCCTGGCAACATCTGGAGAAAGCTATCTGTGGAGCTAGTAAAAACACCAAGTGCAACATTGCCTGGTAAGGCCCATTATAGCCTATATTTTCTGAATAAGTTTGCAATACAGATGACTTTCATAACATAATTTCAAAATCTGCGCAATTAGATTTCGATTATTAAATTGCAATAGGGTTTACTTCTCCATGATAAGATAGAAAGAGTAAATATGTTCTTCAATTTATTTAATTCCTTTAAATTCAGTAAAATAATGTGAACATTGGTTAAAAACATCTACTTATGGAAATGCCATTTGCATTGACATTTGGAAAGCTTGAGAACCCGACACAAGTTGCGTACATAGTCACAATAGAAAATAAAATGACACTTGGAAATACCTTTCCAAAAGCATTTAAATCGTTAGAATTAGAAGGTCATAAGGGACCATAAGAGATTGATTAACTCATCCTTTAGCCATCTGGTATGAATACATATTCTGTTCTATAAAAAATCCATAAAGAGCATGAATGCTCTTTTTTTTTTTTTTTTACAATCTCCTTTAATAGCAAGTTTAACACAAAATTTTCACCAGGAACATCCTGTAGTAACTAACTTCAAATTTAGAATATAAATTTATTGCTAAACTTCTACCTGTGTATTGTGTATCATATATGACATCTGCCCAGGTAGTATAGGAAGAACTTCACAGAAGAGAAACTATTTGAATGTACCCAGAATTTAGAGTGTCAGAGTATTTACTAAGACTTATTTCTTCATTTTCCTATGCACATAGCCAGGTTATACTCTCTCCACTGAAATCAAGAATAACCACATAACTGAGTGGTTGACAATGAAATGAGAGAAAAAAAAAACAAAAACAATAATGTGCAACTCCAGGTCCGGCCACATCCCTTTTCTGTGCATTGACTTGATGCAGAGGAACATGGTAACCTTGAAAGTCATTAATTGAAAATGGCAGAACCATATGACTAAGAGATTGAGTCCCTAAATTAGCCTGTATAGGAGAGCTGCCTTCCAAGCTGGGGCACCTATTTGGAGGCTTACCATGAGCAGGAATAAACAATTGTGTTCAAACTACTGACATTTGGGGGTTTTTCTTATACAGCAGTTGCCTTAATGTGGCCTTCTTTATCATCTGTAGGAAGGATTTGGACAGAAGACACCTAAGTGGGGAGAGGAGTCAATACTAAAGATGGGTTCAGCACAGCACGACAATGGTGCAGAAGCATACCTGTAGAATATCAAGTAGTCTGACTGTACAATTAGACAGTCATAGGGAATAGTGGAAGATAATAACAGAATAAAGAATGTGTATTGGGACCATATCTTGGAGGACTTCAAGTGTCATGCTGAGGTCCTGGACATAAAATTTAGGAAGTAATGGGGCTCATAATAAAGGCTCATCAGCAAAAGAACACGCACAATTTGAATTGTAGTATATGCCTATTAATCTAGCAGCTGTAAATAACATAGTTTAGAAGTAGGGAGTAATAAAGATCTTTGTAATAATAATCACAAAGTAAAACCATGTAATGTGAATAGATGAGGCATAGGAATATGGTGTTGTAGAGATAGGATTCGTAAGTGTAGCAATTGTTAAGATGTGAAGGTACAAGGAGAAATAGCAATATTAATAATTGTATAAGTTGATGCTTATGTTCTTACTACTGACTATTTTATATGGATTATCTCCCCTAATCATCACAATAACCCTACAAAATAAATAAAATAAATAAATGTTCCCCCATCTTGCAGAAAGAATACGATTTAGAGAGGTTTAGCTCATAGGCAAAAGTTATAAACAGAACAACCAGGATTTGAAAGAATCTAATGTTAGACCCTCGTCTCTTAACAAGTATAATATCAAATCCAGATTATGAGAAGTACGGAAAGCCATTTATTGATATGGTGTGAGAGAAAGTGGTGTGCACTCAACTGATATCTGCCTGTTTTAGTACATTTTTATATTGATATCATTTTGAATTCATAGACAAATTGCAAGAATCGTGCAAGGAACTTCAATACACCCATCATCCAAATTCACCACAATATATGGAATGACTTTTGTCATTTTTTTTCCATTTGCTAAGACTAAAATGACTAGCATATTTACATATTGACAGGAGGAGCCAGTTGGAATTTCAATTTGTAATTGACCTTTTGGAAGGGTTCAGTTCTAGAGAGAATGGTGTGGAATAAATTAGTATAGACAGAGATTGGTAAAATTGGTAAAATCTATCAGATTCCAGAGTGAGAGGGTAGAAGGAGAAAAAGATAATTTAATATGATAACACTGTGTAACAAATGTCCAGATAGGAAAAGTTATAGAGGGATAGCCGCAAGGTTCAACTTAAGAAAGATCAAAAGATCTAAGAAAGGTTAGACTTC
Organism: Nyctereutes procyonoides; assembly: GCF_905146905.1. Lineage (NCBI taxonomy): Eukaryota > Metazoa > Chordata > Mammalia > Carnivora > Canidae > Nyctereutes > Nyctereutes procyonoides. Next base: position 2,997,980 of record NW_026575132.1, read on the forward strand.
ATATTCAGAAGGTCGCCAGTGACCTTCAATACAACATTTTGGGTAGCATACTGAAGAAGAAACTAAATCACAAAGGTTAAGGGGAATAATGAGTGAGGAAAATGAAAATAAATATAAGAAAAAATGCTGCACATATGTTAATAGTTACAACTTTTAATTTTCTCTTCCATGATTTTGCTGTTCATCCTCTTTTCTTTCTACTAGTAGTTCTGGGTCAAAATTTTTCAGAAACACTTTGCACTGGCCAGACAGGGAGTTTGAGGCAGGGCAGCACATGGTGGTGGCCTTCCCAGGGGTCATCCCCTCAATGGTAAGGGGCCCGGCCGAGGCAAAGGGAAGATTCATCTTTCTAGGATCACACACATGTCTCTGGATGACCCATAATGGTGGTGTGGGTGGTGCAGAGGCTAATGTGGGGCAATTTTTCAGGAGCAGATTCCCTCCTGTCTAATTGAGCAGGATGGGGTTCGGCTCACATATTTTACTACCTGGAAACTAAAATAAAGAGTGGAACTTCGAATGTGAAAAATGTTGAAGATATTTGGAACATAAATGTAAGCAAGCATACCTATGGATATATTTTATGAATATATTCGTGTATATCTAGGTAAGTATGTATACTTTACCTTGCATTGTGACTCCAGTTGAGAGAACACTTTTCTATATCTGAAGTCAGTGATTCCATTTATGACTTAGATGAACAAATTGTTTCATTTAAGAAAAATTTTATAATTTCAGTTAAATGAGTTCAATTTCCCTTGTAGGTTCATTTTGCCTGAATTGCATTTATCACAAGGACTATTTCTATGAGCTATAAAAACAAAACAAAACAAAACAAAACAAAACAAAACTTTGTAGATAAAAGCTGAGAAATTTGGAGAGACTTGCTCCTTTAATAATGTCACATTGAGAAGCTGTGACTTATAATAATAATAATGATAATAATAATAATATAATGAAACGAGATCTTTTCATTCATCCGGTTATGTTTTTCAAAAGACTACTTTATATTGCTTCAATAATTATTAGAATGAAGATACCTTCTAAATTTTGTTTTGTTTCAGTTTCCTTATGTTTAAGTGGAGACAATATTTGTGGCTAATTCCTAGGGTTATTGAACAGTTAAACATCACATTTTGGAACAGTGCATTCTAACATCTCCAATTTATGATAATTTTCTTCCTGGTCAGTAACTAAAACTCAAGAATGTGTTATCTGCTACTCATACTGCTCATACTGGTAAGACCAGTAATGCCTGTCTTTTTTTTTTTTTTTATCCTTAGGGAGTTGGAAACCATATATATATATATATATTATATATATATATTATTTATTTATTTAATAGAAATTCGATTTGCCAACATATAATGTAACACCCAGTGCTCATCTCATCAAGTGCCCTCTTCAGTGTCTATCACCCAGTCTCGCACCTCATGAAGGCTAATCCACTTTGCAAAAAAAGAGCCAGTGAGAACTTTTACTTACGTTTATTCCTTTAAATTAACACATACATCTTTCCCTCCTTCAATGTATAGGCTTATTTCTCCCCCCACCATAAAATTTCCATAAAATGGAAATCACATAAGTTATACAAATTATTTCTTATTGTTATTTTATAATTTTGGACAAATTATAATAGTGATATTGAAGGGATCTCATTTAAATGATCACCTTGTCTGACCTAAAAAGCAGTGGTGTCTGACTCGCACTCGTCTGGACCTCAGAGATGGAGGAAACTTATTACGTGTGTCCAGTAACCACTTCTCCTCCATGAAAACTCATTTTATGAGCCCTCGTATTAGAGTGAAAGAATGATAGTAACACCAAACACAGTGTCTTGAGCGTAGCAGGTCATCTTTAGTCTTAAGAGACCAGTGTTTATGATTGTGTCCATTTACTTATTTAAAACTGTGGGCAGGGAAAGGGAATGCACCTCATCAATCAACCAGGTTTTCTCTCAGGTTTTGTCTTTCTTCTCTCCCTTTACTTCTTCCCTCACTTCCTTCTTTCCTCCTTATTTC